>NC_052520.2:21890295-22546062 GCF_016746395.2 Drosophila simulans | reverse complement strand
TTTTCTTGAATAATAAAATTTTTTTTTTATGTTTCTTCAACTAGAGTTGTCAAAAAAAAAGCGAAATTAGGACTGTAAAAACTTTATAGAATTTTTAAAATGAATAGAAGCGAAATCTTGGCCTTGCGAAAGAAAGAGATCCTTTGGAAGTGGTCGGAATTGCAATTGTGTTTGACTGGATTCAAAGAGGAACCGCAAGAGAGATTTTTAACGTTCTTTGGAATGAATAACAATAGTGAGTCAGAGACAGAAGACAATGGTGACGATGGAGGATCAGTATTATTATTAGCAACCAATATAAATCCTCAGAACGGACTAAATTGGCATTAGGATCTAAAGAGGTACATCAAGGACTGAAAATGCTTTACTAAAGAAGTTTGAGATAGCAGCATTTCATCGAAAAAAGTGCAAGCAGCAAAGAGATTTTTTTTAAATTTGTTTATTTGACATCTGCTGCAAAGTACGGCTTCCAGGGATCTCCTTACGCTCGCACGAGAAGAGAATGTGCTCTGGGGCTTCGCACCGTCTACTTCCGCATCATGGGCATTTACACCTCCTCGTGTGCAAAGCGCTTAAGGTCGCTGCGAACTGATCAGCTGCGTTAAATGGAACGTTATTTCGCCATGCTTCCGCTCTATCCACGGCGTGAGATAAGGAATCATCTGCTGCATCCAGCGACCCTTTAGCCCGTTGCTCCACCTGTGCTTCCATGTCTCCAAAATGCACTGCCTTGGTTCTGCTCGTATAGACCTCTTGGGGCTGAAGAAGACGGTTCTACCGTGGGTTTGGTTGAAGACCACTTTGTTTTCCTGTGCTCGTAGTTCTAGAGGCGGTATTCCTGCGATCACCAATGCCGCCTCGTTGGACACTGTTCTGAAGGCGCAACAGATACGTAGTGCCGACAGTCTATGGGTAACATTTAGGCCCTGAGCGTAGCTTTCTGATTAAGCGCTTTTTGCCACACCGGGACGGCATATGGTCGCGCGGGTGATGCTCGTCAGCAGCCGTCTTCTCGCCTGTTTTGGGCCTTTGGTATTCAACAATATGGTTGATAACGCCCAATTTACTCCTGCTGCTTTCGAGCTAGCGTAGGCTAGGTGTTTACGGGACGAGGCCTGGTCTCCATCATGACTCCCAGGTAATTAATTGCCCGAGAGGAGGACACCGAGGAACTGCCTACTTCGACAGTGGCCGTCGCTACTACGATCTCGCTTTTTTCACCCAGCGGTAAGCGAAGTATCCCGTCATACATGGCGTTCCACAGAAGTGGGACAAGAACCGAGCCTTGCGGGACTCCACCGGTGACCTGGTGCCTGAAGACTCCTTCCGACGACTCGCACAGTAGGACCCGTTCCGAGAAGTAGCTGCGAATGAACCTGACTAGGTAGGCTGGAACGCCGAAGCCAATTAATTCTTTTAGGATCCCGTCCCACCTCGCTGTGTTTAAGGCGCTCCTGATGTCTAGTGCGACCATGAGGCAGTACGCATGGTCACCCGCGTCAGCGATAGCCCTCTGTAGCCGAATGCACACCAGTTTCTCCAGGAGCTTGCCAGATCCATCGATGAGGTATATCGGCCGAAACGATGAAGGCTCCTCGGGTGGCTTCCCTGGTTTTGGGAGGAGCAACAGCTTTTGTATCTTCCAGCAACTTGGGAAGACTCCTTCAGTCAGGCACTTGGCTAATGCTTTCGCAAACGAGTCTGGCTGGAGGTAGAGAGCAAGCCGAAGCGACCTGATCGGAATGCCGTCGGGTCCGGGAGCCTTGCCGTTCTTTCCTAATTTTTGCCAGCTCCAGGATCTCCTTACTGCTGACCGTGGCGTCGGCTTCGACGTTGTGCCCTGTGTTTGAGTCGGCGGGGCGTAACCCATCCATCAAAGGAATCCGCTACACTGCGGAGCATCGCTGGGTACAGTAGCTTGGGAGTCCTCGTATATGTCTTCTTGACCACCACATTGAGTCCTCGTATATGTCTTCTTGACCACCACATTGTAGGCACTTCCCCATGGGTCGCTGTCAGCAGAATCGCATAGGTCGAAGAAGCATTTCCGCTTGCTCTCCCGTATCTTGAGTGCTTTCCTGTGGGCTCTATACTCGGATTGGCGTTCGGCAAAGGACTCCGCACCTCTAGCGCGTTGATAGTGACGTCTGGCGGATAGGCAAACTCGTAGAGCCACCAGTAGACAGGGGCACTTTTTCGGCTATGGGTCCTGCTCATTTGCATGCTGACGTCGCACGCGACCTTCAAGTGCCTCTTTAGCGCGGCTGCCGTCAGCCCAGCTCCTTCTCTGCTCAGCGAGGGTACGAACTGCTCTCAGAATAACTGCGTGTCCAGGGTATCCGCTCTGTATTTCTTCTTGGTATTTCTTCCTGGCTTGGCTGAAACGTCGGTTAATTGTTAGGCTTCTTTGATGCACCTCCAGATCGCTGCTTTTTTGGTGCGGTCGAAAGCCCAGTCTGGGCTAGCCACCGTTCGGTAGGGCTCGCTAAGTAGCGCAAGCTCCACTCTGCGTTCACACACCGTCTGCACTAGCAGGTCTTGTGCTGCCGTGCAGTGATTAAGGTTAAGCTGAATCAAACATATAATTGGGGTTCGACATCACTTTGCTATACGGTAAGCCAGCTGATGGGGTGATAACCAGCGCGCTTCGGGCGGTCGCTGCTGCAGTCTGGCTTGAGGCCAGACTTCCCGCTACAGTGGCGTGGGGCGGAGTCCTGAGTTGGCGCTGAGGTCCCGCTGCCTTCTGCGGGTCTGATCGCTGAACTTTCTGCGCGGACAGCGCCGTGCGCTTCTTTGGTTTAGGACCGTCCTTGCCCTTATTCGGTTCCTCGTAGCTGGAGAGGCGTTTAGGGGTGGTCTATTGGCTAGAGTCGGTGCTTGCGGTGCGTCCGAAATGCGTCCGAAATTCTCCGCCTCCGGCTGCCTTGTGCGCAGCTTCAGTTGGAGCTCCTTCAATCTGGCAAATGAGTTTTTCATTGCCAAATTAACGCTTGTGGTTGACGTTCGCTAAAAGGTTGTCCAGAATTGCTTCCGTCTCCTCCATTTTTTGCTGGGGGTCTTTACCCGCTTTGCTGGTTGGGTTCTGATGGGGGGAGGTCGCTTCTAATGGCCTCTTGGGGGTGCCATCGTTTGGGTTCTGGGGTGGGGTCCTTAGGACCTTTGACCTTTTCCGAACACCAAGCGTTCTTTATCCGTTGCAGGTGCACTTATTGCATTGATCCGACGGCCAAGTGTGCCGCCGTCGGGGCGGCCTGGGGGGGAATGTTTGGTAGGGCCTCCAGAATCCGTGCACTAGCCTCGGGATAGCCGAGGGGGGATTTCCATATGTGTGGCTTCCACCTGGAGTAATTATGTTTTTCTCAGACATTCCAGATAGGTGCATTTTATACCTCCTGCCATGTTTGCAGCTTTATGCCTTTCGCCAGCTTATGGATATGCTGCTGGAAAGGGTTTTTATTTTGCTGCTGCCCGGCTGGTCAAGAGAACAGGCGCAGGCCACGTATCCGCCCACTTTGGGTCAGACGCGCCGTGGACTTAGAGGGTGGGTGAGCAGCGGAAAGTTGCGACGGGAGATGCGAAATGCGATGGGAAATATACCGCTCCAGCTCGGTCGCCTGAGCACCGGATTTAAAGTGTGACGCATAAGCGGAGGGGTCTGCTCCATGACTTTTTACACTCTTATTCTGCTTCTCCTGCTCGTTTGTGTTCGTATCTCTGGGGTTGCATGGGATGTTGCCAAGGATACCCGAGAGCAGCGCAGAAATGCATGCTACGACCGGTGGACCGATCGTTTGGCGATTTGCGTAGCTGGTAGCTTTTGTCAGGGATTGCACGCACCGAGAAAGCGCCACCTGTGCCAGGGGCCAGCATTCGACCAGCGCTGCCAGACCGGGGTGCTCTAAACACTGCTAAACATGCCGCTGCAAAACGACAAATCTTGGGATTCTCCAGGAGCGCAAACTCGATGCTTCTGAAGTGGAAAAGACAAAAAAAAAATATCGTTCCCAAAAGAGATGAAGATCTTCTTAAGGGGTGAGTTGACTTTTTTCCAAAGTATGAACGTTTGACATATTGCAATCAGAAAACATTACAATTTTTGTTTGGAATTGTTTTGGTAGAAACCTTCAGCTCAACTCCTTAATGACACTTCGAAAGGTCCACGGTAGTCCTTCACAGTGTCCAGATCCTTCTCGTCTTTGCAGCTTTACAAGCCCATAATCTACCGGGCATATGGGGAGTGGCGAAGTGCTTCATATGGTCCCTGAATTTTTCGGCATATGTTGTGTCTTCAGTCTTAGATAAATCCGTAAATATTGCAACTGCGTTCTTTGATTGTATATATATTCTGTTCCAATCCTCTTTAGGTATAAAAGCTCTTTACACTTAAGTTATTTTACAAATTTGAAGAATAAACTTGTTAATTTTTTTGTGCTATTTTACTTAAACGTTTAAAGCTTTTAAGGATCGGCAGTTTGCCATTCGTTCGGCAAAGTAAAGTTAATCGACAAAAATATACATAACTCAGCATAAGGAATTTCGAGAGATCCTGATATATGCAAGCAAGCACCAAGTTGTGTGCTGTAGAAAACAGGAATCGAATTCTATAGCAAGCTGCAATTAGGCTTTTGCAAAATGCGGTCTATTTTTTATAGATATCGCAAAAAAACTTCACCATTTTTGTCGCCTAAAAACAAAAATTTAACGTTTATAATGAACCAGCATTAACTGATGATAGTTGGACACATATATGCGATAGTCGTTCAAAATGCATAATAATAATTAGATTATAATAATTTTCGCGAGTGGCGACCTGGGAAGGATATTAAATAATAATTCTTTAACCGAAAGTAATAATTGACCAAACTATAATGTTATTTTTCAGGTGACATGTAACTCAGGGAGCCCAAAGTTTATCAGCTCGCTTCTCGCCATGGAGAAGTCACCATTTAGTGGTTTTGGATGTGTAACCGATCTGGAACATTAGGTTTTTGGCTAATAAAACTAAGTTATAGAATACAGCTCTCGTAGTGTTAATTCAATCGCTAATTTGATTCAATTTATTTTAATACACACGCTAATAGCTGTTTAAAAACTGTGATAGGTTTAAACAAAAAGTTGTAGTTCATAATGTTTAGAAGAATTACATTTTACCCCTGTAAATATATCACAAATGCTTTTTATTGAATAAATATCATCTAAAATATGATAGTAAATGACAAATGATTTTGGCATGTGCTCATAACTGCGACCTAGCTCCAGAACTTCTCACAAAAATGCATGGAACGGCTAAATCATGTCTTAGCACCCGGACAAGGAAGCTGGCTGGTAAAATCACTCGGTCTTTAGAAGAGAGGACAGTGTAAATCAATTAATTTAAAGTATTACCACATAAGAGTACACTAATCAGATGATAAAATCTTTAATCGCTCTACTGAAAAGTAATACCAAACTGAAGTTTTCGAAAAGGAAAATATTTGAAAATCGATCTGAAGTCATTACAAAAACAATTTCAATCGAAGACGCCGTTCATATCTCAATATGTAATCAATCGAGATCCATAAATGATGAATTATTTTCAGCTAGCCAATAGTCCCCATTTGCTATGACAGCACCATAGCGATGCCAAACTATCGTTACCCATTGTGCGATATTAACTTTCTCCCCCGCTGCAGGCAATGGAAATAATTCCAGTTCAGCAGAGAGAGAAAGTTAACGAAAGGCCGTTCACGTAATACCTGTTTATGAGGACAGCGGATGGACTAAGAGGAAACGTTGGCATTGATAAGAACGTGTTTTCCTGCGTAAGCTAGGCACATGTAAAATTCCTATTGGATACATAAGCATGCATCCGCCCTAGCTGCCAATAGTGGCACGCTGGGTATAAGATTTATTTCAAGATTACAACAATGTCCACATGCGACCTACGGTTAATTATTGATGACTTCTATTAGTTATAACACCTTCTTGTGTACGTAGATGGTCTTAAAATATGCGGACTTACAATCATTACTTAACCTAAATGGCTCTGTAAGCCTTTTTATTTTAATAAACTAATGTTGCGTAAGCGTCGAAAGCAGGGAATGCTTTGGGATAATGTCTCCGTGTAGTTTTAGTTGCCACAGCTCCTGACAGGTAATTTTTCCACGATGATGATCCCAACGGATCAAACAGTAAAGTTACTATGGACGAAATGATGCGCTTGGTCTGAATCTACTTTTGGCGAGAACGTGAATGTGTTCCGTACTTGGTCCCAACAGCAAATGTTTGATTCCAGCGTCATCTAAAAACTTTTTGTAGGCCATCCTGTAGAATCAATGGAAGTTCCCCGTTTAGTTGATGTAGCTCCTCCGCTATCGTATCCGCTCCGCCCAAGAAGTAATCTACATAGAACGACGATTTGATGGCTTTTGCCCTTATTTTCAATTTGTTTATAAATTGTTCGTCTAGATATGGCATGCTTCGTATGTATGTATGCATGTGTATGGTCGCTGTACCATACATTACGGGGGTCAATGGTTGCGAAGGCCAAGCTCTCCAAGGAATGTATGAGGGAATTGGTTCGAGTAGGAATACTCGCTGTGGGAATAGGTATTAGATCTTTCGATACTTCTACAAGCAGCCCTGATTAAAATGCAACCCTAGACAAGAGCAAGCTATCGATAGAAAGGGAGCGGGTGTAGAGTGAAGATTGTCGAGTCGAATGAAGTTGTTGCTCAGAGCGGTTGTTCCTAAATCTAAATAATAAATTGCGTAATAATTCTAAAAAATTAAATGAGAAGTCTTGAAGAACATAAATGATTGGTTACACTTATAAGCTTTACTACTTGTTAAAAGGAAACTATATAAACAAAGAACTACATGTATTGGAAACTGCGGTCCTCGGCTGACACGTTGAGTTGGCGTAACATCTTAACCACATTAGCAGTGATTGTTTAGAGTTGTATGCGAAAACGAATGAGTAATGTGTAAATTTCTGGGTAAAAGGTATGTCCGACCTTTAAAAATCTGATCCGATTTCTGGGACGTTGTCTTGCAATATACGTAGATAGCTACTTTAAGCTTTATTGACGTGCTATTACACAAAAAGCGCCTCGACGTGATATTAGAGATTAAATGTTGTTAAATTTACGTTTGCGTTTCACCAGATTCCTACTCTAAGTTGCGCTTGCTCCGTGGCTGTCGACGCCTTTGTCCGAACTCTTTGACCAGAACAGTGCTAATGACGACACAATCGGACCGAGGTTCTGTGAGACTTCAAACTGCGGTCGATTTAGGTGAAAGTCGATAAAGCAGCAAGTAATGTGCTACCGCACAGGTGCAGCATCTCTCCGTCGACGGGCAGTTAGCTACAAGATAACCCCTTGCCAAGCGCATAGCGCTTGGGCTTTTACTTCTAGGACGAGATTAATAAATTTTGGACATCCAATTCCAGGTCCAGTTCTAAACAGATTTTACAAGTTTTTGCTGTTTAATAGAAGTACAGACTGGCCTGGTTCGTTTGCGAGCGAGCACTATGACCTGGTTGGCTTATAGGGGCCTCAGCAGTTGGTATCGATAACTTGTAAGCATTTGTTCCACGAAGGCAAGATGATGTAATACAAGGACTTATTGCACTTCCTTTTGTTCCCCTGATCCTCAGCAACTGTTAACCATTTCACTTGGCGGCTGTTGGCATTGCGATAAGGGACAATACGTTGTCAAAGAATACGAGAGATGAGTTGGTATAGCGCTGCCAACGATCCATATCCTTCGTGTAGTTGTCTGCGGTCACCTGGAATGCTCCTCTAATACAGTTGAAATACAGCTTGAACTTCTCGATCTTAGACATTGGTGACCAATCCATTAATGGATTCAATAATGCCAATGTTGTTTGCTCCTGGCCCAAGTTGTTCTTGAACGCAGACCTTGGCGTGGATAAATAAGTCCTCCATTTCAAAACGAGCATTTCGCTGCATCTCAGGTGGATCCTTTTGCTCTATGGCTTTATAAGTAGATAATGCAGGTCTAAAATAGGATTCCAAAATCGACGAACGATAAAAAAGTTCCAATGGAGATAAATTAAAACTAGGTTTCACTGATTTGCTCATGCGCATAAGCTTTGCTGAGCCTTAAGTTGCTCCTGCGAGGACATTTTTCCATGCCCAAAATGTAGTGGAAAGTTTTCGCTCCCCAAAGCCTAGAGTGAAATCAATGTGATGAGACAGAATGAGGTTAACCACAGCCATTACAAAATATTAGCAAAAACAACACACTGTCACGGTCGCCAAAATGCTGAAATACTATATCTTGAGAAAATAAGTAGTCGGATAGTAATTGTTTTTAGCATGAATTTATAATTATACATTTTAATCGCAGTCTGTCTAAATATGTGTTTAGACATAAGTAGGCAAACTATAAATATGTTCTATTTATGGGCTGCAATAAACATGTCACGGGACAGCATAAGTGGCAACTACAGATAAGTACGATTGCAGCGGCCTATTTTTGGAGTGTCAAGAGATATGACCATGCGGGAGGCCTCAAACATAGATTTAAGAATAAAACTCAGCTGCATTTACCAACGCAGACTGCGGCGTCTTACAAGGCGAAGCCCTCGCAGCAGCGAGTAAGTTAGATTCAAACACCCGAATTGAACTCATTAAGTGTACGCACAAGTTTATAGTGTGAACATTTTGGTCCTTCGAACCGGATTCTGTTGTTCCCCCACCAGTGGTAAGAAACATTTTGGTCCTTCGAGAAGTTCTTTTGTTTTCCCCCACCAGTGGTAAGAAACACAGAAGAAAAAACCAGCGCTTCAAAGTAAAAAGGGCAAGGTTGTTCGAGTGATTCTGTTGTTTCCCCCACCAGTGGTAAGAACCACAGAATAAAAGACCACGCCTTAAAGTACTAGGACTATAAGGTGAAACATTGTGTTCTTGCTTTTCCTTGGCTGATCAATCAGCTGTAAGTCGAGGCACCTCCAACGGATCACGCCAAAGTATAGAAGTAGAAAGCACAAAAAAAGTCACAGTGATTGTTTTCCCAATATGTTGTCGGAAAGATCTGTGAAATTGATGCCAGAACAAGGAGAGCTGCAAAACAAAATACAGCAAGCCATCCAGGAAGAGGCATCTATATCAGCAATAGATGTATTGGTAGTCCGATTTACCATTAACAACAATGCGCTGGTAAAATTGGGAGTTGGCGATCATCAATATTTTAATGATAAAATATTTTTGAAAACTATGGATGCTATCAAGGCCTACAAGGAGTCACTATTAAAGGTAGAGACACTTGAAGAAATATATATACGAAGCGGATCAAAATTATCTGATACCGCATCAGCTCGGAGCTCCAGTCCAGTTGATAATCTGGTTCAACTGGTGGATAGAAGAGCGATGAGAGCAGATGAGATGAGCATAATCTACGAAACCCTAGATAGTTCAAGTGAGATTGAACGAGTCAAGCAGCTGGCAATGTTAAAAAACCATTGGTCCAACACGACGGACACACTGAAACTGCTTGAAAACAAGTATGATAGAACTGCCTTTGATCAAGATGAGGCCGACATTCCGCAATCTGAAGTGGCCGAACTAGAGATTGTACTTTAAATGAAGTTGGAACAGTTCAAAAGTTCCAACTACAACGTGCCAGAACTCCCAAAATTTGACCTTCCAACGTTCAATGAAAATGCGAAGGAATGGCCAACATTTTACGAGCTGTTCTCTGAGCTAATAGACAGCAGGAAGGATCTCAGCAACACAAAGAAGCTGGGATATTTAAGAGCCTGCTTAAAGGAGAAGCTCAAATGGTGGATAGCCATTTGATAACGGGATCAGCGGCTAGCTATACAGCAGCGTGGGAGCTTATCTGCAAACGCTATGAGAATAGCAGAAAAATATTCTCCCAACACTTCAACAAATTAATGGAACTGGAGTGCTTGCTGCCCCATGATGAGAAAAATTTAAGGAAGTTTTTGGATACTGCGACTGAGAGCATATTCATCATAAAGGAAAAAGGAAAAATAGAAAGCTCTGCTGACGTAATTTTAGCAGAAATTCCACTGCGAAAATTTTCGCCAGAAGCCTTACAGCTGTATAAACAGCATGTAAAAAAGGCAAGAGCTATACAGTCCTTGCAAGACGTACTTGAGTTTATTGAGCAACAATACAGCTCAGTAAATGCCATTACCGAAAATACTGCTAAACTTGCTAAAAGAAAAGTGCAAGTAAGATCGTGTGCCTTTTGCTCTAAGGATGGCCACGATATGATAAAGTGTCTCAAATTCAGAGCACAATTTATTGAAAAAAGAAAAGAATTCGTTCAAAAGAACAGCATGTGCTTTAGATGCTTTGGAAAGCATAATGCTATCGACTACAGAAAGGAAATTACATGCAATCGATGCTCCAAAGGACACAACAGCCTTCTTTATGAAGACACAAAACGCATTATCAACATCAATAGCCTCAAGCAAGGCCAAGACACACTATTGGCAACAGCTGTTGTTTTAGTGAAAAACAAAGCTGGAGGTTACAACGAGTTGAGGGCGCTTATTGACGGTGGATCCCAGAAGACGCTGATTTCAGAGGAGGCAGCACAAATATTAAGGATGCGCAGAGTAAGGAGTACTATAGAGGTCGAAGGTATCTCCCAGACTACTCAATTATCCAAAAATAGCGTCCACCTGACGATCAAACTAAAAATTCCAAGCAGCTTCAACACATCAACGGAAGCATTGGTTTTACCAACACTCCATAGAGCCCTTCCCAGCAAAAAGTTTGATATTGATATCAACAAAGTGTGGAAGGGCTACAGGCTAGCAGATCCACGATTCAACGAGCCAAGCAGAATTGACATGGTGATAGGTGTGGATCTATTTCCCCTGATTATGATGGAGAAAATAAAAACCATGAATGGAATCTTGGGACAAAAAACCAGATTTGGATGGATTGTGTCCGGAAATATAGCTCGAGCAGCAAAGCAAAAAATAATAAGTTCCACTACAACAATAAATCTAAGCGACCTGGAACGCTTTTAAGAATTGGAATACGATTACAGACAATGGACAATGCGAAAGAAAATTCCAGGAAACAACTGTCACCAATGAGGAAGGCAGATTTGTGGTTTCAATTCCATTCCACAAAGAGGCAAAGCTGGGAGACTCTTGCAAACAGGCAATGGCAAGGCCTATGCAAATGGAAAAGAAGTTTCAAAGAAACCCTAAGAACTGGGCTGCATACAACGAATTCATGAAAGAATACCTTAAGATGGGACATATGGAATCTGTAAAGACAACGGGCCAAGGTAAATACTATTTACCCCATCAAGCAATCATCAGGCCTGGAAGCTGAACTACGAAGCTACGAGTAGTTTTTGACGCATCCGCAAAGACGACAAATGGACTAAGCCTAACTGACGTTATTATAGCTGATCGTAAGATTCAAAAGGATATATTCGATATTCTAATTAAATGGCGCAAGTGGCAATATGTTATGGTAGCTGACATTGAAAATGTATCGCCAAATAAAGGTTGCTGAGAAAGACCAAGAATACCAATATATCCTATTGAGAGATGATCCAAAATTGACGATTAGTGAGCTTAAGTTAACAACCGTAACTTATGGCACATCGGCAGCACCTTTCTTAGCAGTCCGATGCCTACAAGAGTTGGCAGATCACTTTTGCCAAGAGGATAGCGTATTAGCAGAAACAATTAGAGACGACTTTTATGTGGATGACCTCATAACTGGTGGAGACACAGTCAACGAGGGCTATGAACTTCAAAGGAAATAGCGACAATTGATGGAGAAGGCCGGCATGCATCTGCGAAAATGGGTTGGAAATGACGAACGTATTTTAGCCGACATTCAGATCGACGGTGCTACGGAGAAAATCTGCATTGAGGAGAATGAATCAAAACCTTAGGACTTCAATGGCATCCGAAGAAGGATACATTTACGTTTTCGGCAGAAAACCCAATGCCCTATGCAGTTGTCCAGAATTTTCGACCCACTAGGACGGTTGCCACCTGTAACGATTCAAGGCAAATGTTTCATTCAGAAACTGTGGACGTTACCGATGACTTGGGACGTTGAATTGGAATCCAACTTAGCTAACTGGTGGATGGAATATGCTAAAGGTCTATTATGTTTAGAAGAAATTAGCATTTCACGCTGGACTGGATGCTCCAAAGGTATTATGGAGCTACATGGATTCTGCGATGCATCAGAGAAAGTATATGCAGCGGCTGTGTATACAAAAGTAGGCGGCAGAGTTACTTTGCTAGCAGCAAAAAGCAAAGTAAATCCTATAAAAAACAGGAAAACAATTCCAAAGTTGGAATTATGTGCTTATGTTTCCAGGATAATTCAGGCTTTTTTGAATTATAATTATATTATGTGCTGCGCATTTATTAGCAAAGTTATTAGCGAGGGTGCAGGCTATATGGAGCAACAAGATCACAACGCATGCATGGAGTGATTCGCAAATTACTATTGCTTGGAAACAGAACAAGCGCAGAAAAGATAAGTTCGTTAGAACTAGAGTGGAAGAAATCAATAAACTAATTCAGTCTTGTGTAAGCTTTCAGCCTGAAAGCACCCACGTACGCATCAAATTCTAAGCAACGAAAAATAAAGACAAAGCAAAACAAAACAAAAAAATCAAAATTACAAGAATAAAGAGATTGTTATCTGTTGACACCGTTATGTCAACTAAAGCAGTCAGAAAGAAGTTGAAAAAACAAGACACTGGGCAGCAGTCCTATGTCAATGCAAACTATTATTCTCCGCTTCAAACTCAGTTGAGCAAAGAAGAAGATGAAAACACTGATAAGAACGATATTGACTGTGAACAAATCATCACCAAAAACAAAGTTTACATTCCTCCAATAACTGTGCTTAAATGCTCAGTGGAGCAACTGCATAACTTTTGCAAATCAATTAATTGCTCCAAATACTCTATTAAAAAAATGTCTATTGGAATTAAACTTTTCTGTATGGACATAAAAGACTATGAATACGCGTGTGCTTCATTAAAGGGGAAATTTGAATTCTTCTCCTACGCTGATAAAAATGTTAAACCCTACAAGGTCCTACTTTTTGGACTTGATGAAATGGACCCTAGTTCTCTAAAAACTGATAACATTGGTTTAGGCCTACAATGCCTCGATGTTAAGCGCGTAAAGCGAACGCGACCCAATAACTCAGTTGTAATCTTTTATGCGATCTATTTCACAAAAAAATCAGTTTCGCTTAATGAGCTCAGAAAATCATACTCCGTCATAAATTATGTTAAAGTAAAATGGGAATATCAAAGGAGAAATAGCAACCAAATCACCCAATGCTACAATTGTCAGATGTTTGGACATGGATCAAGCCAATGCGCAGTCAAATCATACTGTTCAATCTGTCCAGGAAACCGCAAAACTACTGAATGCCCGGAAGGAGCTGCTGTCAAATGTGCCAATTGTAATGGCCCGCACAAATCTAACGACCCCGGCTGCCCTAGCAGGTTAAGTTATGTTAATGTAAGATCTCAATTCCAGTCAAATCGAGTAAGACCAAAAGCTAACTTTATTTCTAAGTTTATTATTATTATTTTTTTTTTTTTTTTTTTTTTTTCTTTATTTCTTTATTTCAATCTATTTTAAATTCAAACGCCACCCGGGTTAAACCTAATGTAACGTCAAATACGGGTGAAGAGCTTTTCTCTTTAGAGGAAAATTAAGTCCTTAACATTTGATCTCATTAGAAGTTTAAGAAACTGCAAATCCAAGGCAGATCAATTTGAAGTGATAACCTCACTGGCTTGCAAATTTCTAACATAATGTTAAACAATCTTTCAATATTAACTTGGAACGCTCGAGGCGTTAAGAACAAAAAAAAATGAGCTGTTTTGATTTTCTTAAAAGAAAAAACATATATTTGTATATTAACCGAAACTTGGCTAAATAGTTCAATTTCAATCAAACACAATAATTACTATTGCTTCAGGTATGACAGATCTTGTAGAAAAGGGGGAGGGGTAGCTATAATCATTAAAAAATCTATCCGCCATACCTTGCTACCCCTTCCCAACACTAAAACTATAGAATCAATTGGCATAAATTTTATTAATAATAATGGAATAAGTACTCCAATCTATTGCTGTTATTTCCCCGGAGGGAGAGCAGATTCAGCAAATAAACAAATATTTTCAAATGATATTCGACTATTGTGTACACATTCGGGAAACTTTGTGTTAGGAGGCGACTTTAATTGCAAGCAAAATAACGGGGTTGTAACCGAGCCAACGCTTGGGGTTCAATACTAAATGAGTTTTTGTCACGTGGCTTGTCAGTTCATTTTCCTGACCAACACTCCTATTTGCCAGCGAGTAGTAGAAGTCAAAACTCTACACTTGATATTTTTATAACAAATAGCTTCCGATCATTAAACTATACTATAGCAGTCAATGATCTGGGCTCAGATCACCTCCCAGTCCAAACTTCTCTTCAATCAAACTTCAAAAGAATCAGAAAATATTTTTTTCATATTACAAACGCAAATTGGATTGTTTTTGATAGAGTTATCAACCAATTAATTCCAGAATGCGATTCAATTTCCATTTAAACACAAGCTGACATAGACAGGTTAATAACACATTTCAAGTCAGTCATCCTTACAGCAAAAGGACGCTCCATTCCGAAAAAAGAAATTCGATTTGCCCAAAAAGCTATTCCCATCAACATATTATCACTAATTATGCGGAGAAATCGACACCGTCGAAATTGGCTAAGGTACAGAAACAGAGCTGATCTGGTTCTAGTTAGATGGCTCAGCCAACTTATAAATTGCAAGTTATCCAAACTTAGAAATGAGCATTGGAGTAACCTTTTATCCTCGCTCGAAAAAAATTCTTCCTCCTTTTGGAAACTATCAAAACTTATAAAGAAGAAAAATACCAGCATTCCAATTTTAAAACAAAACCAACAAAATTTTGCAACAACTGAACAAAAAGCCGAACTATTGGCATCAATATTCGCCTTGAATCATTGCCATTCAAACAATCTAAGTGATCCTATAACAATATCTGAGGTCACTAACTTTATGACATCATTTGACTCGTCGTCTGTAAATGAGGAGTTGTACTTGTCGGACTATCAAGAAATTTCTTCGATCCTTAATAACCTTAAATTAAAAAAATCTCCTGGTCTTGACAACATTGACAACATGTGTTTGAAAGCTCTCCCTAAAAAAGGGGTAAAGTATTTAACCTTGATTATTAATGCTTGCCTTCGCTTAGTTTATTTTCCACAGAAATGGAAACACTCCAAGGTTATCCCCATTTTAAAAACGAACAAGCCCCCAGAGTGTCCCACATTTTATAGACCCATAAGTCTGCTCTCTTCGGTTAGTAAAGTTCTTGAGAAAGTTATCAAAAAAAGGATTTTGGACTTTACTGAAAACCATGATATACTTACTTCCCAGCAGTTTGGTTTTCGTCCTGAACACAATACTGCACACCCTCTTTATAGAATTAAAAAAATTGTTAAGTCGAACTTTAGTAGATCCAAATCCACAGGCATGGTCTTACTAGATATTAAAGCGGCCTTCGATTCTGTTTGGCATGAAGGTCTTGTTTACAAATTGAATCTTTTACATTTTCCGCCTAAAATTATTAAAATAATAATAAGTTTCCTTAGTAACCGCTCCTTTGCTGTATATATATGTGATTATCAATCTCGAATATATAACTTAAGTGCAGGCTGTCCGCAAGGATCTTGTCTTTCCCCACTTTTGTACAATATATTCACCTCTGATTTCCCTGCCTTAAATGGATGTACTGCATCAATTTTTGCAGATGATACTGCAATTCTTTGCACTGGAACCCTTGCAAGTAATATTACAAATTCTCTTCAAGTAGCTTTTAATACCCTTGTGGCATATTTCAATAAATGGAAAATTCTTGTAAATTCAGACAAAACTCAAGCTATATTTTTTTACAAGAAAACGGAAAAATATTTATATCCCAACGAACAGTATATTTCTCAACCAAGTGGACATAAATTGGGAAAACAGTGTCCGATATTTAGGAGTCATATTAGATAAAAAGCTCAATTTTTCAGATCACATTCAACATATTATAAAGAAAACAAATATATTAGTTCGCATTTTATACCCTTTTATAAATAGAAATTCTCGACTAAGCATAGAAAATAAAATGTACTTATTTAGATCTATTTTTCAGTCAAAAATTTTTTACGGGCCACCGGTTTGGGCCGATGTTGCTAATGTTCATATTTATAAAATCCAGGTGGCACAAAAGAAAATATTAAAAATGATATTTAATCTTCCGTGGCATTACTTTACTGTGGAGTTGCACAACTTAGCTGGGATTGAACTGGCCTCAGAGAGATTGGCCAAATTACACACCAACTTTGTAAATAGAAACATTAATTCTAATTATTTACACCTTCAAAATGTTTAATATTATTGTAAGATATAAGTCTAGTTTTTAAGATAGTTTGAAATTATTAGTTTTAAGTTTATATATTAATGTTTCTTTATGGGGGTTTTTTGTTCTAAAATTTTCCCCTCATTATAATCAATGATTAATCCCAATTTATCTTCTGTATAAAACATATTTCTAAGTAGAAAAGGTTGAACAAGGCCTGTACTCTTAATGCTCATGTATCATAATCACTCACACTTGTGTAATATTGCAAATTTTTTATAAATAAAGTGTTCCATATATACAATAAACTAATTCCCAATGTCAAATGGAATTACGTTAAATCGGAAGAAAATCCTGCAGACGTGGCTTCAAGAGGGATATCACCGAAAGCTCTAAAAATCTGCGAAATTTGGTGGAGAGGGCCTAATTGGCTAGCTATAGATGCACAACACTGGCCCACTCAAAAGGAATCGGAAATTGTTGTGGTATCCACATTGATAGAATCCGAATATCTTCAAAATCATCATTTATCGAAGTATTCATCGATCGACAAACTTCTTAGAGTAATGGCGTATGTATTACGCTTCATAACAAAGCTGAGAGGAAAATCGCAGCAGCCGTTACATCTTACGGTGGAGGAATTAAAGCTAGCAAAGATTGCCGTGGCAAAAATATAACAACAGCAAAGGATGCTCATAATGAAACTCTGCATGGCGGAATTAACATTATGAGAACTTATATTCAGAGGGAGTTCTGGATATTTGGCATACAAAATTCCTTAAAGAAATATTTAAGGGAATGTATTGTATGCATACGATACAAGCAAGAGATGTCAGTCAACTGATTTACAAGTTTATCGAGTAACGGCTGATTACTCGTTTGAAAATACTGGAATCGACTACGCCGGAGCGTTCCAGATTCGCTGCTCAAAGGGAAGAAGTCAAAAAACGTATAAAGGATACATTTATATATTTGTTTGTATGGCAACAAAAGCGATACATCTGAAAGCTGTTAGCGACCTTTCGTCAGACAAATTTCTGGGGGCTCTTCGACGGTTCTTTGCAAGACGAGGCAAGAGTGATAATCTATACTCAGATAATGGAACAAACTTCGTGGGAGCTTCAAGAGTATTGGACAAAGAATTTGTAGCTGCCATTAAAAACAATAATGAGTTAGCACCTACGCTGGAATACAAAGGCATCAAATGGCACTTTATTCACCCGGGAAGCTCCCACATGGGAGGTTTATGGGAAGCCGGTGTAAAATCAGTGAAGCATCACCTTAAACGAGTTATTGGTGAAAACAGCTTTACATATGAAGAATTTGCATCGCTGCTATGTCAAATCGAAGAAGTGCTAAACTCGCGTCCATTAGTCACTGTAAGGAGCGAAAACGATGGTGAGGACATATTAACGCCGGGTCATTTTCTGGTGGGAAGACCTCTAATTGGAGCTGCTGAACATTTTGACGAAAGTAAGACAATCAGCTCTTTGGATAGATGGAAGCTTATTCAACGCTTCAGAGGTGATTTTTGGAAGAAATGGAAAGAGGAGTATCTGGTGTCATTGCAACAGCGAACCAAATGGCGCCAATAAAAGCCGAATCTGAAGGAGTGAGGTTCTTATAAAACATGAGAACACTCACCCTGCAAGATGGCCAATGGGAAGAATCATTAGTACGACTAAAGGACAAGATGATAAAGTCCGGGTAGTCACGGTTAAAACAAACGATGGGGAAGTAAAAAGATCGCTAAACAAGATCTGTCAACTTCCTGTTAGCGAAGCAAAACCATCTGGAGCTGCAACGCCATCTATAACGGAGTCAACGCATAAATGAGAGACGACTACTGGCCGTTCACTTTTCCCCTCGGAGAATGTCCAAATATGTGCTTAGACATAAGTAGGCAAACTATAAATATGTTCAATTTATGGGCTGCAATAAACATGTCACGGGACAGCATAAGTGGCAACTACAGATAAGTACGATTGCAGCGGCCTATTTTTGGAGTGTCAAGAGATATGACCACGCGGGAGGCCTCAAACATAGATTTAAGAATAAAACTCAGCTGCATTTACCAACGCAGACTGCGGCGTCTTACAAGCGCTGCATTATATAATTAGATGATAAGAACCTATGTAAGAATGAATAAAATGCGAAGCCCTCTCAGCACCGAGTCAGTTAGATTCAAACACCCGAATTGAACTCATTAAGTGTACGCACAAGTTTATGGTGTGAACACACACAGGTGTGTGTTCAGAAGAACATAAATAAACAATGAGTGTATATATAATGTTTCATTATGCAATCGATCAAGCCGTAGAAATTATTTTCTATAATGTACACCCCACAAGATCGCAGTGTTAGCACTTTTACTCTGATGTGCAGCACATTTTTTTTTGTTGTGGTTTAGCCGGTTATGAGTCCTCTTGTGCTAAGAGAGCAGCACGACAAAGCGATGCAATGTCGTTAACTCATTTTGTATGTTAACATACTGCCTCGCCGCAGGCAATGGGAAGAATTTCAGCTCAGCAGAGAGATTAACATCCCGAAAGGCAGTTTGCACAATACCTGTTTATGATAACAGCACAGGAATTGAAAGGAAACGTAGGCATTGTTCACACTATAAACTTGTGCGTACACTTAATTAGTTCAATTCGGTTGTTTGAATTTAACTGACTCGCTACTGCGAGGGCTTCGCCTTTTATAGTAGTCGTCTCTTATTTATGCGTTGCCTCCGGATATAAATTACCAATATAATTATGATAATCGTTGTCAACCCTAGAGCCGAGTGTCCGCTTGCCGTGTGGAAAATCAAGTCATCAATGTGTACCTTGTTATTTTTCAGAGTCTTTATGCGCATTTGAAGATTTTGCAGTTCATTAGTGTTGTTGACAATCAAGTGCTTCAGCGGGACCACGTTCCATGTCTCCTTGTCATCTATAAATCGTAAGCTGGGGAAGATAGACATTTCATGTCAAAATTACTTATTTTTACTAAGGAGTAAATTTTGTTGAATCCCCTAATATTGTTGTGCATCCTGCAAGTAGTTTTATAATGCCTTGATTGGGCAGTCTTATAACTTGATGCTGTTCGTTGCATCTTATATTAGCTGTTGTATTCCGAAACAGTCTAAATAGCCAACGGTTGGATACGCTTATCTCTTTGATGAACGAATTGCCTTGGAATTCCATCATTTCGCATGTGTGTGCCTTGCTTGGTTTCAATGGTGATATTTCGCAAGAGTGATCATCCGCGTTTTTCCATGCCCAATTATTTTCGCAAAGCCATGTTGTCGAATCCTCTTGTCTGCATTGGTTAATTTCCATTTCAGACATTAGGTGATATGCGTTTATGTCTGTATTGAACGCAAAATATTTAGAATTCAATTTCGGAATAAGCTTTGTTCCTTTTGTCCACAGTGGTATTGGGATTACTTCAAAGAGATCCGTTTCCTGATTGTTGTGTATCCGCAATTTTGCTTCAATGAATTGGACATTACATTATCCTACAACATAGCTTGTGCCTTCATCAGTTTATAGATCAGTGGTAATTGTATAACTGAATATTCACCCGGTAGCATTTGTTTTCGTCCTAATTTTTGCTTAACTTTTTCGAGCTCCTCCAGAATATTGTTAGGCGCAATTAGTGTAGGATGAATTCTTACTTCACTAATGTCCATTATCATTGAAATCGCTGTTGCTTGTGGGCTTTCTCTTCTCTTCAATCCAGTTTCGCACTTGACTTGATAACATATGGAATTTAATTGACTCCTTATATACCATAAAGTGCTCCTTCATGGTTTCTCCAATAATACTGACTTGTTGGGTCAGTTTTCCCAAATTCCGGTTTGCTTCTATCGTAGTTGCTCTTACTAAAGTGCCACTTGATGCCTTCTTTTTCTAGTGTAGGTGCTAACTCATTATTTTTTTTAATGGCAGCTACAAATTCTTTGTCCAATACTCTTGAAGCTCCCACGAAGTTTGTTCCATTATCTGAGTATAGGTTCTCACTCTTGCCTCGTCTTGCAAAGAACCGTCGAAGAGCCCCCAGGAATTTGTCTGACGAAAGGTCGCTAACAGCATTCAGATGTATCGCTTTTTTTGCCATACAAACAAATATATAAATGTATCCTTTATACGTTTTTTGACCTCTTCCCTTTGAGCAGCGAATCTGGAACGGTCCGGCGTAGTCGATTCCAGTATTATCAAACGAGTAATCAGCCGTTACTCGATAAACTTGTAAATCAGTTGACTGACATCTTTTGCTTGTATCGTATGCATACAATACATTCCCTTAAATATTTCTTTAAGGAATTTTGTATGCCAAATATCCAAAACTCCCTCTGAATATAAGTTCTCATGTTAATTCCGCCATGCAGAGTTTCTTTATGAGCTTTGCAATTAACCAAGTCAAATGTGACTTATCCAGTATAATTAGATGTTTTACAATATAGGGTATCATTGCGTTTTGCAATCGTCCACCAACTCGAAGTACGCCATCACTATCCAAAAACGGATTTAGCGCCTGTAACTTACTCTTTGGGTCTAATGGTCTTTTGTTTTTGAGTAGTCTGACTTCGTGTCCAAAATCCAGCTGTTGTTATATTTTTACCACGGCAATCTTTGCTAGCTTTAATTCCTCCACCGTAAGATGTAACGGCTGCTGCGATTTTCCTCTCAGCTTTGTTATGAAGCGTAATACATACGCCATTACTCTAAGAAGTTTGTCGATCGATGAATACTTCGATAAATGATGATTTTGAAGATATTCGGATTTTATCAATGTGGATACCACAACAATTTCCGATTCCTTTTGAGTGGGCCAGTGTTGTGCATCTATAGCTAGCCAATTCAGCCCTCTCCCCCAAATTTCACAGATTTTAAGAGCTTGCGGTGATATCCCTCTTGAAGCCACGTCTGCTGGATTGTCTTCCGATTTAACGTAATTCCATTTGACATTGGGAACTAGCTTATTGATTTCTTCCACTCTAGTTTTGACGAACTTATTTTTGCTGCGCTTGTTCTGTATCCAAGAAATAGTAATTTGCGAATCACTCCATGCATGCGTTGTGATCTTGTTGCTCCATATAGCCTGCACCCTCGCTAATAACTTTGCTAATAAATGCGCAGCACATAATATAATTATAATTCAAAAAAGCCTGAATTATCCTGGAAACATAAGCACATAATTCCAACTTTGGAATTGTTTTCCTGTTTTTTATAGGATTTACTTTGCTTTTTGCTGCTAGCAAAGTAACTCTGCCGCCTACTTTTGTATACACAGCCGCTGCATATACTTTCTCTGATGCATCGCAGAATCCATGTAGCTCCATAATACCTTTGGAGCATCCAGTCCAGCGTGAAATGCTAATTTCTTCTAAACATAATAGACCTTTAGCATATTCCATCCACCAGTTAGCTAAGTTGGATTCCAATTCAACGTCCCAAGTCATCGGTAACGTCCACAGTTTCTGAATGAAACATTTGCCTTGAATCGTTACAGGTGGCAACCGTCCTAGTGGGTCGAAAATTCTGGACAACTGCATAGGGCATTGGGTTTTCTGCCGAAAACGTAAATGTATCCTTCTTCGGATGCCATTGAAGTCCTAAGGTTTTGATTCATTCTCCTCAATGCAGATTTTCTCCGTAGCACCGTCGACCTGAATGTCGGCTAAAATACGTTCGTCATTTCCAACCCATTTTCGCAGATGCATGCCGGCCTTCTCCATCAATTGTCGCTATTTCCTTTGAAGTTCATAGCCCTCGTTGACTGTGTCTCCACCAGTTATGAGGTCATCCACATAAAAGTCGTCTCTAATTGTTTCTGCTAATACGCTATCCTCTTGGCAAAAGTGATCTGCCAACTCTTGTAGGCATCGGACTGCTAAGAAAGGTGCTGCCGATGTGCCATAAGTTACGGTTGTTAACTTAAGCTCACTAATCGTCAATTTTGGATCATCTCTCAATAGGATATATTGGTATTCTTGGTCTTTCTCAGCAACCTTTATTTGGCGATACATTTTCAATGTCAGCTACCATAACATATTGCCACTTGCGCCATTTAATTAGAATATCGAATATATCCTTTTGAATCTTACGATCAGCTATAATAACGTCAGTTAGGCTTAGTCCATTTGTCGTCTTTGCGGATGCGTCAAAAACTACTCGTAGCTTCGTAGTTCAGCTTCCAGGCCTGATGATTGCTTGATGGGGTAAATAGTATTTACCTTGGCCCGTTGTCTTTACAGATTCCATATGTCCCATCTTAAGGTATTCTTTCATGAATTCGTTGTATGCAGCCCAGTTCTTAGGGTTTCTTTGAAACTTCTTTTCCATTTGCATAGGCCTTGCCATTGCCTGTTTGCAAGAGTCTCCCAGCTTTGCCTCTTTGTGGAATGGAATTGAAACCACAAATCTGCCTTCCTCATTGGTGACAGTTGTTTCCTGGAATTTTCTTTCGCATTGTCCATTGTCTGTAATCGTATTCCAATTCTTAAAAGCGTTCCAGGTCGCTTAGATTTATTGTTGTAGTGGAACTTATTATTTTTTGCTTTGCTGCTCGAGCTATATTTCCGGACACAATCCATCCAAATCTGGTTTTTTGTCCCAAGATTCCATTCATGGTTTTTATTTTCTCCATCATAATCAGGGGAAATAGATCCACACCTATCACCATGTCAATTCTGCTTGGCTCGTTGAATCGTGGATCTGCTAGCCTGTAGCCCTTCCACACTTTGTTGATATCAATATCAAACTTTTTGCTGGGAAGGGCTCTATGGAGTGTTGGTAAAACCAATGCTTCCGTTGATGTGTTGAAGCTGCTTGGAATTTTTAGTTTGATCGTCAGGTGGACGCTATTTTTGGATAATTGAGTAGTCTGGGAGATACCTTCGACCTCTATAGTACTCCTTACTCTGCGCATCCTTAATATTTGTGCTGCCTCCTCTGAAATCAGCGTCTTCTGGGATCCACCGTCAATAAGCGCCCTCAACTCGTTGTAACCTCCAGCTTTGTTTTTCACTAAAACAACAGCTGTTGCCAATAGTGTGTCTTGGCCTTGCTTGAGGCTATTGATGTTGATAATGCGTTTTGTGTCTTCATAAAGAAGGCTGTTGTGTCCTTTGGAGCATCCATTGCATGTAATTTTCTTTCTGCAGTCGATAGAATTATGCTTTCCAAACCATCTAAAGCACATGCTGTTCTTTTAAACGATCTATTTTGTTTTTTCGATTGATTGTGCTCTGAATCTGAGACACTTTATCATATGTTGGATATGTTGAAGTGTTGGGAGAATATTTTTCTGCTATTCTCATAGCGTTTGCAGATAAGCTCCCACGCTGCTGTATAGCTAGCCGCTGATCCCGTTATAAAATGGCTAACCACCATTTGAGCTTCTCCTTTTAAGCAGGCTCTTAAATATCGCAGCTTCCTTGTGTTGCTGAGATCCTTCCTGTTGTCTATTAGCTCAGAGAATGTTGGCCATTCCATCGCATTTCCATTGAACGTTGGAAGGTCAATTTTTTCGGAGTTCTGGCACGTCGTATATGGAACTTTTGAACTGTTCCAACTTCATTTGAAGTACAATCTCTAGTGCGGAAAATTCAGATTGCAGAATGTCTGCCTCATCTTGATCAAAGGCAGTTCGGTCATATTTGTTTTCAAGCTGTTTCAGTGTGTCCGTCACGTTGGACCAATGACTTTTCATCATTGCCAGCTGCTTGACTAGTTCAATCTCACTTGAACTATCTAGGGTTTCGTAGATTAGGCTCATCTGTTGCCTTACCCTGTCCGCTCTTCTATGCACCAGTTGAACCAGATTAGCAACTGGACTGGAGCTCCGAGCTGATGCGGTATCAGATAATTTTGATCCGCTTCGTATATATATTTCTTCAAGTGTTTCTACCTTTAATAGTGACTCCTTGTAGGCCTTGATAGCATCCATAGTTTTCATAAATATTTTATCATTAAAATATTGATGATCGCCAACTCCCAATTTTACCAGCGCATTGTTGTTAGTAGTAAATCGGACTACCAATACACCTATTGCTGATATAGATGCCTTTTCCTTGATGGCTTGCAGTATTTTGTTCTACAGCTCTCCTTGTTCTTGCATCAATTTCACAGATCTTTCCGACAACATCTTGGGAAAACAATCACTGTGACTTTTTTGTGCTTTTCTGCTTGTATTCTTTGGCGTGATCCGTTGGAGGATTTTTTGATTGGTCGCCCAGTTGACCTAGCTGTGCCTCGACATGCCCAGGAGTCTGTTCCTCCTGATGGAAAGCGCCGTGCAGTATATATATATATGTGCAGAGCTTTCCTCCTCCATGCAACAGAAGCGACAGAGTTCACTGTCTGCAATGCCAATCTTATGCAAATGACTGCGAAGTCGGCAGTGCCCCGTAAGAAGGCCAGTTAAAATGCGCACGGTGTTTTTCCCGTGTGTCATTAAGGTCTTGAATCTTTTGTGGTTATATTCACGAAGGAGAATCTTAGACTGCCTAAGTCCTGGTAGGTGTTCCCAGAAGGACAGACGTTTTTCTTCCTCTATTGTCTTAAGTAAGTACTCTGTGGTGACCAACACCACAGAATGGTTCGGGCCCAATTAGAGCGTTCTCTGCCGCTTTCCTGGCTAGGTTGTCCGCTAGCTCATTTCCCGGGAGGTTGTTGTATCCCGGGACTCACCTTATTGTGAGTTTGTTGACAGCTCCCAGTTTGTCTAGGGCTGTCCTCACCTTATTTACTAGCTTAGATGTTATCTTAGCTTTGCTGAGCGCCTTTATGGCTGCTTGACTATCAGACAGTATAGCAATGTCCTTGCCACGATAGTTCCTTTGCAGATTAAATTCCGCACAGCGTCCAATAGCACAGACTTCAGCTTGAAAAATACTGGTGTATCTGCCCATTGATTCGTGATACTTTAACCTGGGGCCTACACCCCCAGCCTACTTCCCTCGTCGGTGAGGGATCCGTCTGTATACCACATTATTGCTAGTGGTTTCATAGGGTGTACTTTCCCCAGGGTTGTCCAACTGTTTTTATTACTGAGATGAGTGCTGAAGTTCTGAGCGAACCTGTGCTCAGCTGGCATCTCATCCCTTGGTTGCATCAGCAAAGGGATATCCCATTTTAGGCTTTCAGCATCCTTTCTTGTAAGGTTGCAGTCATTTCCTGCTCCCTCAATTCTTATTAGTGTGGCTTTCCGTTTCATTTCAATGACGATATGAAGCGGCGTTACCTCCATTAGTACTTCTAGGGCTGCAGCCGTACAGGTACGCATTGCTCCTGTCATGCTTATGCAGGCCATTCATTGCAGCTTATGAAGTTTCACCTTAGTGGTGCTAGGGAGTGCTCTATCACCCCAGGCTATTACTCCATAGGTTAGTATGGGTCTGACTACCATGAGGTACAGCCATATTATTATGCGTGGTGAGGTTCCCCACGACTTTCCAGCAATTTTCCTACACGTGAAAAGTGCTCTGGTGCACTTATCAATTGTGTTATCGACATGAGTTTTGAAGCTAAGTTTGGAGTCGAGGGTTATCCCAAGATATTTAACTTCTTTGCTAGCCTCTATGCGACATTCTGACAGGGTTATTGCCCTCA
This sequence comes from Drosophila simulans, assembly GCF_016746395.2. Taxonomy (NCBI): domain Eukaryota; kingdom Metazoa; phylum Arthropoda; class Insecta; order Diptera; family Drosophilidae; genus Drosophila; species Drosophila simulans. The sequence continues at coordinate 22,520,041 of NC_052520.2, read as the reverse complement.
TTCTCTGTACAATAACAATAACAGTTTTGCTAGGATTTAGGCTCAGGCCTACTTCCTTGCACCATTCGCTGGTCATATTGAGGCCCAGTTGAATGATATCGCAGTGTTTCCTCATATTTACCTCTGGCTATAATGACAATATCGTAAGCATAGCCTTGGCAAAGTATACCTCTGCGGGTCAGTCTGTCCAGCAACTCGTCTACCATCAAGCTTCACAAGAGAGGCGAGAGGACACCCACTTGGGGGCAACCCTTGTGGTAGATACTGTGGATGACTGTCCTCCTATAGTGGCCATGGCTCGCCTAGATGCCAGTAGTGATTTGTTCCATCTGCTGGTTGTTGCATCTAGTCCTCTTCTTGTCATGGATGCGTTGACAGCCTCATGGGAGGTATTGTCGAATGCACCCTGTATGTCTAAGAAGGCACATACCGCCACTTCCTTATGAGTAAGTGAATCCTCAATAAGGCTTTTCAGGTGATAAAGGGCAGTATCAGTTGATTTGCCCGCCCTGTAGGCGTGCTGCGTCCGTTGGAGCGGATGCTCTACAAGCTCTATCTATTTTCGGCAGCTAGAAAAGAATCGGAGCAATCCGATCTATCCGCTGTGGAGGGAGCCCACACTGGAACTGCTAAAGATTCCGAATTTTCGACACTGATTTGGCAGGGCCAAAACAAATTTTCGTTTCTCGGCTTTCCCCTGATCAAACATCGTCGGATGTATTGTCTTATATGCAAGACAAAACAAAAGCCGATAATATAAAAGTGGAAAAATTTAACTTCTCTTACGCTAGGGACATATCATCTTTCAAGATAACTGTCCCAAACGAGCTCTTTTCGACCATATGTTCGGGTGATTTTTGGCCGGATAGTATGGTGGTAAAAGAGTTTGAAGCTAAGATCAAAAATAAGAAAAAGGTGCCCATGGGAATTAAACGTCCCGTGGCCAGACCACTGCACCATCCGCCTCTTCATCTTCTTCCTCTACAAAAAACTAACAACAAATCTTACTATCTCCTATCAAAATGTTAGAGGCTTGCGTAGCAAATTAATCAAATTGTATTGTCCGCTGTGTCTTTCTTTCTAGACTCTATAGTCTTTCATTTGCATCCCATATTATAGTGCTCACTGAGACTTGGTTAAAGCCGAAGATACTTAACTCCGAAGTCTTCCCAGGTATGTACACTATATATAGGTTTGACCGTCCCTCCAGCCGGGGAGGTGGAGTCTTTATTGCGGTTAGATCTACCCTCGCGTCGGAGGAGTTACTTTTTGACGAGTTCCGTAACTCTGAATTCCTATGCGTAAAGCTGCCATTTTCCGACAGATCAGTTTATATTACGTGCTCGTATATTCCACCGTCTTCTTAATTCTAAGAATATCAGAATCATCTGTACGCTATCCAATCCATCTTAAATAAACAGCCTGACAGGGACCAATTGGTAGGGCTAGGTGATTTTAATATACCTGGCACAACGTGGTCCCCAGAAGAAAATTCGAATATCCCTCTCCCTTTAGCATAACATGAATTTATTGACGGCTTGCTCGACTTATCGTTGTCGCAAGTTATTATTTATATATAATAAATATATATTTATTAGTTATATTCGAAACACTCTTAGTCGACTGTTGGATCTATGTTTTGTAACAAGTCCTGAAAGTGTGTTTCTGTCCAGGGTAGCACCTCTTACTCAACCTGAAGATCCATATCATCCTACTTTCGAGGTGGCAATCGACGTAGGTACGGTATTAAAAGTAAATTCAGTGAAATCAACAAAGCGAATTCACTGTTTTCGCAAGGCAAATTTTCGGAGGCTGAACAATTTTATTGCTGGCTTTAATTGGTCCGATCTTTACTCCTGCAACATAATGACGGATGCGATTAATATGTTTTATACCGCAATTAAATCATTTTTTGACTCTTGTGTTCCGATGTACTATCCGTCAATCTCTAAACCTCCTTGGTTTAATAAAGAATTGACACACCTAAGAAATGCCAAGTCCAGACTTTATACAACATTTTAAAATACCGGTTCTCAGTCCATCCTTTCTAAATGTGTATGCGCTCGGCTAAACTTTACCGTGCTTAATGCTCAGTGTTACAGGAATTTTTTAAACCGTTGTAAGTTCCAATTCGCATAGGATCCGAAACAGTTTTATAATTTCGTTAACGCTAAGCGAAAAACAGGAAACTTGATCTATTAGGTTGCCCCGTTGATTTTCTAAATTGGATTTCAAGCTATCTGAATGGTCCTCTTTAAAAATTCTCTATCTTGCATTCTCCGAGTCACATCCGGTGTCCCACAAGTGAGCCACCTTGGTCCGCTTCTTTTTACCTTACTTATTAACGACCTCCCCTTAGTAATAAAACATTCGCGTGTACTTATGTACACAGACGATGTAAAATTATGCCTCCAGCACAAGGACATTTCGTTCCATTTGGACTTACAATCCGATCTAGACAGCTTTCAAATATGGTGCCGTAATAACGTATTAAACTTAAATGGCTCCAAGTGTAAAGTTATGACCTTTTGTCGTGTCAACCCAATACGCTCGACTTACACTCTAAATGGGTCCCCTTTGGACAGAATAACACGGGTTGGTGATCTTGGTGTTCTTCTGGACCCTAAACTAAAATTTTCTGACTATATTTCGCCTATTGTCAATAAGGCCATAGGTGTGCTTGGTTTTATAAAAAGGAAGGTCTAAGTCTAAGGAATTTGGATCAATTTAGGATCATCAAATTCCATACATGACTAAAACCTTATTTATTTCGCTAGTCCGTCCTTGATTGGAGGCCACAAGACGTCAAAAAAAAAACTTGTTAATGCTTGCCTTGCAGCGTCTAAATTGAGATGCAGAGCTAATGTTAGCTCCTTATTCGAGTAGACTACTATTAAATATATTAGCTCTAGCTTGTCAAAACCAAGTTTAGTTTAAAACCCTCAATAATAAGACCAGTATTTATGTGTATTTCACCTTTAAAACATATATTCTTATATATCTTAATGCCTTCTTTGCAACACCGACATTTACATAGCAGTGATTAAAACTGAGAAGAGGTAAAAAGATCTTCTTACCGGAAGGCAATAATAAAAGTGTGACCAAAACCGGTTCTAAATAGATTCACTAGAAACTATATACCCCTTATCTTAAATCATGGTAGATCTAACTATGAGTTGCATGACCCTTATCCTTAACAAATGGATCCTATCGATAAAGCAACTTTTTTTTACCCAATATTACCAGAAAACAAAAATTGGTGTATGCCGAACCTGATCGAATGTAAGATCTTAACGTGATCGAAGAAGGCAACACCAGCTAGAGTTGGTACAGAAAGCCTAACGATTTAAGATTCAAGTCCCTTGTTACATATTGACGGTCTACTAAGTCGACAAGAAACTTATTATATTTCTGCAATCGACTTGAAGATTGCATTTTGCCTAAAACCACTGGAACCCAAAAATACAGCTTACGTTCCCGGCAGACGGTAAATCAGTTTATCGTCATGACTTTGGGCTTTTCCAACGCAGCACAGAGAATGCGCCGACTAATGGAGACAGTTATTCCGGCAGCGCTGACCATGCATTCATATACATTGACAACTTGCTGGTTTTTATACCCGTTATTCGTAGAGTAAATCGGTATACTAAATTCGTTGAAAAGTACGTAACAGACAGAAAAAGGTACAATGTAAAAAGTAAATATTCTCGACCAGAATCAACAGCCGAGTCGATCTGGCTCGAGATCTCAGGAACTATAAAACTTGGCTTGTGAAAATCTCTTACAGTTCGTATTTTCGTCCGTGCGGATGCGTCGTCCTCCTACGACATAACCCAGATATTTAGTCTGACTATAGCAAAACTTCATTTTTTTAACATATATTGTAAGTTTGGCGTAGCAGTTTTGTTTTGGGTACAGTTTTATAGTAGCATAATGCGCATTACATGTTTTCCTACTTTCGCACATCTTAGATACATACTAACAAATTCCCACAACACTGTAGAAACAATTGTCATAAACACACATTACTCGGAAAAAATATTTGTACAGTCGCGAAGCGACTTCACATATAATACACACAAGGATAGAACATAGATACTTGTATTTTAAGCTTGCAGCGAAATATACTTATAGGTAATAGGTAAATCATAAGCTGAATGTCAATCTGAATAAACGCCAACCCGGACATATTCGAGTTTTAACTTTTTGGTACGGAATATTTGAGCGTAGGTCTTAGGACTGTTAGTTCCACTCAACAAAAATGCTTACGAAATCACACCACCCTGACACGACGAGCTTATGCTGACTACCTGGTGTCTTAACATCGGATGCATATCCTTCCAAGTTCCAGAACAAGGGTGCCAATATGCCTAAGTTACAACTATAATTATGCACAGGTCCGCAGGGATGTCAGGTTGGCTGATGTCAGGTTGGCTGACATCACCACTTGTTGAAATAATTCGCACACATATAGTTTATTCAATTTCATGTTGCCATTTTCATAAAAATGGGACAGGTCAAAGTACGCCCTTCTGGATGAATAATTTTGTTGTCTTTTGTCTAACCAGATAAGCGCTACGAGAGAGTATTAATTACTCTGGCTCTGCCTGAGTCCACCGAAAAGCAACCGACAGGGGCCAACCCTGCCAGAAGCAGAAAACTATGACTTCAAAATATGCTAATTACCCAGGGTTCTGAACAGCTGGATATCCAGTCTATATCTTACTTTACTTCTAATATGGTGTAATATGGTGTCAGAGAGGTTTCTTTTAGATTCATGATTCATGATGTGTTCCCATGGAGGAGCACAATTTCTTTCTTTGTTTCCAACCAAGTTGCCAAATTTGTGCCGAGAGAAAGAAATTTGGCGACGTATCCTTACGAAAGTAAGCACAGCATATGTACATCGTGCCAACTGGCTTAGTTGGTTCTCTGGGAAATTATTCTTGTTTGATCTTGATGTTTATTGCCGGAAGACGTCACGACAAGGTTTATTCAAGGGCGCAGACAACACCGCATACCTTTTAATCAAGTGTTGCACCCAGGGAATTAAATTTTGCGTGCAAGAACGATGTGGAATTAATTATTTATTCAGGGAAGAAATAAAATAATGGTGATCTTCGATATTGGTAGATATCGGCGGATATTGAATGCTCATTTCCCGAATGAAAGCAATTTGTTAAAACTTACGTTCCCCACCTACACGTTTCAAACTGTGTATGGTAATCTACAGATTAGTTGACCCCATTCAATGTAATGAAATAAAGGTCAATGTTATTTTTGGTATATTCCAATTGGCTTTTCAGTCGGCTTATGTTTACAAACTTATTTAAAAAAGCAAATAGTAATGCAAATGTAAGCTCTTAGCATGATAGTTGTTATTTGCAGAACTTTATTGAAGCGGGTTCCATGCTTAAAGCAGTAATTTACTTTGAATAATAATTTTGTCTCTGGTTTATTATTTCGACTTAAATTTGGAGCATAAAGTGATTTTTAAACCAAATGCAAATAAAAATTTAATAAAGCTTGACGATAACGCAAGCATTAACTGAATATGCTGCCATCCCAGTGTACACTGAAAATAAAAGCTTTTAATGCGCGAGTTTTCCTCATTAGCTAAAAGACGGCGCTTAAATTCGACTGGAAAGTAAATATATAAGCAGGCCGATGGCAATACAGCCAAGAGGTAGAAAGCGCCATAGTAACTCTTGTTTACTAAACGGGATGTGTTTATGCTTTAAGTGCAGCTCAGAGATTTCTTTGCGAAGCTTCATGTTGTTAAGCTCCGAATGTTCAAGAAGTTCTTTGTATACAATTAGTTCTTCTTCCTTTTCTACGTTGGGGTTATTAATGGCTGCAATGTCCTCGTTCCAAACACCTTCTCTGCTGTCGCGATTATCAATTAGCTCTAACGTCTCACGCGGTGAACTGTTTTCCTGCAAGTTTTTTGTAAAATTGTGATCTACGTCTTTCTCAAGCTGCTTCTTTAATAGCTCAATTTGTGCTTGCAGGAAGTGTATTTCACTTGTTAAATGAGCTGTTTTTTTCTTGTACGTATCACATTCCTCTTGTAACATATCAATAGCCTGCTCCGTCGGTAATGCATTTGGAATATTAAGATTTTCCTCAACGTCTATAAGCTTTTTTTTACTTTCCACATTAAGGGCTGACAATTTCGATGCAGCCGAATCCTCTAAAATTGTATGTGGTGTTGATGAATGGTTTTTAAAGTGATCCACGATTTCGGAGGTATTTCTGCTAACGAACTCTGTTGGAACTGAATCGTTTGCCATATCCTCCTCCTTAACTTTGCATTCAAAGGCTTCATCGTCACCATTAAAAATAGCTTTAAGCACTGAAGAGCCTTCTTCTCCCTTGCCAAGATCAGAGTTCTTTAGCAATCTTAAAACGTTTGATTTATAATTGCCCTCTTCTAAATCGGGATTACTTAGTTTTAGCTTCTAGAATTAAATGGGAATATATTAATATATAATAGCATTAAGACTGCTATAAGCATTACCTTTTCCTTTGACAACACAGACAACACATTTTTAGTTGGTGACGCAGTTAAAATATCATCGTCAGAACTTTCATTATCATCTTTTTCATTTAGCGCTCTATTTTCAGCATGGTCATAATCGTCAAGATTTATTGTATCTAAGTTTTTCAAGACAATCGGCTCCTTCAAATGTTCAGTGTCAGGCTCGGATAAATCGTGATGGATTCGCGAGGCCTGCAGACGAAGCTCCTTTAGCTCGAGCTCCTGCGTCGTTAGCTTTCCATTTAGCACCTCCAAGCTGCGTGATTCTTGTTCTTTAGCCTCTTGTTCTTGGCGCACTGACTCCTTCTTGAATTCCATGTACTCCTGCTGAAGTTCCTCTAACCGGGCATTGAAGTCAGTCAGCGTCTGCTTTAGTGTTAGAACTTGAGCGCGAAGTATGCCGCACTCGTTTTCAGAAGTGGCGTAGGCCATCTCCATTTTAGAGAGCATTTGCATAGCATCGCAGCGTTCCTGATAGACCTTACGCAGGGCCTCTTTGGCAGTCAACTGGTACGTTGTTTTGTCCTCAAGAAGCTTTACAATCTATTGAAGACAATGAGAGGAATATTAAAAAAATTTGCAATTTTACCACAATATACTCAAAATGTTTTGTAGACCAAATTTTAATATTCAAAGGAACAACTGACCATTAACTAGGAATAAGGTCCTCTTCGCGGTTTTTAAACCCATTTATAAGGGTATATTAATTTTCTTTCACAAAGCTAAAGGGTTAAATTTGCGAGCTATAGCATATTTCCTGTATTCGGTACCTTTTTGTCGGCTTAGTTTTAAGGTAAGAGAGAACAAGCATTGCCAATCGTCTTTGTTATTTTCACACACAAGTTTGAAATCGCATATTCGTTGTTCTCAATTTTCTTGCCTATCCGTATTCTTACCGTTCTGTATGAGTTATTCGCTTTTGAGCCCTAGAGCACATATCTTTTAATTCTGTAATTTATCAAATAGGAGTGCCTTATTTTGTATAAAAATATAAGCAATGACCTGTTCGTACCAAATTTGAGGATTGTGTCAGTAAAGCACAATTTGTTTAGGGATTTATTTTTTCTGTTACATAAAAACTGAGAAAACAAATCACTCCACTGGAACCAATCGGTGGCAAGGAGCACCAAAATATAATTTCAACACATTAAAAATTCACCTAATACAAATGATTTTAATTGATGCGGATTCAAATAATATTGGAACAAAATGAAACTCAACAACCATAATATACTGTTGTGTTTTAAAGGCAAAACCACAAGATATAATTTGATGGGACCAAATTAAATTGATTGATTCAGATTTGTTTAAATTTTATGCATTCAACAATTTGTTTATAAGAGTTCGTCCAATGCTTTTTTTTTGGACCGGTTTGGGAAACAGATTTATTAAATATTTTCATATTGAAATCTTGAATTTAAAAGGAAAAAACAAGTGTGCAAATATGATTTTTTAGAGATGCCTGCATAACGGAAAGGTGTGTACGTTTTATGAAAAAATTTTTTATTTGTTTACGTGACAGCTTTTTGCGGACATATTTATATATATTTGAAGGACAAATTGGACGTGGTAAAAATGCTTTTTGCTACCGATATTAAAATGAACAAAGACTAAACAAAGAATTAAACAAAGACTAAACAAAGAAACTAAACTAGAACTATTCTGGTATCTTTGGTCTAAATATCGTCCAAAAGAGAAAACGTGGCAACGTTTTGAAACAAGATTGCACAGCGAAGTCTTTACTAGAATCTTCATGCTTTATACAAGTATTCTTGCTTTTCTAGTTCCCAGGATCCGACATAGTCAAAGTGATTTAGCAAGGGATCCCGATCATGCGTATAATGAATAAAATTGTAAACAATAAACAAAGGCTTCATTTTTCGAATCGGCCCCATTAGCGACCTGCTGAGCAGATTAGATTTACATACCTCGTTTCGCAGTGCATTCTCTGGAATGTTCTTTTCCATCATTTGCAGTTTCTTTTCCAGAAGGCTTATCTTGTGAAGCAATTGGTCTTCAGTGATCATGCTTTGCCAACACATCGCAGAGTTCTTTCTGGTGGTATCAAGGACGCCTTGCAAGCTGCTTAATTTAGCTTTCAGAGATTTTTCCCTCTGTGCAGCCTCTTGGAGAAACGAGCTTAGGCGCTGCACTTCATCAAAGCTGATTCGGTTAGGCACCGTCATCATCTGCTCCGCCTCAATTGAAATGGCCTCTTGTCCATTGGGTAGAAAGAGGGCGACACGGGCTAGGATACAGCCGTGTACCTCCTGACGTGAATTCTCAATTACCTCAACGCCGAACTTCACAATATCCCCATAATGCAGTTCCGCTGGATCACTACCCAACTTGTTGTCGTTGATAAAGGTACCGTTGCTGGATTTTGTGTCTTTGACCCAGAATTTACCGTCTGGAGTGTACCACAAAATCGCATGGTTTCTTGACAATACTTTACAGTCAAATATAGCGTTACCCTCACACGCCTTGCTTTTAGCTATAAGGCGGCCCACCTTGCAATCCTGGTTGGGCTGCAACAATATAGATCTTGTCTCAAACTTATGCGACTTAGCTTCACAATGGAGTACGATTTTTGCTGCACCATTACATGCCGTTGGGGCAGACTCCAATCCTATGTCTAGATCAACGCTAGAAGTTGGGGGCACAGAAGAGACCTGTAAAGTGCCGCATTCCGATGCCACCTCCCTTTGTAAAGAACTATTGTTTAGTACCCCTAGTGGGCTAAACAGACTGCAGGCAGTAGTAACTCGAACTCCAACCCCGGTGTTATTTGCATTCAGCACAGAGTTCATGGCCATATTTATAGCATGCTGGGAAGCTTCAGGCGGACGTCGGTCAGTACATACTGTGTTGGAATCACAAAGATCCATATTATTATTTTCCTGATTCTCAATTGACGTCTCGTTGTTACTATCAGCCATTATATGAAAGAATTTGTCCTGCTCCAAAGTTTTGTCAGTTTCCATGTTTAAAGCGTAATGCGCCTCCTCTGGCTTCACAGTAAGTTCTTGTGCCTCCCCGGATGGATACCTGGTCGTCTGAGGTAATTCTGTGACCGTGCCGGTTGTACCTCTTCTGTTTAGTGCTGTTGATCCGACTGCTCCTGATGCTGGCGTCGGCGATAATGAACTTGGCGTCTGGTCTTCATCAACATTATTTTTTAACCACTCATTGCACACCAAGACCATTACTTTACATCCAAACAAACCTTTGGCGATACGAGAACAAAAGCGGATTAACAAGTTATTAGTAATACCCGAGTTGCTGCTGTTTGACAAATCCGACTGGCCGAAACATTGACAATGAATCCAAATTTTAAAGGCCTGCTTCAATCTAATGTACCTATAAAACTTGTCTATTTCGGATGAAAATTTGAAAAAGTTTTCAACCATATAAGATATAAATATGTAACTGCATACATAAATGTATAGAGAAGAAGTATTCGCATTCGTATTCGATACAAAGATATGTACGTTCAATAGCAATTTTTTCAAGAATTATTGTAAACAAAAAACTATGCCGTTAGTTAGCAATTTACGAGTTAAGGATGTACCAAAAAATTAAGACAACTTAAACAAAAACTTAACAATTCTTGGAACTGTAGGAAAGTAAACACTTTCTTTATTAAAAATAAATTATATATTATTGGGGGACCGCTTAAGTTCAAGAACATTGAATTCGCAATAATATAATGATTATTTGATATTGCGCAACGTTTCAAACTATTAATTACAGTGGGTGCTTGGCTTACCTTTTGTAATATTCCTGTTTTAATTGTTGCAACTCGAATTTGCCTTCTTCCCGTGTTGTTTTTAATTTTCTTAAACTTTGAACAATCGTTGTACAAAAACAAACTCCTGGTTTGACGGTAAATTTGTGTGCATACTTAAAAAATTTCCGTCAAAATAGCGACAATCAACTAGTGACGAAAACGGAACAGTGAAAAAAGCACTAAGCGTATTTATTATTGTATATTTAAGGGAATGTGTCTTCATATACCAGTTTATATGTTGAAATGGAACGATAGAACCCTTCTGCAATTTCATTTCCAATAAAAACAAGCAAATAATCTTCTAAAATTATTATAATAAAAAATGAGATTTAGCAATTTTAAAATGTTTTAGAGCAAGGTATATGCCTAAGAACAAAATTGTGGTATTTTTATAACCGTTACACGTAGATCAAATTGCTATGCTAGATAAGTTAAGAGTATGTTTGTAGTTGGCATACAAATGTTTTTCCGAACCTTAAAGGACAGTATAGTCGTGATCGTAAACACAATTCGAACAGGTCCGGTCTGTCTGTCTGGAAGGCTGTGATCTCGCAAAGTAAAAGAAAGAGTTGAAAGAAACATCGGCGATGTATCGCGATACATCGATGTTTTTAATAAATCGGAAACATCAAAATTTTCAAGCATCGATATTCGATGTTTCTGTTTTACCCATCGCTACTTTGCAGGGAATGATCTTGCTAAGCTAATCGGCTAATGGCGAGACAGCCAAATGTATTAAATGCGGCAAAACATAGCAAACAAGTTCAAATAATACTAACTTGTCTTGCCACGTAAAGAGGATAAATCCTAATAAACAGTCAGTGAATTGCCACAAAGGCAACAGCCGTCAATTGTGTCATTTATTGGCAAAATTATGAAATGTCGAACCGAAAACTACTACATTGGTTCAGACTTGCGCGTAATCGGATTTCGAATTGCACAACGCTGTTTTGGCCACTGAAAGTTCATCGACGAAACAAATTTTCTGAAAATTTTGCAAACTCAATACGCACAGCAATTGAGGAATGGGGAGTTTTAGGAAATGTCACTGCTATGATAACAGATAACGCCAAAAATATGATAAGGTCATGTGAGATTTTGCAAATAATACCCTGCTTTGCGCATTCAATTAATTTGACAGTCCAGGATTGTTTGGTATCCGAGAACATGAAACCACCCATTTCTGAAAAGTGTAAGCGCATTGTTTCGTTGTTCAACAGTAGCACATTTGCGTATGCAGTATTTAGAGAGGCTAAGGATTGCAATCCATATGGTTCGAAACAAGAGTGTCCATCCTGTTAGAATAGCACCTTTTAAATGGTAAACAGGGTTAATGCCGCTAACATTGAATGAAATATCCATTCTGAAGGGTTTGAAGGCAATACTTTCACCCTTGGAGCATGCAACGGTATTCCCTTCGAGAACGTCAGTGACAGTGATTCCGGTTAATTGTGGTATTTTACACAATATGTCAGCCATGAAAACTACGCTCCATACTAAGTTTGGTCGAGATGTCTGTTATGACATACTTTCAACGGGTCAATAAAAGATTGGTCCCCTATGAAATCCGTACAGTGACACGAATGATAAGACCCTCGCTTTAAAAAGGAAGGATTTTGGAATTATTATTTCTTACAAGGAGTTGAATTGTTAGAGGAGGAACTGTCGCTTATCAATGCTCCAACAAAATCGTCTACATCTTCAAGCCCGCCAACACCAGAATCCAGAGCAGAGTGAAGCCTGTACAAAACCCTTTCCAATAGAAGGTACAAGAAGTCAAAATTTAGATAGTAACCCACTTACTAATCCACTTTCAGCTTTCAACAGATATCAAATGACACTGCATTCAGTCAATGCGATTTGAAATACAAGGCACGACTTGTGAGCGAAAAGGGAAGCGAAGCTTTATATGATCTTATTTTTAAACAAAAACAAGAGAAAATGCTATGGTCGAGTTCCGCGACTATCAGATACCCATTACTCAGCTAGTGTGAATGCGAACGCGAAATTTCATCATTTTCCTGAGATATTGATGAAAAAAGAAAAAGAGTATACAAATTGTTTAAAATTGTGGGCCGGTTTTGCGGCGTTAGCTCATCATAAATTTGTGTTATTATTTTTATCGCTCTTATACATTGCTCTGTGCAGCAATAGATTTTGCATTCCCCCTTATGCTATGTTCCTCTCTCTCAATAGAGAGCTGTTTTAATCATTATACTGTAGAACTTGCCCATTTTCCTTCCGTTACAAATTAAGTTGATCGCACCGGTACTGCTGTGATACACTTTAACTTTTAATCAGTTCGGTACGGGCACTGCTGCCGTTCGTTATACCCTACAGCCCTGTGTTGCAAAATATATTTAAATAAAACTGAAATATTAATTTAAACATTAACTCTACCGTGTTTATAAATTGCCACACAATTTTTCAAAGTCAAAGAAAAAGCTCATTGCCTAATCAGATATAAATTTAAGCGAATAATAATATTATGAAAAAATATCGAAAAATGCCTAGCAATTCCAAAGCACGTGCTTTAGTGACTCGATTTGCGGTGCAATTCATGGCTACAGCAGTAAGCATAGTTTAAGAGTGCCTATCACCCTTTCAGCCTTCCCATTTGCTCTGCTGGCACCTGTCGCTATTAAGTGCAGCTCAATCCTGTTTGTTGAACAGAACTCACGGAAATTGTTGCTGGCAAAACTTCTGCCTTGATCCGCTATACTACAACAGGAAACTCCAAAGAAAGACATACTTGACTTTATAGCTTTAATACAATTTTCCGAATCAAGTGAACAAGCTTAGTAAACGCATCTATCTGAACTATGATATATTCCATTAGATCGTTCTTTCCACTAAGCTTCCCACTTATATCGACGGTATGCCACGGTATGTCAATCTTGGGAATTGGGTGCATTTCAATTTGTATTTTGCCTGATGAAGGTTTGGACAATTTGCATGTCATGCAATTTTTCACAAATTTGACCAAATGGTCATATCCTCAAACCAATATTTCTCGTAGACCTTGTCTAAATGCATTACAGCTTCGTGTACATGATTTATACCGGGCCACCTAACGCTTTAGGGATTACTGGTAGGCAATGAGTCTTGACATTACGCTGTATTTTGCGATACAGTAATCCAGTTCGGACCTCGTATGTCTTATCAATATTTGCCTCCGTGTCGTCATTCAATTGAGCCAAGATTCTGTTTATGGCCTCATCTCGTTGCTGTTCGGCTAATAGCCAATAATTTGTTATTGTCGCCAGATTAACACGAATTTTAGCTACTTTGCTTATGGCACTTGAAACTGTGGGAATCGGATTTCGTGATAAAAAATCCACGTGAGCCATTTGGCTACCCCTGCGATATTCTACACTAAAGTCATATGCCTGTAAGTACGCCCACCTGCGGTGTGCTCTTGTGGTCAGCTCGGCCTTTGTACGACTAGCTTTCAACGAATTGCAATCAGTATACACAACAAATTTTGTACCGTGCACATAATGTCTAAAATGTCTTACTGCATTATAGACAGCTAGCGTCTCTAACTCATACGAGTGATATTTGGCTTCTGATGTTGACGTGCATTTGCTATAATATTCGACTACTCTATGTTTTCCTTATATTTTATGCATGAGCATAGCGCCGAAGTCATCTGCACTGGCATCAGTATGCAATTCAATTGGAAGCTCAGGAATATGGTCAATACAGGGTCACATGTAAGCACTTTGATAATATTCTGCCGTATCTTCTCGTGTTCCTCCTTCCAAACAAAAGCATTTAGGTTAGAGGTTAACTGATTCAGTGGCTTCATCTTCTCTGAAAATCGTGGAACAAATTGTCTGAATTACGATGCCAGACCTATAAACTGCCCTAACTGCGTTGCCGAGGTTGGCTGAGATAAAACAGAAAGAGCTTCTATCTTACGAGAATTTGATTTAATTTCTCCATCCTTGATGTAGAATCCTAGGTACTTTATACCTGTACAAAAAAAATAAAATTTTTTTATATTGAACGAGAGCCATGCCTCTGATAACGCTTTTAGCACTGTATTCAACCTCTCATATGCTCCCTCCTTTATATTCGCAACTACCAGCACATCGTCTATGTAAGCAACTGCATAGGAATAGGCTAAGAAAAATAGATGACGCATTTTTTAGACCAAATGGCATGGCCAGAAATTCGTACTGACCCTCTGTAGTCACAAATGCTGTTCTTTCTATAGAATCTGGATGAATCGGTATTTGGCCATGCCTAAAATGGAAAAATATTTACCACCCCGCAAACGATCTATTTGATCCGAAATCAGCGGCAATGGAAACTTATCAGAAATCGTATTTAAGTTTAGCGCACGATCAGCTTCTCATCTACGCTGAGTCGATATAGGCTCCTTTGAACAGTTTTATTCTTATCGATTACGATTCTTATCTTCTTATCAAAACGAATTTCCAATGCACCTGTCGTTACATACTTATTTGGTATCCCAGTTACGAAACTATCGGCATACTTTTCCAATATATTTCTTAATTTACATTTATCATTATCACTTAATTCTGTATTGGTGTCGAAAAGTATTTCCAAACTGTTCTCAGGTGCATTATTTTGAACAGCATTAATAACTTTGGATTTGTAAATACTAAATTTATCAGATTCAATCAATACACCGAAACCAAGCTTTAATATGTCTTGGCCAATCATTATGTCGTGCTTTAAATAGTTGTCCACTACAACATAAAACAAAATTTCTAAATTAAATTGAGACATTTGGACTGTATTTGCAAGTGGCTCTTAACTATATTGTCACCAATTCCTCTTTAAATAACTAGATTATTTATTCTCTTGGCAGCCAGAATGGAAAATTTAAAACATTTTATGTTCGAACGATCTTTTAACCCAGGCGTGTTGCTGTAGCTTCTTCTTTATGTGTTTGATGTACATTCCTTTCGAGCACGGCAATCGGCGAATTTGTGGCCAACTTTCCCACAAAAATGGCACTTAGTCTGCGACTACATTTTTAACTTCTTCTTTTCTGGGCCAGAATCATCTTCGTTGTTACGTTTCTTGAAGGCGTAAGCTTGCAGCTGTTGCTGAAGCTCATTGCGCGTAGCCACGTTAGTCGTAAACACCCAACGCAACAAATTATTATCTATTTGTGCCATGTGAGCCAACGCTACCGATACCGCTATCTCCTCCAAATCCTTGGCCTTCCACTTAGACAGCAACAAGGTGACAATGCGACTTCCATACTGGGCAAAGCTCTCTCCATGTTTTGGACGTCCGTTCAAAACGTTCATGAGAATGGCAGCTGGCGTCTCAATCCCTACGAATCGCTGTATGAGCAGTTCCTTAAACTGCGGCCATGTGATGCCAGCGAAGCATATCTGCTACAGCCATTGCGATGCACTGCCTTCTAACGCTTTGCTCAACGCTATTACGAGCGCACTGCCTACAAGCGCATTATCTGTAAAGATTAAATCCACCGTGGTGCACCATGCAGATGGATCCGCTCCAGCGCTGTCAGCGCAGCATTTTGGCAGTGTGACGTGCAAAGACTTTTCATCTACCGCCGATGCTCTCGGTGCGTGCATGGTTTTTATTATTTCCATGAGGTTACGGTTTTGTGTCAACGCAATCATATACTGATCCGATCTGGGCTCTTTTGGCGAAGGCGATCCCACTTCTGATGTCGATAATAGGGGAGTCTCATCCATTTTGTTTATTAGCTTTGTACTTTTGGTGCGGCAGCACAGAAAGTTCCAATCAACTCAACCAGTCAAGCTTCACTGAAGGGATTTTCTTACTTTTTTTTCCTTCTTCCTCATATTCTCTAATGTCTAAAGAATTCGCAACAACAATCTGCGAAGGCTTACACGCGCATCTGGCCGTGCACCTGCAGTAGCCAATAAATGCAAGATCAGCGTCTGGAGCGCTTCCGTGGGAGCGACGATGGCAGAGCCACCAACGGAGTTGGCACTGACGCTGGCAGAAGCAGCGACGGTGCTGGGGGGTATAAATACCACCCAAATTTGTACTTTAAATTTAGTTCCGATTTTTGTGAAAATAAAGACCAACCACCGGTCCGAACTACCATCTTGTGAAAATAAACAAACTTTTATTTTAACTGGCGCCCAACGTTAAAAGGGTCCTGCCGCAGAAAAAATCCTTCGTCGTAACAAAAATCCAGTAAGTGCACCCCATGGGCTGCCCCGGTTCGCGAACGATAAAAACAACAAAAACAAACAAATACAACAAATCTGTAAGAGCACCCAATTGGCTGCCAAGATCACCGTGGGACGGATCCTGCAAGAAAAGGACTCACTTACATCGGCCTGAAGACTATCGCTGCAGACGACTGGACGGGATTGATACGAAGGTACCCCAGTAGACCCCAGAAGCAAAAAGGAAGAATACCAAATAACCGGTTCAGTACTGTAAGTTAAGCAAGTTAAGAGATAAGAGAAAATACAACTGAAAAACATACAAAATCTATACGAAAAAAGAAAATATAAATTTTTTAACATACAAAAATCTATAGGAGAAATAATCTAAAAATATAAAACAAAAAGTAATGGAAATAATACTTGAAAAACACACAAAAATTTATATGAGAAATACTCTAAAATTTAAAATTTTCTAACAAAAATTTAAGGAAAAAATGTTTGAAACATACAAAATCTATATGAGATAAAATTTTTTTAACAAAAAAAAATATTTGAAAAACATTCAAAATCTATACGAGAAATACTTTAATAATATAAAATATACAATTTTCTAACAAACATTAAAAACATACAAAATCTTTACGAGAAAATACAGAAAAAAATGTCTGAAGACATACAAAACCTATACGAGAAACACTTTGAGAAAATATTAAGAAAAAATATTTTATAAATAATCATGGCAAACCCAAACAATCTAATTAGGCCTGCCCTACTTAATAATAACACAGGCCCCGAAGTAAACCAAGCCCTTAAAGAACCCAATATGCAGGGACAAATTCAGGAAATAGTAGAGAGAATTTTGAACCAAAAATTAAACTCAGACACTGCACCACTACTTGATCAAGCAGTCCATATCAATAATGTTAATATGAGTGAATTAGAATGAGTCCCAGATATAGTAAAGTGTTTAAGGGAATTTTCTGGCCAAGCAGGAGAATTTAGCTCATGGAGAAAAAGCGTAGAGAGAATATTAAAAATATATTCATCATTAGCAGGATCACCCAAATATTACGGAATTCTTAATGTTATCAGGAACAAAATTGTAGTCAACGCAGACTCAGTCCTGGAGTCTTCCAACACCCCACGAAATTGGACAGCTATCTCAAAATGTTTGACAGCACACTACGCGGATAAACGCGATGTGACCACACTAGTATAACAAATGACCTCGCTGGTGCAAGGTAATCAAAGTACATATTTCTACCAGCAAGTTTATACCCACCTATCTCTTATTTTGAAAAAAATTACTTGCATGGAAATGGGAAACGAATCAATGGATCTTTTTGCCAAATCCTACAGAGACAAGGCACTTGACACCTTCGTCAGAGGCCTGAACGGCGACTTGCCCAGACTGTTGGGAACCAAAGAGCCCGCAGATCTCCCATCAGCACTTCAGCTATGCGAGAAATTGGAAAACCAAAAATTTAAAACCAATTACGCAAATAATAGCCAAACCCATTTAAGAAAATTCGAAGGCCCTGGTAAAGGACCACCCCTACCAAGAAAACCCGTACAACAATTCTCAAACGCAGGTCGACAACCATTCATTCCACACTTGGCTTATGTTCCACAGACCCCTAGAATAACTCATTATGTACATACACACAGCAACAATATGGAGGGAATTATTAACAACACTATGGCAACCTACCAACACAGCCACCAAGACCATCGGCCCCAAAGCCACAACCTAGGCCAGAGCCTATGGACATAGATAGAAGTATGCAGACAAAACAAGTTAACTACATGAACAGACCCAGATTTGGACAGCAAGAAAAGAGACCATCACCACAAGGACTAAACGGACTGCCAGACAAAAAACAGAGAAATTTTCATATAGACACCGCTAGCGAACAAACTACAGATTACAACGACGCACCAACAGGAACTGATGAAGCAACACTCAATGAATACTATTCAGAAATCTCAGATTTCGAGCAGGATACAGATGTGGCAGAACATTCTGAATTACATTTTTTAAAGTAGAGCCCTCTTCGTTACCCTACTTCCAATTTAAAGCAGGTAATGGAGAGATGATCAACATTCTGATAGACACCGGATCCAACAAAAATTACATCCAACCAAGATTAGCTAAGAAACCAATCAAAAACAACCAACCCTTTTTCGTTAACTCTGTAGGCGGAAAAGCTCTTATAACACACCATACAATCGCCAATCCTTTTGAGCTAAAAAATTTTTTATTTTTTAATATTTTATTACATTTTGTATACTACCCTCCCTAAAAACCTTCGATGCCATTATCGGAAACGATACACTGCGCTAAGTAAAAGCCAAAATTAATATGCAAAAGGATACAGAATAAAAAAAGAATTAAAATAAAACAGAAAACCTCACGCGAAGTCAACAAATTAGATACTCAAGTAGAACACGCTTCAGAAACTCGAAAGAAGCATTTGAGAACTATTTGGGGACCCGGACGAAAAACTGACATACACAACAAGAGTAGAAGCCACTATAAGGAGTACAAATGAGAGCCCAATATACTCAAGACACTACCCGTACCCAGAGGCTCTTAGACCAGAAGTAGAAAAACAAATACAAAAGCTGCTCGCTAACAACATAATTAGACCCTCACGATCTCCATACAATTCCCCAATATGGATTGTCCCAAAAAAAAAATGGACGCATCAGGACAGAGAAAACAAAGAATGGTAATTGACTGTAGGAAATTAAACATGGTTACCATTACAGACCGATACCCCATAACGGACATTAACAACGTACTTGCACAGCTAGGACAGAATAAGTTTTTCTCAGTCATTGAGCTCAAAAGCAGCTTTCACCAAATTCCACTAAGGAAATCCAATACCGAAAAAACGGCATTTTCAGTTAACCAGGGAAAATACGAGCTTACCAGACTACCGTTTGGACTCAAAAACGCTCCTTCAATTTTTGAACGGACGCTGGAAGATATCCTTAGAGAATATATAGGAATTAGGTGTTTCGTATACATCGTCATCATCATCTTTAGCAAAATTGAGGAAAACCATCTAAAAGACATCAAGATAATATTTAATGTTCTAGAAGAAGCAAATATGCGAATCCAGCTTGACAAATGCGAATTCTTTAAAAAAGAAGTGGAATTCTTAGGGTTTTTAGTGGCCAATACTGGAATAAAAAAGGACTCTCAGGGTTTTACCGCCGCTTTATCAAAGATTATGCGAAACTCGCAAAGCCCCTTACAGCCCTTTTTAAAAAATGGCTCAAACAGAACACTAATCTTCCTGGACGAAAACGCTGGGGAAGCACTCAATAAACTTAAACAAACTCTAGCTTCCGAAGAAGTCATGCTGCTGCTGCTGCATCCAGATTATAGTAAAGAATTCCAATTGACCACCGATGCCTCCGATTATGCCATAGGAGCCGTATTAGCTCAGGAGGACCAACCAATAATGTTTATTTCTAGAACCTTAACCGAACCGAACAAAAAAGATATGCTGGGCAGTACAAACTTTTCGAAATTTTTTGTATGGTCCAACCAAAATAAAGATATTCACAGATCACGAGTCTCTCACACACCCAACCAATCCAAAAAGCCGTAACGATCAAATAATAGCAAAAGTAAAGTAAAAAAGCAATATTAGAAGAATACACCCACGAACCTTTGCACAAACCTGGCAAGGCAAACGTGGTTGCCGATGCATTGAGTAGACCTCGCTTGCAAACGCATGGATAACTAAATGCTATGACAGAAGCCAGCTCTCCCGAAAAACTAATACCCATGGCAGAAGAACCAATAAATGTTTTTAAAAATCAAATACTGCTATCTTTAGGAAATAAATCTTACAAATTTGAAATGGTTTTTCCAACATATCACAGACACACTATTACAGAACCAATATTCAATTCAGACAATTTGATACAAATTCTAAAAGAAAGACTCAATCCGTCCGTCATAAATGGAATCTACACCGACGAGGAAACCTTAGAGAAACTACAAGAAATTTATCCACTTTTTAATAATTACAAAACCAGATTCTCTAATAAAATAGGTACAGACCTGACCGACGAAAATGACCAAGAAAACGCAATTATATCGGAACACAGGATAGCGCACCGCAATAGCAGCGAAAACAAACAGCAGCTGTTAGAAAAAGTATATTTTCCACAAATGAGGGCTAAAATCACAAAAATAACGAAGGACCTGCAAAGAACAAAAATACGAAAGACACCCAAATAAGACAGAGCTACAAAGCACACTTATACCACAATACCCAGGGCAAATTATTCATGTTGACTTTTATCTCACATGTAAGCAAGTAGTCCTCACAGCAATAGATAAATTTTCTAAATTCGCACAAGCTAAAATAGTCAATTCACGAGCAACCCAAGACATAAAACAACCCCTGAAAGAAATATTAATAAACTTCGGTATTCCTGAAGTAGTGGTAATAGATAACGAAAAGTCCCTTGATTCAGGTCCCATAATGCGGATGCTGCAAGACCAGTTCAATATAAAGGTCAATAAAGCACCACCCTACAACAGCTCAGCCAACGGTCAGATCGAACGCTTTCATTCAACTCTTTCAGAAATTATTAGATGCCAAAAAGCCGAGAAACTACACAGTTCATTAAAAAAACCTTATAGAGAGATCAGTTGTCAAATATAATTATTCAATACACTCAACCACAAACAGGAAACTGGTCGATTTATTCTTTGGCAGAAAAGTATCTCTGGTCCCTAAACTATTACAGACAGAAAGACAGAAAATTACGGACAAAATCAAGATCACGCACGAAAAAGATCTAGCTCACCATAATAAAAGTAGGAATCGGATAAAAAATTACTATCCTGGACAAGAAATATTCGTACAAAACAATAAAAGATTAGGAACCAAATTGTCACCCAGATACAAAAAAGAAATTGTCAAGGAAAACAGAAACAGCAGAAATAGGGAGAATAATTTATAAAAAACTAATTCGAAATTAAAAACTGTCACTTACTTACAGAGCCCTTCTGACTGTGTGCGCTGCGGACGTACAAATAACATTGTGACATTGTAATATTGTGACACTGACTACAGGACTAGCCAAGGTTCAAACAGGGATCTTTCGATTAATCCATATTATTGACATAAAGGAATATGAAAAAACAATTAATAAAATAAACCAGACAGCCTTAATGAAATTAAAAACTTACGACCCAATCCTAACCTTTATAATAGAGGAAGTCAGGATTTCTAAAATCCTAATCAATAGCTTGAAAGTCAGGAGTATAAAGAAAAGACATATAGATCTAATAGGTAGTGCTTTGAAATGGCTGGCTGGATCTCCAGATAGCAGAGATCTTGAAATAATTCAAGAAGAAATAAATTCAGCTTTAACTAACAACAATAACCAGGTTATTCTTAATAGGCTTATCATTGACAAAATAAATGAAATCATTCTGGCCAATATAAATTTAATAAACAGCCTAAAATATGAAGGAGACGCTCAAAGGGATACTAGAACCACATTAATGTTTCAAATTCAAATGCTTAAAGAAGAAATTCTTAATCTTAATCAGGCCATACAGTGGGCAAAAGCAGAAATTAGCAACCCGCAAATACAAGGAGAAGAGGAGATCAATGAAGTTAAAAGAATATTAGATCAGAATCAATTACCTTACACAAACTTTGAGGAAGCCATGCACATAGCAGAAGTAAACATAGCAAGTAACGGACCAATGTTAATCTATATTGTAAAAATTCCTGTAACCGATACCAAACTATGTGAAGAAATTATAATTAAACCAATAAAAATTGGTCAATATGTCAACAAAATAGAAACCGAAAATGTAATTAGATGTAAAGATAAAATATTCGCAAAAACTACAAAATGTAATACTTATTGTACGGATTATGAGCGGAGTCATCCGGTGCTACAGCTGTCATAACAGCGGATTAACATTCTATGTGTCGATGCTAATTGAACTCAGCTGTACTCTTTCGAAAGGGCTCTTGTAATTTTGCGGTCATAGCGATAAGACGTAGTTTTTTTTTGTATACAAAAAAAAAATGAATTTAAATGGAGAAATATACTGAAGATAAATAGTGTATATATGATTCGTATTTACGAACCCCATTACTATGATGCCAAAGCAGTGAGGCATCACAACTATTCATTGGTGGCCCATGAGGGGAATAAGAATCATAATTAATAATTGCTAAAAGCTGTTTGGCAATTTTATCTTCATTGTCGGCTTCATCCAGATAAATCAACGTTCAACGTGCCTACGATTTCTATCGCGCTCGCTCTCATCACGACAGAGCAGTATACGCAAACATTCGCGCTCGCTCTCATCACGACAGAGCCAAGTCCCGTTGCCCTTCGATTCCGTTAGATTAGCCAAAATCTCTTTCAACTCAAAATCAAGACGTCAAAGAAGAACATAGATAACATACGAGCATTTGTGCACATTACATACAGTGGAGCAAAGTCAGTATAAATAATGTCGAAGTTTGATCAACTGGTGCGAGTTCAAACTGATCGCATTGAGTCTTTGAAGCGCTTGTTCAGAAATGTGAAAAAGGACTCGAGTGTGCGGAAAACGGAAATATATTTCGAAAAACGTTTGAATCAAATCGACGAGTATAACAAAGAATTTCATCAGACGCATCACACACTTATATGCATGGCAGACTACGAAGAAAGTGTGTATAAGCAACAAAATACAATCAGCCAATTCGAAGACCTAGGCATGGAAGTTTACTGTTTTGTGGCAGAAGAAAAGAAACGAATCTATCCAGTTACAGTGACGCACAACGAATCAACTAACTCCACAATAACAACACATGTAGAAGAAGTACGGATACCATTGCCAAAATTACCAGTTCCGAAATTCTCTGGCAACTGCGCGGACTCGCCAAGTTTTCATGATGCATTTTTACCCTTAATTCACAATAATGAACGTCTGGATAAGATTTAAAGGTTCCATTTTTTAAAGGAAGCATTACCAGTAGGCCTGGACAACGACATTCGCCAAATCGCGTTAACTGAAGCAAACTATGAAGTCGCTTGGACCACACTCCTACAACGGTATAACAACCCACGCATTGTGTTCGCCAGCCACATGAACATGCTCTACAACTTACCGAATCTCTTTAAAGAAAAATCTGCTGACATACGGTCTATGGTTAGTACAGTCAACGTCTGCATTGCCGCTTGCAATACCGTCAAGGCGCCACTACAGGGAGGAGATTTTTGGCTGACTCATTATCTAACAACCAAACTACCTAAGGACACTCACACAGCGTGGGAGCATCATCTGGGCAGCAAGATTGACGTTCCTTCATACTAAGATCTGCAACAGTTCCTCAATGATCGACTTGTTACGTTAGACGCTATTGAAAGCCGTAACGCGTGCAGCGGCATGAAACAGTCAAATGAAACTTCAGACGGTACTAAACGCGTGCGTGTGCACAGCGCCCACACCAGGTCGGGTGCTTCCGCGTTCGCTTGCTATCATTGTGGCAATTTACACATCCTTCGAAGATGTCCGCAATTTCTTTCAATGGATTGCTTCCAACGGAAAGAAGTGGCCAGTAAGGCAAAATTATGTCTATGGAAATTATGCCTGGGAAAATCGCACACACAAGCAAGCTGCCCCAGCAATAAGAATTGTCTTCATTGTGGTCAACGTCATCACACGATGTTACATTTTCCAGTAACACAGCCAACGCTGATAGCCTCCTCGACATCATGCCAAAGTTCGGCAGCCAGTTCAGATGCCAAGCCGACTCTACAGTGCATGTCAACTACAACTTCACCTATGACTCATCGAAAGGTACTACTAGCAACAGCTCGGGTTGTACTCAGTAACGCGCTTCTTGACCAAGGATCGGAAGCAACTATCATTTCGGAGCACGCTGTACAGTCTCTCCAGCTCTCCCGAAGCACAACTCGCACTTCAATCACCGGAGTCGGTCAAGATTCAGGCCGAAGCTGCAAATTCATCGTAAGTTGTTCGGTGCAAACAGCAACTAACCCAAATTTCCCGTTAAAGGTCGACGATGCTTATGTTTTGAACACGTTGACATCACACATGCCAAGTCAAAGTTTTCCAGCAGGAAACTGGAGTCATATCCATGGTGTCATGGTCGCAGACCCCTATTTTTATAGATCCAAGCGAATCGATATAATTTTTGGAGCCGACCTTATGGCACAACTCTTGTAACCTGGAACTAAGATTGGCTTGCCAAACGAACCCATAGCGCAGAATACTCAACTCGGATGGGTTCTGTTAGGCAATGTTGGCAACACGCCACAATCGTTGTAATCATGCCATAATAAACTCCGAAGAGCTGCTTAAAGTATTCTGCGAGGTAGAATCAGTTCCAGAACGCCCAAAGGTCTCCAAAGAAGATCAATGGTGCGAGTCTTTCTTTAAACAGACCCATCAACGTCAACCAGACGGCAGTTATCAAGTCCGTTTGCCATTCAAGAGGAACTTTGATCCCAGTATGACGCTCGGAAAATCTCATCAGATCGCCCTGAACAGATATCTTCAACTCGAAAGGCGCCTTCAAAGGGACCCAGACAAATGGAGCAGATACTGCAAAGGAATTGAAGAATATTTTCAACTAGGTCAAATCACGTTGGCAGAGACGAGCGAAAACTCAACCATAACCACGGATTCCTACGGTCAGCATGTTGCATCATGCGTGCTACCACATCATGCAGTTTTCAAAGAAGAAAGCCTCACCACAAAACAACGTATCGTTTTTGACGCACCGGACCTCAAATGGCAGATCGTTAAACGATGTACTATGTGTAGGTCCCACGCTGCAAAATGATCTGCCAGCCGTTCTCTTAAATTGGAGACAATATCAGTTTGTTTTCACTGCCGATATACAACGAATGTATCGCTGTATCAATGTCCACCCTGATGACACGCAGTACCAGAAGATTTTATGGCGGGCGGTGGATGGAGTCATCAAACAGCATTGCTTAACTACCGTCACGTTTGGAACAGCGTCTGCACCTTATACAGCTATAAGAGTCATCCATCAAATAGCTGAAGACACACAGACAAAATATCCTATGGCATCCCTCAGTTGGGACAATGCGGACACCATCAAAACACTGGGTATGTACTGGTTGCCCAAGCAAGATTGCTTCACTTATAAATTACAAGCAAATACTCCAGCCGGTATAACAAAACGGGAAATCCTATCGACCATAGCACGTTTATTTGATCCTCTTGGATTAATCGCTCCAGTTGTAATTTCAGCAAAGATTATATTGAAAGAAATTACACTAGCGAAGCAATATCGCGAGGACGGATCACTGTATTGGGATGAGCCAGTTCCCAACACCATTGCCGTCAAATGGCAACAATTTCGACAGCAACTAATGAATGTTAACACGATCAAAATACCACGCAGCGTCAAATTTATACCACAATTTAGTAGTGAGATACAACTACACACCTTTTGCGATGGATCCTCCAGTGCTTACGCAGCAGCAGTGTATGCACGCACCCAACAGTCTGATGCGACTTTCTATACAACTCTCATCGTTGCAAAATCAAAAATTTCGCCAACCAAGCCGTTAACAATACCGCGCACTGAGCTATGCGGTGCAGTATTAGCTACCAAACTCACCAAATGGGTGCTGGAGAATAACCGATGGACCAATGCACACATATCTACCCGTTACTGGACCGATGCTACCATTGTTCTGCACTGGATTAAAGGAGACATTACTAGGTGGAAAACATTTGTAGCCAACCGGGTGTCTTACATTATCGACCACACCTCGGCGGCTCAGTGGCACCACATAGACACGTCGGAAAACCCAGCAGATTGCGCAACCAGAGGCTTACCACCGAGCCAAATACCTGATATTTGGTGGCATGGCCCATCCTGGCTATGCAAACCCCACCCCGTGGCCGTCTCAAGCATTCAAATCTCTCTTTTTCTCGAAGACATCCAATTATATTACCTCATTGTCACCTATTTTCAGATCTGGTAATACAACACTCTCATCAGCTCACTCTACATGGCTGCGCTCAATTAACACTAGCTCACATACGATACAAATTCTGGATTCCCAGAGGCAGACAAGCAGTCAGGCGAATCATCCGGAAATGCGTCACATGTTTTAAGGTAGCTCCAGTCGTAGCGAAGCAATTAATGGGTGACTTGCCATTACATCGAGTCAACCCCCCAACTCGTCCGTTCATTACAACAGGAGTTGACTACACTGGTGCGATTGAACTTCAAGCCGCGCGTGTACGAGGATCTACTACCCCTATGGCTATGTAGCCATTTTTATATGCTTAGCAACCAAGGCAGTCCACTTGGAAGCCTGGATCGGACTCGCTAGTCAGAGTGGTTACATTAAAGACGAAATCTAGCATTCAAAAGAGGTCAATCACAAAGCTTTGTCCACTTCCTATTTCAACATAATTATGATCAACACACGGATCAAGAATAACAAGGAGCCTTCATGCTGGACGACGCATTGGCGGGCGGCATGTACGGATTATGAGCGGAGTCACCCGGTGCTACAGCTGTCATAACAGCGGATTAACATTCTATGTGTCGATGCTAATTGAACTCAGCTGTACTCTTTCGAAAGGGCTCTTGTAATTTTGCGGTCATAGCGATAAGACGTAGTTTTTTTATGTATATGTCGCAGCGTTGGCATTTTCTTGCTCCTGATCTTCCATATTGGCAAATAAACTGTTCCAGTGAAGCGAATTCCAACCGGCGTGCGCGATCGTCTGTATGCAACTGATCGTATTTTCTACGCATCGATCTATCCTTTACACACCCTAGCTGGACTACACTTGGCGACAGCGCGACAACGCCGTCGCCTCACTCGTAACGGTACCTTGGCGCCAGTCATATTCTACGTTGTAGTCAAATTCTAAGAATGTCCTCACAATATACCAAACTCATTGCGCAGCTGCGTCTTGCAAGCACAGTGGTCAAACCATGTTAATAATACGACAGACACGTACAGTGGTCAGAATACATCCGTAATGCGACACGGCCTTCCTGACATAATACACGTCCTCGTGTGTTGTCTTAAATCTAACACATAAGTGATAACACTTCAGGATTTAAAGACTCTCTGGATATTTCAAAGAATTATTTCCATTTAATCCTTTTCTGATTCAAATTAGTTTCAACTTTAGTCTTATCATAACATGACTAAATTACTTAAATTTTCGTAACACAACTCAAATTTAACAAATCATACCACTCGTGTAATTCCTTTAACACATTTGTCTCTTAATCTTTCAAATCAAACATATTTCGTAGTTCCTTTTACAAATAATTAACTTATCTTTTGTGTAGTTCCTTTTACACATAATAAACCTATCTTTAGTGTAGTTCCTTTTACACATAATTAACTTAAATTTTGTGTAGTTCCTTTTACACAAACTGAACTTATATTTTGTGTAGTTCCTTTTACACAAACTGAACTTATATTTTGTGTAGTTCCTTTTACACAAACTGAACTTATATTTTGTGTAGTTCCTTTTACACAAACGACCCCCGCCATAACAAGTCTCTTCTGCTATGGTGCGGTCTTCAGTTTCTCTATTGGCCAACAGACACAACTCCTATTGTGCTGCCCCTGTCTTTACATAACTCATCTTTATTGTATTCTGCTTAAGCTTTCATGTTCTTTTTAGCCTCCTTTCTCAAATTTTCTTTGTCTACCTCATCATCGTTATTTTCTTTTAGCGGCAACAAGCCAAAAGGTCGAGCTTCCTTACCAATCAATAATTCCAAAGGGCTAAACTTAGTCACACGATTAATCGTGCCATTCATTGCTAGCTGCACTTCAGCCAACGCATCCTGCCATGATCTCTGACTAGACTCGGCTTCTATTTTAGGAATAGGATGCAGCTCAGTCTGCACTTTTCCCGCTAGTGGCTTAGAAACTTTACATGTAATGCAATCTTCTACGAATCCACGCACACATTTAGACATATTTTCGAACCGATAATAACAATAGACTTTGTCCAGCGTCTTTTCCAATCCAAGATGCATAATAACGTAACTCATTATTTTTTAACTTTACAATTATATCTTGTATCTCAGTATCTCGCTGTTGTTCTTTCTGTTGTTCAAGCACAGGATTTCGAGAGAGAAAATCCACATGCGCCATTCGCTCGCCTTTTCTATACTCTATTTCGAAATCAAATGCCTGTAAAACGCCCACCATCTATGCACCCTCGGTGTTAAACCTAGTTTTGTGCGGCTGGCCTTTAAATAATTACAGTCAGTATATACTACAAATTTACGTCCTGTAATACTCTACAACATGAGGTTTATTGTCAATTGTATGTAACAGGATCGCTCCATATTGATTAGCACAGCAAGTCTCCTGCGTGTTGTCCCTTCGATCCCTTCGACCAGACTAATTCACGTCGCCCTCTCGTTGCTTTCCTTATATTTCTCAACTTCACTTCATTATTTCAATCTTTAACTCAACGTAATATTTCACCAATATCCGAAACATTTTTATCAAATAACATATCGGCATCCCTTGCCTTGCTCAAACTTTTCTTAGCAATTTACATTTTATGACTTCATTTCTTTTGATCAAACAGTAATCGTATCTCTTGACGCACTTCTTTCTTTTTATCATTCTGTACCTTACCATTCTCTCTCTTTTGTCTCTATTATGTCACACTGTCAGGCTCTTGCTGCACTCCTTGCAACGATCTCACGCATCCTCGTGCGCCATGGTCTCTCCGGACCCTCATATCTGTAGCCTTGTGAATAATTAACTCAGAGTCTATGGTATCTACGAGTGCCTCAGTCGGCGATCTCTCGCAGTGGTCTCTACGAGTGCCTCAGTCGGCGATCTCTCACATTGGTCACTACGAGTGCCTCAGTCGGCGATCTCTCGCATTGGTCTGCGTCTACCTCAACAGGCATCGACCATAACTATTCGTGGGCCTACTATACGTTCTCTTGCTTGTCAAAGATCTCAACACATATCGGTCACCATCAAGCTTTTCTGCCATTACATATGGCCCCAAACCTTGGGTTTAGCTTTGTTTGATGCCGCTCTTCACTCTTGAGCAAGACATGGTCGCCTACATTGAATCTTATTTCTTATATTGAATCTTTTTTTATTTATAAAATTAAAATTACAAATCTTTACGTAGCTAGAATTTGCCACTCATAAGCACTGCACCACTAATTCATCCTTCCATGAACACATCCGGTAATCCCTCTTTCAATATGGAATCAAAAAAAAGTATGGAACGGACTCACCGGTTGAACTTCTTACTATTCCTGATGAGCTACAGTACAGATGTCAACACGTTTCTCGGTTACTTGGTCGTTTCCTCGTGATCGTCCTTTTGGACAGGCGGATGCGAAGTGCCCAAGCTCGTCGCATTTGAAACATTTGACTGTTAATCGGTCTTTTGATCCTTGCGTTGAACTTCCGTTGTGACCTTCTCCTTGATTTTGTGACCTCTGCCGAGCACGACATTCAGCATATTTATGTCCAGTATTTCCACAATAATTGCATTCCACTTGAGAGAGATACTTAGACTTTTTACGCTCCGGGTCTGTTGTAGATGCGTCGTCATCAAGGTTCCGTTTTTTAAAAGTGTGCGCTTGTAGTTGTTGTTGCATGTCATTTCGAGTTTTAATATTGTTTGTAAAAACCCAGCGCGACAATTTGTCATCAATTTGTGCCATGTGAGCCAGAGTAAGTGAAACCGCAATTTCCTCCAGATCAATAGATTTAAATTTGGACATAAGTAAGGTGACGATTCGGCTTCCATATTCGGTGTAACTTTCTCCAGACTTTGGTCGCCCGTTCAAAATCAGTGTGGCAGTAGATGTTTCGGTGCCAACGAAGCGTTGAACGAAGAGTTCTTTAAATTGTGGCCATGTGATGCCAGCAAAGCATATTTGGGACAGCCATTGTGATGCACTTCCCTCTAGCGCCTTACTTAAAGTTATCATCAGGCTGCTACCTTCGGGCATTTTATCAGCAAAAATGAGATCCACTGTTGTACACCAAGCTGAGGCATCTGCACCAGCTCCCTCAGGATGAAACTTTGGGAGAGTTATATGTTTTCCCTTTTCATCAGTTGCCGATGCCTTTGGTGTCTGCATATTTTTGATGATCTCCATTAGGTTGTTGTTTTGCACTTGTAAAGCTGCCAGGTATGCATCGGTGATATTTGTAGGCAAAGCAGATCCCACTTCTGATGTCGCAGCGTTGGCATTTTCTTGCTCCTGATCTTCCATATTGGCAAATAAACTGTTCGAGTGAAGCGAATTCCAACCGGCGTGCGCGATCGTCTGTATGCAACTGATCGTATTTTCTACGCATCGATCTATCCTTTACACACCCTAGCTGGACTACACTTGGCGACAGCGCGACAACGCCGTCGCCTCACTCGTAACGGTACTTTGGCGCCAGTCATATTCTACGTTGTAGTCAAATTTTAAGAATGTCCTCACATTATACCAAACTCATTGCGCAGCTGCGTCTTGCAAGCACAGTGGTCAAACCATGTTAATAATACGACAGACACGTACAGTGGTCAGAATACATCCGTAATGCGACATATACAAAAAAAAATGCATTTAAATGGAGAAATAAACTGAAGATAAATAGTGTATATATGATTCGTATTTGCGAACCCCATTACTATGATGCCAAAGCAGTGAGGCATCACAACTATTCACTTATAATGAAATGACAATTTGTAAACATAAGATCATGACAGACATTAGTAATTCATCTTGCCTACCAAATCTCCTAAAAAGTCGCCCTGCCACCTGCATTATAATCAACAATCAACACATCCCCAAAATTGATGAAATCGCACCCGGAGTTATATTACTCAACAAATTCAGCGGCAAGATCTCAGTCAACGGTACAACGTCAACACTTAATGGGTCATTTACTTCAGCAATACCACAATAGAAATTGATGAACTAGCCCTTACGAACAAGTACACCGTACACCATCAACCTATGCCGGCAATCCTCCAAACCGAGATGACAATTAAAAACCTAGAAGAGAAACAATCACTAGAATTTGTCAAGGAACATAATGTCAATAATACTAAAACCTTGGAGCGGTTAAAAACAACCTCCCACACAGCCGATATACTGATGGGCTGCGTCCTAATCACCGGAATCGTCGTAATAACGATCCGCATCTTGATTAAGGTTACAAAGGTTACAAAATTCCATATAAACCAAACCACCGACGACAAACCGACCAATGACCGCAACGAGTGGGGACACTCGATTTTAAAGGCGGAGGAGTTAGCACCAAAAGAACTCGCAACAACAATCTGCGAAGGCTTACACGCGCATACGGCCGTCCTGCAGTAGCCTATAAATGCGAGATCAGCGTCTGGAGCGCTTTCGTGGGAGCGACGATGGCAGAGCCAGCAACGGAGTTGGCACTGACGCTAGCAGAAGCAGCGACGGTGCTGGGGTGCTTTTTTTGTATATCGATAGAAATTTACTAAGACTAAAAAAATATATATAATAAAATATCAACAAAAAACGATAGAAATTTAGGACTAATAAATATATGAAACAAGAGAGAATGCTATGGTCGACAACCCCGACTATCAAATACCGTAACTCAGCTAGTGGATATGTTAACGAGAAATTTCATATTTTTTCTGGGATATCGATAGATATTGGTAAAAAAAACATATAACATAATATATGGATAGAAATTTACAAGAATAAAAACAAATATTCAAAAACATCAAAACATTTTCCAAAAATATGGGTGTGACAGTTTTGGGCTGCTTGTGTACCTCTTATAGTTTCTAAGATCTCGACGTTCACAGACGGACATGTCCAGTTTGAATCTATTATATAAGGTGATAAGGAATAAATATACTTTATATGGTCGGAAACACGTCCTTCTACCAGTTTAATACTTTTCAACAAATCAAGTAAACCCTTTTACTCTACGAGTACGAATTTATTTATCAAATTGATAAATAAAAAAATATGTATATTGGATTAGTTAATCGCATTTCCCAAATCTAAATAAAATGCTATAAGATTCACTTATTCTTATTAGCTTCATTGTTTAATTCAAAATGAAATTTGGTTCTAGTTTTTAAATAGTATGCTTAACTAAAAACAGCTTTTTGTGATGGTTTTGACCTATATTAATAAAAACACCAGCAAATTTCATTTGTTACACTTCTGATATAAACATTGCAATTTATTTTTGAATGATGTGATATTGTACCTTGTTATCTCAAAAATTTATGAATTATTTACCTTGTTTAAATTTAAGCAATAAGCAGTAAAAACTAGCGTTGTGACCAAATTCAAATAACGAATACCAATAATTAGTTCTTTTATATTTTGTTTTAAATTTTACTATTTATCATCATGAAATTTGATATTAGAAATGTTTGCAATTGATGTTGCTACGCCCTTTTATCACACCTCGGGAAGAAGTATTTTTGTTTAATATTCAAAACGAGCTGAACAATTTTTTTCTTGATGTTATACTCATACGTAAAACTTAAAAATATCCCAAAACGTACATTTATAATTGATGACTTAAAACGCCAAATTATTTTAAGAATGCTTCATCAAGTGCACCAGAGGAACGCACAAAGTGTTTAAAAATGAAGCTTAAGCGCTGCTCTTTAATACAAACTGGTCTTCTTCATGATTCGCAGAAATTCTTCTTGATTTACCTCGCCATCATTGTCCAAATCGGCTTCGTCTATCATCTCTCGTAGTTCCTCGTCAGTCAGTGTTTCACCAAGTTCGCGAGCTACCCTCTTTAGATTTCTGAATGAAATTTTTCCAGTGTCGTCATCATCAAAAAGCCGAAAAGCCTTAAGTATCTCTTCCTTAGTGTCCTTTTCGGCCATCTTTATAGTCATCAGTTGCAGAAAGACGTTGAACGCAATGCGTCCACTGCAGTCCTTGTCAATGTCGGAAATCATCCTTTTAATCTCCTCCTTTTTGGGCTCGAATCCCAGAGCCCTAATGGCCACCTTAAGTTCTTTTACCTCAATGTAGCCCGTGCCTTCGTTGTCAAATAGATCAAAGGCCTCCTTAATGTCGCATTTCTGGGCCTCAGACAGTTCGAACTTGGGTCCAGACTTCTTGCGACCTTGTTGCGTACCCCTTTTGGCAGGAACTGTAGCAGGGTTGGCGTTGCCAGCCGCAGTTGAGTTTTGCTCCATTAATCGATTGGCTTAAATTGGGAAAACGTTTATATGTGATTTTGTGCAGGCCTCAGGTTTATTTGAAACTCACGTAATTTCAGATGTTGGTATAAGTTCTTGATTTACGTCGCATAGACTGTACGAGTGAGGGTTGATTTGTTGAATGCTCCTATTTTTGTTATAATATTTACACATAAACATTAAGAGCTCTACACAGCCCACCCTGTTACTAGCTCAAACAAATAGTTTGCAGTTCACGATTTCAAGAAAGTCATATGTCGGCTCTAATAAAGCCGACTAGAATGTCAAACACAATGTTAAAGGCCTGTTCACACTTGTGAAACATCTACACATATATTTCCACAACAGCAAATGAATAGTAGTAGACACTCAAAATTGAGTACAATTACTAACTATCGTACTAGTGTAGTTAGTGTAGTGTAGCTAGTGTAGCTGTGCGAAACGAACAGTTAGTTCTTATGTACATATGTATGTTTCACACATCCTTTTGGTATAATGAAGCACCAAAGCAAAGACACTAGAATAACAAGATGCGTAACGGCCATACAAATTTTGGCACGCGATTTTTTGGCCGTGGCTCTAGAGGTGGCTCCAGGCTCTCTTGAGTTTTTGTTCGAGAGAGAAAGAGCGGAGAGCGCTACAGCAAACAGCTCTTTTCTACGCATACAGTGATAGCATACAACTGTATGTGTGCATACGTGTGCTCATGCATTGTAAATTTGACAAAATATGCCCTTCACCTTAAAAGTTCGTTGACTTTAAATCTATATTATTTTTGATTAATTGGCTCCATGCGAAAAATTCTTGTTTTGTCTTGCCTTAACGTTATTATTATTTAAATAAAGCTTAGAAATAGTAATAGCCGAATCTATGTACATCACAAAATAAATCTCGAAAATGACTTTATATTAGAATACTTGTCATTAGGGTATTCAGCTTGCGGCGTGAGAAAAATTAATATGGCAATGATTGTTGAGTGCTTGTGTCCGCACTTCGTGCCTGACGATATGACTTTTGCAACAAACTGTTTTCATATTTTTATTTATTTTATTAATTTTTAGTTTCTACTACGTATTATTATTTTTTATGAATTATTATTATGAAATATTATTTTTATTATTTATGAATAAAATTATTATTTTTTTATGAAATTAAAAAATAATTATTATTTTTATGAAATATTTATTTCATATTTATTTATTTATAATATAAATAAAATAAAAATAAAATATAAATATGTAAACGGTAGCTAATTCGAGCGGCGATTTTAACAAACGAATTTAAAAAATTTTAAAATTATAATAGTCAGGGAATTTTTATTTTATTTCATCATATTGCTACGAAATTGGCCACAACTCCAAATATGTAAATTCGTTTCTTCGATCAGAATTGATTTCGGCCCGAAAATCGTCTTCTAGCACAACACGCAACATATACGCGTTCTCGTCTCTTGTTTTTACTCACACAAGCAAGCAAATTCTATTATTAGATTTCTTACGCTCTCAGCGTGAGCGAGCGGAAAGAGAGCGAATTTGGCCTTCACCAAAAAAGTGGCTGCATAGTGCCAAACGAATGTATGGCCGTTACGCATCTTGTTATTCTAGTGTCTTTGGTCCAACTCTGTGTAAGATCGTCGACACGCCCACTTAAAAACATGTTTTTAATTTTTTTCACCGAATTCTTTATTTTCTTGTAAAACACATTTTTTTTTTCGCACGGGTCCCACGGCCACACCTCCCGCCCAACCGATCGAGGGGCGCTGCCCTTTTTCGTACGGCTCGATTCGCGAGAAGTTAGACGCGATATAGAAAAGAGAACAGAATCGAGGAAATGAATATAATGTTAAATAACTATATTAAATATTAGTGTTAGTAGGATGTAAGTATGTAATAGAAAAGTTAAAATCGATTGCTTTAAGAGCGGCAGAGAATCAAGATTACAGATAATAGGATAAAGTCTATTATAGTCAGAACATAAAACTCTGTAAGGGTCGTGCAACTCATAGTTAGATCTACAATTATTTAAGATAAGGGGTATATAGTTTCTAGTGAATCTACTTGGAACCGAGAAGTTAAGCCGACTAATCAAGTCGGGACTCTCAACATCCGAATAAGCTTACAAATATAGACTGTTTCAAGCATAGTTCTACGGTTAGCTAGGGACGGTAAATTAATTAAAAGTAGTCTACTGGAAGAAGGAGGAATATACGGTTTGCATCCCAATTTAGGCGCCGCAAGGCAAAAAGTAAGAAGTCTTTTTGGACCGATTCAATGCGGTCCGAGTGGACTGCGTATTGTGGACTCCAAACAGGTGATCCGTACTCGAGAATCGGACGGACTAACGAAATAAATAAGGTTTTAGTCAAGTAAGGGTCATCAAATTCCTTAGACCACCTTTTTATAAAACCAAGCAAACCCCTGGCCTTATTGACAATAGACGAAATATGGTCAGAAAATTTTAGTTTTGGGTCCAGAAGAACACCAAGATCATCAACTGGTGTTATTCTGTCCAAAGAGCACCCACTTAGAGTGTAAGTCGTGCGTATTGGGTTGGCACGACAAAAGGTCATAACTTTACACTTGGCGCCATTTAAGTTTAATACGTTATTACGGCACCATATTTTAAAGCTGTCTAGATCGGAAGTCCATCGGTAAGTCCAAATGGCGCGAAATGTCCTTGTACGGAAGGCATAATTTAACATCGTCTGCGTACATAAGTACGCGCGAATTTTTTATTACTAAAGGGAGGTCGTTAATAAAAAAAAGGTAAAAAGAAGCGGACCAAGGTGGCTCTATTCTAGTGTCTTTGGAAGCACCGTGCCATCCTCAAATGAATATTTATTGTTATTTCTCGAATACCGTGTTGGTACAAACAAAGACACAAGAATAACAAGAGCGAGAGAGCGGAGAGCTCAAAGCGAACAGTTCTTTTCTACGCATATAGTAACAGCCGAGCATTGTAATTTTTACATTCATCTTAGAAGTTCTTAGACTTTAAATCTATATTATTTTTGATCGATTGGCACCACGTGAAAAATTCTTGTTTTGTATTGCCTTAACGTTATTATTATTTAAATTTGGGCTGGAAAAAGTAATAGTCGAATCTATGTACATAATATCACAAAATAAATTTAATAAAGACTTTATATTGGAATATTCGCCAATAGAGTATTCAGCATGTGACGTGTGAAAAATTAATAAGGCAATTATTGTTGAGTGCTTGTGTCCGCACTTCATGCCTCAAGATATGACTTTTGCAATAAACATTTTTCATATTTTTTTTTATTTTATAAATTTTTATTTTCTACTACTTATTATTTTTATGAAATATTTATTTCTCAGTGTAATGTCTTCTATTTGGAAAACTTATGTTTTAAATTACAGTAGTTATAATAATTTTCGTTTGTATTTGCTTTAATTATTTAGTATATCTATTAAGTCATTTGTCTTAATATGATGTATGTAAATGAACAATTTTTATTATTTAAAATGCACATTAGATTCAGTTGTTTTTCAGTTTTTTTTTTTTTAATTCCAATTTGATATTTTAAAAAAGCGCGCATTTCATTATATTGCTACGAAATTGGCCCAAATATGTAAATTCGTTTCTTCGATCAGAATTGATTTCGTCCCGAAAATAGTCTTCTAGCACAACACGCACGCATACGCGTACTCGTGTCTTGTTTTTTAGTCACACAGGCAATCAAATTTTATTTTTAGATTTCTTACGCTCTCAGCGTAAGCGAGTGGAAAGAGAGCAAATTTGGCCGTCACCAAAAAAGTGGCTGCATAGTGCCAAACCAATGTGTATGGCCGTTACGCATTTTGTTATTCTAGTGTCTTTGATTTGTGTATGTATCAAAAGAGCATGGCTCCTGTTGTTGTTTTTGGTAGAGTTTCGTGAAGTTGAGGAATAGAAGAAAAGCATCGTGAGGGCGACGCTTGAGTAAATCAATCTGGTTCGAACGATCGAAGGGACAACACGCAGGCGACTTGCTGTGCTGGACGGTATGGACGCTGAAGTGAATGATAAATCGCGCTCGGCTTCTCCGACATATACAAGGCAAAGAAATGAAAAATATCACATTTTTTAAATGTGTGCGCGTGAACGTTTTGGGTGGTTTGTGGGTGTACCACAACGTTTTTGGCAAGTCGATAGATATTTAGAAAACCGTACAAAACTGCCACGTCCAGACTTTTTAAAAATGTTTCGATATATTTTGTTTTTTGTAAATTTTTATTGATTTGCCAAAAAAAACTTTTTGCTACACCCACAAAGCACATAAGCCGGTCACGCCCACATTTGAAAAATGTTTTGATTTTTCTTCGTTATATTGCTTGTATTACCACTCCCACATTTTTATTAAAATTGTATTGAAATTTTTTCATTTTATATGTCTTTCAAATTTCTATTGATATAATAAACAATTTTTGGCCACGCGCAAAACTCCCAGCCCACATTTTTAAAAATTCTTATTTATCTATCGGTATTCCAAAAATAATATTGAACTTTCTCACACAAGTGAGGGCTGTCTGATACTCTTTTGTTAATTTTTCATTTAAATGTTCTTAAGCCTCTGATCTTCCTGTGAGACAGACTGAAACTAGGCTTTAAAGTATGATTTAAAAACAAGAGAATTAAATACAGGGTATATATTTTCCCTTACGGCTACTAGCCTTTAAAAACAAAAATTTAATATATAAATATATTCATAGGTGTGACATTCATCCATTTGAGGTGGAGGGGCAACAAGTTGGTCTTATCAAAGACACTAGAATATTCTAGTGTCTAACCCCCATAGATGACGCGATGGAAGAATATGGTGTAAATTCTAGTTTTTTCACGGTAAAACGATTTATTCGAAGTGCCAAACAATTGAAGAGATTGAAAATAAAATAAATCTCATAACTCTCGTGCTCGAAAAAGCAAGACTTTGATTTGGTTGAGGTCACATGACGTGGTAGACTGTGGTCTTCAACCTTGATGGACTGGGTGGTTAAAATAACCACTTCTTCGATATGAGACAGAAAGAATTTTTCGTAAGTCCAGTTGGAGGAGCCGTATCTTTTTATGAAACATGTGGGCTCCAGTTTGTTACCTGAAAGATGAACGCAAATGCGTAGAAGACTGTCCCTCAAATGGCTTTACTATCAATTACTGATATATATGGTCATATTACACGGACGTTCCAATATGATACCGCTCCCATCCCTACCTCAGGTTTTAAAACAGTGGATTAAGGATCAAAATGTCAAATTGCTCCCCTGACATTAACATTATTGAAAACATGTGGGGACTCTTGTCAAGGAGACTAAACTAAGGATGAAGACACTTTTGGGACCCTGGTACTCTAGTTGAAGATAAAAAAAATACTGGTCAACAACATCAATAAGTAAAATTATAAGCCAAAAGAGAATGATATGACTATATAGTCTAGTTCCCCGTCTATCAGACACTCGTTACTCAGCAGTGCGAACGAGATATTTGAATATTTTTCTGACATATCGATAGATATTGGGGAATAAAATGAGAAAATATTTTAAAATTTTTCAAAATTTTTCAAAAGTGTGGTCGTGACCGTTTTGGAAATTTTGTAGGTGTAGGGATAGAAATGGGCAAGACATACAATAAATAAAAAGAAAAATCAAAAAGTGTTGGGCGAGGCACTTCTTGGCGGTTTGCGTGCGTGGCAAAAAGTTATTTTGGAAATCTATAAAACAAAAGAACATGTTCGAACAGAACATGGTCGAACAGAACATGTTCAAACGGAACATGTTTGAACAGAACATGTTCGAACAGAAAGTATTCGAACAGAAAGTATTCGAACAGAACATGTCCATCTTGAAAAAACTTTCTGACAGGGACCAATTAGTAGTTCTAGGTGATTTTAATATACCTGGCACAATGTGGTCCCCAGAAAAACAATAGAATATCCTTCTCCCTTTAGCACAACATGACTTTATTGACGGCTTGCTCGACTTATCGCTGTCGCAAATTAATTATATTCGAAATTCTCTTGGTCGACTTTTGGATCAATGTTTTGTAACAAGTCCTGAAAGTGTGTTTCTGTCCAGGGTAGTACCTCTTACTCAACCTGAAGATCAATATCATCCTACTTTCGAGGTGGAAGTCGACTTAGGTACGGTATTAAAAGTAAATTCAGAGAAGTCAACAAAGCGAATACCCTGTTTTCGCAAGGCAAATTTTCGGAGGCTAAACAATTTTATAGCTGGCTTTAATTGGTCCGATCTTTACTCCTGCAACATAATGGCGGATGCGATTAATATGTTTTATACCGCAATCAAATCATTTTTTGACTCTTGTGTTCCGATGTACTATCCGTCAATCTCTAAACCTCCTTGGTTTAATAAAGAGTTGACACACCTAAGAAATGTAAAGTCCAGACTCTATATGAAATCTAAAAATACCGGTTCTCAGTCCATCCTTTGTAAATATTTAAGCGCTCGGTTAAACTTTACCGTGCTTAATGCTCAGTCTTACAGGAATTAGTTAAACCGTTGTAAGTTCCAGTTCGTACAGGATCCGAAACAGTTTTATAATTTCCTTAGCACTAAGCAAAAACAAGTTTTTACCCTTCCTCGCTATTTTTTGAAAACACTACGGTAACATCGGATCATGCAATAGGCGATCTATTCGCCAAGTTTTTTCAAACATATTCAACTTTACCTCACTCCCTCCGAACAGCCATACTCTTATGCGGTATCTCAGTCGAATCTAATATTTTGCCCCACTATAAACGAAAGCTCACTGCTTAACGATCTTCAGCATGTTAAACCGGTCTATTCGCCAGGTCCCGATGGAATCCCTGGCTGTGTGCTCAGATTCTGTGCGGAAGCCTTGTGCAAGCCTCTACTGAAACTGTTTACCTTATCTCTGGAATCTTCACAATTCCCTCATATATGGAAGGAGTCCTTTGTGATTCCTCTTCACAAAAAAGGTAGCAAACTGGATGCAAGCAATTACAGAGGAATCTCTAAATTGTCGGCTATCCCAAAACTTTTCGAAAATGTTATCTCTCCTCATTTGCAGCACCTTTGTAGATCAATCATATCACCGTGTCAACACGATTTTATGAAACGCAGATCTACAACCACTAACCTCTTGGAGCTACCTTCTTTCGTAATACAGGGTTTCAAAAATAATCTTTAAACAGATGTCATCTACACTGATTTTAGTAAAGCATTTGACTCTGTTAATCATTACCTTCTAATAAGAAAACTTGATCTTATAGGTTTCCCTGTTGATCTTCTAAATTGGATTTCAAGCTATCTGAATGGCAGGACACAACAAGTCCTCTTTAAAAATTCTTTATCTTCTATTCTCCGAGTCACATCCGGTGTCCCACAAGGGAGCCATCTTGGTCCGCTTCTTTTTACCTTATTCATTAACGACCTCCCCTTAATAATAAAACATTCGCGTGTACTTATGTACGCAGACGATGTTAAATTATGCCTCCAGTACAAGGACACTTCGTGCCATTTGGACTTACAATCCGATCTAGACCGATTTCAAATATGGTGCCGGGATAACATATTAGACTTAAATGGCTCCAAGTGTAAAGTTATGACCTTTTGTCGTGCCAACCCAATACGCACGACTTACACTCTAAGTGGGTGCTCTTTGGACAGAATAACACGAGTTGTTGATCTTGGTGTTCTTCTGGACCCAAAACTAAAATTTTCTGACCATATTTTGTCTATTGTCAATAAGGCCAGGGGTGTGCTTGGTTTTATAAAAAGGTGGTCTAAGGAATTTGATGATCCTTACTTGACTAAAACCTTATTTATTTCGTTAGTCCGTCCGATTCTCGAGTACGGAGCACCTGTTTGGAGTCCACAATACGCAGTCCACTCGGACCGTATTGAATCGGTCCAAAAAAACTTCTTACTTTTTGCCTTGCGGCGCCTAAATTGGGATGCAAACCGTATATTACCTCCTTATTCCAGTAGACTACTTTTAATTAATTTACCGTCCCTAGCTAACCGTAGAACTATGCTTGGAACAGTCTTTATTTGTAAGCTTATTCGTGGGGATGTTGAGAGTCCCGACTTGATTAGACGGCTTAACTTCTCGGTTCCAAGTAGATTCACTGGAAACTATATACCCCTTATCTTAAATCATTGTAGATCTAACTATGAGTTGCATGACCCTTACAGAGTTTTATGTTCTGACTATAATAGACTTTATCCTATTATCTGTAATCTTGACTCTCTGCCGCTATTAAAGCAATCGATTTTATCTTTTCTATTACATAATTAGATCCTACTAACACTAATATTTAACATAGTTATTTTACATTATATTAATTTCCTCGTTCCTGTTCTCTTTTTTATATCGCGTCTATATCTTCTCGCGAATCGAGCCGTACGATTCACGGCAGCGCCCCTCGGTCGGTTAGGCGGGAGGTGTGGCCGTGGGACCCGTGCGAAATATAAAAAAAAAAACTAATACAAAAATTAAAAAATATCAAAACATTTTTCAAAAGTGTGGCGTGGAAGTTTTGGGCGGCTTGTAGGCGTGGCAAAATTTATTTGTCAAGCCGATAGAAATTTTTTGAGCTAATAAAATCATACAAAAATATCAAAACATTTTACAAAAGTGTGGGAGTAGCAGTTGAGGGCTGCGTCTATGTCTCCGGAAGCTGCATGTTTAATCTCAACATTCTAGCTTTTATGGTTCCTGAGATCGAGGCGATCGGCAGTCTTATTTTTGGCTACTTATCATCATACTTGTATTTTTTCTTGCCTAAATATGATAATTATGTTGTAACAGACTGATTTTTCTTGGTCTCGGTACGAGATAAGTGCGTCTAGCTCAGAAGATTTGTATTAAGCGTTAACAGCCGGTTACAAGTGACAACACTGCAGTTATCGTCGATAGGATTCATGCGCTATCGGTCGTTGGACTCGCCGCTCCAACGCCAGGGTCGATTCATAGTAGAGCAAGGTATCTGAACGTAGCCGTGCTTTATCTTAATGGAGCTCAGCTACCTTGAAAAATTTAAAAAGTGTTGTAATACGCGCTTATTGTACGTGCTGCAGGTTAAAAGAGAGGTTTTAATTTCAATATCACAAGCTTTAAGCTTTTAACTGGTCTACAAGACTTGCCGGTCTCTGAACCTGCTATGCAGAAATATGAATCCATCACCAAGTAAATCAGTACTGCGCCCTTTTTAAGACACACGTCAATGATGCCGTCGTGCTGCATATGCCAATCATCTAGCGACGAACTGGATGCTTTGTTCACTGCTTCACTGCTACTGTCATCAAGACTGGACGACGGGCTACGCCACCACCGCGCCAAGTCGACCCAAAAACTGTTAGAAGACGCATACTAAATTCTTAGCCAAGAGCTATTTTTAACCTCAAAAGGCGCCTTAGGATGAAGGTCATAGTTAAGGGGATCCTGCAAGTAAGCAGTCCATCTCAAGAACCGGCACGAAATCCGCGCCACCCTGCTGACCCCCCTGACCCTGAAAATAACAGCGACTTCTCAGT
Organism: Drosophila simulans; assembly: GCF_016746395.2. Classification (NCBI taxonomy): domain Eukaryota; kingdom Metazoa; phylum Arthropoda; class Insecta; order Diptera; family Drosophilidae; genus Drosophila; species Drosophila simulans. The sequence goes on along the minus strand of NC_052520.2, from coordinate 22,476,786 downwards.
CTGGAAATTAACGAGAGGAATAAATAGGCAGCCGATCTGCCAATCGCCAGTACATGAACACAATGACATATGGCTCAAAACGGATGATGACAAGCGAATGCATTTTCTGACCATTTGTTCTCCATCTTCCCCCTTTCAACTGACGGACGACTCCCACCCACGACGCCCACATCATGAGATATACCACAGCCAAATTCTCCCACGCAAAGGGAGTAGTAAAAATTTATAACGCCATGATGAGACTAGAGCACATTTCTAAGAAATGAAAACGTGCGCTGATTGTCATGATACCCAATACCGGCAAACCCCCAACGCAGATAGACTCCTATCGCCCCATAAGTCTTCTTCCAACCTTTTCAAAGGTCTTTGAATGAATCCTGATGAAGCGTTTGATGAATCTGTAGCAGGTATCAGGCTACATGCCACAACATCAATTCGGTTTCAGGAAGTCACATGGTTTCCCGTAACAAGTTCACCGTCTTGTAAATCAACAGTGGCAGTCTTTTTCGGCGTTAAGCAAGCCTTCGACAAGGTATGGCACGAGGGAACCCAGATATGGTAGTATGTGGTATTCTGAAGACAAAAAGCAAAAGGCAAAAATTACTGACGGCTTTAGTTATAATCTAATCAAAAACAGACATAGTATGCGGTATTATGAAGAATTTACTTAAGAACAAACAGACATAAATACAAATTATAACACAAATATACTTTTTATTTTATCAAACAAATAAGGCTAATTTGGAAATCGAACTTCTGAAAGTAATTCAGCAAGTTTAACCATATAATGAAAAAAAAACTTTGGGTTTTACCAACCCAAAGTTGAACCCGTCTTAAATCCATGTTAATTGACGATCTTAATTTAAGATCACGTTATTAAAAAAAACTGTCTTAAATATATAAACATTTGATAAATATACGGCGAGTCGAAAAGTTCTGATTCAGACGCGTACCATATATTTATTTTGATTAAAGGCCGAAATCGGTATGTTATACCTGTTACTCGTAGAGCGAAAGGGTATACGAGATTCGTTGAAAAGTATGTAACAGACAGAACGAAGGGTTTCCGTCCATACATATTGATCAGGATCAATAGCCGAGTCAATCTGGCCATATCCGCCTTTCTAACTGTCCGTATAAACGTCGAAATCTCAGGACCTATAAAAACTAGAAGGTTGAGATTCAGCTTACAGATCCTAGAGACAAAGACGCAGCGCGTCTTTGTTGTGTTTTAATAACATACTTAAATGTACCTTGCAAAATTACAAGCGGAATTGGATATTTAAGTTTGGATTACACCGAAGATGTCCTGTCTTATTTAGGATAAAAATAATCGGACTAAAGCGAAGACGTATACAATTACAATTCCAAATATCGCCTACAGATGCGTTTTAACTACATGATTTGCGGTCGGTAGCTTCATTTGAACAGTCTTGTAAGCTTTTGTCGATTTATTTTTTGCCACTCCCAGTCTTAAGCCCACAATACGCCAAAAGCTAAAACGTCTACACTATTGAAAATTGTTTTGATATTTTCAGCCGATATGGCTTTTGCAGACAAAGCTCCAATACTCACAATTATGATTTATTTGATTTTACTATTCTTCTTCTTATTTTTATTGCAATTTGGTCACTATATGTATTTTAATTCGATGAACAAATATGTTTCAACAGGACATTCATTTAAGCCATACATACGAATTATATAGAATATAAGTTAGCACCAAAAGAATTCGCAACAACAATCTGCGAAGGCTTACACGCGCATCCGGCCGTGCACCGGCAGTAGCCAATAAATGCAAGATCAGCGTCTGGAGCGCTTCCGTGGGAGCGACGATGGCAGAGCCAGCAACGCAGTTGGCACTGTCTCTAGCAGAAGCAGCGACGGTGCTGGGGGGTATAAATATCACCCAATTTTGTACTTTAAATTTACTTCCGATTTTTTTCAAAATAAAGACGGACCACCGGTCCTAATTACCTTCTTGTGAAAATAAACCAACGTTTACTTTAACTTATATGTGGAATATATTTATCTCCATCACGACCCTTGAAAAACGCCAAGGTAATTTCGTTTCATTTTACCACGATCAAACAAAGACTTGTAAGTACATTTATATTATTTTCATGTATACTCTAATATTACAGCTAAACCACACAAATTAACTTTGCTCTGATTTTTCGCTGAAAACATCTTTACATCGCTAAAAATCAACATATTGTATATTGAAGTATCAATAATCAGAACAATGCAGCAAGATATGGGGAAAAGAAAATCCTAAAATTATTTTATATGCAGCATTGTCTAAAAATGAGCAGGGGAGTTTCTAGTAAGCATGGTACTGCAGAACACCAGAAGAAAAATTTTATGGCCTGAGACAAAGATCCACTTCTTAAAAAGGAGTGCTTGCTCTTGTGAAAATGTTAAATGATATGCTAAGATTAGGTAATTTCCCTTGGCAATGGAAGCGTGCACGAATTGTAATGATCTTGGGGATTTCACCAACACTGATTGACTCATACTTTCTCCAAAGTTATTGATCGAATTTTGCTTACCCGCTTGATGGAACTGCCGCAGGTAAGAGAACACATCCCACAACACCAATCGGTTTCAGGAAGTCTCATGGTTGCCCCGAACAAATCCATCGCCTTGTAAAACATATCACGCTTGGCTTTGAGCACAAGCTTTACACAGTCGGCGTATTTTTGGACGTGAAACAAGCGTTTAATAAAGTGTGGCATGAAGGTCTGCTATATAAAATGAAAGATCTCCTCCACGCAGCCCATTATTCCATCCTCAGCTCCTTCATCGCTGATCGGACCTTCGATGTTGCAGTACGAGACTCTCGGTCAAGCATGGAACACATTCATGCAGGGGTTCAGGGAAGTGTGCTTGGACCCTTCCGGTATACCCTGTACACTGCTGACATGCCAACACCCGTCAACAACACCGATGAAGCGTCTCTTGCTCAGCTGATCCTGGTTACCTACGCTGATGACACCGCAATGCTTGCGTCGCACTCATCCTTGCAATTCGCTTCCAATGCAGTTCAGGAATGGCTGCATGCATTCGAGCGATGGACTGCCAAATGGAACATAGCCATTAACTGCACTAAGTCGGCCTGTGTCACATTTACCCTGCGACCTCAAACCTGCCTAGGTCTTCTCTTCGGCGGAAATACCATTGACTGCGTCTCATCCCACTGCTACCTCGGAGTTCACCTTGATCGTACGCTGAGTTGGAAAGCCCCTATAACGGCAGTTAGAGCCAATTCCTCTTGGAAACTGAAAAAGCTGGGCTGGCTTTTCCACTCAAGCGAACTCCATATGGCAACTAGGGCTCTCTTAACAAAAGCCATATTAGGTCAAACACTGACCTACGCCACTCAAGTGTGGGGAACTGCCCCTAAGGCTCAGCTCAATAGGCTTAGAGTAATACAATCGCGAGCGGCACGACATGCGTCTGGGCTACCCTAGTATGTGAGCTAACGAGCCATCGAAATATACCTAAAAGTTGTCCCATTGGGAGACCAGATAAACCAGATAAAATTTCCCTCCGACGTCTGAAGAGAATACATTCCCGTGAACTCCTTAAACGTGAGATAGCATAATCTTTCCACGGTACATTTGTATACACTATAATTAAGGAACAGAATCCATAATTTCTTTTAAGCTACACATTATGTTAAGATCAGAAGGAACTGAACGATTCATATTGACTAATGAATTATAATAATTGATTTAAGCTTGAAAAAAAAAATCTATAAAAATTTCATTTTTGGTTAAGCTTATTGAATCAATTTCAGTTTAAAGAAGAATGAAATTGTTTTAAAAATTGTGGGCATGATAGCCTGTTTTTTTTTGGCTTACAGAAACCGTAAAGTCATGTGATATAGAAAAAAAATACAGCTTTAGATCAAGCGCCACCACCTAGTAATGCGGACATAAGTTTACCACTCTGCGCGTGCAGCGCATCGATTTCCGCAAAATCTTTCGATTTCGCAAAATTTTTGCTATCACAATTTTTTGTAAACAATTAAGAGACAATATAGCGTTTTTTCACAGTTTTAATTCCGATGTTTGTAATTACTTTTATATACCCTTAAAGTAATTAAATTAAAAAGCATTATTTACAAACAACGCTTTTGGTCCTCATTTAAATTAATTAATTAATTCTTTTAAGTATTTTTACCTGCTTGTTTCGGTACACCAACAGTATAGCAGCCTTCGTGATAACTTTTGTTAACGTACTTATCGAACCCTTGCGCAATCGAAAATTTTTGTTGCCGGCAAAACTTTGTATGTCAAATCTTAGGTGTGGTCACAAATCAATTTTTTATTTTTGTTTTGACGTGAGAGTTTTGGGGTTAGAGCGAGCGTGTTGTGGCATATCGATACTAGACTACTACAAAAGACAAGACAACTACAAAAACATTTCAAAACATTTTTCAAAAGTGTGGGTGCGGTAGTTTTGTACGGTTCGTGGGCGTTAGAGCGGAGTGGCAAAAAGTTTTTTTTCGATAGAATTTTACAAGCAAAATGTAAAACGGCTCGGTATACCCTTGTTTTCTTTCCATCAACTCTTTAACCTTCATCAAGTCACTTCCAGTCGTTGAAAAAGTTCGCTTCATTTCTTCAGTGACCGAATAGTAGACAAAATCGTAATTCTCCGCTCAATCCTCTAAATTCCCTAAAAATTTGTTGTCGGCTTACTCGATATAATTCTTGCACCCTTTCCACACTTGGGGTAAATTTGGTGACTGGATTCCTCTGCAACGCATTCTTGTGGTATCGTATCTGCTATGGTGTCGAAGTTTGCTCGGTCTCCCTCAATCGATGCATCTAGGCGTTAAAGCACTCTTGTGACACTTGTTCTGGTGTCGGGGTGTCTTGATGCCTTAGAAAGCTATCCGTAGGGTTTCTAGGTAGTCCATAAAGGTCTATGCGGCGTGTAACTCAGCCACCTTCTTCTTCAGAGCGTTTATTTGTGCGCTCATTTTCATTAGCTCTCGTTCCCGCCTGTCCAACCGGTGGAAGCATCGCGGAAGCACACTGGCGCGACACCTAGGATACCCTAGGGGTGGTAGTTCTATTCCTCCGGCTGCTTCACCTCCTACCTCCGACCACCTACCTCCTCTGGCTGGTTTTCCCAGTTTTCGAGACTCTCACATAGTCGGCGGGTGTCTTCCGCGCTTGGACTTCGCGGTGCACGAGCCTCTCCTCCACAATAGTTTTCCTATTTCCCCGGACTCGAACCTCACAAGCAACCTAGCTACTTGGGGTAGTACGTCGGCAGCGTCGTCCAAAGAAACTGAAATCGTCATGGAAAGCCGTAAAGACTCTATCCTGTCAAACGGCACGGCTCCTTAGCCTAGTTCGACGGCAGTCGGCTTAACGTTTTCCGGTCAGTACCCCACCCCCTCTGTACTGCATCGACAAATAAGCGATACATCCGCATTTTTGGACCCGAACCTGTATGTATAGTTATGTGTAAGTTAAATTAAAAAAATCGGTCTGCTTTTAGCTTCGATATTATAACAAGGAAATCCTTTTTTTTACCTAAGGAGTATACAATTTAATTTTTCAATTAATTAAACGCTTGGAGCAGATCGCCAGCGCATAGTCATGCGCGAATATGTGTACTACTGTACCTACAGCGCTCTTCGAGTCCCTCTTTTCACCATTCTTTCTTCTCTCGCTGAAGCTGTCCCGTTATCTATTCAGCAATTCTGCATTGTAAGCATATGCCGATGGATTTATATTTTGCTACGCCGACTTATAATTGCCGTCGGCGTGGAAAAGGACTTGGGCAGAGGGAGAGGCATCCGATGTTCAGACACCAGTTTGCAAGCCTAAGCTCGCGTATTTGGTTCATGGGATCTTGGTAAGCCTCTCACCTCATCAACATAAAGAGAATAAAAATTAAGTGCCTGTAAAATAAATGAGTTTGTATCGTTCGTCAGTCATCAGTCCTTACTGTCTCACAAGCTTGCTGTTAGCTTGATCGTAAAACGATCGGACACACCTTTCAAAAATATTTACCTACGAATCTTGTTGTAGTTGAACTCAACGATTTGATAACCATCAACTCGGAGGAAGGTGTTTTTTAATCTGTGCAGGATCTAGTAACACGTCCTCTGGTGAACAACAAATTGTCAAAGACACCACAATCATAAATAAATCGACTAATTTTAACCGTCTGGGAGGAATCCGATTTGGACAACCTTTCGATAAGATGTTCGAAGCATCTATGACTCGGACTTATAATAATAATTCCGGGATCAAAGATGTTGCAAATTCGGTACGATCTTATACGAGCGTATAAAGGAATCTACAGCTATACGATATTCTGGTAGATCGCATAGTTCTGAAAACAAGTAAACTCCATATGGTAGCCAATAAAGATGGGGCTTGTGGAGACTAACGAAAACTGATTGCTGTTCTGAACTGATTCATGACAGCTCATCAAAATTTGCGATATGTCTAACACTGATTGATCGGTCCTCCAGTTGGCCAGAAGCCAACCTTTAAGAATTACTGCCGAGACGATAGAGACCGCTTTTTGGACCCATTGAATTGCGCGTTTTAGTACAACGAAAACCATTTTAACGGATCAGGAAAACAGTTCGAGGCTGCTCTCAACAATATCCTTTATGACGTAGGCACCAATCGACATACAGATATCTTTTTCATTGAAACAACAAGGAAATGTCGATGTCTGTTGACCGACTTAAGACACCTTTTGTATTAGATGATAGCAACAAAAGCCTTTCAAATGCTGCGGAGAGGGTATAAACATATTCCAAACAACCGAGTTTATCCGTGATGCGCTCACTGAAGGGGAAATCTGTCAAGACATGCCAAGTAAGCAACATACTTAGGAAGTCGTCTTAGTCGCTCTCACTTCGCCTTATTAAATATGTTATATATTCAAATATTGTTGTCAGTCACCGACTATCTCTCTTCGAGTGCGGACGTCTGTGACTTTCCAATTGTGTACTCTCCGAAAACCATATCCGACTATAACTGCCGTCCATAGAGCCGTTGAGTATATCAGCAAAGACATCACATCCATCTCTAATCTTCGCGATGGTAACCTTCTCTTGCTGGTTAACTGCAGGGAAGTAAGTGACAAATTTATCAAAGTGACCTCTTTCCTGGCTTATGCGATATCGAGTGCTTGCTCCACAACGCTCTTAACTTTGTCAAAGGCACCATTTACGCTCCCTTTCTTATTAACATTCCAGAAATCGAAATTGTTGAGGAACTAAAATCTCAAAATGTACACAGCGTATTGAAATTCACCAAAATGTTCGACGGCACCCCCAAACCTTTTGGAAAAATTCTCGTAACGTTTGACCGTTTCACTCTTCCCAGTAAACTAACGGTTTCCTGGCACACAGTTAAGGTGTCAAAATATATGCCCAACCCGATGAGAGTCTTGTCAATTATTAGGCCACACATCAAAGCACTGCAAGAACCCACCCGCCTGTGTATCATGCAATCTCACCCCCCACCATCCCGTGCCATGCACTCGCATTTTATGTGCAAACTGCACCATCGAACACCCAGCCTCTTCACCCGAATGCCCACAATATCAAACACAAAAACAACTGCTTCACATTAAAACAAGCAAAAAATGGAGTTTCCATGAAGCGCGCCCTATACTAAAACAACAACAAAACACAACAAATAACCCCACGCTTACCTACTCGATGCTCGCAAACCAAAGCACAGCATCCGTTATGCTTGTCAAAAAATCCCGAAACCCAGACACGATTACAAACACTGACTTGCCCACCAGCTCGACAAAAGTACCATCTCCACTCTCACCAACGTATCCCACTTCTCGGACCAACTCTTTGAATCTCGAAGAGAATCTTACTTCCTCCCCAAGCTCCTCTGCCAAAACTGATTTCTCTTACTTAAGAACAAGAAGTAAACTGAAAACATGCATTGAACGATCTCGCTCCCTCAGGCGGAAGCAAATGCTCTATTAGGACAAACCTACGACGACGAAAACAATACATTAATGACCTCAAGATCCAACTCAAACGAATCAATTGCTTCACAAACCTCAAACCTACAAACAAAAATCAACACAACAGAATCAGATGACACTATTGACGATCCCGACTCCTAGTCCCGATCCTCTCACCGTTACTTTCATATACACACACCACAAATTAATAATAGTCCAACAAAAAAAAAAAAAGAAAATTTTAATCATGACAATTACTATATTACAATGGAACATCCACGGTATTTTTAATAATTACAACGAACTGACACTACTGGACACAACAAGTCCTCTTTAAAAATTCTTTATCTTCTATTCTCCGAGTCACATCCGGTGTCCCACAAGGGAGCCATCTTGGTCCGCTTCTTTTTACCTTATTCATTAACGACCTCCCCTTAATAATAAAACATTCGCGTGTACTTATGTACGCAGACGATGTTAAATTATGCCTCCAGTACAAGGACACTTCGTGCCATTTGGACTTACAATCCGATCTAGACCGATTTCAAATATGGTGCCGGGATAACATATTAGACTTAAATGGCTCCAAGTGTAAAGTTATGACCTTTTGTCGTGCCAACCCAATACGCACGACTTACACTCTAAGTGGGTGCTCTTTGGACAGAATAACACGAGTTGTTGATCTTGGTGTTCTTCTGGACCCAAAACTAAAATTTTCTGACCATATTTTGTCTATTGTCAATAAGGCCAGGGGTGTGCTTGGTTTTATAAAAAGGTGGTCTAAGGAATTTGATGATCCTTACTTGACTAAAACCTTATTTATTTCGTTAGTCTTCAAAATCTCAGAATCTAAGGTTTTCGAAGGTTCTTAGGAATGGTTGGCTGGTATCGCAAGCGTATTAATAATTTTGCGTTAGTTGCAGCGCCTTTGACTAACTTATTAAAGCCAAGACAGAAGTTTGGTATGACTCCTGTAGGAAAGCTAGCATTTGAGAAGTTGAGGGAGATGTTATGTTCAGCGTCTGTTCTTCGTAGCCCGGATTTCAGAAAGCCATTTTTTGTGCAGTGTGACGCTAGCAAAACTGGAGTCGGAGGAGTTTTGGTTCAAAAAAGAACTGAAGGAGATGAATACCCAATAGCATTCGTATCTAAGAAGCTCAACAAAGCTTAAAGTAATTACTCAGTCACGGAGCAGGAATGTTTAGCAGCGATCGTCTGTATCAATCGGCTTAAGGCCTATGTGGAAGGCCACGAATTCACGGTTACGTCAGGCCGGGTCAAAAAAATTGGGAAAAAAGCTGAGTAGTAGGCTGAGTGTGAGTTGAGATCCGCGGTGCATTCCAGTTTGGGAACCGACTCTATTTTATATGGTGTTTGGACAGCACTTTCTGGACTCAGGATCTACATATAAACTGTTGAGAGCTTTGGGGTTGATTCAAGATCGGTCCATGGTTTTCACTAGGCTAGATTCATTGAAGTTAGTGTGGAATAAGGCCATGGAAGTAATAAAAAAGTAAAATGATAAGAATGATCGGCTATACAACCTTCGATCAAGAGTAATATCCTATGATTTGGGTCAGTAAGTGTTTCGTAAGAATTACAGGCAGAGTAATTTCCAAACGGGGTATAATGCCAAATTGGGTCGGAATTACCTGAAAGCTCGGGTCCGGAATAAGGTTGGAAAGTCGTAATACAGGGTCGATTTGTTGGAAGACGTGAGGCAATAAGTTACCTGCCTCAAGCTTAGGGGTATCAGCCTTGGAAGTCTGGCTCCCATGTTTGATGTTGTGGAGTGGGTTTGTAGCGCTTGCGGCTTGGGGCCGCCATCTACGGTTGGTTTCCAGAACTGAAATTGGGACAGAATAAGAATTCTTCGGGTCAGGAATTTCGGACTGAAAGAGGCAACAGAGCTGATTCTCCAGGAGAGATGGGTTCCACCAGGATCCGAGTGCCAATATGGTTCTTTTCCATTTTTGGCAACTGCATGACGAGAAAGTTTTTTTTTTGACAGCGTGAAGAGGGAAAATTTGAGTTATCATCGGGCGCTTGAGCAAACTCAAACAAACAACCAGAAACATATTATTTCCTCATATGGTCGTAACAAATGAATATATACAGTTTATTAAATGGTAGATCAAGTATTCAGTTATTATAAATTAAATCTAAAAATATTAAAATTTTTTTAAACGTTTTGAAATCTGCAAAGAAATTTCAAAATAAAAAAAATATTTTTTTATTATTTGATTGATAACATAGTTTTGTTTTTTATAAACAATTTATTTAATTTGATTGATAGAATATATATTTACAATGCAGACTCTAGACAGCCTAATTGGTACAATGTTGTTCGAAATGATTGCCAGAGCCAAAAACTAAAACAACGGACACCCCCCACCACCCCAACAAGCTACATTTTTTTTTCAACATTTAGAAGAGCATCAAAAAGTCAAAAATTGTCTGAATAACTCCAAGACTAAATAGCAGTATCTTTGTGTTAGTTAATATTTCTTATTTTATTTGACAAAAATATTTATTTATTTAATTATTTAATTGAAAATTAAATATAGTATACAATACTAAACCTAATTAAATCTAATGAGTACTAGCTACGGGGGCCTTCGACTCGAGACTTATGGGTTAATTTCTTTTATATAATAAACTTAGCTTTTTGAACCTATTTGTAAATTTTTTAGATATTTTCACAGGACGGGTTACTTAAACAATTCGAAAGACTATGTGTACCAAATAATTGAGATCTAATTGTGTGCAATTGACTGCAGGCGTCGAGAATATGGTCAACGGTGAGCTCGTCCCCGCATAGTTGGCATGTTGGTGGCGCCGTTCTCTTCAGTAAGTGTTGATGTGTGGATTGGGTGTGCCCGATGCGTAGGCGGATGAAGGTCGCGCATTCCCGTTTATGTACGTTCGTTGGTGGCTTGAACATGATGCAATTCGGATTAATAGACTGGTACCTGTGTATGAAGAGTGCCCATTCGGAGAGTTTCTTTTCTTTGACGTATATCTTGATTCGACTTTGGAAATCCTTGGAGTTAAACGGAGTGAAAAGGATTGATGGTGTAAGCCTCATCTCTTGGGCGGCTTTGTCAGCAAGTTCATTCCCATGGATACCTTGATGACTGGGAACCCAGAGTAAGGTAATTTTCGTTGGATGAGAACTTAGGATGTGCCTAACTTCTTGTGTTGTGGGGTCATTATGGTTCCAGTTGCGTATAGCGGAGAGAGAGAAGAGGCTGTCTGTGCAGATAACAGATTTACCAGCGTTTTTGGAAGCGAATTGGCATGCCTTGAGAATGGCGAAAGCTTCGGCTGTGAATATGGAGTTGTATGACGGAAGCCTACCTCCTGCAACGATTTTACGGTTACAGTCAACAACCGCAAAAGTGGTTGCGCCGGTGACTTTAGAACCATCGGTGTAGATCCAGTTTTTCACACCAAGATCTTCTTATGCGCTCATAAAACGTTTTTGGTATTCTATGCGACCTGTATCCTTTTTGGCAGCATTGTATATTTAAAGGTTTATGTCAGGCTGTTTGGAACGCCAAAGTGCTGGCGAATTGAAGGCCCTCCTGGGCTTAGGGAGGGGAAGGTCGATGTAGTTGGCGCAACGTCTTAGAGTGGATATGCACTAAAATATCCGTTTTTGTTTAAATATGGCTCCGAAGTCTTTGGTTATCAGGCAGTTGGACGTGGTGTACAGCTTCGGGATAAGCATCAATGTAGTTTCTTCTACGCGTGATTGGATACTCGGAAGACCCGATTCTGCCAATGTGCAGGCTACTGGAGATGTAGGAAATGCGTGAATGGCGCGACGGACTACTCTGCGATATGGGGCTTGTAGCTTTCTTAAGTGTAATTCAGCACTCCAACCGAAGATTGGCGCGTTAATGCGCGTAATATCTATGAGAGTCTTAATATGTATGTAAGAATATTTAGATGATAGAATTTAATAATGTTAAATCTAGTTTCCAGTTGTTTTCTTAGAGTCTGACAGTGCTTTTTAAAAAGTAGTTTGGAGTCGAAGGTTATCCCCAAGATTTTTAAGAAGTTTACATCTTTTATTGTGCGGCTGTTAAAGACAATGTCGGAAAGGTTGCAACGTTGTTTCCAACAGATATGTAAAATTTGGCATTTTTCAATGACAAGAGGTTGCTCCCCACAAGTTGATATTTGCAATATTTCTAAGAATTTTTCTCTGTGTTAATATTTTTTATTTTTGTAAAGATTATTGCGTCGTCTGCGTATAGTGAGATGTAAATATCTTTATGCCGAGTTACAATGTCATTTATATCTTCGATAGCTATCATAAATAAAACCACCGAAAGTGGTGAACCCTGCGGGATTCCATTGTGGGAGTTCGATGTGACATTGTTTATTCGAACCCTGAAGGACCGATTGGTCATGAAGGCTTTAATTAGGTTATAAAGTTTTGGACCAATGCCCCAGCGAGTCTGCAAAGTCCGGCGTGAATCCCCATGCGATCGAAGGCTCTTTCAAAATCCGCCGCCAAGATAGAGACGTGATTTTTGGTCGAAAAAAATTTTGGATACGCAATAACGCGTCCATCGTGCTGTGATTTCTTTTAAAGGCAACTTAATTATGGGAAATTAGGTTGTGGCGTTTAATGAACCAGATAAGTCTTTGTGCTATTATTTTTTCTAGTGTTTTTCCGAGACAGGATAACAGAGAAATTGGACGGTAGCTGTTAATATCGGAATGAGATTTGTTTGGTTTTGAGATAGGAATAACGGTAGCCGATCTCCATGTATGTGGGTATTTTCCAGTGTTTAATATTTGATTAAAGATGTCCAAAAGTTTTGTTTTTAGGTGGGGAGATAGGTTTTTGAGCATAGGGTATAATACTCTGTCGGCCCAGGGCTTTTCCCTTTTGCTTTTGCTACTGAATTTTCTATTTCAAGCAATGTGAATTTGGAATCTAAGGATGTAGCCGATGGGGAAAGTGAGTCGATGGCATAGGGCTCTGTAAGATACCGATTTTTTTCTTGTATATATTCTGCTGAAAAATTTTGGTCAGAAGAGTATTTAGACCAAGATAGGGCAAACTCTTCGGCGATATCAAATGATGCAATTAGGGTACCTGAGTTGGATTTGATATATTTGAATGGTGTGGGAGGGATGCCGGCTAGGCGTTTTATATCGGACCAGACTTTTTTTGTGGAGGATATGGGGAGATTTTGGGAGTCAATTTTTCAAAGGAGTTACGCTTGGCCGAAAGTACAGCTTTTTTAAAAAGGGCGTTTGCTTTTTTGTATCTGATAAGGTTTGTATTATCCATATAGGCTTTGAGGACGAGAACAAGCGTTGCTTTTGGTCCCTAAGCTGTTGAAGGTTCGCGTTCCACCATGGCACTTTGGCTTTGTGGATCACCCTTTTTTTTTTTGCACGGGTCCCACGGCCACACCTCCCGCCCAACCGACCGAGGGGCGCTGCCGTGTATCGTACGGCTCGATTCGCGAGAAGATATAGACGCGATATAAAAAAGAGAACAGGAACGAGGAAATTAATATAATGTAATATAACTATGTTAAATATTAGTGTTAGTAGGATCTAATTATGTAATAGAAAAGATAAAATCGATTGCTTTAATAGCGGCAGAGAGTCAAGATTACAGATAATAGGATAAAGTCTATTATAGTCAGAACATAAAACTCTGTAAGGGTCATGCAACTCATAGTTAGATCTACAATGATTTAAGATAAGGGGTATATAGTTTCCAGTGAATCTACTTGGAACCGAGAAGTTAAGCCGACTAATCAAGTCGGGACTCTCAACATCCCCACGAATAAGCTTACAAATAAAGACTGTTCCAAGCATAGTTCTACGGTTAGCTAGGGACGGTAAATTAATTAAAAGTAGTCTACTGGAATAAGGAGGTAATATACGGTTTGCATCCCAATTTAGGCGCCGCAAGGCAAAAAGTAAGAAGTTTTTTTGGACCGATTCAATACGGTCCGAGTGGACTGCGTATTGTGGACTCCAAACAGGTGCTCCGTACTCGAGAATCGGACGGACTAACGAAATAAATAAGGTTTTAGTCAAGTAAGGATCATCAAATTCCTTAGACCACCTTTTTATAAAACCAAGCACACCCCTGGCCTTATTGACAATAGACAAAATATGGTCAGAAAATTTTAGTTTTGGGTCCAGAAGAACACCAAGATCAACAACTCGTGTTATTCTGTCCAAAGAGCACCCACTTAGAGTGTAAGTCGTGCGTATTGGGTTGGCACGACAAAAGGTCATAACTTTACACTTGGAGCCATTTAAGTCTAATATGTTATCCCGGCACCATATTTGAAATCGGTCTAGATCGGATTGTAAGTCCAAATGGCACGAAGTGTCCTTGTACTGGAGGCATAATTTAACATCGTCTGCGTACATAAGTACACGCGAATGTTTTATTATTAAGGGGAGGTCGTTAATGAATAAGGTAAAAAGAAGCGGACCAAGATGGCTCCCTTGTGGGACACCGGATGTGACTCGGAGAATAGAAGATAAAGAATTTTTAAAGAGGACTTGTTGTGTCCTGCCATTCAGATAGCTTGAAATCCAATTTAGAAGATCAACAGGGAAACCTATAAGATCAAGTTTTCTTATTAGAAGGTAATGATTAACAGAGTCAAATGCTTTACTAAAATCAGTGTAGATGACATCTGTTTAAAGATTATTTTTGAAACCCTGTATTACGAAAGAAGGTAGCTCCAAGAGGTTAGTGGTTGTAGATCTGCGTTTCATAAAATCGTGTTGACACGGTGATATGATTGATCTACAAAGGTGCTGCAAATGAGGAGAGATAACATTTTCGAAAAGTTTTGGGATAGCCGACAATTTAGAGATTCCTCTGTAATTGCTTGCATCCAGTTTGCTACCTTTTTTGTGAAGAGGAATCACAAAGGACTCCTTCCATATATGCGGGAATTGTGAAGATTCCAGAGATAAGGTAAACAGTTTCAGTAGAGGCTTGCACAAGGCTTCCGCACAGAATCTGAGCACACAGCCAGGGATTCCATCGAGACCTGGCGAATAGACCGGTTTAACACGCGGAAGATCGTTAAGCAGTGAGCTTTCGTTTATAGTGGGGCAAAATATTAGATTCGACTTAGATACCGCATAAGAGTATGGCTGTTCGGAGGGAGTGAGGTAAAGTTGAATGAATATGTTTGAAAAAACTTGGCGAATAGATCGGCTATTGCCTGATCCGATGTAACCGTAGGGTTTTCAAAAAATAGCGAGGAAGGGTAAAAACTTGTTTTTGCTTAGTGTTAAGGAAATTATAAAACTGTTTCGGATCCTGTGCGAACTGGAACTTACAACGGTTTAAATAATTTTTGTAGCACTGAGCATTAAGCACGGTAAAGTTTAACTGAGCGCTTAAATATTTACAAAGGATGGACTGAGAACCGGTATTTTTAAATTTCATATAGAGTCTGGACTTTACATTTCTTAGGTGTGTCAACTCTTTATTAAACCAAGGAGGTTTAGAGATTGACGGATAGTACATCGGAACACAAGAGTCAAAAAATGATTTAAATGCGGTACAAAACATATTAATCGCATCCGCCATTATGTTGCAGGAGTAAAGATCGGACCAATTAAAGCCAGCTATAAAATTGTTTAGCCTCCGAAAATTTGCCTTGCGAAAACAGGGAATCCGCTTTGTTGACTTCGGGGGAAATGCTACATTGGGGAATGCTACAGTTTGCAACTGCTCTTATGACTTTCGTCGTTTGTGCGACTTGCTGATTTAAGCAACCGTCAGTCCAATATGCTGCTGATTTTTCGCAACTTTCATTAAAGCGTTTCCAGTTTGCTAGGTCTGTCTTGTATTTAGGCAGGGGTAAAGTATTTTCGGGACGGGTAGGTGTGTTTATGTGGATGGTCACTTTCATGGAGATTATCTGATATAGACCAGCTGCATCAAAACATAACCGAAGCGATTGACCTTATTCTATTCGCAACAAATGAATATAACAGAACTTTCGGGCACAATAAGAGACAAAATCAAAGAAGCTCAAGAGAAAACAGTTAGGTATTCAAATGCACACAAAGGCAATAAGCAGTACCACGTACGCAAAAAAGTCTGGTTAAAAACCAACAGACGCCTGGGTACCAAATTAACGCCAGTCTGCTCAGAAGAGGTCATCGACGCTGATCTGGGCACGACAGTGCTTATTAAAGGGAGGGTGGTCCATAAGGACAATCTTCGGTAAGATGGTGCCCAATTTAATTTTATATTTTTTATACATTTTGTTATATTATCACCTTTTTGTACTTTGGTGAAGTTTGTTACTCTCTATATTTTATATTTTTCGCACTTAGGTTAGGAAACTTGGTACTCCCGTTAGTCCTACTGACAACTCCCTCCTGGACCATAAAACTAAACGAATACTCACACGCTAACCACATACCAATAATGGACAGAGACATTACTTTATGGGACGAGTACGGTTACATGGGACACGCGGATGAGACGAAACACGCGATGGACTTCTTCGTGAAGGAGCACATGAGACGGGTACTTGAAACGGACTTGGAACGAATAGAGACTCTTCTGGACACACTAAAGGTACGTCACCGACATGGTCGTATTCTTAATTTCATAGGGACTGCTTTGAAAGCAATAGCGGGGAAATCTGACTCTGACGACTGGGACCAGGTGAGGATTAGACAGAGACAGCTAACGGAATTGGTAAACAGACAGATAGACAGATAGAAATAAACGACAAAATACAATTGCAATTAAACACATTTACCTCATCCATGAATTCTATTTTAAAATCGGACAAATTAGACACAGACCATTTGTACGAGACGATTTTGGCAAAATACCGTGTTGTAATTCAAGAACTTGAAAATTTAATACTTGCAATCACCCTTTCCAAAAAAAAAAATTAAAATAAACGGCACCCTTTACGTCAACAATATCGGAACATCAAAGAAGAAAGCCGCAGTCTCAGCCATGGCTCAAGTAAACGTTCTGAGACATCTAGAGCGCCTTAGTCTGTCATTAATTCACGGAATGAGCGATAAAAATCTGCAGCACATCAACCACCTTCAATCCCGACTGCCATCAGGCAACACCTGGATCTTTTGCTCTGTCTCCTCCACAGCCTCAATAACACTGGTCATCATCTTTTTTATCTACAGTCTGAAAGTCACACGTCAACAACCGTCTAAGACCATTGAATCCGGGGACGTCTTCATCTTAAGACAAGGAGGAGTTAACACGAACAAGTCAGAGGGGTGCAACGACGGCGAAATGCCATCCAAGACCGGATGTGCCAACAATAACATTGACGCCCAGCCCAGTAACGCATTTCGCTTTAGCGAAAGCGACGTCCAAGGGTCAGCGTAATGGGATGCGGGCATGTGCGCACTGGGTGACCGTTGAGGGCATGAAACTCCAGTTGGCACGAGCCGCTGACTAGGCGCTCTGCTGAGTCGGCTGCCTCCAACCGAAGACTTGGCGGCCTTAATAAATTTGATTTGTAGCTAGTTCGTAACAGACCAGAATTCAGAGCAGTTGGCTCTAATAAAAGAACCATTTAATAATTCAAACGTATTCGGTTTAATTTGTATGTACATATGTGCGTACATATGTATGTATGTTAGAAAAAGGTATGTACATATGTATTTAAAAAAAATGTTTATCTTCATATTCACAATTCTAAAATAAGCACATTGTAAAATAAATATAAACGAAAAAGATGCTGCCAGTTCGGCTTGTAAAAACGATTGATTGCACGATTGTAAAAATATGAACAATCGCCGATTGAACATCGAGTTCTTATTTTCCTTAACATATTCAAAAGGGTACTGTTCAAGTTACGGGGTTTGGACTGTCACCCGCTCTCCGCTCCCTCTTACGCTCTCCACTCCCTCTTACGCTCTCCCGCTCTTCACCACAGAGTCTCCGAGGAGTCTCCGCTGCGCTTGGGAGAACCCAACTCATTAGAATAAGCTTTAGTGTAAAAACTAACCACGCACAATAAAGATACGACCGGTCGCGCCCGCGCAAAAGTCAAGTGTTCGCTTTTCTCCGAGTGTTCTATTTTCAGCAAACTAGGAATTTTAAAGGACCAGCAACCCCCAGCATCCCAACATTTTGGTCCTTCGAGCCGGATATCCTGGATTTTTCAAGTTTGTCCACCAGCGACCAACTTATAAGATAAGTACAAAATCTCCATTCCTTTTAATTGCCGGTCTGCAGCAAAAGGTTCGAAAATCCAATTTCGTTCAATTTGCTGTAAGATTTATTGTGAAATCTAACGGATTTCTCCGACAAAAGGCAATTAAAGGAAATTACTTATCCATTTTCACGGGCGCCGCCATATTACCCACCGTTCTAAATTTCTAAGTCCCATTTTCCGAATATTCAACCAGTCCGAACAGTGCAAAATTCCAAATCTGAAAAAAGTGAAATTAATTTGTGCCAAGTTCAGTGAAAATTTCTAAAGTCCAAGACTCTGCCAAAAGTGGCAAAAATTCAGTTCTCTTTTCACTGTGTCCAACGCAAGCAAAATTCTTTTCGCAACACATTTTTTTTTGCTTTAACTCCGCCGTCCGCTTAATACAATTTGCTTTGCTATACGTACAAATACAACAACAAAACAAACAACACATACCCTCTGGCCATTCCAAATAAAATATTGATTAAATATTTTACCCGCCAGTTTCATATACATTGCATGCATTACATCTACATATACATCTCCATATACATACATATATGTCGCAATACGAATGTATTTTGACCACTGTACGTGTCTGTCATATTATTAGCATGGTTTGACCACTGTGCTTGCAAGATGCAGCTGCGCAATGAGTTTGGTATATTGTGAGGACATTCTTAGAATTTGACTACAACGTAGAATATGACTGGCGCCAAAGTACCGTCACGAGTGAGGCGACAGCGTTGTCGCGCTGTCGCCAAGTGTAGTCTAGCTAGCGTGTGTAAAGGATAGATTGATGCGTAGAAAATACGATCAGTTGCATACAGACGATCGCGCACGCCGGTTGGAATTCGCTTCACTCAAATAGTTTATTTGCCAATATGGAAGATCAGGAGCAAGAAAATGCCAACGCTGCGACATATACATATACATCTCCATATACATTACATATATTATATCCACATATATTACCGACATACATTGCGCATATTATCTTCATTCCTTGTAACCAAAGTTTACCAAAGTTTCCCGTCGGCAAATCCAACCCACAAATAAAATTTATTCCAAGTGCCGACGCGGAAAAGGCGTATAACCAAAGTTTACCAAAGTTTAAATTGTTTCCCGTCGGCAAATCCAAACCACAAATAAAATTTATTCCAAGTTTTAAATTAAATTAAACATTTTAAATATTTATTAAATTATTTTTTTTAATTTTTTTGAAAACTTTCAAAAAAAAAATAATCATCCATAAATAAATAATACGACCGCCAAATATAAGTCGTTCACCCGACAAATATTTTTTTTTCGTATTGCTTGAATATTAATTTGTGGGTGTTTTATAAGTATTTACAACTCCAATTCCAACATTCCATTTTCTCCGTTTTCCAGTAGTAAACAAAAAAATAAAATTTTCTTCGTTCTAATAAACATTTTATATCACCGTGTTCCACATTCCAAGGGTTCCAACCGTAAATAAGGTGGACCCAATTACCATAAATCACAGGTCATTAATACAATTCGCTGTTCACTCCGAGTCACCTGTCCGATTAGTCTAAACTACGGCGTTTCCACTTCGTAAATTTTACACCACTTAAATTATTAAGTGCAGTCTGAGGAATCTGTCTACAGTACAGCGCACAGCTAAAAATATGGCTGCTTCCGATCTAGCGCTAGCCAAATTCATTTCGGTTTCTGACCGCTTAAGCGAATTTGAGGCTCAGATCAACACTCCGGAATCCGCAGCTCCAACTGTCACGATGCTTGGCGTCCGTCGCGACCAAGTCCGAACCCTATGGGACAAGGTTGAAAAGGAATACGATCTCTGCTCAGAGTGCCTTGTGTCAGCAGGCGAAGCGGCAGCAAGCAACATGCCTATTCTCAGGGCTAAATACAGTTATTGCTATTCAGTCTATGAAAGGTGTGTTGCCCAGCTCGTTGATAAAATCGAGCAGGGCACGTCTCAGTCCATCCCAACCGCGAACGCTGCGCCCCAGGCCTACATTTCCTCTGGCTGTCGGTTGCCTCCATGCGATACAGAAGTTTTCGCAGGCGACTATCTTCGCTGGCCGACTTTCCGGGATCTTTTCACAGCCATTTATATCAATAATCCACGGCTGACTCCGGTTGAAAAGTTAATCCATTTAAATGCCAAAACAAGTGCCGACGCGCATGCCATAGTTTCGATTTCGCCTCTCACCAACGAGGGTTTCCGCTCTGCGTGGGAAAACCTAATAGAGCGTTTCGAAAATAAACGATTGTTGGTAAACAGTCAATTGAAAATACTGTTTAATGTGCAGTCGATACCACAGGATTCTGGGGCGGCCTTGAAGGTGCTGCAAAGTACTGTTCAAGGTTGCTTGACTGCCTTAGAACTGTCAGGCATCAACACTGAGAACTGGGACTGCCTGCTGTGTTCATCCAAGCTCCCGAAGATAACTCTCTCCTTATAGGAGCAGTCGCTACATAAGAAAGCCGACATCCCGACATGGGGAGAGCTGAACACCTTCCTCACAGAACGTCATCGAACCCTAGAGGCCATCGATGATGTGAGACCATCCGTACCAAGTCAGTCGCATTCCAAAGCGATAAACTCAAGTGGGCCCTCTAGAAAATTAAATTCCTATGAGACGAAAGTGGCCCCAAAATCGAAAAGTTGCGACTTGTGCAACAAGGAGAACCATCCTGTCCGTGTATGTCCGCGTTTTCTCCAAATGTCGGTTGACGACCGGTCAGCCTACATTAAACGGAAGCAGTTATGCTTAAACTGCTTTGGGGACATCAGCTTCGTGAGTGCAAAAGCACGCACAATTGTTTTACTTGCCGTGGCCGGCATCACACGTTGTTGCACCGAAACAACCTCTGTTCCAGCAATTCAAGCCCTTCAAATCCTGCAAGGCCCATTTCCGCTAATCAGGCCAATTTCGTTCCAAATGAGCAAGCCGGTGTTTAAAATTATTTCGCCACGGGCTCAAGAGCTATCCTTCTTGGCACTGCCATAATCAATATCTCCCATCTTGGCACTAACTTTAAGGCACGCGCCCTGATCGACTCCGGATCAGAAGCGACATTCATAACCGAGCGACTGTTCAATCTAATTAGATTGCCATTCCAGGTGGTTCAAGCCCAAGTCTCGGGCTTAAACCAAACAGTAGCTGCTCAGTCCAAGAAGCTCTGCAGTTTCACCATCCGATCTCCGACTACCGACGACGGCCTATGTCCTTCCTCAACTAGCCGGAAATCTGCCTTCCTACCCAATTCCGCAAAATTTCCTTCGGGATCTTCCCGATTTTCCACTGGCGGATCCAAAATTCTATGAGAGCGCACAAATAGATGTACTTATCGGAGCCGACATCCTGCCTTCGGTGCTTCTGAGTGGAGCAAAAACCAACATCTGTGGCTCTCTTAGGGCAAGAGACCATTTTCGGCTGGGTACTAACTGGGCCAGTGTCAGCCTCAGCCCAAAGCAGAATTTCCTCTTTTTCGACACAGATCTCCCACGCGTACGAAAATTCACTGGACAAACTCCTCACAAAATTTTGGGAGGTGGAGGATATACCAACAAAGTTGGTAAAAGAATCCGATTCCATGTGCGAGAAGAATTTCCTTCAAACGACCACGAGAAACGAGTGCGGCAAATATGTCGTTACTCTGACTTTTCGCGACCCAGAACATATCGGTTCCGGGCTAGGGCATTCTAGGTCTTTCGCCTTGGCTCAGTTCTTAAGAAATGAGCAGCGTCTAAAAAGAGATGAGGCCTTGAAAGCGAGATTCGGTGATCCAGGAATATCTCGACTTAAGGCACATGCGACCAGTTCTTCCTACCCATGATTGCAACGCCTATTATATGCCACATCACGCCGTCTTAAAACCGGAGAGCGTAACTACTGAACTCCGTGTAGTATTCAATGCCTCCAGCCCATCATCGAATGGTACCAGTTTAAATGATATCCTTCATGCTGGCCCTGTCTTACAGTCCGACTTGACCATTCAAATTCTGAAGTGGCGCTATTTCCGATACGTGTTCAACGCCGATATCGAGAAAATGTATCGGCAGATCTGGGTAGATCCGAGACACACTCCATTCCAGCGAATACTTTTCCGTAAAAATAGAGGGGAAATCAGAGATTTCGAACTGAAAACAGTAACCTTTGGAGTCAATTGCGCGCCTTTCCTGGCGATCCGAGTACTGCAGCAGCTAGCAGCTGACGTAGAACTCAGCCATCCAAAAGCTGGCAATGTCATTCAAAATTTCATGTGTGTGGATGATGATTTAGCCGGAGCGGACTCCACAGAAGAAGCTCAGCTCATGGTGCAAGAGCTCCGAGACGCTCTGAATTCTGCCGGATTTCCATTGAGGAAATGGACCTCCAACCAAAAGGAAGTTTTAGCGGCCATTCAGAGCAACCATCTTTTAAATACTGATTTTCTCGAGATCGATGCAGAAAGTACTGCCAAAACCCTCGGTATTCGCTGGAAAGCAACCTCCGACGAATTCTTCTTCGTCCCGCCAGAGTTGGCTATCGAAACGTCCTTTACAAAACGCCAAGTCCTGTCCCAAATTGCCAAATTGTTCGACCCTGCCGGCTGGTTAGCGCCGTTTATCGTTCGAGCCAAAATTTTCATGCAGGAGATTTGGCTGCAGGAACTTGGGTGGGACGAAAACATTCCAAATGAGCTTTGTCAGCGATGGCTGAATTTTCTTCAAAGTTATTCAGTGTTAGAGCAGATACGCATTCCACGCTGGCTATCGTTTCGTCCAGATTTCAAGGTCGAGCATCACGGCTTTTGCGATGCGTCGCAAAAGGCTTATGGGGCGGCCATATATGTCCGCGTAGAAGTGGGCAGCACCATTATGGTGCAACTCCTGACCGCGAAAACCCGGGTAGCACCAGTCAAAACGGTTTCGCTCCCAAGATTGGAGCTGTGCGGAGCGTTATTGCTTTCCGAAATGGCTGCAGCCATCATTTCGCAGATGCCTACGACTAACTCCGAACTTTACTGTTGGACGGACTCCACGATAGTGCTTGCATGGTTAAGCAAGCCAGCATGCCAGTGGACCACATTTGTAGCCAATAGGGTGACGAAGATCGCCCAGGCCACAAAAACAGAGAATTGGTCTCATGTTCAATCTGAGCATAATCCAGCAGACCTGGCAAGTAGAGGAGTTTCCCTCCAAGATCTAGCCGATAGCCAGTTATGGTGGCACGGACCGACTTGGTTGCAAAATCCACGCAACCAATGGCCAACTCAGGTCGACAACGCACCGGTGACCGACCTGGAGAAGCGTGCTCTAAAAGTCCATCTCGCAAAAGCTCCTTCTGAAGAGTTGTTGGCACGTTTCTCCAAGCTAGAGAAAGCTCTACGGGTCCTTGCTTATGTTCGTCGCTTCATTCAGCGGTGCAGGAAGCAGACATCTCCATATGATGTGCATTTGCTGGCCACTGAAATCGCCGCCGCCGAGCGGTTTCTAATTTCGAACACTCAGCGCAGAGAATTCCCTGTGGAATATCACTGCCTAAGTGAAAAGCGTCCAGTGCCAAGTTCAAGTGCCATCCTAAGCATGAACCCGTTTCCAGATCCGCAAGGACTGATCAGGGCATGCGGCCGTGTGGCGGCTTCCGAAAGCCTTCAATACAATGAACGCCATCCAGTGATTCTTCCGTATAACTGCCTGCTTTCTCGCCTCCTTGCGAATTTCACTCATCGCATAACTCACCATGGTGGTAACCAGTTAATGGTGCGCCTCATCCGGTCGAAATACTGGATTCCGAGAATTAAGAACCTGATGAAAGCAGTAGTAAATTCGAGCAAAGTATGTGTGATCCACAAAAAGCGGTTGCAAAGCCAACTGATGGGTGTCCTGCCCAAAGAAAGAGCATCGTTCTCCCGACCATTCACGTATACTGGCATGGATTACGCCGGTCCGTTCGATATAAAGAACTATACGGGAAGAGCATGTCTTATTACAAAGGGGTATGTGTTAGTTTTTGTTTGTTTCTCCACCAAGGCCATCCACTTAGAGCCTACATCTGACTTAACGACCGAAAAGTTTCTTGCCGCTTTCTCTCGTTTTGTATCCAGAAGAGGGTGTCCACGTCAAGTCCTGTCAGACAATGGTAAAACCTTTGTTGGCGCTGCCACCCTGCTTTCCCGCGATTTCCTTCAAGCCGTAAAAGAGTCGGTGACGAATGCCTATATTCATCAAGAGATGCAATGCCAATTTATTCCTCCAGGGCACCCCATATGGGAGGCCTTTGGGAAGCAGGCGTAAAAAGTTTTAAGATGCTATTTTACAAATGCACTGCCACACGAAAATACACGTTTGAAGAGCTCTCCACGCTCTTGGCAAAAATAGAAGCGTGCCTTAACTCTAGGCCGCACTCTCCTATGTCTGAGGATCCGGCAGATTTGCTGGCTCTGACGCCAGGGCATTTCCTTGTCGGGGGACCCCTTATGTTCACGGTGGAACCCGAAGTAAAAGGGGAAATGAAATCCCTTCTTAATCGGTGGCAGCATTTGAAAGCTCTCCATCAGCAGTTTCGTGTGCGATGGAAAGAAGAGTACCTCAAAGAACTCCACAAGCGTTCTAAATGGCAGGCCCCGTCCAAAAATCTCCGCATCGATGAAATGGTCGTCATCAAGGACGACAACTTGCCCTCTAATGAGTGGTGGCTCGGCAGAATTGAGTCTGTTTTCCCAGGAGCCGACGGACACGTCCGTGTAGTAAATATCCCTACTGCACGTGGAGTTATTGAACGTCCAGTGGCAAAAGTGGTGCTTTTGCCGACGGAGTCTTCCGAATCTCCACAATAATAGGCGCTCCTCTCGTCCTTAGTTGGTACCTAGTACCTAGTACCTAGCACTAATCATCCATACAGCATCCCAACAGGTACATCTAAATACTTTTTAGTGTAGCATTCTAGGAAGCCTTCCATTGAATGCTTCAACAAAGCTTCTTTAATGTGGAACAAAAAGAAATTTGTCAATGTTCTGTGGAAAAAGAAGCACTTTGTAAGTGCACGTTCCGAACTTCTGACTTGGTGGCTCTAGAGCCACCCATTCTAATGTCTTTGTTCTGTCCGTCCGCCAGTTAAATAACGAAGATGTTTTATTTCTCCGTTTAGCGAAAATTATTTGTATATTTCGAGAAGGTGCCCTGTTTGGATTACAATTTCAGCTTCATGGTTCGGACGGCAGCAGTATTAGTCTAAAATTACCAGCTTGGTGATCAGCTCAGAAATGCGTTCAGTTTAATACACGTTGATCAACAAATTGTGAATAATCAAATTAATAAACAGCCGATAAATATTTTTTAAACAAATAAATCGGCATAATTTTAAATGTTTAAGTATAACATTTCTTTACTATAGTCAAAAAAAGACAGCCTTGTTTGGTTATAAAAACCTGCTCGTAGGTAAAGGTGTAATATACAAACGAGCCCAGTAAAAACATATTAAGAATATTTTATTTGTTTCTGACCTAACCATATATACTCATTATTTTTTTCTTGTACAACATGTTTATCTTGCAGCTGGTCGATTTATTTATCATCTAAAGTTCAGACAACAACAATGTTTGCGATATTTCCTCGAAAATCACGTGGCTTAGTTCTGATGGGAAAATGCAGAAAAGAGAATTATACAATGACAAACTTTGCATCTGGGTCTGGTGTCTAAAATATCACACGTACAAGCCTTGGAACGTTGTTCAGATTTAGATTACTAGACTTAGATTTAGTTTATTTAACTATGGTGTATAAAACAGTAAAGTGAATGTAAAAGATTTTTGAATAGTTTCGATGTACCCAAAATTCTTAATGAATGTCATTTCTAATGATTTTATATTTTGACTTTAAATTGGCAAAATTTGTTCCACAGGCCAAGATGTCGTTACATTGTCGGTACCGAAATCGGTCAACGTCGCTCTGAAATCTTCTTGTAAGATCAATGTTAGGTTATAGATAAATTATTTACTTACCATTATTGAATTAAAGATCATGTTATATTCTTTGGATGCAGGTTCCAGTTGATCCGAGTTTAGAATAATATGTTGCTTAAAATAGTAAATCGCTGAAGCATCTTTACTTTCCAGCATTCCATTTAAATGGAAGTGCAACTTTTCGTCTATAAAATGCAATTTGCAATAGTCATTGTTAATGGAAACGGCATTGCAAAATAGATCCGCTATATTGCAAAAAGTGAATTGACTTCGAAGACTGCTAGCCTGCCTGATTTTTGATATATTTGGCTTCCTTTGCATCAATTGCTCATTGTTCGACGTGTATTTCGCAGGTACTATTCTTCTACTGAAAATAGCTCGGAATGAATTTCCACTACTTTCCACCGGCACCTGAAAAATTACAGCACACGATTGCTGATTAAGTTCCACAAGTTGCAGAAGCTGCATTTTAAAATGAGGCAGATGCTCGTTTTTCATTTTACTTAACGCTACAACCATGCAACATTTTTTATTAACAACTATTTCTGTTGGCAGTAGGAGGACGTTGATGCGGTTGTCATAGTATGTCAAAAGCTTCCAAAATATCCTCTGCAACAGGGGCCGGCTATCGATAAGTCTGACGTTAAGCACAGCGTATATAGAACTTTTTTGATCTAGATCTAGACTCTGCGCTGCCTGCAGAAGAACATTGTCCCTGACAATATCAAAAGGTACTTGAAGGTGGTATTCCAGTGACGTTTTAATGGGCGCGTTAACTCTTCGGATATTTTTAATCATAGATATAAGCTGCTGTTGCTTATACTCCTTATATAATTTTTGCCGAACTGAATCGGGATGTTTTTTATATTCCTGCAAGGCTTCGGCATTGTGCTGCAGTCTCATTAAAGATGATGTTGCAAGGCTCGGCGTTGAATTTCTCAGCGTTTGATCATTCATTTCGGACATCCCGAAAGCTATGCAATAAAGTGTGTTGTTCTCGCTCAGGCAGAACAATTCTTCTTTTTGGTCTATCCAACAACATCCGTATATCCCGGAGACTGGCTTCGTCAAGGTGTAGACAAAACACTCGTCAAGCTGGGCGTTGTACTTGAATCGCAGTCGCACCAGCTGGTTCCCGTCTGTGTAATAGACGTCGCCATTGCCACTTGTTGCATCGTAGTCCAGCCATTCAGAACCTGTGTGAAAAATTTGACGCTGTTTTATAGAAAGGAGCCTGGACGTGTACCAAATGTCTATACTGCCAGAGCTGAGAAAAATCAAACAAAGGTTCTCGATTGGCAGCAATTTGATGAATTTAACGTGCGCTGCATATATGCATAGAAGCTCGATATTATAGTCAGGACCGGTACTATCTGATCTTGTTTTAAGATTATAGGCCAACGCAAATACATGTCCACCTATGCTGAATATGTGAACATAATTTTGTTCTGCCGCGTGTGTGCCAAAAAGACTTCGCACGAACTCTTCTTCCTTTTCGGTCACTTTTAAAGTTGTCAAGGTGTATTCATTATGCTGCCAGTCGCTCTGAAATAGGTTCTCCTGGTCAAAAGTTATGTCAAATGTATGTTGCAGTGTACACTTGTCCTTTTCCCAATCAGGAAGATCAACATACGTCTGCAGAAGCAGTCGGCGACTTTCTATTCGAATCACGCTGAATCCCACATCCACTATAGCTAAACAACGAACTGCACTGAGCCATTTTATAAGACTCAGGGCTTTAAATGAGGTAAAGCTGTATAACTCCCCATTCGACATATGCAAAATCGTGTTGTGCCTCATAGCATGCACACTCCTAATATAGCCTCCATCACTTTTGGGCACAGGAATTCGCACAGCAGTCATTTTTATCCTGCAGCTGTCCTCTGGCATCTTAAAGCGTATGTTTAGCAAATAATACTTGTCCCAAGTGATAAACACCGATTGGTCATCAGATGCCGCAACTAGACAAAACCCACATGCTTGGAAAAGTGCGTCATCCCTGACCAACCATTGCTTTAAAACCATATCTTCAAACTTATTGTGCGGGTTCATGGTTAATGTTATGACTTTTATAAAGCGGTAAAACCTTATTTATTTATAAGGGGTGTTCCTAAACTAATCTTCACTTTTGTAACAACAAGGACCCACTAAGCACATCCCAGCATTTTCGGTACTAACGGCATGATGTACGCGGGCTCTCATTTCCAAGACATTTTTCGAGAGTCAGTTCCGAAACAATCCAGCCACATGTATTTCCGGTTTATTATATATCTGCTATTACTCTCACTATTACGAGTACAAAAGCCTTACGAAAACTTAAAGCCGATAATTCGGTGGGACGGTTTAAATTTAACCACTTTACCTATTGCCATGGCAAATACCTTTTTCTATTCGAACGAGTCATAAACAGAGTCTAGACTGTACATCAAAAACTCTTAATTTACAAAACTGTTTGCAAAATGCTTTCTTGTAATACAAAACTAACTGACATAATTTATAGCTTAACGCACTTAAAGGTTGTAGAAAATGTACATTTTGCAGTTGATTTTTAGAGAAATAAAGACATTTTGTTTCAAATACATGTTTTCCCAAAGGATTTATATGTTTTAGTTATTTTTTTTTGTGACAATTTGGCGACAATTTGATTAGAGTCAGAAATAGTCAAGCCAAACACTCTCGCCAATCAAACTCGGAGGGTTTATTATCGTCGATGTTTGCAAAATGAGAAAGCGAACAGCCTCAAAAAAAATTCGCGATTATTACAAAAAATTTCATTGCAATTGCTGTCAAGACGGTCAATAAAAAAAAGCTATGCTCTTTAAAATTAATTTTTTTTCTTAAAATCGATACATTAGTTT
Source organism: Drosophila simulans (assembly GCF_016746395.2). Lineage (NCBI taxonomy): Eukaryota > Metazoa > Arthropoda > Insecta > Diptera > Drosophilidae > Drosophila > Drosophila simulans. Next base: position 22,447,802 of record NC_052520.2, on the reverse strand, counting down.
TTTATTATTACTTTCACAATTTTGAGAAACATGGTTTGGGCAATATGGTGTTTATGTTATAGGGTCAAGGAAAGACTGGATTGGTTCAAATGGCTATAGCTATTACGCGATACTCTTGCGCATTATATATAACTGCACATTATATATAAATGTATTTCACAGGAAAAATAGAGTATTTTCGTTAAAATATTTCGTTAATTTATAACATAGAGTTCATATAGACGTTAAATATTTTTTTAGGTTTTAGGTCTGTTTAGGTTTAGGTGGAGTATATTTCTTTATTGAAATTAACCTATCTTCCCAAACCTATAAATGTTACTTATATTTACTACAATGTGTAAGCTATACATTTACACTTCTCTGCAGCTTAAAGCGGACGTCCCAAAGCTGCCGGTCGGTTCAATTACAAGAAGCTTCCTCTTGAATGCCAATATCGTTTAATTCAGGCTAGGAATGTAATGTAAATACTATTGAAAGATAAAAATATTTCAACAAACTAAAAATTATATATACATATGATCAAGATCAACTGTCGAGTTGATCTAGCCATCTCAGGAACAATAAAATCCATAAAGTGGGGATTAAGAATGCAGATTCCAGAGTCGTAGACGCAGCACAAGTTTCCTAGTATTACCACGCCCAATAGGCCCACTTTTTAAATTTTTTTAGTTTCTTTTCATTCTATTATTGTTACAAATTTCTATCGATATACCTTGACAATCTTGAAGTTTCTCGATTTCACTTCCACTAGCTGAGTAAGATGTATGTGATAATCGCGGAACTCGACTATAGCGATCTCTCTTGCTTTATCCATGATTTTTTATTTTTTCATCTTGCTGAAAATTATACGGATTATACGGGCATGCTCCGGTTCGAATACGTAAGAATTTTACGATTTTAATTTGAAATCGAAAAATTGGTGCTCCGGTTTTCGAAATCGTAAGAATTTTTTAATTTGTGAAACGAGCATTTTATCTGGCCGAAATGAATAGTAAATGCCTGTTTTATATCAAATCACATCTTTTTTTCTAAGGGGAAGAATAGTTTACTCAGTGAGGTTTATTCCACTTAGTTATTTAAAAAAAAAATTTTTTTTGACCCCACCTATAATTTGACAAACAAAATTTCGCCGTCGGCAACAAAAAGTTATCGGGAAGACTGCCATACTGTTGGTAAAACAAAACAGGCAGTTATTATAAAATGTAAAAGAATTCATAATTTATTTAAAGGCCTAAAGTGTTGTTTGATTTATTCACTTAACTGGTCAAAGTGGTTATAAAGTTATACGTAATTGCGAACATCGGAATTAAAACTGTGAAGAAGTTGGCCCATCTTATGTCTGAAACAGCTTAAACGGCTGTTTGCTATCTACAAAACATTCCGCCAACAACAATTTTTTGAAGACCGGGGCACCAAAAAAAGAAATCGAAAGACTTTGCCCAAATCGAAATCGAAAATATATTACGACTACCGGAGCATGCCTAATATACTTTACAAAATCGGAGACGCTTCGTTCTACCTGTTCCATTTTTTTCATTGAATCTAGTGTAGACTACGGGTAACGAGTAAAATATCTGTACTATATCTCAGCAGAGGATATATGTACATATTATAGTAAAGTCATTGCAGCTGAAAATTCTGTTTAGTCCATATCTGTGATCTCAGGAAGATAAAGTAGATAATTTAGCATTTAATAACATATGTATATCAAATTATTCATATTTCACATGAGTATTGCAGTGAAATTAAATATATATTAATATAATATTAATATATATATATATATATATATATATATATATTAATATGTATTATATATATAATAATATAATATATATATATTAATATATTTTATATATATATTAAATATAGTTCGAAGATAGAGGAAACCTAATGTATTGCTATGATTTGGTTTTAATGAACAATTACCATATTCATGATTTTTATTTTATACATTGTTTGCTGTTTATCAATTTGTTTTCAAAACTATTACTTGGATTGTAAATATATTAGAGTAATGCGTTTTGCTGTGTAAACCTGCCGTATTTAGTACCGTTCACATCGCTTGTTTCGTACTTTAAAAATTGCTTTGTGTTACACCTAAATCTGTTTGTACATCCTTATGCTGGGAAGGAAAGAAGGTTAACAATTAACTTATTTAAGGTTTTAAAATATCTAATATAAATAATACTAAAGCGGACACTATTTCCAAGTGTTCCATAAGACGTGCTTTGTCTTTGACGCTGTCTTGCCTTATATTGGCATTTATTATTTTTATAGTAAGGTATTTTTTAGTACATTTGATGGTTGGATCCAATAAGGCCGCACTATTTTCCTTCTTTTTGCTAGCAATTTCCGGCGAGGTATGTGTAAAATTTTTTAACTCCACGTGATTTTAATAAATCTTTTTATTTTAGCGGTTACATTGTTATCAAGATTTAAAATGGTAGGTTCTTCAAACATTCAGCATTCATTCATTAAGATGAATACTTAAATAAATTATTTGGACGAGCCGACAAAGTAATGTGTCCAGGCACCTAAATATTTTGGCTTATTGGTTGCATTTGTTTGTTTTTTTTGCAGGGTTTCGTTAAGGTAGTCAAGAACAAGCAGTACTTTAAGAGGTACCAAGTCAAGTTCCGAAGGCGTCGCGAAGGAAAGACCGATTACTATGCCAGGAAGCGCCTAACATTTCAGGACAAGAACAAGTACAATACTCCTAAGTACCGTTTGATTGTACGTTTGTCCAACAAGGACATCACAGTACAGATCGCCTATGCTCGCATCGAGGGTGATCGCGTGGTGTGCGCTGCTTATTCCCATGAGCTTCCCAAATACGGGATCCAGGTGAGTTTTACCACAGCGTTCTGTCGTACTCAACTTGATGGCCCATTATATTTTTTTAAGGTTGGATTGACCAACTACGCTGCTGCTTACTGCACAGGCCTGCTGGTCGCCCGCCGTGTTCTTAACAAGTTGGGACTGGACTCCCTATATGCAGGATGCACCGAAGTGACTGGGGAGGAGTTCAACGTCGAGCCTGTTGATGACGGCCCAGGGGCATTCCGATGCTTCTTGGATGTTGGACTCGCTCGTACCACAACTGGTGCACGTGTGTTTGGCGCTATGAAGGGAGCAGTTGATGGTGGTCTAAACATACCTCACTCTGTAAAACGCTTTCCTGGATACTCTGCTGAAACCAAGAGCTTTAATGCCGATGTGCATCGCGCTCATATATTTGGCCAGCACGTTGCAGACTATATGCGCTCTTTGGAGGAGGAGGATGAGGAGAGCTTTAAGAGGCAGTTTAGCCGATACATCAAGTTGGGCATTCGTGCTGATGATGTAAGTACAACATAGTTTTTCAAGACGTCCACTTAAAAAATTACATCTGCGTTTCGCACACAACGCTAACTGTGCCATAAGTGGACAACATAAAACCTGCAACCTATGTTCGAAGTTTTTCTCTCAATAGATCACACTTCCTGTTATGGTTACACATTTCATACATATTATTACCCAAATACTCGCAGAATTAAATAAAATAATAGGTTCGGTAAAAAGCATGTTCCGACCATAATATGCCTTGATTAGGATCACCAGCCGAGCTGATCTTGCTCCTGCTGATCTTAATATGCGTCATGCATCTGTATGTTGAATTTCAGTTTCCGAGCTCTCAACATTTTAGTTGCGTATCGACTGTGTTAGCGATCCTGACCCATATTTCATATTTCACTGCTCTGTCTTTCAACCTGGAAATTCCAGATAACCATATATATTATTTAGTTTCAACAATTATTAAAAGTCTAATTCATTATTTCGGTTTTGCAGCTTGAAGATATCTACAAAAAAGCCCACCAGGCAATTCGTAACGACCCTACACACAAGGTCACCGCTAAGAAGTCTTCTGCCGTTACGAAGAAAAGGTGGAATGCTAAGAAACTCACAAACGAGCAACGGAAGACTAAGATTGCAGCTCATAAGGCAGCTTATGTTGCAAAGCTGCAGTCTGAAACTGAGGCTTGAAAGTGATCGTCATCAGCTTCAGTTTAGATTGGTGTAAAAATAAATAAACAGTTGTAATGACACCAGCAATTGATACTGATTAACAGCCATTATTTGGGAAACTCTTTTTTTTAACTTTTTCTGTGGTGTGCGGCAGAGAAATCCTCTGAATCCTGACAGAAATAGGGCAATACTAGTATAATTATATGTTTACTTTAAGTGAGGAATGAACTGGAGCAGTATTTAATCTAGAGAAACCCCACCTCTCTCCGTACAAATTACAAATTATAGTCATTTTGGTAAAGAATGGGAAAATCGGAATTTGTGTACTTGATTGGATTTCGGCCGCAGTGCAATACTATTTTATCAATTCACTGTTCAACATTTCTCTAGTAGGCAATGTATTACAGCGGCAAATTAAGACGAGTATATATCTAGTATATCTTAGTATATATATTAGTATATCTTTGAATAAGAATAAGCATCTCCTAGCCTATAAAGTACATATGTTCTTGAAGTGGAATACTATTCGAATCGGTCTGGCCATGTCCGCATGAACTGAAACTATATGGACAAGAAAGTTTGGAATAAGCATGCAGATTGTTGACAAGCAAGTTTGTTTTGCAAGAATGCCTCCCATACCCCCCACACTTGGAAATTCGTAAATTTGTTTCACTGTTATTTGTCGTGTCAATTTCTATCGACATTCCAAAACATTTTGGCACCGCCCATCTAAAAACCCTAAACAGCGCAAAACTCTTGCTCTTGCCAATTACTATGCAGAGTAAAACGCCCACAGACGTTCTAAAAACTTAATTTTACTCTTTAATATTTGTCTTGCAAATTATGCCAAAAACGTTTTGTTCTTTTCTAACGCCCAACATTTTTTAGAACGTGTTGATATTTTTTTATACCCGTTATTCTTAGAGTAAAAGGGTATACTAGACTCGTTGAAAAGTATGTAACAGGCAGAAGAAAGGGTTTCCGACTATACATATAGATCAGGATCAATAGCCGAGTCGATCCGTCTTTCCAACTGTCCGTCTGTCCGTATGAACGTCGAAATCTCAGGAACTATAATAGCTAGAATTTTAAGATTCAGCATTCTGAATTCTAGAGACAAGGACCTAGGGCACCCATGTTACCACGCCCACTCTAACGCCCACAAACCGCACAAAACTGCCATTCCACACATTTGATAAATGTGTTGATGCACATTTCTATTAATCTTGTAAATTTCTATCGATTTCCAAAAAGAATTTTTGCCACGTCCACTCAACGCCACAAAAACCGCCCAAAACTGCCATTCCCACATTTTTGAACAATTTTTAAATTTGTTTATTTTATTTCTCATTTTTTTCCCCAAATATCTATCGATATCCCAGAAAAATCAGGAAATTTCGCGTTCGCATTCACACTAGCTGCGTAACGGATATCTGATAGTCAAGGAACTCGACAACAGCATTCTCTCTTTTGTTATTTAACAATGCAATGTTTGTTGACTACTTCTAACTTAAACTTTTATATTTACTGTTAAACATCCATTCTCGTTTCAAATTTTGGCACTTTCAAAAATTTGGTTTTCCCGACGGGAAAACACTTTTCAAAATTTCTTACTTTAATTTGTACATTTGCTTTCTTTAATTTGATATATTTTTATTTTTGCACTTTACACACACTCATTGCACATCTAAAAAAAAATTCCAAAATGTCTCTATAAATACCGTTCTTTCAAAAAAAAAAAAACGTGCCTGTTCGGGCACCAGCTAAGGCGTCCCATATTGGTCGACTTCTGCCGCATGCCCGCGCCGATAATACCTTAGGTTTCGGAGAATATTCGGCGTTGTATCCTTGGAAAACAATGACTTCAATTTAAAGTCTCGGAGGAATAGGTTTTGACAATATAATGTTTTATTTAGCTGAAAGTTCTTTGACCCGTTTCCACTTTAATTGTAACTGACCGCTGGATATTTCTACCAGCCCAGTTTAAGTGCTGATCAGACTTTTCGGCCATGTCTGCGCTCGTTGCGCAATTCGGTCGGTCGAGCGAATGAGCGACTTTTTGTTTGTCAGCAAATTGAATTGGATCGGAAGACCAACTTCTGATTGGCTTGCCTTTTGTTGTTACTACCTGTAGCAGTCACTTTTAGTGGTGTGAGTTGGGTTGTTAATAGCGGGAGGGCGTAAGGGGGAAAGGAATGCTCAAGGAGGGAAAGGGTCAACCAGCGAGTCGTCGGGCTTACAACACCAGGGAAACTGCAGTGTCTTAACTTATATATAAACATTTCAAATAATTCCAAACATCTTCAATAGTAACGTTTAAAGTAAAGTATAAAGTATAAGTCAACACAAGCAGTTCTCACGGAGTGAAACTGCTGAATTGCAGGCCATATCCGGTGGTCTGCACGCGCACTAAACAAACTGCTGATCGCGTACTCCAGGTGCAATTGCCCGGTGCCCGCACGGAGCACTCGCGGAGCGAGTGATCGACCTGACGCAGAAGTGCTGACCTGGCCTTCTGCTGCAGACCAGAGGCCTGGAGTTGAACCGGGAACGAATTCTTAAGTTAGTTATAAATCATACCCCGAGGCTTACGCCTTGTAATTATAAATACCCAAATATTGTGACCCTCGCCCTAACGGGAGAGTGGTAAATAAATATAACTAAAATAACCAACCGACTTATAATTGGCGCCCGAACGTAGAAATCGGACTCACGCGAGACGGAATTCGCGTACAAAAAACAATCACCCGAAGTGAAAAAAAAGTGAAAAAACTAAATTCACAAAAATTAAAATTCCAAAAAATTGGACCGATCGAAAAACCACCCGAAAGGAAAAAGCACAAGTCCCAACTTTCACCAAGCAGAAAATTCTCAACCAAGAGAGGCAGAAGCGACATCGGCAGCGACGACAGCAGCAGTACTGGTGGCGAAAGAAAGCCGTCGGCAAAACACCTCGACAATAAAATTAATTTATTAACATGTGAGTAGGCTTTTTGTCTAAAAATTCGCCAATTAATAAAAATATTGAGCTTAAAACCTAATAAATACGTTCTCATGTGTTAGAAAATCCAAATAAAATATAATAAATAAAAAATACACCAATTAAATGATATCCAGCAAGTTGTGAAGTTGAAATTTTAGCGAACCACAATTAATTTGATATTTAACTCTTGCTAAGAAATACAACAAATACTTATAATTAATATTCTACAAACTCTTGATTTAGTTCTATAACACCTGCAAAATTTTTTACATAAAGAACTGTCTCATGTATAGGGATACTGGGAACATTTCCTCAGAAGAAGAAGTCCTAGAACTTTTACACAGAAAAGTGCCAGAAATAAATAGAATTAAAATATCGTCAAACAGTAGGGCAACAGAAATGCAGGCGGAACAAATTGCGAATATGGAGGCTGCCATAGCCTGCGCACTTCAAAGGCAGGAAGAACTATTCGAAGCAAAACTAGCCACAATTATGGGGGAGTTAAGTTTAGTTAAAGATAAAAAACCAAAAATCCAGACATTCCAAGAAATCGAATTAAATCCAAACATTGAGTGTAGTGAGCCCCTTGATATGGTCAAATCTGTTCCAGAATTTGACGGTAAGCAGGAAAATTATGCTTCCTGGAGACAGGCCGCCACTGCGGCCTACAAAATATTTGCGCCTTCCGAAGGTAGCAGCCGACATTATCAGGCCGTCGGAATCCTAAAAAATAAAGTAAGAGGCCCAGCGTCTGCTGTATTAGCCTCATTTAACACGGTATTTAATTTTCACGCCATAATAGCGCGCTTAGGCTTCACGTATGCGGACAAAACTCCGGCACACGTAATAAAACAAGAATTAAGTTTGTCAAGGCAGGGAGAGTTACCCCTACTCAAATACTATGATGAGATAGAACGGAAGCTAACGCTTCTTACAAACAAAACAATAATGACTCACGACGCAGCCGCAGGGGCCGTCCTTAATGAACAGCACAGGGAAGACGCTTTACACGCGTTCATATCTGGCCTAAAGAAATCATTAAAAATTGCCGTTTTTCCGGCACAACCGCGGGACTTGCCATCAGCATTGGCGTTAGCTCAAGAAGCTGAGTCAAGTAACGACAGAAGTATTTTCGCGGCCACGTTCGCCCGACATAACGAAGAAAGAGCCTATAGGCCAAACAACCAAAAACAAGCAGGTTGGAAAAGTTCGCAGTCATACGGAGAACCCAACAAAAATTCGGGGGCGATTAAAAAGAACCCCCATTTTGTTAGAACTCTAAAGGGAACAAACAATCAAAGCGGTTCCTTTAAGCAAGGGCCACACAACAGTGCAGGTAATGGCCAAAGCCAACCGGCGCTAGAGCCAATGGAAGTTGACCCTTCCTTCCGGTCCAAACAAACCACAACATGGCAAAGAGGGCGGTCGGCACGGTCTCAGCAAAAAATCAACTTCATGCCGGAGGAAAACACCGACGAAGAAGATTATGACTCCGTTGCCCAGGCAAGCGCCATAGAAATACAGGACGAACTGGATGCTGAGGACTCCTTCAATTTTTTAGAGTAAAGTCCCTGCTCCCCTACATTACACGTACGGTGGCAGGAGGAGAAATAAAACTATTACTAGATACAGGCACCTCAAAAAATTATATTACTCCACTCCCGGGGCTGAAAGGCGTCGTGGCAGCGGAAAAACCCTTTACTGTAAAGTCAATTCATGGCTTTACCAAAATCGATAAAAAATGTATAGTTTCGGTGTTTAACGTAAAGACACCCTTTTTTATTCTGAACAATCTTAAAGACTTTGACGGTATTATTGGTCTCGACTTACTTAAACAAGTAAATGCGAAACTTGATTTTACTGGAAATGTTTTAAATACTAGTAACGGAACTGAAAAGATCCAGTTTGCTAGGGCGGAAAACGTTAACTTCATTAAAATCGATGATGGAGACGTTCCTCTTGCTATTAAAAACTCGTTCGATAAAATGATAGTTAAAAACCACAAAGCCTTCGCTGACCCAGACGAGGCATTACCATTCAATATAAATACTATCGCCACAATTAAAACAGATGGGGAGCCGGTATACTCAAAATCATACCCGCATCCCATGAGTGTGACTGAATTCGTCAATGCAGAGGTTAAACAACTTCTAGCGGACGGCGTAATAAGGCCATCCGAATCTCCCTACAACAACCCGATCTGGGTTGTAGATAAAAAGGGAACAGACCAAAATGGGGTAAAAAAGAAACGGCTAGTTATCGATTTTAGGAAACTAAACCAGAGAACAGTTGACGATAAATACCCTATCCCAACAATTTCGACAATACTGTCAAATATGGGAGAGTCTAAATTTTTTACGACACTTGATCTTAAGTCAGGCTTTCACCAGATAGAGCTGGCAGAAAAAGACAGAGAAAAGACGGCATTTTCAATAAACAACGGCAAGTACGAATTTTGTAGATTACCATTTGGGCTTAAAAATGCCCCAAGCATTTTCCAAAGGGCCATTTTTTTATTTTTTTATTAATATTTATTAAGTGAAGAATCCGTACATCATAATATTGTATCTTAACATCACAGTGTGGAGAAGTATTCTTATCAATTACCAAACACTATAAAGTAAAATAAGTGGAGTAGGAACATAAATGAAGAGTTTTTACTGCTGCCCAATTGTCTTGGCGAAGCCTTGCCGTTTAAGTCTTCTTAGAGGTCGAGCGGGGATGAGACGTCTTGCAAGAAGACTGCTATGGCTCAGTAATCTGTCACTATATCGACTTGTATGTCTCCCAATTTGTGACTCAACTGTGTGAATATTGAGGTCTTTATGGAGTGTAGAGTTACGTACATACCAGGGGCAGTTGGTTATTTGTCGTAATGCGCGATTTTGCATCACCTGGATACGATTATAATTCGATTTGGCTGCAATTCCCCAAATCTGGATCCCGTATAACCATATCGGTACGATACAGTGCGCATACACAGCTCTTTTGCACCTCATCGAAAGAGTGCTCCTTCTATTCATGAGCCATCTCAGCTGTTGTGATCTGTGGCCACATTTTTTTACTGTGTTTTTTAGATGCGGCCCAAAGGTGAGCCGTTTATCCAGGGTGATACCTAGATATGTTGCTTGCAGGGGCTGATTCAGGGTAACTCCTTCTAGCCGAATTGGAGGGGTGTTTGGGATAAGCGTTTTTAACGTGAAGCACGGGTTTGTTGTTTTCAGTGGGTTTATTTTTAGGTTCCACCGTTTACACCAGGCTGCCAGAGCATTAATATATTCTTGTAGTCCGTTAGCTGCCTCTCTGCTGTCCCTAGAGTTATATACAACTGCATAGGTGTCATGTCATCTGCATAGGTTGTCATCTGCATAGGTTGCAATAAGAGTCCTGTTCGGTGCTGCCATGTGTTCGAAACTCGGGCAAGGGATATCAGCAGTGTACAAGGAATACAGTAGCGGTCCGAGAACACTGCCCTGAGGGACTCCAGCTCTCATTGGGTATATAGAGGAGTAGCTATTTCTCACCGTGATTTTAAATTGTCTTTCTTCTAGATATGACTTTAAAATACAGAAGTAGGGCGCAGGTAGAAGGGTCTTTATCTTGCATAATAATCCAACATGCCATACTTTGTCGAAGGCTTGTTGCATATCTATAAAGACGGCGTTGGAGTACTCGCAGTCGTCAAAAGCCTGTAGTATGTGTTTCACCAGTCTGTGGACCTGTTCAATAGTTCCGTGTCCCTTTCGAAATCCAAATTGATGATCCGGCAAGATATTGCCTTGTCTTATAATGTCGTTTATCCGATTGGCAATAAGTCTCTCCCATAATTTAGAAAGTGAGGGTAAGAGGCTTATAGGCCGATACGACTCAGGATCATCTTCCGGCTTTCCAGGCTTGTGGATCATCAAAATAGCAGCCATTTTCCACTGTCTTGGGAACACTTGGATCCTTAAAATAGCATTAAAGATTAGTGCTATATATATTATCGCTTTTATAGGTTAAACAACTTCTAGCGGACGGCGTAATAAGGCCATCCGAATCTCCCTACAACAACCCGATCTGGGTTGTAGATAAAAAGGGAACAGACCAAAATGGGGTAAAAAAGAAACGGCTAGTTATCGATTTTAGGAAACTAAACCACAGAACAGTCGACGATAAATACCCCTGTCGCAATTGTTGGGCGACAATACTGTCAAATATGGGAGAGTCCAATTTTTTTACTACACTGGATCTTAAGTCAGGTTTTCACCAGATAGATCTGGCAGAAAATGACAGAGAAAAGACGGCATTTTCAATAAACAACGGCAAATACGATTTTGGCCATTGGCGATGTCCTAAGAGATGGAATTTCAAAAATATGCTACGTGTACGTCGATGACGTCATAATATTCTCCAAAACAAAGGAAGACCACGTTAAGGACGTGGATTGGGTTTTAAGAAAACTCTTGGAGGCGGGCATGAGAGTATCCCAGGAGAAATCAAAGTTCTTCAAAAAGAGCGTTGAATACTTGGGGTTCATAGTGTCGCAAGGGGGTCTACGAACCTCACCTGAAAAGGTCAAAGCCATGAAGGAATTCCCTTTACCTAAAACGCTTTTCGAACTCAGATCATTTCTGGGACTAGCAAGCTACTATAGGTGCTTTATAAAAGACTTTGCGACAATCGCAAGGCCTTTAACGAATATCCTAAAGGGAGAAAATGGAAAAGCAAGCAAATATCAGTCAAGGAAAATCGACATCGATATGACCAAAGAACAGAAAGAAACGTTCAACAGGTTGAGAGAAATTTTGGCATCGGAAGACGTTCTGCTTTCATACCCAGACTTTAAGAGACCATTTGATTTGACAACGGATGCGTGAGGTTTTGGTCTAGGAGCGGTACTATCTCAAGACGGCCGCCCGATCACAATGATATCACGCGCCCTTAGAGATAGTGAAAAAAATTATGCAACCAACGAGCGAGAGCTCCTCGCCATAGTTTGGGCACTGAAAAACGTCCGAAACTACTTATACGGTGTAAAAGGGTTGCGGATCTTCACCGATCACCAACCACTTACCTTTGCCGTCTCGGAAAAAAACCATAACGCGAAACTAAAACGCTGGAAGGGAATTATCGATGATCACGGCGCCAAATTGGTCTACAAACCAGGCAAAGAAAATATTGTTGCAGACGCGCTGTCTCGCGAGTCTGACGAGCAGTCAGATGTAGCAACAATACACAGCGAACAGTAGCTAACTTACACTATTGACACAACGGACAACCCGGTAAACTGTTTCAGAAATCAAATAATAATCGAAGAAGGAAGCAGTTTTTCGGTAGACACATTCATCTTGTTTAAAAGCAAGGTGAGACACATAATAAGGATTTCTAAACGAGAAAATCTTCTTAATGCATTACAAGACGTGGTAAATGCTGAGGTAGTTAACGCAATACATTGCTCCCTACCGATCTTGGCATTTATCCAGCACCGATTAGTTGAATTGTTCCCAAGCACCACTTTCAAGCATGCGAAAAGCTTTGTGCAGGACATAACGAATGCAACTGAGCAGAGAGAAATTGTTATAACAGAGCACTACAGAGCTCACCGAGCAGCACAAGAAAACGTAAAGCAAATCTTGAGGGACTATTTTTTCCCTAAGATGCTACGATTAGCAACAGAAACCACTTTGAACTGCAAGACCTGCTCAATGGCTAAATACAATCGTCATCCATCCAAACAAGCGGTAGCAGAAACACCTATACCTTCCTATGTGGGGGAAATCCTTCACATCGACATCTTTACAACAGATGGAACTCTTTTTCTTACGTGCATTGACAAATTTTCGAAATTTGCCACAGTGCAAACCATCGCACCGAGGGCTATTGTGGACGTAAAATCTCCCCTATTACACATAATAAATTTCTTTCCAAAAATAAGAACCATTTACTGCGATAACGAAAGATCCTTAAATTCCGAGACCATTAAGACAATGTTGCTAAATCATTTTAATATCACCATTTCCAACGCCCCGCCTCTGCACAGCACCTCAAACGGTCAGGTAGAAAGGTTTCACAGCACCCTGGCAGACATAGCCAGATGCTTAAAGCTGGAAACTGGCCTAAATGACACAACCGAATTGATTCTGTTGGCAACCAACAAGTACAACAATTCAATTCACTCAGTAACTAATGAAAAACCGATAGAAATTATCCACTCGAAGTCTGCGGGATTCGAAGGAAAAATCATCAGAAAAATTAAACAAGCACAGGAAAAGACCCTTGATCAAGCAAACAAAGATAGAACCTACAAGGACTATCAAGTTGGCGAAAAGGTGTTCTTAAAAACCAACAAACGATTAGGGAACAAGCTTTCCCCACTATGTTCAGGAGAGACCATAGAGGCAGACCTTGGGACAACGGTCCTTATAAAGGGGAGGGTGGTTCGTTGTTCGTTGAGAAGTCCGAAGTGACAGACCGAATCGCAATTCCTACCGAGAATCCATCAGTCGCGAAATTGGAATCCCCGATTCCAGTGACGGAGCCGGACGACCTCGACCTCTTAAGTTGCAGTTGATTTGCAAACCGAGAGGTGACCAAGTGCAGTTGAGAGCCTGAATCTAACAAGGCCCTGCAGGGAACGAACAGTCCCGACCGATTCTGCACTAGAACGGTTGCAGTGGCTAGCAGCACAAGGTCACTACCGAGATCCTGGGCAATTAGAGTAGAAGAAGTCGAAAGCGGGGCAGAAGTCTCAGCGTGGGAGCTTGAAGACACCGGAACATGTGGCTGCGAGGAAGGCGGACCATCCAGATGGAGCAGCGTATGATGCCTGATTCCACAGGTGCGGCAGCGGCTCGAGCTGCATTGCCGTAGCTGATGACCTGCCTTTAGGCACTTTAGGCAAAGTGCTAGTCTCTTTGCCTCGCGCAGACGATCTACTGGCGCTAAGTCTCTAAATTGCGGGCAATAATATATGGCATGCTCTGCACTATGGCAAAGCATGCAACCAAGAGAATTTGGGTGGTAGCAACTAGCGTCGAACGATTTCTGCCCACCTGAACGCCTGGAGCATAGGTTGCCATGGCGCAATCCACGGCCTCCAAAGTCCTACATCGCTGTTCCAGGAATGCAGCCATCGATTCCCACGACGGAATAAGGTTGGCAAAGACCGGATCCTCCAAGCGCTCCTCCCACTTAGCTTGGCTCGCCGCATCCAGCTTTTGCAGCAGCACTTGAACTATGATGCAGCCAGCGATTTGCTCAGTGGTGCCCAATCCCTTCAACGCACGAATGTGAGCGTTAAATTTGTCCGACAATTCCCGAAGCGATGCCACTGAACCATTCCGTACTACCTTTAAACCCAGAATCTCGGTGATGTGCGCCTGAAAAACGAGACGCCGATTATCAAACCTTTTTTGAAGCAACTCTAAAGTCGCTTCGTAATTGCTGTTTGAAATCTCCAATGATCGGATAGTTTCCATCGCTGAATCCCTCAAACATGACCGCAGATGTTGAAATTTCTCAATGTTGGAGAGGTCCGGATGGCTGTCGATTATGCTCGTGAACACGGAGTAAAAATCAGACCAGTTTGCGTAGCCTCCGCCAAACGTTGGCAGCTGCACAGGCGGCAACGGCATCGGCCTCGGCCGCGGCTGCGTTTGAGGACCACTACACTGGTGGGGCACAACACCTTCCGCAAGCGTTGAGTGCGGCGCGAAATGCACATTGCGTTTGGCTATTTCCGCGCGCACACTAGCCTTGAATTCAACGATGAATTCATCAAAAGACTCGCTCATTTCACTGCCAATTTCGTCGAAATCCAATTCCTCCAGTTCTGTATGCAGAACATTGAAGGCACCTTGCAGCTCATCAATCTGCTCCAGCCTCACCGTAAGAGTGGGTTCGTCGTATCCGCTAAGCGTCTCATTAGACAGCGACGTTTGTAGCCTCTGCAACCTGCTGAACAGCGCATTGGCTTTGCGCTTTAAAAAGGTCACCCTGTTTTTTTACCTTCAGCGGGCATAGCAACAAATCGCCTTTGATTCGGTTCAGCGGGAAGATGAGCACAAAATAGATGCCGAAAATGCAAGCGGGGTCAATGTACGCAACGATATATGTAGCAATGTATGTATATATGCAATGCTAGCTCGCTTAAACACAGCCACTATCAACGAAATCTCCACTCACTTGTCCAACCGATTGCGATTTAATGTATTTATATTTATTTATAAACGAGATAAGTGCATTAATTAATGCATGCAAATTAACACGATCACGTCGGGGTCACCAAATGTTTAGCTATTGAGCTTTTTCAATAGCTGTTGCGAATAATAAAAAACCGAAGAAAGTTTGTTTTTATTACGACAGTTTTTATTTTGCGAATTGTTATTCTTTTACGATAGCGATAATTGAATGCGTAAGTTTGGTCTTTTCCGAAACACGAAGAATTGGCAACTGGCGGGCAGGCAGCCGAAATGCAGCGCCCACGCTTAACGTAGGTAGCTAACAACAACAAACAAGGAATGAGCGCCGTAGAGATAAATGCGTGCGAGAGCAGCGGTTTGCACTATGGGCATCGCAACTGCTACCACTAACTAATTTGGCTTATAATATTAAAGAATATGAGATATCATCCGGCTGCATGACCCAACATAAAGATAGCAAATGTACAAATTAAAGTAAGAAATTTTGAAAAGTGGTTTCTCGATAGTACAGTGGGGACCAGGTTTCAATTCCCCGTCGGGAAAACCAAATTTTTGAAAGTGCCAAAATTTGAAACGAGAATGGATGTTTAACAGTAAATATAAAAGTTTAAGTTAGAAGTAGTCAACAAACATTGCATTGTTAAATAACAAAAGAGAGAATGCTGTTGTCGAGTTCCTTGACTATCAGATATCCGTTACGCAGCTAGTGTGAATGCGAACGCGAAATTTCCTGATTTTTCTGGGATATCAATAGATATTTGGGAAAAAAAATGAGAAATAAAATAAACAAATTTAAAAATTTTTCAAAAATGTGGGAGTGGCAGTTCTGGGCGGTTTTTGTGGCGTTGAGTGGACGTGGCAAAAATTCTTTTTGGAAATCGATAGAAATTTACAAGATTAATAGAAATGTGCATCAATACATTTATCAAAAGTGTGGGGGTGGCAGATTTGTGCGGTTTGTGGGCGTTAGAGTGGGCATGGTAACATGGGTGCCCTAGGTCCTTGTCTCTAGAATTCAGAATGCTGAATCTTAAAATTCTAGCTATTATAGTTCCTGAGATTTCGACGTTCATACGGACAGACGGACAGTTGGAAAGACGGATCGACTCGGCTATTGATCCTGATCTATATGTATAGTCGGAAACCCTTCCTTCTGCCTGTTACATACTTTTCAACGAATCTCGTATTACTCGTTTTACTCTACGAGTAAGGGGTATAACAACCATCCCGATTGCGGCCAATAATCAAAATAAATATATGGTACAATTTTTCTTTCATTATATGGTTAAACTTGCTGAATTAATTTCAGAAGTTCGATTTCCAAGTATGATTTTGATAAAATAAAAAGTGTAATTGTGTTATAATTTGTATTTATGTCTGTTTGTGCTTATGTAAATTCTTCATAATACCGCATACTATGTCTCTATGATTAGATTAAAACTAAATTCGTCAGTAATTTTTGGCTTTTGCTTTTTAGCTTCAGAATCCCACATACCATAAAACCTGGGTTTGAACTTCGGCCGGCGGTAGTGCTCTACTGACTGGGGTGTCGGAGCTCTACTCACTGCACTACCGCCGGCGGCAATGGCATAGCATCCTGGAATAAACTTGAATTTCGTCTGATTTGAAAATAATTTCGCAGCCTACTTATAAAAAGCTTTCCTGGAAATAAAAATCAAGCTATAAATACTTAAAGCGCAACTGAAAGCATTATGTCATAAGTACACGTATCGCGTTCGAGCAAGTGGAGCCGGTCTTTTATATGAGCCATTGACAGATCGCCTATGAGGTAATGAACATAACCAACCTATTGAAGATGTTTGGAATTATTTGAAATGTTTATATATAAGTTAAGTCACTGCAGTTTCCCTGGTGTTGTGAGCCCGACGACTCGATGGTTGACCCTTTCCCTCCTTGAGCATTCCTTTCCCCCTTACGCCCTCCCGCTTTTAACAACCCAACTCACACCACTAAAAGCGACTGCTACAGGTAGTAACAACAAAAGGCAAGCCATTTTTTTAACTAGTGGTGGTATTACCAAAATAGCTTCTCTGTATCTTCCTCCAAATAAGGGTTGGACTAAAAACGATTTTGATCAGCTACTGATCACATTGGGCCCCAAGTTTTTAGGAGGAGGGGATTACAATGCTAAGCACCAATGGTGGGGCAACCTAAGGGCATGCAGTCGAAGAAAACGACTACAAGAGGCCATCATAACTATTTCTAGCGAAGTTCTAGCTACAGGTAAACCTACCTTTTACTCATCTAACACTAGACTGACGCCAACAGCTTTGGACTTTTTTATCGTAAATGGGGTGCCAATAAATAAACTTTCAATTGAAACAAAATACGATCTATCTTCTGATCACCTACCTATAGTAGCAACATTAAGCCACACTCCCCAATATAAATCCAGAAAGAAATCCTTACTAGCTCCCGGCTCCTCTGTCGAAATATTTAGGATTGTCCTAGACAGAAGCATTAACCTAAACATGGACAAAAATTATCCAGAAGACATCGAAGATGCTATAGTGATGTTCATGGACAAAATTCCGTGGCTGCGACACTTGCTACACCAGGAAGCAGAAATTCTCCTTCCCAGAGTAGACGCAGTGTACTTCCACAAAACGCTTCAGTTCTCATACATCTCAAACAAAGAGCTAGACGAGAATTTTCCAGAACAGGAGACGCACGCGTCCACAACATTTACAAAAGGTTATAAAATCGTCTTAACAAAGTTCTGGTGAAAAACAAACAAGACCACTTTGACCAAATGCTGGAAAATGCAAGTCCTGATGCATCGACTAACAACTCGCTGTGGAAAATCACGAATAACCTTAAAAGACAAGTTATTCCAAAGGCTCCCATCAGAAATCCGGCTGGTGGTTGGTGCGGCTCCAGTCAGGAGAAGGCCGATATCTTTGCAAGCAGCTTAAAGGATAGATTTAGGCCACTGAATCTTACTCCGGCAGAACACCGAGACAGGGTGCACACTCTCTTGGACCAACCTTTTCAAATGGCCCTTCCCACAAACCCTGTTACTTTGGAAGAGGTAGTAACGCAAATCAAAAAGCTCAAACCTAAAAAATCGCCTGGTGAGGACCTCCTAGATAACAGGACGCTCAAACTCCTTCCCATCAAATCTGTACTTTTCTTAGTCCTACTGTTCATTAGCGCTCTAAGGCTGGGACACTTTCCAAGCAAATGGAAATCAGCAATCAAAACGATGATTCCGAAGCCTGGAAAGCAACCCACTGAAGTAGATGCATATAGGCCCATTAGTCTTCTACCCGCGCTAGGGAAAATGTTGGAAAGGGTAATATTAGAACGCATCCTCAAACTTCCAAGCGTGAGCCAAGCTACACCAAAGTGGCAGTTCGGTTTCCGAAAAAGTCATGGCACTCCAGAACAGCTACACCGAGTGACAAACTTTGCTTTGGAGGCCATGGAGGACAAGATGTATACAACAGCTGTATTCATGGATATACAACAAGCCTTTGATAGAGTTTGGCATGATGGTCTTCTAAGTAAGCTTAAGACCATTTTGATGCCACAGCTATTTCTTCTTATCAAAAGCTTTCTATCGAACAGACAGTTCAGTGTGGTTGTCGATGGCGACAAATCGTCTACGCGTACAATCTCAGCAGGCGTACCCCAAGGCAGTGTTTTAGGCCCGACTCTTTATTCGCTGTATACTTCTGATATGCCGGATTCCTTGTGCTGTACAGAAGTTGAAGACGAAAACGGTCTTATTGCAACCTACGCGGATGACACCGCGGTAATGGTCAGGAGTACAAGCATAAGTGATGCAACCAGGAGCCTACAGGAATATGTGACGGCCTTCGGGAAGTGGGCAACGGAATGGAATATCGCATTAATTGCAGCAAATGTGCTTGCGTTCACAAAGAGGCCTTTGAACTGCTCTGCAATTTCCATGCTCGGCTCCACACTTCGACACGAGACCTTCTACAAATACTTCGGGGTGATTTTGGACAGAGGACTAAAGTTTCAAAGACATACGACTATGATCAAGCAAGCAGTACTTTCAAAGGCTGCAAAAATGTCGTGGCTCTTATCGCCGAGAAACAAACTCTCATTGGCAAATAAAGTTCGCCTGTATAAATCCATCCTGACCCCAATTTGGAAGTATGCGTTGCAAATATAAGGAATTACGGCCAGAACTAACCTGAATAAAATAAGACTTGCTCAAAGTAAAGTAGTTAGATCACTATGTAACTCCCCCTGGTACATGAGAACCAGAGATATAGAAAGAGATCTTAATATTCCAAAGAAAGGCGATGTATTGAGGACCCATGCGGAAATTTATATGCGGCGACTAGGTTCCCACCCCAACACCCTGGCGAGAAGGCTTATCCATCCCCCGAAAAAAAGAAGGCTAAAAAGATTCCACCCACATGATCTCCCATTGAGATTATTATAATTATTTGTTCATAGAAAAGAAATCAATTAAATATGGTTAGAATAACTTAATTTATAAAGTAATGTATAAGTAATGTTATATTGGTATGCCTATGCTGTAAAATTTTATGTAAAACCTGGTCAAGTTGCCACATAGGTAGCAGTAAACTTGTTTAATTGCAATTAATAAAATTAAAAAAAAAAAAAAAAACTGTGTGTAAAGTGCAAAAATAAAAAAATATCAAACTCGATACTACAGTGGGGACCAGGTTTCGATTCCCCGTCGGGAAAACCAAATTTTTGAATGGATGTTTAACAGTAAATATAAAAGTTTAAGTTAGAAGTTGTCAACAAAGATAGCATTGTTAAATAACAAAAGAGAGAATGCTGTTGTCGAGTTCCTTGACTATCAGATATCCGTTACGCAGCTAGTGTGAATGCGAACGCGAAATTTCCTGATTTTTCTGGGATATCGATAGATATTTGGGGAAAAAAAATGAAGAATATAATGAACAAATTTAAAAATTGTTCAAAAATGTGGGAGTGGAAGTTTTGGGCGGTTTTTGTGGCGTTGAGTGGACGTGGCAAAAATTCTTTTTGGAAATCGATAGAAATTTACAAGATTAATAGAAATGTGCATCAACACATTTATCAAATGTGTGGAATGGCAGTTTTGTGCGGTTTGTGGGCGTTAGAGTGGGCGTGGTAACATGGGTGCCCTAGGTCCTTGTCTCTAGAATTCAGAATGCTGAATCTTAAAATTCTAGTTATTATAGTTCCTGAGATTTCGACGTTCATACGGACAGACGGACAGTTGGAAAGACGGATCGACTCGGCTATTGATTCTGATCCTTATGTATAGTCGGAAACCCTTCCTTCGGCCTGTTATATACTTTTCAACGAATCTCGTATACCCTTTTACTCTACGAGTAAGGGGTATAACAACCATCCCGATTGCGGCCAATAATCAAAATAAATATATGGTACAATTTTTCTTTCAATATATGGTTAAACTTGCTGAATTAATTTCAGAAGTTCGATTTCCAAGTATGATTTTGATAAAATAAAAAGTGTAATTGTGTTATAATTTGTATTTATGTCTGTTTGTGCTTATGTAAATTTTTCATAATACCGCATACTATGTCTCTATGATTAGATTAAAAACTAAATTCGTCAGTAATTTTTGGCTTTTGCTTTTTAGCTTCAGAATCCCACATACCATAAAACCTGGGTTTGAACTTCGGCCGGCGGTAGTGCTCTACTGACTGGGGTGTCGGAGCTCTACTCACTGCACTACCGCCGGCGGCAATGGCATAGCATCCTGGAATAAACTTGAATTTCGTCTGATTTGAAAATAATTTCGCAGCCTACTTATAAAAAGCTTTCCTGGAAATAAAAATCAAGCTATAAATACTTAAAGCGCAACTGAAAGCATTATGTCATAAGTACACGTATCGCGTTCGAGCAAGTGGAGCCGGTGTTTTATATGAGCCATTGACAGATCGCCTATGAGGTAATGAACATAACCAACCTATTGAAGATGTTTGGAATTATTTGAAATGTTTATATATAAGTTAAGTCACTGCAGTTTCCCTGGTGTTGTGAGCCCGACGACTCGATGGTTGACCCTTTCCCTCCTTGAGCATTCCTTTCCCCCTTACGCCCTCCCGCTTTTAACAACCCAACTCACACCACTAAAAGCGACTGCTACAGGTAGTAACAACAAAAGGCAAGCCATTTTTTTAACTAGTGGTGGTATTACCAAAATAGCTTCTCTGTATCTTCCTCCAAATAAGGGTTGGACTAAAAACGATTTTGATCAGCTACTGATCACATTGGGCCCCAAGTTTTTAGGAGGAGGGGATTACAATGCTAAGCACCAATGGTGGGGCAACCTAAGGGCATGCAGTCGAAGAAAACGACTACAAGAGGCCATCATAACTATTTCTAGCGAAGTTCTAGCTACAGGTAAACCTACCTTTTACTCATCTAACACTAGACTGACGCCAACAGCTTTGGACTTTTTTATCGTAAATGGGGTGCCAATAAATAAACTTTCAATTGAAACAAAATACGATCTATCTTCTGATCACCTACCTATAGTAGCAACATTAAGCCACACTCCCCAATATAAATCCAGAAAGAAATCCTTACTAGCTCCCGGCTCCTCTGTCGAAATATTTAGGATTGTCCTAGACAGAAGCATTAACCTAAACATGGACAAAAATTATCCAGAAGACATCGAAGATGCTATAGTGATGTTCATGGACAAAATTCCGTGGCTGCGATACTTGCTACACCAGGAAGCAGAATTTCTCCTTCCCAGAGTAGACGCAGTGTACTTCCACAAAACGCTTCAGTTCTCATACATCTCAAACAAAGAGCTAGACGAGAATTTTCCAGAACAGGAGACGCACGCGTCCACAACATTTACAAAAGGTTATAAAATCGTCTTAACAAAGTTCTGGTGAAAAACAAACAAGACCACTTTGACCAAATGCTGGAAAATGCAAGTCCTGATGCATCGACTAACAACTCGCTGTGGAAAATCACGAATAACCTTAAAAGACAAGTTATTCCAAAGGCTCCCATCAGAAATCCGGCTGGTGGTTGGTGCGGCTCCAGTCAGGAGAAGGCCGATATCTTTGCAAGCAGCTTAAAGGATAGATTTAGGCCACTGAATCTTACTCCGGCAGAATACCGAGACAGGGTGCAAACTCTCTTGGACCAACCTTTTCAAATGGCCCTTCCCACAAACCCTGTTACTTTGGAAGAGGTAGTAACGCAAATCAAAAAGCTCAAACCTAAAAAATCGCCTGGTGAGGACCTCCTAGATAACAGGACGCTCAAACTCCTTCCCATCAAATCTGTACTTTTCTTAGTCCTACTGTTCATTAGCGCTCTAAGGCTGGGACACTTTCCAAGCAAATGGAAATCAGCAATCAAAACGATGATTCCGAAGCCTGGAAAGCAACCCACTGAAGTAGATGCATATAGGCCCATTAGTCTTCTACCCGCGCTAGGGAAAATGTTGGAAAGGGTAATATTAGAACGCATCCTCAAACTTCCAAGCGTGAGCCAAGCTACACCAAAGTGGCAGTTCGGTTTCCGAAAAAGTCATGGCACTCCAGAACAGCTACACCGAGTGACAAACTTTGCTTTGGAGGCCATGGAGGACAAGATGTATACAACAGCTGTATTCATGGATATACAACAAGCCTTTGATAGAGTTTGGCATGATGGTCTTCTAAGTAAGCTTAAGACCATTTTGATGCCACAGCTATTTCTTCTTATCAAAAGCTTTCTATCGAACAGACAGTTCAGTGTGGTTGTCGATGGCGACAAATCGTCTACGCGTACAATCTCAGCAGGCGTACCCCAAGGCAGTGTTTTAGGCCCGACTCTTTATTCGCTGTATACTTCTGATATGCCGGATTCCTTGTGCTGTACAGAAGTTGAAGACGAAAACGGTCTTATTGCAACCTACGCGGATGACACCGCGGTAATGGTCAGGAGTACAAGCATAAGTGATGCAACCAGGAGCCTACAGGAATATGTGACGGCCTTCGGGAAGTGGGCAACGGAATGGAATATCGCATTAATTGCAGCAAATGTGCTTGCGTTCACAAAGAGGCCTTTGAACTGCTCTGCAATTTCCATGCTCGGCTCCACACTTCGACACGAGACCTTCTACAAATACTTCGGGGTGATTTTGGACAGAGGACTAAAGTTTCAAAGACATACGACTATGATCAAGCAAGCAGTACTTTCAAAGGCTGCAAAAATGTCGTGGCTCTTATCGCCGAGAAACAAACTCTCATTGGCAAATAAAGTTCGCCTGTATAAATCCATCCTGACCCCAATTTGGAAGTATGCGTTGCAAATATAAGGAATTACGGCCAGAACTAACCTGAATAAAATAAGACTTGCTCAAAGTAAAGTAGTTAGATCACTATGTAACTCCCCCTGGTACATGAGAACCAGAGATATAGAAAGAGATCTTAATATTCCAAAGAAAGGCGATGTATTGAGGACCCATGCGGAAATTTATATGCGGCGACTAGGTTCCCACCCCAACACCCTGGCGAGAAGGCTTATCCATCCCCCGAAAAAAAGAAGGCTAAAAAGATTCCACCCACATGATCTCCCATTGAGATTATTATAATTATTTGTTCATAGAAAAGAAATCAATTAAATATGGTTAGAATAACTTAATTTATAAAGTAATGTATAAGTAATGTTATATTGGTATGCCTATGCTGTAAAATTTTATGTAAAACCTGGTCAAGTTGCCACATAGGTAGCAGTAAACTTGTTTAATTGCAATTAATAAAATTAAAAAAAAAAAAAAAAAACTGTGTGTAAAGTGCAAAAATAAAAAAATATCAAACTCGATACTACAGTGGGGACCAGGTTTCGATTCCCCGTCGGGAAAACCAAATTTTTGAATGGATGTTTAACAGTAAATATAAAAGTTTAAGTTAGAAGTTGTCAACAAAGATAGCATTGTTAAATAACAAAAGAGAGAATGCTGTTGTCGAGTTCCTTGACTATCAGATATCCGTTACGCAGCTAGTGTGAATGCGAACGCGAAATTTCCTGATTTTTCTGGGATATCGATAGATATTTGGGGAAAAAAAATGAAGAATATAATGAACAAATTTAAAAATTGTTCAAAAATGTGGGAGTGGAAGTTTTGGGCGGCTTTTGTGGCGTTGAGTGGACGTGGCAAAAATTCTTTTTGGAAATCGATAGAAATTTACAAGATTAATAGAAATGTGCATCAACACATTTATCAAATGTGTGGAATGGCAGTTTTGTGCGGTTTGTGGGCGTTAGAGTGGGCGTGGTAACATGGGTGCCCTAGGTCCTTGTCTCTAGAATTCAGAATGCTGAATCTTAAAATTCTAGTTATTATAGTTCCTGAGATTTCGACGTTCATACGGACAGACGGACAGTTGGAAAGACGGATCGACTCGGCTATTGATTCTGATCCTTATGTATAGTCGGAAACCCTTCCTTCGGCCTGTTACATACTTTTCAACGAATCTCGTATACCCTTTTACTCTACGAGTAAGGGGTATAACAACCATCCCGATTGCGGCCAATAATCAAAATAAATATATGGTACAATTTTTCTTTCAATATATGGTTAAACTTGCTGAATTAATTTCAGAAGTTCGATTTCCAAGTATGATTTTGATAAAATAAAAAGTGTAATTGTGTTATAATTTGTATTTATGTCTGTTTGTGCTTATGTAAATTCTTCATAATACCGCATACTCTTTGATTAGATTAAAACTAAATTCGTCAGTAATTTTTGGCTTTTGCTTTTTGGCTTCAGAATAACACATACCATACTTGGGTTTGAACTACGGCCGGCGGTAGTGCTCTACTGACTGGGGTGTCGGAGCTCTACTCACTCCACTACCGCCGGCGGCAATGGCATAGCATCCTGGGATAAACTTGAATTTCGTCTGATTTGAAAATAATTTCGCAGCCTACTTATAAAAAGCTTTCCTGGAAATAAAAATCAAGCTATAAATACTTAAAGCGCAACTGAAAGCATTATGTCATAAGTACACGTATCGCGTTCGAGCAAGTGGAGCCGGTGTTTTATATGAGCCATTGACAGATCGCCTATGAGGTAATGAACATAACCAACCTATTGAAGATGTTTGGAATTATTTGAAATGTTTATATATAAGTTAAGACACTGCAGTTTCCCTGGTGTTGTAAGCCCGACGACTCGCTGGTTGACCCTTTCCCTCCTTGAGCATTCCTTCCCCCTTACGCCCTCCCGCTTTTAACAACCCAACTCACACCACTAAAAGCGACTGCTACAGGTAGTAACAACAAAAGGCAAGCCAATCAGAAGTTGGTCTTCCGATCCAATTCAATTTGCTGACAAACAAAAAGTCGCTCATTCGCTCGACCGACCGAATTGAGCAACGAGCGCAGACATAGCCGAAAAGTCTGATCAGCACTTAAACTGGGCTGGTAGAAATATCCAGCGGTCAGTTACAATTAAACTGGAAACGGGTCAACAGAACTTTCAGCTGAATAAAACATTATATTGTCAAAACCTATTCCTCCGAGACTTTAAATTGAAGTCATTGTTTTCCAAGGATACAACGCCGAATATTCTCCGAAACCTAAGGTATTAACGGCGCGGGCATGCGGCAGAAGTCGACCAATATGGGACGACTTAGCTGGTGCCCGAACAGGCACGTTTTTTTTTTGAAAGAACGGTATTTATACAGACATTTTGGAATTTTTTTTTAGGTGTGCAATGAGTGTGTGTAAAGTGCAAAAATAAAAAAATATCAAATTAAAGAAAGCAAATGTACAAATTAAAGTAAGAAATTTTGAAAAGTGGTTCCTCGATAGTACAGTGGGGACCAGGTTTCAATTCCCCGTCGGGAAAACCAAATTTTTGAAAGTGCCAAAATTTGAAACGAGAATGGATGTTTAACAGTAAATATAAAAGTTTAAGTTAGAAGTAGACAACAAACATTGCATTGTTAAATAACAAAAGAGAGAATGCTGTTGTCGAGTTCCTTGACTATCAGATATCCGTTACGCAGCTAGTGTGAATGCGAACGCGAAATTTCCCGATTTTTCTGGGATATCGATAGATATTTGGGAAAAAAAATGAGGAATAAAATGAACAAATTTAAAAATTGTTCAAAAATGTGGGAGTGGCAGTTTTGGGCGGTTTTTGTGGCGTTGAGTGGACGTGGCAAAAATTCTTTTTGGAAATCGATAGAAATTTGCAAGATTAATAGAAATGTGCATCAACACATTTATCAAAAGTGTGGGGGAGGAAGTTTTGTGCGGTTTGTGGGCGTTAGAGTGGGCGTGGTAACATGGGTGCCCTAGGTCCTTGTCTCTAGAATTCAGAATGCTGAATCTTAAAATTCTAGCTATTATAGTTCCTGAGATTTCGACGTTCATACGGACAGACGGACAGTTGGAAAGACGGATCGACTCGGCTATTGATCCTGATCTATATGTATAGTCGGAAACCCTTCCTTCTGCCTGTTACATACTTTTCAACGAATCTCGTATACCCTTTTACTCTACGAGTATGGGGTATAACAACCATCCCGATTGCGGCCAATCATCAAAATAAATATATGGTACAATTTTTCTTTCATTATATGGTAAAACTTGGTGAATTTATTTCAGAAGTTCGATTTCCAAGTATGATTTTGATAAAATAAAATGTGTAATTGTGTTATAATTTGTATTTATGTCTGTTTGTGCTTATGTAAATTCTTCATAATACCGCATACTATGTCTCTATGATTAGATTAAAAACTAAATTCGTCAGTAATTTTTGGCTTTTGCTTTTTAGCTTCAGAATCCCACATACCATAAAACCTGGGTTTGAACTTCGGCCGGCGGTAGTGCTCTACTGACTGGGGTGTCGGAGCTCTACTCACTCCACTACCGCCGGCGGCAATGGCATAGCATCCTGGAATAAACTTGAATTTCGTCTGATTTGAAAATAATTTCGCAGCATTCCTTTCCCCCTTACGCCCTTCCGCTTTTAACAACCCAACTCACACCACTAAAAGCGACTTCTACAGGTAGTAACAACAAAAGGCAAGCCATTTTTTTAACTAGTGGTGGTATTACCAAAATAGCTTCTCTGTATCTTCCTCCAAATAAGGGTTGGACTAAAAACGATTTTGATCAGCTACTGATCACATTGGGCCCCAAGTTTTTAGCAGGAGGGGATTACAATGCTAAGCACCCATGGTGGGGCAACCTAAGGGCATGCAGTCGAAGAAAACGACTACAAGAGGCCATCATAACTATTTCTAGCGAAGTTCTAGCTACAGGTGAACCTACCTTTTACTCATCTAACACTAGACTGACGCCAACAGCTTTGGACTTTTTTATCGTAAATAAACTTTCAATAGAAACAAAATACGATCTATTTTCTGATCACCTACCTATTGTAGCAACATTAAGCCACACTCCCCAATATAAATCCAGAAAGAAATACTTACTAGCTCCCGGCTCCTCTGTCGAAATATTTAGGATTGTCCTAGACAGAAGCATTAACCTAAACATGGACAAAAATTATCCAGAAGACATCGAAGATGCTATAGTGATGTTCATGGACAAAATTCCGTGGCTGCGACACTTGCTACACCAGGAAGCAGAAATTCTCCTACCCAGAGTAGACGCAGTGTACTTCCACAAAACGCTTCAGTTCTCATACATCTCAAACAAAGAGCTAGACGAGAATTTTCCAGAACAGGAGACGCACGCGTCCACAACATTTACAAAAGGTTATAAAATCGTCTTAACAAAGTTCTGGTGAAAAACAAACAAGACCACTTTGACCAAATGCTGGAAAATGCAAGTCCTGATGCATCGACTAACAACTCGCTGTGGAAAATCACGAATAACCTTAAAAGACAAGTTATTCCAAAGGCTCCCATCAGAAATCCGGCTGGTGGTTGATGCGGCTCCAGTCAGGAGAAGGCCGATATCTTTGCAAGCAGCTTAAAGGATAGATTTAAGCCACTGAATCTTACTCCGGCAGAACACCGAGACAGGGTGCAAACTCTCTTGGACCAACCTTTTCAAATGGCCCTTCCCACAAACCCTGTTACTTTGGAAGAGGTAGTAACGCAAATCAAAAAGCTCAAACCTAAAAAATCGCCTGGTGAGGACCTCCTAGATAACAGGACGCTCAAACTCCTTCCCATCAAATCTGTACTTTTCTTAGTCCTACTGTTCATTAGCGCTCTAAGGCTGGGACACTTTCAAGCAAATGGAAATCAGCAATCATAACGATGATTCCGAAGCCTGGAAAGCAACCCACTGAAGTAGATGCATATAGGCCCATTAGTCTTCTACTCGCGCTAGGGAAAATGTTGGAAAGGGTAATATTAGAACGCATCCTCAAACTTCCAAGCGTGAGCCAAGCTATACCAAAGTGGCAGTTCGTTTTCCGAACAAGTCATGGCACTCCAGAACAGCTACACCGAGTGACAAACTTTGCTTTGAAGGCAATGGAGGACAAGATGTATACAACAGCTGTATTCATGGATATACAACAAGCCTTTGATAGAGTTTGGCATGATGGTCTTCTAAGTAAGCTTAAGACCATTTTTACGCTTTCTATCGAACAGACAGTTCAGTGTGGTTGTCGATGGCGACAAATCGTCTACGCGTACAATCTCAGCAGGCGTACCCCAAGGCAGTGTTTTAGGCCCGACTCTTTATTCGCTGTATACTTCTGATATGCCGGATTCCTTGTGCTGTACAGAAGTTGAAGACGAAAACGTTCTTATTGCAACCTACGCGGATGACACCGCGGTAATGGTCAGGAGTACAAGCATAAGTGATGCAACCAGGAGCCTACAGGAATATGTGACGGCCTTCGGGAAGTGGGCAACGGAATGGAATATCGCATTAATTGCAGCAAATGTGCTTGCGTTCACAAAGAGGCCTTTGAACTGCTCTGCAATTTCCATGCTCGGCTCCACACTTCGACACGAGACCTTCTACAAATACTTCGGGGTGATTTTGGACAGAGGACTAAAGTTTCAAAGACATACGACTATGATCAAGCAAGCAGTACTTTCAAAGGCTGCAAAAATGTCGTGGCTCTTATCGCCGAGAAACAAACTCTCATTGGCAAATAAAGTTCGCCTGTATAAATCCATCCTGACCCCAATTTGGAAGTATGCGTTGCAAATATAAGGAATTACGGCCAGAACTAACCTGAATAAAATAAGAGTTGCTCAAAGTAAAGTAGTTAGATCACTATGTAACTCCCCCTGGTACATGAGAACCAGAGATATAGAAAGAGATCTTAATATTCCAAAGAAAGGCGATGTATTGAGGACCCATGCGGAAATTTATATGCGGCGAATAGGTTCCCACCCCAACACCCTGGCGAGAAGGCTTATCCATCCCCCGAAAAAAAGAAGGCTAAAAAGATTCCACCCACATGATCTCCCATTGAGATTATTATAATTATTTGTTCATGGAAAAGAAATCAATTAAATATGGTTAGAATAACTTAATTTATAAAGTAATGTATAAGTAATGTTTATATTGGTATGCCTATGCTGTAAAATTTTATGTAAAACCTGGTCAAGTTGCCACATAGGTAGCAGTAAACTTGTTTAATTGCAATTAATAAAATTAAAAAAAAAAAAAAAAAAAACTGTGTGTAAAGTGCAAAAATAAAAAAATATCAAACTCGATACTACAGTGGGGACCAGGTTTCGATTCCCCGTCGGGAAAACCAAATTTTTAAATGGATGTTTAACAGTAAATATAAAAGTTTAAGTTAGAAGTTGTCAACAAAGATAGCATTGTTAAATAACAAAAGAGAGAATGCTGTTGTCGAGTTCCTTGACTATCAGATATCCGTTACGCAGCTAGTGTGAATGCGAACGCGAAATTTCCTGATTTTTCTGGGATATCGATAGATATTTGGGGAAAAAAAATGAGGAATATAATGAACAAATTTAAAAATTGTTAAAAAATGTGGGAGTGGAAGTTTTGGGCGGTTTTTGTGGCGTTGAGTGGACGTGGCAAAAATTCTTTTTGGAAATCGATAGAAATTTACAAGATTAATAGAAATGTGCATCAACACATTTATCAAAAGTGTGGAATGGCAGTTTTGTGCGGTTTGTGGGCGTTAGAGTGGGCGTGGTAACATGGGTGCCCTAGGTCCTTGTCTCTAGAATTCAGAATGCTGAATCTTAAAATTCTAGTTATTATAGTTCCTGAGATTTCAACGTTCATACGGACAGACGGACAGTTGGAAAGACGGATCGACTCGGCTATTGATTCTGATCTTTATGTATAGTCGGAAACCCTTCCTTCGGCCTGTTACATACTTTTCAACGAATCTCGTATACCCTTTTACTCTACGAGTAAGGGGTATAACAACCATCCCGATTGCGGCCAATAATCAAAATAAATATATGGTACAATTTTTCTTTCATTATATGGTTAAACTTGCTGAATTAATTTCAGAAGTTCGATTTCCAAGTATGATTTTGATAAAATAAAAAGTGTAATTGTGTTATAATTTGTATTTATGTCTGTTTGTGCTTATGTAAATTCTTCATAATACCGCATACTCTTTGATTAGATTAAAACTAAATTCGTCAGTAATTTTTGGCTTTTGCTTTTTGGCTTCAGAATACCACATACCATACCTGGGTTTGAACTCCGGCCGGCGGTAGTGCTCTACTGACTGGGGTGTCGGATCTCTACTCACTCCACTACCGCCGGCGGCAGTGGCATAGCATCCTGGGATAAACTTGAATTTCGTCTGATTTGAAAATAATTTCGCAGCCTACTTATAAAAAGCTTTCCTGGAAATAAAAATCAAATCAATAAATACTTAAAGCGCAACTGAAAGCATTATGTCATAAGTACACGTATCGCGTTCGAGCAAGTGGAGCCGGTCTTTTATATGAGCCATTGACAGATCGCCTATGAGGTAATGAACATAACCAACCTATTGAAGATGTTTGGAATTATTTGAAATGTTTATATATAAGTTAAGACACTGCAGTTTTCCTGGTGTTGTAAGCCCGACGACTCGCTGGTTGACCCTCTCCCTCCTTGAGCATTCCTTCCCCCTTACGCCCTCCCGCTTTTAACAACCCAACTCACACCACTAAAAGCGACTGCTACAGGTAGTAACAACAAAAGGCAAGCCAATCAGAAGTTGGTCTTCCGATCCAATTCAATTTGCTGACAAACAAAAAGTCGCTCATTCGCTCGACCGACCGAATTGCGCAACGAGCGCAGACATGGCCGAAAAGTCTGATCAGCACTTAAACTGGGCTGGTAGAAATATCCAGCGGTCAGTTACAATTAAACTGGAAACGGGTCAACAGAACTTTCAGCTGAATAAAACATTATATTGTCAAAACCTATTCCTCCGAGACTTTAAATTGAAGTCATTGTTTTCCAAGGATACAACGCCGAATATTCTCCGAAACCTAAGGTATTAACGGCGCGGGCATGCGGCAGAAGTCGACCAATATGGGACGACTTAGCTGGTGCCCGAACAGGCACGTTTATTTTTTTGAAAGAACGGTATTTATACAGACATTTTGGAATATTTTTTTAGGTGTGCAATGAGTGTGTGTAAAGTGCAAAAATAAAAAAATATCAAATTAAAGAAAGCAAATGTACAAATTAAAGTAAGAAATTTTGAAAAGTGGTTCCTCGATAGTACAGTGGGGACCAGGTTTCAATTCCCCGTCGGGAAAACCAAATTTTTGAAAGTGCCAAAATTTGAAACGAGAATGGATGTTTAACAGTAAATATAAAAGTTTAAGTTAGAAGTAGACAACAAACATTGCATTGTTAAATAACAAAAGAGAGAATGCTTTTGTCGAGTTCCTTGACTATCAGATATCCGTTACGCAGCTAGTGTGAATGCGAACGCGAAATTTCCCGATTTTTCTGGGATATCGATAGATATTTGGGAAAAAAAATGAGGAATAAAATGAACAAATTTAAAAATTGTTCAAAAATGTGGGAGTGGCAGTTCGTGGCAAAAATTCTTTTTGGAAATCGATAGAAATTTACAAGATTAATAGAAATGTGCATCAACACATTTATCAAAAGTGTGGGGGTGGCAGTTTTGTGCGGTTTGTGGGCGTTAGAGTGGGCGTGGTAACATGGGTGCCCTAGGTCCTTGTCTCTAGAATTCAGAATGCTGAATCTTAAAATTCTAGTTATTATAGTTCCTGAGATTTCGACGTTCATACGGACAGACGGACAGTTGGAAAGACGGATCGACTCGGCTATTGATTCTGATCTTTATGTATAGTCGGAAACCCTTCCTTCGGCCTGTTACATACTTTTCAACGAATCTCGTATACCCTTTTACTCTACGAGTAAGGGGTATAAAAACCATCCCGATTGCGGCCAATAATCAAAATAAATATATGGTACAATTTTTCTTTCATTATATGGTTAAACTTGCTGAATTAATTTCAGAAGTTCGATTTCCAAGTATGATTTTGATAAAATAAAAAGTGTAATTGTGTTATAATTTGTATTTATGTCTGTTTGTGCTTATGTAAATTCTTCACAATACCGCATACTCTTTGATTAGATTAAAACTAAATTCGACAGTAATTTTTGGCTTTTGCTTTTTGGCTTCAGAATACCACATACCATACCTGGGTTTGAACTCCGGCCGGCGGTAGTGCTCTACTGACTGGGGTGTCGGAGCTCTACTCACTCCACTACCGCCGGCGGCAATGGCATAGCATCCTGGGATAAACTTGAATTTCGTCTGATTTGAAAATAATTTCGCAGCCTACTTATAAAAAGCTTTCCTGGAAATAAAAATCAAGCTATAAATACTTAAAGCGCAACTGAAAGCATTATGTCATAAGTACACGTATCGCGTTCGAGCAAGTGGAGCCGGTGTTTTATATGAGCCATTGACAGATCGCCTATGAGGTAATGAACATAACCAACCTATTGAAGATGTTTGGAATTATTTGAAATGTTTATATATAAGTTAAGACACTGCAGTTTCCCTGGTGTTGTAAGCCCGACGACTCGATGGTTGACCCTTTCCCTCCTTGAGCATTCCTTTCCCCCTTACGCCCTCCCGCTTTTAACAACCCAACTCACACCACTAAAAGCGACTGCTACAGGTAGTAACAACAAAAGGCAAGCCAATCAGAAGTTGGTCTTCCGATCGGTGCGGTTTGTGGGCGTTAGAGTGGGCGTGGTAACCTGGGTGCCCTAGGTGCTTGTCTCTAGAATTCAGAATGCTGAATCTTAAAATTCTAGCTATTATAGTTCCTGAGATTTCGACGTTCATACGGACAGACGGACAGTTGGAAAGACGGATCGACTCGGCTATTGATCCTGATCTATATGTATAGTCGGAAACCCTTCCTCTTGCCTGTTACATACTTTTCAACGAATCTCGTATACCCTTTTACTCTACGAGTAAGGGGTATAAAAACCATCCCGATTGCGGCCAATAATCAAAATAAATATATGGTACAATTTTTCTTTCATTATATGGTTAAACTTGCTGAATTAATTTCAGAAGTTCGATTTCCAAGTATGATTTTGATAAAATAAAAAGTGTAATTGTGTTATAATTTGTAATTATGTCTGTTTGTGCTTATGTAAATTCTTCATAATACCGCATACTATGTCTCTTTGATTAGATTAAAACTAAATTCGTCAGTAATTTTTGGCTTTTGCTTTTTGGCTTCAGAATACCACATACCATACCTGGTTTTGAACTCCGGCCGGCGGTAGTGCTCTACTGACTGGGGTGTCGGATCTCTACTCACTCCACTACCGCCGGCGGCAATGGCATAGCATCCTGGGATAAACTTGAATTTCGTCTGATTTGAAAATAATTTCGCAGCCTACTTATAAAAAGCTTTCCTGGAAATAAAAATCAAATCAATATCGCGTTCGAGCAAGTGGAGCCGGTCTTTTATATGAGCCATTGACAGATCGCCTATGAGGTAATGAACATAACCAACCTATTGAAGATGTTTGGAATTATTTGAAATGTTTATATATATGTTAAGACACTGCAGTTTCCCTGGTGTTGTGAGCCCGACTCGCTGGTTGACCCTTTCCCTCCTTGAGCATTCCTTTCCCCCTTACGCCCTCCCGCTTTTAACAACCCAACTCACACCACTAAAAGCGACTGCTACAGGTAGTAACAACAATGCAAGCCAATCAGAAGTTGGTCTTCCGATCCAATTCAATTTGCTGACAAACAAAAAGTCGCTCATTCGCTCGACCGACCGAATTGCGCAACGAGCGCAGACATGGCCGAAAAGTCTGATCAGCACTTAAACTGGGCTGGTAGAAATATCCAGCGGTCAGTTACAATTAAACTGGAAACGGGTCAACAGAACTTTCAGCTGAATAAAACATTATATTGTCAAAACCTATTCCTCCGAGACTTTAAATTGAAGTCATTGTTTTCCAAGGATACAACGCCGAATATTCTCCGAAACCTAAGGTATTAACGGCGCGGGCATGCGGCAGAAGTTGACCAATATGGGACGACTTAGCTGGTGCCCGAACAGGCACGTTTATTTTTTTGAAAGAACGGTATTTATACAGACATTTTGGAATATTTTTTTAGGTGTGCAATGAGTGTGTGTAAAGTGCAAAAATAAAAAAATATCAAATTAAAGAAAGCAAATGTACAAATTAAAGTAAGAAATTTTGAAAAGTGGTTCCTCGATAGTACAGTGGGGACCAGGTTTCAATTCCCCGTCGGGAAAACCAAATTTTTGAAAGTGTCAAAATTTGAAACGAGAATGGATGTTTAACAGTAAATATAAAAGTTTTAGTTAGAAGTAGTCAACGAACATTGCATTGTTAAATAACAAAAGAGAGAATGCTGTTGTCGAGTTCCTTGACTATCAGATATCGGAAAGATATCCGAATGCGAACGCGAAATTTCCTGATTTTTCTGGGATATCGATAGATATTTGGAAAAAAAATGAGGAATATAATGAACAAATTTAAAAATTGTTCAAAAATGTGGGAGTGGCAGTTTTGGGCGGTTTTTGTGGCGTTGAGTGGACGTGGCAAAAATTCTTTTTGGAAATCGATAGAAATTTACAAGATTAATAGAAATGTGCATCAATACATTTATCAAAAGTGTGGGGCTGGCAGTTTTGTGCGGCTTGTGGGTGTTAGAGTGGGCGTGGTAACATGGGTGCCCTAGGTCCTTGTCTCTAGCATTCAGAATGCTGAATCTTAAAATTCTAGCTATTATAGTTCCTGAGATTTCGACGTTCATACGGACAGACGGACAGTTGGAAAGACGGATCGACTCGGCTATTGATCCTGATCTATATGTATAGTCGGAAACCCTTCCTTCTGCCTGTTACATACTTTTCAACGAATCTCGTATACCCTTTTACTCTACGAGTAAGGGGTATAACAACCATCCCGATTGCAACCAATAATCAAAATAAATATATGGTACTTGCTGAATTAATTTCAGAAGTTCGATTTCCAAGTATGACTTTGATAAAATAAAAAGTGTAATTGTGTTATAATTTGTATTTATGTCTGTTTGTGCTTAAGTAAATTCTTCATAATACCGCATACTATGTCTGTGTTTGATTAGATTAATACTTAATTCGCCAGTAATTTTTGGCTTTTGCTTTTTAGCTTCAGAATACCACATACCATAAAACCTGGGTTTGAACTTCGGCCGGCGGTAGTGCAATGGCATAGCATCCACTACCGCCGGCGGTAGTGGAGTGAGTAGAGCTCCGACACCCCAGTCAGTAGAGCACTACCGCCGGCGGCAATGGCATAGCTTCCTGGAATAAACTTGAATTTCGTCTGATTTGAAAATAATTTCGCAGCATTCCTTTCCCCCTTACGCCCTACCGCTTTTAACAACCCAACTCACACCACTAAAAGCGACTGCTACAGGTAGTAACAACAAAAGGCAAGCCATTTTTTTAACTAGTGGTGGTATTATCAAAATAGCATCTCTGTATCTTCCCCCAAATAAGGGTTGGACTAAAAACTATTTTGATCAGCTACTGATCACATTGGGCCCCAAGTTTTTAGCTGGAGGGGATTACAATGCTAAGCACCAATGGTGGGGCAACCTAAGGGCATGTAGTCGAAGAAAACGACTACAAGAGGCCATCATAACTATTTCTAGCGAAGTTCTAGCTACAGGTGAACTTACCTTTTACTCATCTAACACTAGACTGACGCCAACAGCTTTGGACTTTTTTATCGTAAATAAACTTTCAATAGAAACAAAATACGATCTATTTTCTGATCACCTACCTATTGTAGCAACATTAAGCCACACTCCCCAATATAAATACAGAAAGAAATCCTTACTAGCTTCCGGCTCCTCTATCGAAACATTTAGGAATGTCCTAGACAGAAGCATTAACCTAAACATGGACATAAATTATCCAGAAGACATCGAAGATGCTATAGTGATGTTCATGGACAAAATTCCGTGGCTGCGACACTTGCTACACCAGGAAGCAGAAATTCTCCTACCCAGAGTAGACGCAGTGTACTTCCACAAAACGCTTTAGTTCTCATACATCTCAAACGAAGAGCTAGATGAGAATTTTCCAGAACAGGAGACGCACGCGCCCACAACATTTACAAAAGGTTATAAAATCGTCTTAACAAAGTTCTGGTGAAAAACAAACAAGACCACTTTGACCAAATGCTGGAAAGTGCAAGTCCTGATGCATCGACTAATTACTCGCTGTGGAAACTCACGAATAACCTTAAAAGACAAGTTATTCCAAAGGCTCCCATCAGAAATCCGGCTGGTGGTTGGTGCGGCTCCAGTCAGGAGAAGGCCGATATCTTTGCAAGCAGCTTAGAGGATAGATTTAAGCCACTGAATCTTACTCCGGCAGAATACCGAGACAGGGTGCAAACTCTCTTGGACCAACCTTTTCAAATGGCCCTTCCCACAAACCCTGTTACTTTGGAAGAGGTAGTAACGCAAATCAAAAAGCTCAAACCTAAAAAATCGCCTGGTGAGGACCTCCTAGATAACAGGACGCTCAAACTCCTTCCCATCAAATCTGTACTTTTCTTAGTCCTACTGTTCATTAGCGCTCTAAGGCTGGGACACTTTCCAAGCAAATGGAAATCAGCAATCATAACGATGATTCCGAAGCCTGGAAAGCAACCCACTGAAGTAGATGCATATAGGCCCATTAGTCTTCTACCCGCGCTAGGGAAAATGTTGGAAAGGGTAATATTAGAACGCATCCTCAAACTTCCGAGCGTGAGCCAAGCTATACCAAAGTGGCAGTTCGGTTTCCGAAAAAGTCATGGCACTCCAGAACAGCTACACCGAGTGACAAACTTTGCTTTGGAGGCCATGGAGGACAAGATGTATACAACAGCTGTATTCATGGATATACAACAAGCCTTTGATAGAGTTTGGCATGATGGTCTTCTAAGTAAGCTTAAGACCATTTTGATGCCACAGCTATTTCTTCTTATCAAAAGCTTTCTATCGAACAGACAGTTCAGTGTGGTTGTCGATGGCGACAAATCGTCTACGCGTACAATCTCAGCAGGCGTACCCCAAGGCAGTGTTTTAGGCCCGACTCTTTATTCGCTGTATACTTCTGATATGCCGGATTCCTGGTGCTGTACAGAAGTTGAAGACGAAAACGTTCTTATTGCAACCTACGCGGATGACACCGCGGTAGTGGTCAGGAGTACAAGCATAAGTGATGCAACCAGGAGCCTACAGGAATATGTGACGGCCTTCGGGAAGTGGGCAACGGAATGGAATATCGCATTAATTGCAGCAAATGTGCTTGCGTCACATTCACAAAGAGGCCTTTGAACTGCTCTGGAATTTCCATGCTCGGCTCCACACTTCGACACGAGACCTTCTACAAATACCTCGGGGTGATTTTGGACAGAGGACTAACGTTTCAAAGACATACGACTATGATCAAGCAAGCAGTACTTTCAAAGGCTGCAAAAATGTCGTGGCTCTTATCGCCGAGAAACAAACTCTCATTGGCAAATAAAGTTCGCCTGTATAAATCCATCCTGACCCCAATTTGGAAGTATGCGTTGCAAATATACGGAATTACGGCCAGAACTAACTTGAATAAAATAAGAGTTCCTCAAAGTAAAGTAGTTAGATCACTATGTAACTCCCCCTGGTACATGAGAACCAGAGATATAGAAAGAGATCTTAATATTCCAAAGAAAGGCGATGTATTCAGGACCCATGCGGAAATGTATATGCGGCGACTAGGTTCCCACCCCAACACCCTGGCGAGAAGGCTTATCCATCCCCCGAAAAAAAGAAGGCTAAAAAGATTCCACCCACATGATCTCCCATTGAGATTATTATAATTATTTGTTCATGGAAAAGAAATCAATTAAATATTGTTAGAATAACTTAATTTATAAAGTAATGTATAAGTAATGTTTATATTGGTATGCTGTAAAATTTTATGTAAAACCTGGTCAAGTTGCCACATAGGTAGCAGTAAACTTGTTTAATTCCGATTAATAAAATTAAAAAAAAAAAAAAAAAGAACTGTGTGTAAAGTGCAAAAATAAAAAAATATCAAACTCGATAGTACAGTGGGGACCAGGTTTCGATTCCCCGTTGGGAAAACCAAATTTTTGAAAGTGCCTAAATTTGAAACGAGAATGGATGTTTAACAGTAAATATAAAAGTTTAAGTTAGAAGTAGTCAACAAACATTGCATTGTTAAATAACAAAAGAGAGAATGCTGTTGTCGAGTTCCTTGACTATCAGATATCGGAAAGATATCCGAATGCGAAATTTCCTGATTTTTCTGGGATATCGATAGATATTTGGAAAAAAAATGAGGAATATAATGAACAAATTTAAAAATTGTTCAAAAATGTGGGAGTGGCAGTTTTGGGCGGTTTTTGTGGCGTTGAGTGGACGTGGCAAAAATTCTTTTTGGAAATCGATAGAAATTTGCAAGATTAATAGAAATGTGCATCAACACATTTATCAAAAGTGTGGGGGAGGAAGTTTTGTGCGGTTTGTGGGCGTTAGAGTGGGCGTGGTAACATGGGTGCCCTAGGTCCTTGTCTCTAGAATTCAGAATGCTGAATCTTAAAATTCTAGCTATTATAGTTCCTGAGATTTCGACGTTCATACGGACAGACGGACAGTTGGAAAGACGGAACGACTCGGCTATTGATTCTGATCTTTATGTATAGTCGGAAACCCTTCCTTCGGCCTGTTACATACTTTTCAACGAATCTCGTATACCCTTTTACTCTACGAGTATGGGGTATAACAACCATCCCGATTGCGGCCAATAATCAAAATAAATATATGGTACAATTTTTCTTTCATTATATGGTTAAACTTGCTGAATTAATTTCAGAAGTTCGATTTCCAAGTATGATTTTGATAAAATAAAAAGTGTAATTGTGTTATAATTTGTATTTATGTCTGTTTGTGCTTATGTAAATTCTTCACAATACCGCATACTCTTTGATTAGATTAAAACTAAATTCGACAGTAATTTTTGGCTTTTGCTTTTTGGCTTCAGAATACCACATACCATACCTGGGTTTGAACTCCGGCCGGCGGTAGTGCTCTACTGACTAGGGTGTCGGAGCTCTACTCACTCCACTACCGCCGGCGGCAATGGCATAGCATCCTGGGATAAACTTGAATTTCGTCTGATTTGAAAATAATTTCGCAGCCTACTTATAAAAAGCTTTCCTGGAAATAAAAATCAAGCTATAAATACTTAAAGCGCAACTGAAAGCATTATGTCATAAGTACACGTATCGCGTTCGAGCAAGTGGAGCCGGTGTTTTATATGAGCCATTGACAGATCGCCTATGAGGTAATGAACATAACCAACCTATTGAAGATGTTTGGAATTATTTGAAATGTTTATATATAAGTTAAGACACTGCAGTTTCCCTGGTGTTGTAAGCCCGACGACTCGCTGGTTGACCCTTTCCCTCCTTGAGCATTCCTTCCCCCTTACGCCCTCCCGCTTTTAACAACCCAACTCACACCACTAAAAGCGACTGCTACAGGTAGTAACAACAAAAGGCAAGCCAATCAGAAGTTGGTCTTCCGATCGGTGCGGTTTGTGGGCGTTAGAGTGGGCGTGGTAACATGGGTGCCCTAGGTGCTTGTCTCTAGAATTCAGAATGCTGAATCTTAAAATTCTAGCTATTATAGTTCCTGAGATTTCGACGTTCATACGGACAGACGGACAGTTGGAAAGACGGAACGACTCGGCTATTGATTCTGATCTTTATGTATAGTCGGAAACCCTTCCTTCGGCCTGTTACATACTTTTCAACGAATCTCGTATACCCTTTTACTCTACGAGTATGGGGTATAACAACCATCCCGATTGCGGCCAATAATCAAAATAAATATATGGTACAATTTTTCTTTCATTATATGGTTAAACTTGCTGAATTAATTTCAGAAGTTCGATTTCCAAGTATGATTTTGATAAAATAAAAAGTGTAATTGTGTTATAATTTGTAATTATGTCTGTTTGTGCTTATGTAAATTCTTCATAATACCGCATACTATGTCTCTTTGATTAGATTAAAACTAAATTCGTCAGTAATTTTTGGCTTTTGCTTTTTGGCTTCAGAATACCACATACCATACCTGGGTTTGAACTCCGGCCGGCGGTAGTGCTCTACTGACTGGGGTGTCGGATCTCTACTCACTCCACTACCGCCGGCGGCAATGGCATAGCATCCTGGGATAAACTTGAATTTCGTCTGATTTGAAAATAATTTCGCAGCCTACTTATAAAAAGCTTTCCTGGAAATAAAAATCAAATCAATATCGCGTTCGAGCAAGTGGAGCCGGTCTTTTATATGAGCCATTGACAGATCGCCTATGAGGTAATGAACATAACCAACCTATTGAAGATGTTTGGAATTATTTGAAATGTTTATATATATGTTAAGACACTGCAGTTTCCCTGGTGTTGTGAGCCCGACTCGCTGTTTGACCCTTTCCCTCCTTGAGCATTCCTTTCCCCCTTACGCCCTCCCGCTTTTAACAACCCAACTCACACCACTAAAAGCGACTGCTACAGGTAGTAACAACAAGCAGGTAGTAACAACAAGGCAAGCCAATCAGAAGTTGGTCTTCCGATCCAATTCAATTTGCTGACAAACAAAAAGTCGCTCATTCGCTCGACCGACCGAATTGCGCAACGAGCGCAGACATGGCCGAAAAGTCTGATCAGCACTTAAACTGGGCTGGTAGAAATATCCAGCGGTCAGTTACAATTAAACTGGAAACGGGTAAACAGAACTTTCAGCTGAATAAAACATTATATTGTCAAAACCTATTCCTCCGCGACTTTAAATTGAAGTCATTGTTTTCCAAGGATACAACGCCGAATATTCTCCGAAACCTAAGGTATTAACGGCGCGGGCATGCGGCAGAAGTCGACCAATATGGGACGACTTAGCTGGTGCCCGAACAGGCACTTTTTTTTTTGAAAGAACGGTATTTATACAGACATTTTGGAATTTTTTTTTAGGTGTGCAATGAGTGTGTGTAAAGTGCAAAAATAAAAAAATATCAAATTAAAGAACGCAAATGTACAAATTAAAGTAAGAAATTTTGAAAAGTGGTTCCTCGATAGTACAGTGGGGACCAGGTTTCAATTCCCCGTCGGGAAACCCAAATTTTTGAAAGTGCCAAAATTTGAAACGAGAATGGATGTTTAACAGTAAATATAAAAGTTTTAGTTAGAAGTAGTCAACGAACATTGCATTGTTAAATAACAAAAGAGAGAATGCTGTTGTCGAGTTCCTTGACTATCAGATATCGGAAAGATATCCGAATGCGAACGCGAAATTTCCTGATTTTTCTGGGATATCGATAGATATTTGGGAAAAAAATGAGGAATAAAATGAACAAATTTAAAAATTGTTCAAAAATGTGGGAGTGGCAGTTTTGGGCGGTTTTTGTGGCGTTGAGTGGACGTGGCAAAAATTCTTTTTGGAAATCGATAGAAATTTACAAGATTAATAGAAATGTGCATCAATACATTTATCAAAAGTGTGGGGCTGGCAGTTTTGTGCGGCTTGTGGGTGTTAGAGTGGGCGTGGTAACATGGGTGCCCTAGGTCCTTGTCTCTAGAATTCAGAATGCTGAATCTTAAAATTCTAGCTATTATAGTTCCTAAGATTTCGACGTTCATACGGACAGACGGACAGTTGGAAAGACGGATCGACTCGGCTATTGATCCTGATCTATATGTATAGTCGGAAACCCTTCCTTCTGCCTGTTACATACTTTTCAACGAATCTCGTATACCCTTTTACTCTTCGAGTAAGGGGTATAACAACCATCCCGATTGCGGCCAATAATCAAAATAAATATATGGTACTTGCTGAATTAATTTCAGAAGTTCGATTTCCAAGTATGACTTTGATAAAATAAAAAGTGTAATTGTGTTATAATTTGTATTTATGTCTGTTTGTGCTTAAGTAATTTCTTCATAATACCGCATACTATGTCTGTGTTTGATTAGATTAATACTTAATTCGCCAGTAATTTTTGGCTTTTGCTTTTTAGCTTCAGAATACCACATACCATAAAACCTGGGTTTGAACTTCGGCCGGCGGTAGTGCAATGGCATAGCATCCACTACCGCCGGCGGTAGTGGAGTGAGTAGAGCTCCGACACCCCAGTCAGTAGAGCACTACCGCCGGCGGCAATGGCATAGCTTCCTGGAATAAACTTGAATTTCGTCTGATTTGAAAATAATTTCGCAGCATTCCTTTCCCCCTTACGCCCTACCGCTTTTAACAACCCAACTCACACCACTAAAAGCGACTGCTACAGGTAGTAACAACAAAAGGCAAGCCATTTTTTTAACTAGTGGTGGTATTATCAAAATAGCATCTCTGTATCTTCCTCCAAATAAGGGTTGGACTAAAAACGATTTTGATCAGCTACTGATCACATTGGGCCCCAAGTTTTTAGCTGGAGGGGATTACAATGCTAAGCACCAATGGGCAACCTAAGGGCATGTAGTCGAAGAAAACGACTACAAGAGGCCATCATAACTATTTCTAGCGAAGTTCTAGCTACAGGTGAACTTACCTTTTACTCATCTAACACTAGACTGACGCCAACAGCTTTGGACTTTTTTATCGTAAATAAACTTTCAATAGAAACAAAATACGATCTATTTTCTGATCACCTACCTATTGTAGCAACATTAAGCCACACTCCCCAATATAAATCCAGAAAGAAATCCTTACTAGCTTCCGGCTCCTCTATCGAAACATTTAGGAATGTCCTAGACAGAAGCATTAACCTAAACATGGACATAAATTATCCAGAAGACATCGAAGATGCTATAGTGATGTTCATGGACAAAATTCCGTGGCTGCGACACTTGCTACACCAGGAAGCAGAAATTCTCCTACCCAGAGTAGACGCAGTGTACTTCCACAAAACGCTTTAGTTCTCATACATCTCAAACGAAGAGCTAGATGAGAATTTTCCAGAACAGGAGACG
Organism: Drosophila simulans; assembly: GCF_016746395.2. Lineage (NCBI taxonomy): Eukaryota > Metazoa > Arthropoda > Insecta > Diptera > Drosophilidae > Drosophila > Drosophila simulans. Next base: position 22,404,132 of record NC_052520.2, on the reverse strand, counting down.
CACGCGCACACAACATTTACAAAAGGTTATAAAATCGTCTTAACAAAGTTCTGGTGAAAAACAAACAAGACCACTTTGACCAAATGCTGGAAAATGCAAGTCCTGATACATCGACTAATTACTCGCTGTGGAAACTCACGAATAACCTTAAAAGACAAGTTATTCCAAAGGCTCCCATCAGAAATCCGGCTGGTGGTTGGTGCGGCTCCAGTCAGGAGAAGGCCGATATCTTTGCAAGCAGCTTAGAGGATAGATTTAAGCCACTGAATCTTACTCCGGCAGAATACCGAGACAGGGTGCAAACTCTCTTGGACCAACCTTCTCAAATGGCCCTTCCCACAAACCCTGTTACTTTGGAAGAGGTAGTAACGCAAATCAAAAAGCTCAAACCTAAAAAATCGCCTGGTGAGGACCTCCTAGATAACAGGACGCTCAAACTCCTTCCCATCAAATCTGTACTTTTCTTAGTCCTACTGTTCATTAGCGCTCTAAGGCTGGGACACTTTCAAGCAAATGGAAATCAGCAATCATAACGATGATTCCGAAGCCTGGAAAGCAACCCACTGAAGTAGATGCATATAGGCCCATTAGTCTTCTACCCGCGCTAGGGAAAATGTTGGAAAGGGTAATATTAGAACGCATCCTCAAACTTCCAAGCGTGAGCCAAGCTATACCAAAGTGGCAGTTCGGTTTCCGAAAAAGTCATGGCACTCCAGAACAGCTACACCGAGTGACAAACTTTGCTTTGAAGGCCATGGAGGACAAGATGTATACAACAGCTGTATTCATGGATATACAACAAGCCTTTGATAGAGTTTGGCATGATGGTCTTCTAAGTAAGCTTAAGACCATTTTGATGCCACAGCTATTTCTTCTTATCAAAAGCTTTCTATCGAACAGACAGTTCAGTGTGGTTGTCGATGGCGACAAATCGTCTACGCGTACAATCTCAGCAGGCGTACCCCAAGGCAGTGTTTTAGGCCCGACTCTTTATTCGCTGTATAAAAAATGTGCTTGCGTCACATTCACAAAGAGGCCTTTGAACTGCTCTGGAATTTCCATGCTCGGCTCCACACTTCGACACGAGACCTTCTACAAATACCTCGGGGTGATTTTGGACAGAGGACTAACGTTTCAAAGACATACGACTATGATCAAGCAAGCAGTACTTTCAAAGGCTGCAAAAATGTCGTGGCTCTTATCGCCGAGAAACAAACTCTCATTGGCAAATAAAGTTCGCCTGTATAAATCCATCCTGACCCCAATTTGGAAGTATGCGTTGCAAATATACGGAATTACGGCCAGAACTAACTTGAATAAAATAAGAGTTGCTCAAAGTAAAGTAGTTAGATCACTATGTAACTCCCCCTGGTACATGAGAACCAGAGATATAGAAAGAGATCTTAATATTCCAAAGAAAGGCGATGTATTCAGGACCCATGCGGAAATGTATATGCGGCGACTAGGTTCCCACCCCAACACCCTGGCGAGAAGGCTTATCCATCCCCCGAAAAAAAGAAGGCTAAAAAGATTCCACCCACATGATCTCCCATTGAGATTATTATAATTATTTGTTCATGGAAAAGAAATCAATTAAATATTGTTAGAATAACTTAATTTATAAAGTAATGTATAAGTAATGTTTATATTGGTATGCTGTAAAATTTTATGTAAAACCTGGTCAAGTTGCCACATAGGTAGCAGTAAACTTGTTTAATTCCAATTAATAAAATTAAAAAAAAAAAAAAAAGAACTGTGTGTAAAGTGCAAAAATAAAAAAATATCAAACTCGATAGTACAGTGGGGACCAGGTTTCGATTCCCCGTTGGGAAAACCAAATTTTTGAAAGTGCCTAAATTTGAAACGAGAATGGATGTTTAACAGTAAATATAAAAGTTTAAGTTAGAAGTTGTCAACAAACATAGCATTGTTAAATAACAAAAGAGAGAATGCTGTTGTCGAGTTCCTTGACTATCAGATATCGGAAAGATATCCGAATGCGAACGCGAAATTTCCTGATTTTTCTGGGATATCGATAGATATTTGGGAAAAAAAATGAGGAATAAAATGAACAAATTTAAAAATTGTTCAAAAATGTGGGAGTGGCAGTTTTGGGCGGTTTTTGTGGCGTTGAGTGGACGTGGCAAAAATTCTTTTTGGAAATCGATAGAAATTTACAAGATTAATAGAAATGTGCATCAATACATTTATCAAAAGTGTGGGGCTGGCAGTTTTGTGCGGCTTGTGGGTGTTAGAGTGGGCGTGGTAACATGGGAGCCCTAGGTCCTTGTCTCTAGAATTCAGAATGCTGAATCTTAAAATTCTAGCTATTATAGTTCCTGAGACAGACGGACAGTTGGAAAGACGGATCGACTCGGCTATTGATCCTGATCTATATGTATAGTCGGAAACCCTTCCTTCTGCCTGTTACATAATTTTCAACGAATCTCGTATACCCTTTTACTCTACGAGTAAGGGGTATAACAACCATCCCGATTGCAACCAATAATCAAAATAAATATATGGTACTTGCTGAATTAATTTCAGAAGTTCGATTTCCAAGTATGACTTTGATAAAATAAAAAGTGTAATTGTGTTATAATATGTATTTATGTCTGTTTGTGCTTAAGTAAATTCTTCATAATACCGCATACTATGTCTGTGTTTGATTAGATTAATACTAAATTCGCCAGTAATTTTTGGCTTTTGCTTTTTAGCTTCAGAATACCACATACCATAAAACCTGGGTTTGAACTTCGGCCGGCGGTAGTGCAATGGCATAGCATCCACTACCGCCGGCGGTAGTGGAGTGAGTAGAGCTCCGACACCCCAGTCAGTAGAGCACTACCGCCGGCGGCAATGGCATAGCTTCCTGGAATAAACTTGAATTTCGTCTGATTTGAAAATAATTTCGCAGCATTCCTTTCCCCCTTACGCCCTACCGCTTTTAACAACCCAACTCACACCACTAAAAGCGACTGCTACAGGTAGTAACAACAAAAGGCAAGCCATTTTTTTAACTAGTGGTGGTATTATCAAAATAGCATCTCTGTATCTTCCTCCAAATAAGGGTTGGACTAAAAACGATTTTGATCAGCTACTGATCACATTGGGCCCCAAGTTTTTAGCAGGAGCGGATTACAATGCTAAGCACCAATGGTGGGGCAACCTAAGGGCATGTAGTCGAAGAAAACGACTACAAGAGGCCATCATAACTATTTCTAGCGAAGTTCTAGCTACAGGTGAACTTACCTTTTACTCATCTAACACTAGACTGACGCCAACAGCTTTGGACTTTTTTATCGTAAATAAACTTTCAATAGAAACAAAATACGATCTATTTTCTGATCACCTACCTATTGTAGCAACATTAAGCCACACTCCCCAATATAAATCCAGAAAGAAATCCTTACTAGCTTCCGGCTCCTCTACGAAACATTTAGGAATGTCCTAGACAGAAGCATTAACCTAAACATGGACATAAATTATCCAGAAGACATCGAAGATGCTATGGTGATGTTCATGGACAAAATTCCGTGGCTGCGACACTTGCTACACCAGGAAGCAGAAATTCTCCTACCCAGAGTAGACGCAGTGTACTTCCACAAAACGCTTTAGTTCTCATACATCTCAAACGAAGAGCTAGATGAGAATTTTCCAGAACAGGAGACGCACGCGCCCACAACATTTACAAAAGGTTATAAAATCGTCTTAACAAAGTTCTGGTGAAAAACAAACAAGACCACTTTGACCAAATGCTGGAAAATGCAAGTCCTGATGCATCGACTAATTACTCGCTGTGGAAACTCACGAATAACCTTAAAAGACAAGTTATTCCAAAGGCTCCCATCAGAAATCCGGCTGGTGGTTGGTGCGGCTCCAGTCAGGAGAAGGCCGATATCTTTGCAAGCAGCTTAGAGGATAGATTTAAGCCACTGAATCTTACTCCGGCAGAATACCGAGACAGGGTGCAAACTCTCTTGGACCAACCTTTTCAAATGGCCCTTCCCACAAACCCTGTTACTTTGGAAGAGGTAGTAACGCAAATCAAAAAGCTCAAACCTAAAAAATCGCCTGGTGAGGACCTCCTAGATAACAGGACGCTCAAACTCCTTCCCATCAAATCTGTACTTTTCTTAGTCCTACTGTTCATTAGCGCTCTAAGGCTGGGACACTTTCCAAGCAAATGGAAATCAGCAATCAAAACGATGATTCCGAAGCCTGGAAAGCAACCCACTGAAGTAGATGCATATAGGCCCATTAGTCTTCTACCCGCGCTAGGGAAAATGTTGGAAAGGGTAATATTAGAACGCATCCTCAAACTTCCAAGCGTGAGCCAAGCTACACCAAAGTGGCAGTTCGGTTTCCGAAAAAGTCATGGCACTCCAGAACAGCTACACCGAGTGACAAACTTTGCTTTGGAGGCCATGGAGGACAAGATGTATACAACAGCTGTATTCATGGATATACAACAAGCCTTTGATAGAGTTTGGCATGATGGTCTTCTAAGTAAGCTTAAGACCATTTTGATGCCACAGCTATTTCTTCTTATCAAAAGCTTTCTATCGAACAGACAGTTCAGTGTGGTTGTCGATGGCGACAAATCGTCTACGCGTACAATCTCAGCAGGCGTACCCCAAGGCAGTGTTTTAGGCCCGACTCTTTATTCGCTGTATACTTCTGATATGCCGGATTCCTTGTGCTGTACAGAAGTTGAAGACGAAAACGGTCTTATTGCAACCTACGCGGATGACACCGCGGTAATGGTCAGGAGTACAAGCATAAGTGATGCAACCAGGAGCCTACAGGAATATGTGACGGCCTTCGGGAAGTGGGCAACGGAATGGAATATCGCATTAATTGCAGCAAATGTGCTTGCGTTCACAAAGAGGCCTTTGAACTGCTCTGCAATTTCCATGCTCGGCTCCACACTTCGACACGAGACCTTCTACAAATACCTCGGGGTGATTTTGGACAGAGGACTAAAGTTTCAAAGACATACGACTATGATCAAGCAAGCAGTACTTTCAAAGGCTGCAAAAATGTCGTGGCTCTTATCGCCGAGAAACAAACTCTCATTGGCAAATAAAGTTCGCCTGTATAAATCCATCCTGACCCCAATTTGGAAGTATGCGTTGCAAATATAAGGAATTACGGCCAGAACTAACCTGAATAAAATAAGACTTGCTCAAAGTAAAGTAGTTAGATCACTATGTAACTCCCCCTGGTACATGAGAACCAGAGATATAGAAAGAGATCTTAATATTCCAAAGAAAGGCGATGTATTGAGGACCCATGCGGAAATTTATATGCGGCGACTAGGTTCCCACCCCAACACCCTGGCGAGAAGGCTTATCCATCCCCCGAAAAAAAGAAGGCTAAAAAGATTCCACCCACATGATCTCCCATTGAGATTATTATAATTATTTGTTCATAGAAAAGAAATCAATTAAATATGGTTAGAATAACTTAATTTATAAAGTAATGTATAAGTAATGTTATATTGGTATGCCTATGCTGTAAAATTTTATGTAAAACCTGGTCAAGTTGCCACATAGGTAGCAGTAAACTTGTTTAATTGCAATTAATAAAATTAAAAAAAAAAAAAAAAAACTGTGTGTAAAGTGCAAAAATAAAAAAATATCAAACTCGATACTACAGTGGGGACCAGGTTTCGATTCCCCGTCGGGAAAACCAAATTTTTGAATGGATGTTTAACAGTAAATATAAAAGTTTAAGTTAGAAGTTGTCAACAAAGATAGCATTGTTAAATAACAAAAGAGAGAATGCTGTTGTCGAGTTCCTTGACTATCAGATATCCGTTACGCAGCTAGTGTGAATGCGAACGCGAAATTTCCTGATTTTTCTGGGATATCGATAGATATTTGGGGAAAAAAAAATGAAGAATATAATGAACAAATTTAAAAATTGTTCAAAAATGTGGGAGTGGAAGTTTTGGGCGGTTTTTGTGGCGTTGAGTGGACGTGGCAAAAATTCTTTTTGGAAATCGATAGAAATTTACAAGATTAATAGAAATGTGCATCAACACATTTATCAAATGTGTGGAATGGCAGTTTTGTGCGGTTTGTGGGCGTAACAGTGGGCGTGGTAACATGGGTGCCCTAGGTCCTTGTCTCTAGAATTCAGAATGCTGAATCTTAAAATTCTAGCTATTATAGTTCCTGAGACAGACGGACAGTTGGAAAGACGGATCGACTCGGCTATTGATTCTGATCCTTATGTATAGTCGGAAACCCTTCCTTCGGCCTGTTACATACTTTTCAACGAATCTCGTATACCCTTTTACTCTACGAGTAAGGGGTATAACAACCATCCCGATTGCGGCCAATAATCAAAATAAATATATGGTACAATTTTTCTTTCAATATATGGTTAAACTTGCTGAATTAATTTCAGAAGTTCGATTTCCAAGTATGATTTTGATAAAATAAAAAGTGTAATTGTGTTATAATTTGTATTTATGTCTGTTTGTGCTTATGTAAATTCTTCATAATACCGCATACTCTTTGATTAGATTAAAACTAAATTCGTCAGTAATTTTTGGCTTTTGCTTTTTGGCTTCAGAATACCACATACCATACTTGGGTTTGAACTACGGCCGGCGGTAGTGCTCTACTGACTGGGGTGTCGGAGCTCTACTCACTCCACTACCGCCGACGGCAATGGCATAGCATCCTGGGATAAACTTGAATTTCGTCTGATTTGAAAATAATTTCGCAGCCTACTTATAAAAAGCTTTCCTGGAAATAAAAATCAAGCTATAAATACTTAAAGCGCAACTGAAAGCATTATGTCATAAGTACACGTATCGCGTTCGAGCAAGTGGAGCCGGTGTTTTATATGAGCCATTGACAGATCGCCTATGAGGTAATGAACATAACCAACCTATTGAAGATGTTTGGAATTATTTGAAATGTTTATATATAAGTTAAGACACTGCAGTTTCCCTGGTGTTGTAAGCCCGACGACTCGCTGGTTGACCCTTTCCCTCCTTGAGCATTCCTTCCCCCTTACGCCCTCCCGCTTTTAACAACCCAACTCACACCACTAAAAGCGACTGCTACAGGTAGTAACAACAAAAGGCAAGCCAATCAGAAGTTGGTCTTCCGATCGGTGCGGTTTGTGGGCGTTAGAGTGGGCGTGGTAACCTGGGTGCCCTAGGTGCTTGTCTCTAGAATTCAGAATGCTGAATCTTAAAATTCTAGCTATTATAGTTCCTGAGATTTCGACGTTCATACGGACAGACGGACAGTTGGAAAGACGGATCGACTCGGCTATTGATCCTGATCTATATGTATAGTCGGAAACCCTTCCTCTTGCCTGTTACATACTTTTCAACGAATCTCGTATACCCTTTTACTCTACGAGTAAGGGGTATAAAAACCATCCCGATTGCGGCCAATAATCAAAATAAATATATGGTACAATTTTTCTTTCATTATATGGTTAAACTTGCTGAATTAATTTCAGAAGTTCGATTTCCAAGTATGATTTTGATAAAATAAAAAGTGTAATTGTGTTATAATTTGTAATTATGTCTGTTTGTGCTTATGTAAATTCTTCATAATACCGCATACTATGTCTCTTTGATTAGATTAAAACTAAATTCGTCAGTAATTTTTGGCTTTTGCTTTTTGGCTTCAGAATACCACATACCATACCTGGTTTTGAACTCCGGCCGGCGGTAGTGCTCTACTGACTGGGGTGTCGGATCTCTACTCACTCCACTACCGCCGGCGGCAATGGCATAGCATCCTGGGATAAACTTGAATTTCGTCTGATTTGAAAATAATTTCGCAGCCTACTTATAAAAAGCTTTCCTGGAAATAAAAATCAAATCAATATCGCGTTCGAGCAAGTGGAGCCGGTCTTTTATATGAGCCATTGACAGATCGCCTATGAGGTAATGAACATAACCAACCTATTGAAGATGTTTGGAATTATTTGAAATGTTTATATATAAGTTAAGACACTGCAGTTTCCCTGGTGTTGTGAGCCCGACGACTCGCTGGTTGACCCTTTCCCTCCTTGAGCATTCCTTTCCCCCTTACGCCCTCCCGCTTTTAACAACCCAACTCACACCACTAAAAGCGACTGCTACAGGTAGTAACAACAAAAGGCGAGCCAATCAGAAGTTGGTCTTCCGATCCAATTCAATTTGCTGACAAACAAAAAGTCGCTCATTCGCTCGACCGACCGAATTGCGCAACGAGCGCAGACATGGCCGAAAAGTCTGATCAGCACTTAAACTGGGCTGGTAGAAATATCCAGCGGTCAGTTACAATTAAACTGGAAACGGGTCAACAGAACTTTCAGCTGAATAAAACATTATATTGTCAAAACCTATTCCTCCGAGACTTTAAATTGAAGTCATTGTTTTCCAAGGATACAACGCCGAATATTCTCCGAAACCTAAGGTATTAACGGCGCGGGCATGCGGCAGAAGTCGACCAATATGGGACGACTTAGCTGGTGCCCGAACAGGCACGTTTATTTTTTTGAAAGAACGGTATTTATACAGACATTTTGGAATATTTTTTTAGGTGTGCAATGAGTGTGTGTAAAGTGCAAAAATAAAAAAATATCAAATTAAAGAAAGCAAATGTACAAATTAAAGTAAGAAATTTTGAAAAGTGGTTCCTCGATAGTACAGTGGGGACCAGGTTTCAATTCCCCGTCGGGAAAACCAAATTTTTGAAAGTGCCAAAATTTGAAACGAGAATGGATGTTTAACAGTAAATATAAAAGTTTTAGTTAGAAGTAGTCAACGAACATTGCATTGTTAAATAACAAAAGAGAGAATGCTGTTGTCGAGTTCCTTGACTATCAGATATCGGAAAGATATCCGAATGCGAAATTTCCTGATTTTTCTGGGATATCGATAGATATTTGGAAAAAAAATGAGGAATATAATGAACAAATTTAAAAATTGTTCAAAAATGTGGGAGTGGCAGTTTTGGGCGGTTTTTGTGGCGTTGAGTGGACGTGGCAAAAATTCTTTTTGGAAATCGATAGAAATTTACAAGATTAATAGAAATGTGCATCAATACATTTATCAAAAGTGTGGGGCTGGCAGTTTTGTGCGGCTTGTGGGTGTTAGAGTGGGCGTGGTAACATGGGTGCCCTAGGTCCTTGTCTCTAGCATTCAGAATGCTGAATCTTAAAATTCTAGCTATTATAGTTCCTGAGATTTCGACGTTCATACGGACAGACGGACAGTTGGAAAGACGGATCGACTCGGCTATTGATCCTGATCTATATGTATAGTCGGAAACCCTTCCTTCTGCCTGTTACATACTTTTCAACGAATCTCGTATACCCTTTTACTCTACGAGTAAGGGGTATAACAACCATCCCGATTGCAACCAATAATCAAAATAAATATATGGTACTTGCTGAATTAATTTCAGAAGTTCGATTTCCAAGTATGACTTTGATAAAATAAAAAGTGTAATTGTGTTATAATTTGTATTTATGTCTGTTTGTGCTTAAGTAAATTCTTCATAATACCGCATACTATGTCTGTGTTTGATTAGATTAATACTTAATTCGCCAGTAATTTTTGGCTTTTGCTTTTTAGCTTCAGAATACCACATACCATAAAACCTGGGTTTGAACTTCGGCCGGCGGTAGTGCAATGGCATAGCATCCACTACCGCCGGCGGTAGTGGAGTGAGTAGAGCTCCGACACCCCAGTCAGTAGAGCACTACCGCCGGCGGCAATGGCATAGCTTCCTGGAATAAACTTGAATTTCGTCTGATTTGAAAATAATTTCGCAGCATTCCTTTCCCCCTTACGCCCTACCGCTTTTAACAACCCAACTCACACCACTAAAAGCGACTGCTACAGGTAGTAACAACAAAAGGCAAGCCATTTTTTTAACTAGTGGTGGTATTATCAAAATAGCATCTCTGTATCTTCCCCCAAATAAGGGTTGGACTAAAAACGATTTTGATCAGCTACTGATCACATTGGGCCCCAAGTTTTTAGCTGGAGGGGATTACAATGCTAAGCACCAATGGTGGGGCAACCTAAGGGCATGTAGTCGAAGAAAACGACTACAAGAGGCCATCATAACTATTTCTAGCGAAGTTCTAGCTACAGGTGAACTTACCTTTTACTCATCTAACACTAGACTGACGCCAACAGCTTTGGACTTTTTTATCGTAAATAAACTTTCAATAGAAACAAAATACGATCTATTTTCTGATCACCTACCTATTGTAGCAACATTAAGCCACACTCCCCAATATAAATCCAGAAAGAAATCCTTACTAGCTTCCGGCTCCTCTATCGAAACATTTAGGAATGTCCTAGACAGAAGCATTAACCTAAACATGGACATAAATTATCCAGAAGACATCGAAGATGCTATAGTGATGTTCATGGACAAAATTCCGTGGCTGCGACACTTGCTACACCAGGAAGCAGAAATTCTCCTACCCAGAGTAGACGCAGTGTACTTCCACAAAACGCTTTAGTTCTCATACATCTCAAACGAAGAGCTAGATGAGAATTTTCCAGAACAGGAGACGCACGCGCCCACAACATTTACAAAAGGTTATAAAATCGTCTTAACAAAGTTCTGGTGAAAAACAAACAAGACCACTTTGACCAAATGCTGGAAAGTGCAAGTCCTGATGCATCGACTAATTACTCGCTGTGGAAACTCACGAATAACCTTAAAAGACAAGTTATTCCAAAGGCTCCCATCAGAAATCCGGCTGGTGGTTGGTGCGGCTCCAGTCAGGAGAAGGCCGATATCTTTGCAAGCAGCTTAGAGGATAGATTTAAGCCACTGAATCTTACTCCGGCAGAATACCGAGACAGGGTGCAAACTCTCTTGGACCAACCTTTTCAAATGGCCCTTCCCACAAACCCTGTTACTTTGGAAGAGGTAGTAACGCAAATCAAAAAGCTCAAACCTAAAAAATCGCCTGGTGAGGACCTCCTAGATAACAGGACGCTCAAACTCCTTCCCATCAAATCTGTACTTTTCTTAGTCCTACTGTTCATTAGCGCTCTAAGGCTGGGACACTTTCCAAGCAAATGGAAATCAGCAATCATAACGATGATTCCGAAGCCTGGAAAGCAACCCACTGAAGTAGATGCATATAGGCCCATTAGTCTTCTACCCGCGCTAGGGAAAATGTTGGAAAGGGTAATATTAGAACGCATCCTCAAACTACCAAGCGTGAGCCAAGCTATACCAAAGTGGCAGTTCGGTTTCCGAAAAAGTCATGGCACTCCAGAACAGCTACACCGAGTGACAAACTTTGCTTTGGAGGCCATGGAGGACAAGATGTATACAACAGCTGTATTCATGGATATACAACAAGCCTTTGATAGAGTTTGGCATGATGGTCTTCTAAGTAAGCTTAAGACCATTTTGATGCCACAGCTATTTCTTCTTATCAAAAGCTTTCTATCGAACAGACAGTTCAGTGTGGTTGTCGATGGCGACAAATCGTCTACGCGTACAATCTCAGCAGGCGTACCCCAAGGCAGTGTTTTAGGCCCGACTCTTTATTCGCTGTATACTTCTGATATGCCGGATTCCTGGTGCTGTACAGAAGTTGAAGACGAAAACGTTCTTATTGCAACCTACGCGGATGACACCGCGGTAGTGGTCAGGAGTACAAGCATAAGTGATGCAACCAGGAGCCTACAGGAATATGTGACGGCCTTCGGGAAGTGGGCAACGGAATGGAATATCGCATTAATTGCAGCAAATGTGCTTGCGTCACATTCACAAAGAGGCCTTTGAACTGCTCTGGAATTTCCATGCTCGGCTCCACACTTCGACACGAGACCTTCTACAAATACCTCGGGGTGATTTTGGACAGAGGACTAACGTTTCAAAGACATACGACTATGATCAAGCAAGCAGTACTTTCAAAGGCTGCAAAAATGTCGTGGCTCTTATCGCCGAGAAACAAACTCTCATTGGCAAATAAAGTTCGCCTGTATAAATCCATCCTGACCCCAATTTGGAAGTATGCGTTGCAAATATACGGAATTACGGCCAGAACTAACTTGAATAAAATAAGAGTTGCTCAAAGTAAAGTAGTTAGATCACTATGTAACTCCCCCTGGTACATGAGAACCAGAGATATAGAAAGAGATCTTAATATTCCAAAGAAAGGCGATGTATTCAGGACCCATGCGGAAATGTATATGCGGCGACTAGGTTCCCACCCCAACACCCTGGCGAGAAGGCTTATCCATCCCCCGAAAAAAAGAAGGCTAAAAAGATTCCACCCACATGATCTCCCATTGAGATTATTATAATTATTTGTTCATGGAAAAGAAATCAATTAAATATTGTTAGAATAACTTAATTTATAAAGTAATGTATAAGTAATGTTTATATTGGTATGCTGTAAAATTTTATGTAAAACCTGGTCAAGTTGCCACATAGGTAGCAGTAAACTTGTTTAATTCCAATTAATAAAATTAAAAAAAAAAAAAAAAAAAAAAATCTGTGTGTAAAGTGCAAAAATAAAAAAATATCAAACTCGATAGTACAGTGGGGACCAGGTTTCGATTCCCCGTTGGGAAAACCAAATTTTTGAAAGTGCCTAAATTTGAAACGAGAATGGATGTTTAACAGTAAATATAAAAGTTTAAGTTAGAAGTTGTCAACAAACATAGCATTGTTAAATAACAAAAGAGAGAATGCTGTTGTCGAGTTCCTTGACTATCAGATATCCGTTACGCAGCTAGTGTGAATGCGAACGCGAAATTTCCCGATTTTTCTGGGATATCGATAGATATTTGGGAAAAAAAAATGAGGAATAAAATGAACAAATTTAAAAATTGTTCAAAAATGTGGGAGTGGCAGTTCGTGGCAAAAATTCTTTTTGGAAATCGATAGAAATTTACAAGATTAATAGAAATGTGCATCAACACATTTATCAAAAGTGTGGGGGTGGCAGTTTTGTGCGGTTTGTGGGCGTTAGAGTGGGCGTGGTAACATGGGTGCCCTAGGTCCTTGTCTCTAAAATTCAGAATGCTGAATCTTAAAATTCTAGTTATTATAATTCCTGAGATTTCGACGTTCATACGGACAGACGGACAGTTGGAAAGACGGAACGACTCGGCTATTGATTCTGATCTTTATGTATAGTCGGAAACCCTTCCTTCGGCCTGTTACATACTTTTCAACGAATCTCGTATACCCTTTTACTCTACGAGTATGGGGTATAACAACCATCCCGATTGCGGCCAATAATCAAAATAAATATATGGTACAATTTTTCTTTCATTATATGGTTAAACTTGCTGAATTAATTTCAGAAGTTCGATTTCCAAGTATGATTTTGATAAAATAAAAAGTGTAATTGTGTTATAATTTGTATTTATGTCTGTTTGTGCTTATGTAAATTCTTCACAATACCGCATACTCTTTGATTAGATTAAAACTAAATTCGACAGTAATTTTTGGCTTTTGCTTTTTGGCTTCAGAATACCACATACCATACCTGGGTTTGAATTCCGGCCGGCGGTAGTGCTCTACTGACTGGGGTGTCGGAGCTCTACTCACTCCACTACCGCCGGCGGCAATGGCATAGCATCCTGGGATAAACTTGAATTTCGTCTGATTTGAAAATAATTTCGCAGCCTACTTATAAAAAGCTTTCCTGGAAATAAAAATCAAGCTATAAATACTTAAAGCGCAACTGAAAGCATTATGTCATAAGTACACGTATCGCGTTCGAGCAAGTGGAGCCGGTGTTTTATATGAGCCATTGACAGATCGCCTATGAGGTAATGAACATAACCAACCTATTGAAGATGTTTGGAATTATTTGAAATGTTTATATATAAGTTAAGTCACTGCAGTTTCCCTGGTGTTGTAAGCCCGACGACTCGCTGGTTGACCCTTTCCCTCCTTGAGCATTCCTTCCCCCTTACGCCCTCCCGCTTTTAACAACCCAACTCACACCACTAAAAGCGACTGCTACAGGTAGTAACAACAAAAGGCAAGCCAATCAGAAGTTGGTCTTCCGATCGGTGCGGTTTGTGGGCGTTAGAGTGGGCGTGGTAACATGGGTGCCCTAGGTGCTTGTCTCTAGAATTCAGAATGCTGAATCTTAAAATTCTAGCTATTATAGTTCCTGAGATTTCGACGTTCATACGGACAGACGGACAGTTGGAAAGACGGATCGACTCGGCTATTGATCCTGATCTATATGTATAATCGGAAACCCTTCCTTTTGCCTGTTACATACTTTTCAACGAATCTCGTAAACCCTTTTACTCTACGAGTAAGGGGTATAACAACCATCCCGATTGCGGCCAATAATCAAAATAAATATATGGTACAATTTTTCTTTCATTATATGGTTAAACATGCTGAATTAATTTCAGAAGTTCGATTTCCAAGTATGATTTTGATAAAATAAAAAGTGTAATTGTGTTATAATTTGTAATTATGTCTGTTTGTGCTTATGTAAATTCTTCATAATACCGCATACTATGTCTCTTTGATTAGATTAAAACTAAATTCGTCAGTAATTTTTGGCTTTTGCTTTTTGGCTTCAGAATACCACATACCATACCTGGGTTTGAACTCCGGCCGGCGGTAGTGCTCTACTGACTGGGGTGTCGGATCTCTACTCACTCCACTACCGCCGGCGGCAATGGCATAGCATCCTGGGATAAACTTGAATTTCGTCTGATTTGAAAATAATTTCGCAGCCTACTTATAAAAAGCTTTCCTGGAAATAAAAATCAAATCAATATCGCGTTCGAGCAAGTGGAGCCGGTCTTTTATATGAGCCATTGACAGATCGCCTATGAGGTAATGAACATAACCAACCTATTGAAGATGTTTGGAATTATTTGAAATGTTTATATATAAGTTAAGACACTGCAGTTTCCCTGGTGTTGTAAGCCCGACGACTCGCTGGTTGACCCTTTCCCTCCTTGAGCATTCCTTCCCCCTTACGCCCTCCCGCTTTTAACAACCCAACTCACACCACTAAAAGCGACTGCTACAGGTAGTAACAACAAAAGGCAAGCCAATCAGAAGTTGGTCTTCCGATCGGTGCGGTTTGTGGGCGTTAGAGTGGGCGTGGTAACATGGGTGCCCTAGGTGCTTGTCTCTAGAATTCAGAATGCTGAATCTTAAAATTCTAGCTATTATAGTTCCTGAGATTTCGACGTTCATACGGACAGACGGACAGTTGGAAAGACGGATCGACTCGGCTATTGATCCTGATCTATATGTATAGTCGGAAACCCTTCCTTTTGCCTGTTACATACTTTTCAACGAATCTCGTATACCCTTTTACTCTACGAGTAAGGGGTATAACAACCATCCCGATTGCGGCCAATAATCAAAATAAATATATGGTACAATTTTTCTTTCATTATATGGTTAAACATGCTGAATTAATTTCAGAAGTTCGATTTCCAAGTATGATTTTGATAAAATAAAAAGTGTAATTGTGTTATAATTTGTAATTATGTCTGTTTGTGCTTATGTAAATTCTTCATAATACCGCATACTATGTCTCTTTGATTAGATTAAAACTAAATTCGTCAGTAATTTTTGGCTTTTGCTTTTTGGCTTCAGAATACCACATACCATACCTGGGTTTGAACTCCGGCCGGCGGTAGTGCTCTACTGACTGGGGTGTCGGATCTCTACTCACTCCACTACCGCCGGCGGCAATGGCATAGCATCCTGGGATAAACTTGAATTTCGTCTGATTTGAAAATAATTTCGCAGCCTACTTATAAAAAGCTTTCCTGGAAATAAAAATCAAATCAATATCGCGTTCGAGCAAGTGGAGCCGGTCTTTTATATGAGCCATTGACAGATCGCCTATGAGGTAATGAACATAACCAACCTATTGAAGATGTTTGGAATTATTTGAAATGTTTATATATATGTTAAGACACTGCAGTTTCCCTGGTGTTGTGAGCCCGACTCGCTGTTTGACCCTTTCCCTCCTTGAGCATTCCTTTCCCCCTTACGCCCTCCCGCTTTTAACAACCCAACTCACACCACTAAAAGCGACTGCTACAGGTAGTAACAACAAGCAGGTAGTAACAACAAGGCAAGCCAATCAGAAGTTGGTCTTCCGATCCAATTCAATTTGCTGACAAACAAAAAGTCGCTCATTCGCTCGACCGACCGAATTGCGCAACGAGCGCAGACATGGCCGAAAAGTCTGATCAGCACTTAAACTGGGCTGGTAGAAATATCCAGCGGTCAGTTACAATTAAACTGGAAACGGGTAAACAGAACTTTCAGCTGAATAAAACATTATATTGTCAAAACCTATTCCTCCGAGACTTTAAATTGAAGTCATTGTTTTCCAAGGATACAACGCCGAATATTCTCCGAAACCTAAGGTATTAACGGCGCGGGCATGCGGCAGAAGTCGACCAATATGGGACGACTTAGCTGGTGCCCGAACAGGCACTTTTTTTTTTTGAAAGAACGGTATTTATAGAGACATTTTGGAATTTTTTTTTAGGTGTGCAATGAGTGTGTGTAAAGTGCAAAAATAAAAAAATATCAAATTAAAGAACGCAAATGTACAAATTAAAGTAAGAAATTTTGAAAAGTGGTTCCTCGATAGTACAGTGGGGACCAGGTTTCAATTCCCCGTCGGGAAAACCAAATTTTTGAAAGTGCCAAAATTTGAAACGAGAATGGATGTTTAACAGTAAATATAAAAGTTTTAGTTAGAAGTAGTCAACGAACATTGCATTGTTAAATAACAAAAGAGAGAATGCTGTTGTCGAGTTCCTTGACTATCAGATATCGGAAAGATATCCGAATGCGAACGCGAAATTTCCTGATTTTTCTGGGATATCGATAGATATTTGGGAAAAAAATGAGGAATAAAATGAACAAATTTAAAAATTGTTCAAAAATGTGGGAGTGGCAGTTTTGGGCGGTTTTTGTGGCGTTGAGTGGACGTGGCAAAAATTCTTTTTGGAAATCGATAGAAATTTACAAGATTAATAGAAATGTGCATCAATACATTTATCAAAAGTGTGGGGCTGGCAGTTTTGTGCGGCTTGTGGGTGTTAGAGTGGGCGTGGTAACATGGGTGCCCTAGGTCCTTGTCTCTAGAATTCAGAATGCTGAATCTTAAAATTCTAGCTATTATAGTTCCTAAGATTTCGACGTTCATACGGACAGACGGACAGTTGGAAAGACGGATCGACTCGGCTATTGATCCTGATCTATATGTATAGTCGGAAACCCTTCCTTCTGCCTGTTACATACTTTTCAACGAATCTCGTATACCCTTTTACTCTTCGAGTAAGGGGTATAACAACCATCCCGATTGCGGCCAATAATCAAAATAAATATATGGTACTTGCTGAATTAATTTCAGAAGTTCGATTTCCAAGTATGACTTTGATAAAATAAAAAGTGTAATTGTGTTATAATTTGTATTTATGTCTGTTTGTGCTTAAGTAATTTCTTCATAATACCGCATACTATGTCTGTGTTTGATTAGATTAATACTTAATTCGCCAGTAATTTTTGGCTCTTGCTTTTTAGCTTCAGAATACCACATACCATAAAACCTGGGTTTGAACTTCGGCCGGCGGTAGTGCAATGGCATAGCATCCACTACCGCCGGCGGTAGTGGAGTGAGTAGAGCTCCGACACCCCAGTCAGTAGAGCACTACCGCCGGCGGCAATGGCATAGCTTCCTGGAATAAACTTGAATTTCGTCTGATTTGAAAATAATTTCGCAGCATTCCTTTCCCCCTTACGCCCTACCGCTTTTAACAACCCAACTCACACCACTAAAAGCGACTGCTACAGGTAGTAACAACAAAAGGCAAGCCATTTTTTTAACTAGTGGTGGTATTATCAAAATAGCATCTCTGTATCTTCCTCCAAATAAGGGTTGGACTAAAAACGATTTTGATCAGCTACTGATCACATTGGGCCCCAAGTTTTTAGCTGGATGGGATTACAATGCTAAGCACCAATGGGCAACCTAAGGGCATGTAGTCGAAGAAAACGACTACAAGAGGCCATCATAACTATTTCTAGCGAAGTTCTAGCTACAGGTGAACTTACCTTTTACTCATCTAACACTAGACTGACGCCAACAGCTTTGGACTTTTTTATCGTAAATAAACTTTCAATAGAAACAAAATACGATCTATTTTCTGATCACCTACCTATTGTAGCAACATTAAGCCACACTCCCCAATATAAATCCAGAAAGAAATCCTTACTAGCTTCCGGCTCCTCTATCGAAACATTTAGGAATGTCCTAGACAGAAGCATTAACCTAAACATGGACATAAATTATCCAGAAGACATCGAAGATGCTATGGTGATGTTCATGGACAAAATTCCGTGGCTGCGACACTTGCTACACCAGGAAGCAGAAATTCTCCTACCCAGAGTAGACGCAGTGTACTTCCACAAAACGCTTTAGTTCTCATACATCTCAAACGAAGAGCTAGATGAGAATTTTCCAGAACAGGAGACGCACGCGCCCACAACATTTACAAAAGGTTATAAAATCGTCTTAACAAAGTTCTGGTGAAAAACAAACAAGACCACTTTGACCAAATGCTGGAAAATGCAAGTCCTGATGCATCGACTAATTACTCGCTGTGGAAACTCACGAATAACCTTAAAAGACAAGTTATTCCAAAGGCTCCCATCAGAAATCCGGCTGGTGGTTGGTGCGGCTCCAGTCAGGAGAAGGCCGATATCTTTGCAAGCAGCTTAGAGGATAGATTTAAGCCACTGAATCTTACTCCGGCAGAATACCGAGACAGGGTGCAAACTCTCTTGGACCAACCTTTTCAAATGGCCCTTCCCACAAACCCTGTTACTTTGGAAGAGGTAGTAACGCAAATCAAAAAGCTCAAACCTAAAAAATCGCCTGGTGAGGACCTCCTAGATAACAGGACGCTCAAACTCCTTCCCATCAAATCTGTACTTTTCTTAGTCCTACTGTTCATTAGCGCTCTAAGGCTGGGACACTTTCCAAGCAAATGGAAATCAGCAATCAAAACGATGATTCCGAAGCCTGGAAAGCAACCCACTGAAGTAGATGCATATAGGCCCATTAGTCTTCTACCCGCGCTAGGGAAAATGTTGGAAAGGGTAATATTAGAACGCATCCTCAAACTTCCAAGCGTGAGCCAAGCTATACCAAAGTGGCAGTTCGGTTTCCGAAAAAGTCATGGCACTCCAGAACAGCTACACCGAGTGACAAACTTTGCTTTGGAGGCCATGGAGGACAAGATGTATACAACAGCTGTATTCATGGATATACAACAAGCCTTTGATAGAGTTTGGCATGATGGTCTTCTAAGTAAGCTTAAGACCATTTTGATGCCACAGCTATTTCTTCTTATCAAAAGCTTTCTATCGAACAGACAGTTCAGTGTGGTTGTCGATGGCGACAAATCGTCTACGCGTACAATCTCAGCAGGCGTACCCCAAGGCAGTGTTTTAGGCCCGACTCTTTATTCGCTGTATACTTCTGATATGCCGGATTCCTTGTGCTGTACAGAAGTTGAAGACGAAAACGGTCTTATTGCAACCTACGCGGATGACACCGCGGTAATGGTCAGGAGTACAAGCATAAGTGATGCAACCAGGAGCCTACAGGAATATGTGACGGCCTTCGGGAAGTGGGCAACGGAATGGAATATCGCATTAATTGCAGCAAATGTGCTTGCGTTCACAAAGAGGCCTTTGAACTGCTCTGCAATTTCCATGCTCGGCTCCACACTTCGACACGAGACCTTCTACAAATACTTCGGGGTGATTTTGGACAGAGGACTAAAGTTTCAAAGACATACGACTATGATCAAGCAAGCAGTACTTTCAAAGGCTGCAAAAATGTCGTGGCTCTTATCGCCGAGAAACAAACTCTCATTGGCAAATAAAGTTCGCCTGTATAAATCCATCCTGACCCCAATTTGGAAGTATGCGTTGCAAATATAAGGAATTACGGCCAGAACTAACCTGAATAAAATAAGACTTGCTCAAAGTAAAGTAGTTAGATCACTATGTAACTCCCCCTGGTACATGAGAACCAGAGATATAGAAAGAGATCTTAATATTCCAAAGAAAGGCGATGTATTGAGGACCCATGCGGAAATTTATATGCGGCGACTAGGTTCCCACCCCAACACCCTGGCGAGAAGGCTTATCCATCCCCCGAAAAAAAGAAGGCTAAAAAGATTCCACCCACATGATCTCCCATTGAGATTATTATAATTATTTGTTCATGGAAAAGAAATCAATTAAATATTGTTAGAATAACTTAATTTATAAAGTAATGTATAAGTAATGTTTATATTGGTATGCTGTAAAATTTTATGTAAAACCTGGTCAAGTTGCCACATAGGTAGCAGTAAACTTGTTTAATTCCAATTAATAAAATTAAAAAAAAAAAAAAAAAGAACTGTGTGTAAAGTGCAAAAATAAAAAAATATCAAACTCGATAGTACAGTGGGGACCAGGTTTCGATTCCCCGTTGGGAAAACCAAATTTTTGAAAGTGCCTAAATTTGAAACGAGAATGGATGTTTAACAGTAAATATAAAAGTTTAAGTTAGAAGTTGTCAACAAACATAGCATTGTTAAATAACAAAAGAGAGAATGCTGTTGTTGAGTTCCTTGACTATCAGATACCCCTTACTCAGCTAGTGTGAATGCGAACGCGAAATTTTCTGATTTTTCTGCGATATCGATAGATATTTGGGGGAAAAAAAAGAGGAATAAAATGAACAAATTTAAAAATTGTTCAAAAATGTGGGAGTGGCAGTTTTGGGCGGTTTTTGTGGCGTTGAGTGGACGTGGCAAAAATTCTTTTTGGAAATCGATAGAAATTTACAAGATTAATAGTAATGTGCATCAACACATTTATCAAAAGTGTGGGGTGGCAGTTTTGTGCGGTTTGTGGGCGTTAGAGTGGGCGTGGTAAAATGGGTGCCCTAGGTCCTTGTCTCTAGAATTCAGAATGCTGAATCTTAAAATTCTAGCTATTATAGTTCCTGAGATTTCGACGTTCATACGGACAGACGGACAGTTGGAAAGACGGATCGACTCGGCTATTGATCCTGATCTATATGTATAGTCGGAAACCCTTCCTTCTGCCTGTTACATACTTTTCAACGAATCTCGTATACCCTTTTACTCTTCGAGTAAGGGGTATAACAACCATCCCGATTGCGGCCAATAATCAAAATAAATATCTGGTACAATTTTTCTTTCATTATATGGTTAAACTTGCTGAATTAATTTCAGAAGTTCGATTTCCAAGTATGATTTTGATAAAATAAAAAGTGTAATTGTGTTATAATTTGTATTTATGTCTGTTTGTGCTTATGTAAATTCTTCATAATACCGCATACTATGTCTCTTTGATTAGATTAAAACTAAATTCGTCAGTAATTTTTGGCTTTTGCTTTTTGGCTTCAGAATACCACATACCATACCTGGGTTTGAACTCCGGCCGGCGGTAGTGCTCTACTGACTGGGGTGTCGGAGCTCTACTCACTCCACTACCGCCGGCGGCAGTGGCATAGCATCCTGGGATAAACTTGAATTTCGTCTGATTTGAAAATAATTTCGCAGCCTACTTATAAAAAGCTTTCCTGGAAATAAAAATCAAGCTATAAATACTTAAAGCGCAACTGAAAGCATTATGTCATAAGTACACGTATCGCGTTCGAGCAAGTGGAGCCGGTCTTTTATATGAGCCATTGACAGATCGCCTATGAGGTAATGAACATAACCAACCTATTGAAGATGTTTGGAATTATTTGAAATGTTTATATATAAGTTAAGACACTGCAGTTTCCCTGGTGTTGTGAGCCCGACGACTCGCTGGTTGACCCTTTCCCTCCTTGAGCATTCCTTTCCCCCTTACGCCCTCCCGCTTTTAACAACCCAACTCACACCACTAAAAGCGACGGCTACAGGTAGTAACAACAAAAGGCAAGCCAATCAGAAGTTGGTCTTCCGATCCAAATTAATTTGCTGACAAACAAAAAGTCGCTCATTCGCTCGACCGACCGAATTGCGCAACGAGCGCAGACATGGCCGAACAGTCTGATCAGCACTTAAACTGGGCTGGTAGAAATATCCAGCGGTCAGTTACAATTAAACTGGAAACGGGTAAACAGAATTTTCAGCTGAATAAAACATTATATTGTCAAAACCTATTCCTCCGAGACTTTAAATTGAAGTCATTGTTTTCCAAGGATACAACGCCGATTATTCTCCGAATAATCTCCGAATAATAATACCTTCTCCGAAGGTATTATCGGCGCGGGCATGCGGCAGAAGTCGACCAATATGGGACGACTTAGCTGGTGCCCGAACAGGCACGTTTTTTTTTTGAAAGAACGGTATTTATACAGACATTTTGGAATTTTTTTTAGGTGTGCAATGAGTGTGTGTAATGTGCAAAAATAAAAAAATATCAAATTAAAGAAAGCAAATGTACAAATTAAAGTAAGAAATTTTGAAAAGCGTTAGAGTGGGCGTGGTAACATGGGTGCCCTAGGTCCTTGTATCTAGAATTCAGAATCTTAAAATTCTAGCTATTATAGTTCCTGAGATTTCGACGTTCATACGGACAGACGGACAGTTGGAAAGACGGATCGACTCGGCTATTGATCCTGATCTATATGTATAGTCGGAAACCCTTCCTTCTGCCTGTTACATACTTTTTAACGAATCTCGTATACCCTTTTACTCTACGACTAAGGGGTATAACAACCATCCCGATTGTGGCCAATAATCAAAATAAATATATGGTACAATTTTTCTTTCATTATATGGTTAAACTTGCTGAATTAATTTCAGAAGTTCGATTTCCAAGTATGATTTTGATAAAATAAAAAGTGTAATTGTGTTATAATTTGTATTTATGTCTGTTTGTGCTTATGTAAATTCTTCATAATACCGCATACTATGTCTCTTTGATTAGATTAAAACTAAATTCGTCAGTAATTTTTGGCTTTTGCTTTTTGGCTTCAGAATACCACATACCATACCTGGGTTTGAACTCCGGCCGGCGGTAGTGCTCTACTGACTGGGGTGTCGGAGCTCTACTCACTCCACTACCGCCGGCGGCAATGGCATAGCATCCTGGGATAAACTTGAATTTCGTCTGATTTGAAAATAATTTCGCAGCCTACTTATAAAAAGCTTTCCTGGAAATAAAAATCAAGCTATAAATACTTAAAGCGCAACTGAAAGCATTATGTCATAAGTACACGTATCGCGTTCGAGCAAGTGGAGCCGGTCTTTTATATGAGCCATTGACAGATCGCCTATGAGGTAATGAACATAATCAACCTATTGAAGATGTTTGGAATTATTTGAAATGTTTATATATAAGTTAAGTCACTGCAGTTTCCCTGGTGTTGTGAGCCCGACGACTCGCTGGTTGACCCTTTCCCTCCGTGAGCATTCCTTTCCCCCTTACGCCCTCCCGCTTTTAACAACCCAACTCACACCACTAAAAGCACCACTAACAACAAAAGGCAAGCCAATCAGAAGTTGGTCTTCCGATCCAATTCAATTTGCTGACAAACAAAAAGTCGCTTATTCGCTCGACCGACCGAATTCTGCAACGAGCGCAGACATGGCCGAAAAGTCTGATCAGCACTTAAACTGGGCTGGTAGAAATATCCAGCGGTCAGTTACAATTAAACTGGAAACGGGTAAACAGAACTTTCAGCTGAATAAAACATTATATTGTCAAAACCTATTCCTCCGAGACTTTAAATTGAAGTCATTTTTTTCCAAGGATACAACGGCGAATATTCTCCGAAACCTAAGGTATTATCGGCGCGGGCATGCGGCAGAAGTCGACCAATATGGGACGACTTAGCTGGTGCCCGAACAGGCACGTTTTTTTTTTTGAAAGAACGGTATTTATACAGACATTTTGGAATTTTTTTTTAGGTGTGCAATGAGTGTGTGTAATGTGCAAAAATAA
Source organism: Drosophila simulans (assembly GCF_016746395.2). Taxonomy (NCBI): domain Eukaryota; kingdom Metazoa; phylum Arthropoda; class Insecta; order Diptera; family Drosophilidae; genus Drosophila; species Drosophila simulans. The sequence continues at coordinate 22,380,133 of NC_052520.2, read as the reverse complement.
AAAAATATCAAATTAAAGAAAGCAAATGTACAAATTAAAGTAAGAAATTTTGAAAAGTGGTTCCTCGATAGTACAGTGGGGACCAGGTTTCAATTCCCCGTCGGGAAAACCAAATTTTTGAAAGTGACAAAATTTGAAACGAGAATGGATGTTTAACAGTAAATATAAAAGTTTAAGTTAGAAGTAGTCAACAAACATTGCATTGTTTAATAACAAAAGAGAGAATGCTGTTGTCGAGTTCCTTGACTATCAGATATCCGTTACGCAGCTAGTGTGAATGCGAACGCGAAATTTCCTGATTTTTCTGGGATATCGATAGATATTTGGGGAAAAAAATGAGGAATAAAATGAACAAATTTAAAAATTGTTCAAAAATGTGGGAGTGGCAGTTTTGGGCGGTTTTTGTGGCGTTGAGTGGACGTGGCAAAAATTATTTTTGGAAATCGATAGAAATGTACAAGATTAATAGAAATGTGCATCAACACATTTATCAAAAGTGTGGGGGTGGCAGTTTTGTGCGGTTTGTGGGCGTGGTAACATGGGTGCCCTAGGTCCTTGTCTCTAGAATTCAGAATGCTGAATTTCGACGTTCATACGGACAGACGGACAGTTGGAAAGACGGATCGACTCGGCTATTGATCCTGATCTATATGTATAGTCGGAAACCCTTCCTTCTGCTGTTACATACTTTTCAACGAATCTCGTATACCCTTTTACTCTACGAGTAAGGGGTATAACAACCATCCCGATTGCGGCCAATAATCAAAATAAATATATGGTACAATTTTTCTTTTTTTTCTTGCTGAATTAATTTCAGAAGTTCGATTTCCAAGTATGATTTTGATAAAATAAAAAGTGTAATTGTGTTATAATATGTATTTATGTCTGTTTGTGCTTATGTAAATTCTTCATAATACCGCATACTATGTCTCTTTGATTAGATTAAAACTAAATTCGTCAGTAATTTTTGGCTTTTGCTTTTTGGCTTCAGAATACCACATACCATACCTGGGTTTGAACTCCGGCCGGCGGTAGTGCTCTGCTGACTGGGGTGTCGGAGCTCTACTCACTCCACTACCGCCGGCGGCAATGGCATAGCATCCTGGGATTAGCTTGAATTTCGTCTGATTTGAAAATAATTTCGCAGCCTACTTATAAAAAGCTTTCCTGGAAATAAAAATCAAGCTATAAATACTTAAAGCGCAACTGAAAGCATTATGTCATAAGTACACGTATCGCGTTCGAGCAAGTGGAGCCGGTCTTTTATATGAGCCATTGACAGATCGCCAATGAGGTAATGAACATAACCAACCTATTGAAGATGTTTGGAATTATTTGAAATGTTTATATATAAGTTAAGACACTGCAGTTTCCCTGGTGTTGTGAGCCCGACGACTCGCTGGTTGACCCTTTCCCTCCTTGAGCATTCCTTTCCCCCTTACGCCCTCCCGCTTTTAACAACCTAACTCACACCACTAAAAGCGACTGCTACAGGTAGTAACAACAAAAGGCAAGCCAATCAGAAGTTGGTCTTCCGATCCAATTCAATTAGCTGACAAACAAAAAGTCGCTCATTCGCTCGACCGACCGAATTGCGCAACGAGCGCAGACATGGCCGAAAAGTCTGATTAGCACTTATACTGGGCTGGTAGAAATATCTAGCGGTCAGTTACAATTAAACTGGAAACGGGTAAACAGAACTTTCAGCTGAATAAAACATTATATTGTCAAAACCTATTCCTCCGAGACTTTAAATTGAAGTCATTTTTTTCCAAGGATACAACGGCGAATATTCTCCGAAACCTAAGGTATTATCGGCGCGGGCATGCGGCAGAAGTCGACCAATATGGGACGACTTAGCTGGTGCCCGAACAGGCACGTTTTTTTTTTGAAAGAACGGTATTTATACAGACATTTTGGAATTTTTTTTAGGTGTGCAATGAGTGTGTGTAATGTGCAAAAATAAAAAAATATCAAATTAAAGAAAGCAAATGTACAAATTAAAGTAAGAAATTTTGAAAAGTGGTTCCTCGATAGTACAGTGGGGACCAGGTTTCAATTCCCCGTCGGGAAAACCAAATTTTTGAAAGTGACAAAATTTGAAACGAGAATGGATGTTTAACAGTAAATATAAAAGTTTAAGTTTGAAGTAGTCAACAAACATTGCATTGTTTAATAACAAAAGAGAGAATGCTGTTGTCGAGTTCCTTGACTATCAGATATCCGTTACGCAGCTAGTGTGAATGCGAACGCGAAATTTCCTGATTTTTCTGGGATATCGATAGATATTTGGGGGAAAAAATGAGGAATAAAATGAACAAATTTAAAAATTGTTCAAAAATGTGGGAGTGGCAGTTTTGGGCGGTCTTTGTGGCGTTGAGTGGACGTGGCAAAAATTATTTTTGGAAATCGATAGAAATGTACAAGATTAATAGAAATGTGCATCAACACATTTATCAAAAGTGTGGGGGTGGCAGTTTTGTGCGGTTTGTGGGCGTTAGAGTGGGCGTGGTAACATGGGTGCCCTAGGTCCTTGTCTCTAGAATTCAGAATGCTGAATCTTAAAATTCTAGTTATTATAGTTCCTGAGATTTCGACGTTCATACGGACAGGCGGACAGTTGGAAAAACGGATCGACTCGGCTATTGATCCTGATCTATATGTATAGTCGGAAACCCTTCCTTCTGCTGTTACATACTTTTCAACGAATCTCGTATACCCTTTTACTTTACGAGTAAGGGGTATAACAACCATCCCGATTGCGGCCAATAATCAAAATAAATATATGGTACAATTTTTCTTTTTTTTCTTGCTGAATTAATTTCAGAAGTTCGATTTCCAAGTATGATTTTGATAAAATAAAAAGTGTAATTGTGTTATAATTTGTATTTATGTCTGTTTGTGCTTATGTAAATTCTTCATAATACCGCATACTATGTCTCTTTGATTAGATTAAAACTAAATTCGTCAGTAATTTTTGGCTTTTGCTTTTTGGCTTCAGAATACCACATACCATACCTGGGTTTGAACTCCGGCCGGCGGTAGTGCTCTGCTGACTGGGGTGGGATTAGCTTGAATTTCGTCTGATTTGAAAATAATTTCGCAGCCTACTTATAAAAAGCTTTCCTGGAAATAAAAATCAAGCTATAAATACTTAAAGCGCAACTGAAAGCATTATGTCATAAGTACACGTATCGCGTTCGAGCAAGTGGAGCCGGTCTTTTATATGAGCCATTGACAGATCGCCAATGAGGTAATGAACATAACCAACCTATTGAAGATGTTTGGAATTATTTGAAATGTTTATATATAAGTTAAGACACTGCAGTTTCCCTGGTGTTGTGAGCCCGACGACTCGCTGGTTGACCCTTTCCCTCCTTGAGCATTCCTTTCCCCCTTACGCCCTCCCGCTTTTAACAACCTAACTCACACCACTAAAAGCGACTGCTACAGGTAGTAACAACAAAAGGCAAGCCAATCAGAAGTTGGTCTTCCGATCCAATTCAATTAGCTGACAAACAAAAAGTCGCTCATTCGCTCGACCGACCGAATTGCGCAACGAGCGCAGACATGGCCGAAAAGTCTGATCAGCACTTATACTGGGCTGGTAGAAATATCTAGCGGTCAGTTACAATTAAACTGGAAACGGGTAAACAGAACTTTCAGCTGAATAAAACATTATATTGTCAAAACCTATTCCTCCGAGACTTTAAATTGAAGTCATTTTTTTCCAAGGATACAACGGCGAATATTCTCCGAAACCTAAGGTATTATCGGCGCGGGCATGCGGCAGAAGTCGACCAATATGGGACGACTTAGCTGGTGCCCGAACAGGCACGTTTTTTTTTTGAAAGAACGGTATTTATACAGACATTTTGGAATTTTTTTTAGGTGTGCAATGAGTGTGTGTAATGTGCAAAAATAAAAAAATATCAAATTAAAGAAAGCAAATGTACAAATTAAAGTAAGAAATTTTGAAAAGTGGTTCCTCGATAGTACAGTGGGGACCAGGTTTCAATTCCCCGTCGGGAAAACCAAATTTTTGAAAGTGACAAAATTTGAAACGAGAATGGATGTTTAACAGTAAATATAAAAGTTTAAGTTTGAAGTAGTCAACAAACATTGCATTGTTTAATAACAAAAGAGAGAATGCTGTTGTCGAGTTCCTTGACTATCAGATATCCGTTACGCAGCTAGTGTGAATGCGAACGCGAAATTTCCTGATTTTTCTGGGATATCGATAGATATTTGGGGGAAAAAATGAGGAATAAAATGAACAAATTTAAAAATTGTTCAAAAATGTGGGAGTGGCAGTTTTGGGCGGTCTTTGTGGCGTTGAGTGGACGTGGCAAAAATTATTTTTGGAAATCGATAGAAATGTACAAGATTAATAGAAATGTGCATCAACACATTTATCAAAAGTGTGGGGGTGGCAGTTTTGTGCGGTTTGTGGGCGTTAGAGTGGGCGTGGTAACATGGGTGCCCTAGGTCCTTGTCTCTAGAATTCAGAATGCTGAATCTTAAAATTCTAGTTATTATAGTTCCTGAGATTTCGACGTTCATACGGACAGACGGACAGTTGGAAAAACGGATCGACTCGGCTATTGATCCTGATCTATATGTATAGTCGGAAACCCTTCCTTCTGCTGTTACATACTTTTCAACGAATCTCGTATACCCTTTTACTTTACGAGTAAGGGGTATAACAACCATCCCGATTGCGGCCAATAATCAAAATAAATATATGGTACAATTTTTCTTTTTTTTCTTGCTGAATTAATTTCAGAAGTTCGATTTCCAAGTATGATTTTGATAAAATAAAAAGTGAAATTGTGTTATAATTTGAATTTATGTCTGTTTGTGCTTATGTAAATTCTTCATAATACCGCATACTATGTCTCTTTGATTAGATTAAAACTAAATTCGTCAGTAATTTTTGGCTTTTGCTTTTTGGCTTCAGAATACCACATACCATACCTGGGTTTGAACTCCGGCCGGCGGTAGTGCTCTGCTGACTGGGGTGTCGGAGCTCTACTCACTCCACTACCGCCGGCGGCAATGGCATAGCATCCTGGGATAAGCTTGAATTTCGTCTGATTTGAAAATAATTTCGCAGCCTACTTATAAAAAGCTTTCCTGGAAATAAAAATCAAGCTATAAATACTTAAAGCGCAACTGAAAGCATTATGTCATAAGTACACGTATCGCGTTCGAGCAAGTGGAGCCGGTCTTTTATATGAGCCATTGACAGATCGCCAATGAGGTAATGAACATAACCAACCTATTGAAGATATTTGGAATTATTTGAAATGTTTATATATAAGTTAAGACACTGCAGTTTCCCTGGTGTTGTGAGCCCGACGACTCGCTGGTTGACCCTTTCCCTCCTTGAGCATTCCTTTCCCCCTTACGCCCTCCCGCTTTTAACAACCCAACTCACACCACTAAAAGCGACTGCTACAGGTAGTAACAACAAAAGGCAAGCCAATCAGAAGTTGGTCTTCCGATCCAATTCAATTAGCTGACAAACAAAAAGTCGCTCATTCGCTCGACCGACCGAATTGCGCAACGAGCGCAGACATGGCCGAAAAGTCTGATCAGCACTTATACTGGGCTGGTAGAAATATCTAGCGGTCAGTTACAATTAAACTGGAAACGGGTAAACAGAACTTTCAGCTGAATAAAACATTATATTGTCAAAACCTATTCCTCCGAGACTTTAAATTGAAGTCATTTTTTTCCAAGGATACAACGGCGAATATTCTCCGAAACCTAAGGTATTATCGGCGCGGGCATGCGGCAGAAGTCGACCAATATGGGACGACTTAGCTGGTGCCCGAACAGGCACGTTGAGTGGACGTGGCAAAAATTATTTTTGGAAATCGATAGAAATTTACAAGATTAATAGAAATGTGCATCAACACATTTATCAAAAGTGTGGGGGTGGCAGTTTTGTGCGGTTTGTGGGCGTTAGAGTGGGCGTGGTAACATGGGTGCCCTAGGTCCTTGTCTCTAGAATTCAGAATGCTGAATCTTAAAATTCTAGTTATTATAGTTCCTGAGATTTCGACGGTCATACGGACAGACGGACAGTTGGAAAGACGGATCGACTCGGCTATTGATCCTGATCTATATGTATAGTCGGAAACCCTTCCTTCTGCTGTTACATACTTTTCAACGAATCTCGTATACCCTTTTACTCTACGAGTAAGGGGTATAACAACCATCCCGATTGCGGCCAATAATCAAAATAAATATATGGTACAATTTTTCTTTTTTTTCTTGCTGAATTAATTTCAGAAGTTCGATTTCCAAGTATGATTTTGATAAAATAAAAGGTGTAATTGTGTTATAATTTGTATTTATGTCTGTTTGTGCTTATGTAAATTCTTCACAATACCGCATACTATGTCTCTTTGATTAGATTAAAACTAAATTCGTCAGTAATTTTTGGCTTTTGCTTTTTGGCTTCAGAATACCACATACCATACCTGGGTTTGAACTCCGGCCGGCGGTAGTGCTCTGCTGCTGACTGGGGTGTCGGAGCTCTACTCACTCCACTACCGCCGGCGGCAATGGCATAGCATCCTGGGATAAGCTTGAATTTCGTCTGATTTGAAAATAATTTCGCAGCCTACTTATAAAAAGCTTTCCTGGAAATAAAAATCAAGCTATAAATACTTAAAGCGCAACTGAAAGCATTATGTCATAAGTACACGTATCGCGTTCGAGCAAGTGGAGCCGGTCTTTTATATGAGCCATTGACAGATCGCCAATGAGGTAATGAACATAACCAACCTATTGAAGATATTTGGAATTATTTGAAATGTTTATATATAAGTTAAGACACTGCAGTTTCCCTGGTGTTGTGAGCCCGACGACTCGCTGGTTGACCCTTTCCCTCCTTGAGCATTCCTTTCCCCCTTACGCCCTCCCGCTTTTAACAACCCAACTCACACCACTAAAAGCGACTGCTACAGGTAGTAACAACAAAAGGCAAGCCAATCAGAAGTTGGTCTTCCGATCCAATTCAATTAGCTGACAAACAAAAAGTCGCTCATTCGCTCGACCGACCGAATTGCGCAACGAGCGCAGACATGGCCGAAAAGTCTGATCAGCACTTATACTGGGCTGGTAGAAATATCTAGCGGTCAGTTACAATTAAACTGGAAACGGGTAAACAGAACTTTCAGCTGAATAAAACATTATATTGTCAAAACCTATTCCTCCGAGACTTTAAATTGAAGTCATTTTTTTCCAAGGATACAACGGCGAATATTCTCCGAAACCTAAGGTATTATCGGCGCGGGCATGCGGCAGAAGTCGACCAATATGGGACGACTTAGCTGGTGCCCGAACAGGCACGTTGAGTGGACGTGGCAAAAATTATTTTTGGAAATCGATAGAAATTTACAAGATTAATAGAAATGTGCATCAACACATTTATCAAAAGTGTGGGGGTGGCAGTTTTGTGCGGTTTGTGGGCGTTAGAGTGGGCGTGGTAACATGGGTGCCCTAGGTCCTTGTCTCTAGAATTCAGAATGCTGAATCTTAAAATTCTAGTTATTATAGTTCCTGAGATTTCGACGTTCATACGGACAGACGGACAGTTGGAAAGACGGATCGACTCGGCTATTGATCCTGATCTATATGTATAGTCGGAAACCCTTCCTTCTGCTGTTACATACTTTTCAACGAATCTCGTATACCCTTTTACTCTACGAGTAAGGGGTATAACAACCATCCCGATTGCGGCCAATAATCAAAATAAATATATGGTACAATTTTTCTTTTTTTTCTTGCTGAATTAATTTCAGAAGTTCGATTTCCAAGTATGATTTTGATAAAATAAAAGGTGTAATTGTGTTATAATTTGTATTTATGTCTGTTTGTGCTTATGTAAATTCTTCACAATACCGCATACTATGTCTCTTTGATTAGATTAAAACTAAATTCGTCAGTAATTTTTGGCTTTTGCTTTTTGGCTTCAGAATACCACATACCATACCTGGGTTTGAACTCCGGCCGGCGGTAGTGCTCTGCCGACTGGGGTGTCGGAGCTCTACTCACTCCACTACCGCCGGCGGCAATGGCATAGCATCCTGGGATAAGCTTGAATTTCGTCTGATTTGAAAATAATTTCGCAGCCTACTTATAAAAAGCTTTCCTGGAAATAAAAATCAAGCTATAAATACTTAAAGCGCAACTGAAAGCATTATGTCATAAGTACACGTATCGCGTTCGAGCAAGTGGAGCCGGTTTTTTATATGAGCCATTGACAGATCGCCAATGAGGTAATGAACATAACCAACCTATTGAAGATATTTGGAATTATTTGAAATGTTTATATATATGTTAAGACACTGCAGTTTCCCTGGTGTTGTGAGCCCGACGACTCGCTGGTTGACCCTTTCCCTCCTTGAGCATTCCTTTCCCCCTTACGCCCTCCCGCTTTTAACAACCCAACTCACACCACTAAAAGCGACTGCTACAGGTAGTAACAACAAAAGGCAAGCCAATCAGAAGTTGGTCTTCCGATCCAATTCAATTAGCTGACAAACAAAAAGTCGCTCATTCGCTCGACCGACCGAATTGCGCAACGAGCGCAGACATGGCCGAAAAGTCTGATCAGCACTTATACTGGGCTGGTAGAAATATCTAGCGGTCAGTTACAATTAAACTGGAAACGGGTAAACAGAACTTTCAGCTGAATAAAACATTATATTGTCAAAACCTATTCCTCCGAGACTTTAAATTGAAGTCATTTTTTTCCAAGGATACAACGGCGAATATTCTCCGAAACCTAAGGTATTATCGGCGCGGGCATGCGGCAGAAGTCGACCAATATGGGACGACTTAGCTGGTGCCCGAACAGGCACGTTGAGTGGACGTGGCAAAAATTATTTTTGGAAATCGATAGAAATTTACAAGATTAATAGAAATGTGCATCAACACATTTATCAAAAGTGTGGGGGTGGCAGTTTTGTGCGGTTTGTGGGCGTTAGAGTGGGCGTGGTAACATGGGTGCCCTAGGTCCTTGTCTCTAGAATTCAGAATGCTGAATCTTAAAATTCTAGTTATTATAGTTCCTGAGATTTCGACGTTCATACGGACAGACGGACAGTTGGAAAGACGGATCGACTCGGCTATTGATCTATATGTATAGTCGGAAACCCTTCCTTCTGCCTGTTACATATTTTTCAACGAATCTCGTATACCCTTTTACTCTACGAGTAAGGGGTATAACAACCATCCCGATTGCGGCCAATACTCAAAATAAATATATGGTACTGTTAGGGTGATGGGGTTGCTGGTCCTGGAAATTTCCTAGTTTGCTGAAACTCGGAGAAAAGCGAACACTTGACTTTGTAAATGCGCGGGCGCGACCGGGCGTACGTTTATTGATCGTGGTAGTTATTTCACACTAAAGCTTATTCCAATGCGTTGGGTTCTCCCAAGCGCAGCGGAGACTCCTCGGAGACTCTGTGGTGAAGAGCGGGAGAGCGTAAAAGGGAGTGGAGAACGTAAGAGGGAGCGGAGAGCGGGTGACAGTCCAAACCCCGTAACTCGAACATTCCGCCCCCCTTGCAATCACTGGGGTTGCAACATAGCCATCCTACGGCATGCTGCAGGCACCGGACACGATCCACCCAAACACAGTTTTTTGAGCGACCGGCATTCCCTCGTCGAAGGTCAGGAATCCGGATTGGATAACCTTAGGATAAACATCTGCTCCTAAGACCATGGAGACGGTAGCCGGCCGATGGAACTGGTCATCAGCCAGCATGATGTCCCGGTACTTGGACACTATGGTGTCGCTCAATGCCCGGACAGGTGTGCGGATCCGCACCCTGGGCTCGATCTTGAGCACGACCTCCAGCTTAGTATTCGCGTCGATCCTGGAGCGGATCGTCGTCGTGCAGACCTTCTCGTCGCCAACATTGGTCATCGGAAACGTAAAGGCTGACGCCAACGAAGCGTCGATGCAGCTCATGGGGCTGCACGGATCGATCACTGCTGCGGTCTCGAAGGTCTTCGTCCCGGTCTCCAACTTGACCAGCGCTGTGGGAAGGATGTTCACGCTGTGGCGTTGCAGCAACGACGAGAGCGATGGGCCTGGCGTGGTCGATTCCGGGCGTCGTGGCGGTGAACTCCTACGCTGAGTTGGCGGATTGTGCCGGCGGGAACGTTGGGACGAGGCCGAAGCTGCTTGCCGGGTTGGCACCGGTTGGCGACGCGAGCGCGCTCGCTACCGCGACAACGAGCTAACCTGCTCGTGCATGTGGAGCAGCGTGTGGTGGGATCGGTCGCACTTCTTGCAACGATCACCGCTTCGGCAGTCTCCCGTGGAATGCTCGTGAGCGAGGCGATTGGCGCAGTATTGGTTAATGAGGACTGCTCGCAAACGCTTTTCAGCGCTGAGCTTTAGGAACCTCGCGCACTTCCGAAGAGGATGGATACCGCGGCAGACTCGGCATCGGTAGGATTGAATACCTCGGGTACGTCTGCTCTCCACGGCACGAGCACTGCGTGCGTTTTGTTGACGAGGAGCCATGCTGCGCGTAGTCGAATGTCGAAAGGAGATCGAAAACGAAATGAAAAATAACGGATGATTAGTGATAGTGAACTACAACTAAGGACGAGAGGAGCGCCTATTATTGTGGAGATTCGGAAGACTCCGTCGGCAAAAGCACCACTTTTGCCACTGGACGTTTAATAACTCCACGTGCAGTACGGATGTTTACTACACGGACGTTGCCGTCAGCTCCTGGGAAAACAGACTCAATTCTGCCGAGCCGCCACTCATTAGAGGGCAAGTTGTCGTCCTTGATGACGACCATGTCATCGATGCGTAGATTTTTGGACGGGGCCTGCCATTTAGAACGCTTGTGGAGTTCTTTGAGGTACTCTTCTTTCCATCGCACACGGAACTGCTGATGGAGAGCCTTCAAATGCTGCCACCGATTAAGAAGGGATTTCGTTTCCCCCTTTACTTCGGGTTCCACCGTGGACATAAGGGGTCCCCCGACAAGGAAATGCCCTGGCGTCAGAGCCAGCAAGTCTGTCGGATCTTCAGACATAGGAGAGAGCGGCCTGGAGTTAAGGCACGCTTCTATTTTTGCCAAGAGCGTGGAGAGCTCTTCGAACGTGTATTTTCGTGTGGCCGTGCATTTGTAAAATAGCGTCTTGAAGCTTTTTACGCCTGCTTCCCAAAGGCCTCCCATATGGGGTGCTCCCGGAGGAATAAATTGCCATTGCATTTCTTGATGAATATAGGCATTCATCACCGACTCTTTTACGGCTTGAAGGAAATCGCGGGAAAGCAGGGTGGCAGCGCCAACAAAGGTTTTGCCATTGTCTGACTGGACTTGACGTGGACACCCTCTTCTGGATACAAAACGAGAGAAAGCGGCAAGAAACTTCTCGGTCGTTAAGTCAGATGTAGGCTCTAAGTGGATGGCCTTGGTGGAGAAACAAACAAAAACTAACACATACCCCTTTGTAATAAGACATGCTCTTCCCGTATAGTTCTTTATATCGAACGGACCGGCGTAATCCATGCCAGTATACGTGAATGGTCGGGAGAACGATGCTCTTTCTTTGGGCAGGACACCCATCAGTTGGCTTTGCAAGCGCTTTTTGTGGATCACACATACTTTGCACGAATTTACCACTGCTTTCATCAGGTTCTTGATTCTCGGAATCCAGTATTTCGACCGGATGAGGCGCACCATTAACTGGTTACCACCATGGAGAGTTATGCGATGCGTGAAATTCGCAAGGAGGCGAGAAAGCAGGCAGTTATACGGAAGAATCACTGGATGGCGTTCATTGTATTGAAGGCTTTCGGAAGCCGCCACACGGCCGCATGCCCTGATCAGTCCTTGCGGATCTAGAAACGGGTTCATGCTTAGGATGGCACTTGAACTTGGCACTGGACGCTTTTCACTTAGGCAGTGATATTCCACAGGGAATTCTCTGCGCTGAGTGTTCGAAATTAGGAACCGCTCGGCGGCGGCGATTTCAGTGGCCAGTAGATGCACATCAGATGGAGATGTCTGCTTCCTGCACCGCTGAATGAAGCGACGAACATAAGCAAGGACCCGTAGAGCTTTCTCTAGCTTGGAGAAACGTGCCAACAACTCTTCAGAAGGAGCTTTCGCGAGATGGACTTTTAGAGCACACTTCTCCAGGTCGGTCACCGGAGCGTTGACCTGAGTTGGCCATTTGTTGCGTGGATTTTGCAACCAAGTCGGTCCGTGCCACCATAGCTGGCTATCGGCTAGATCTTGGAGGGAAACTCCCCTACTTGCCAGGTCTGCTGGATTATGCTCAGATTGAACATGAGACCAATTCTCTGTTTTTGTGGCCTGGGCGATCTTCGTCACCCTATTGGCTACAAATGTGGTCCACTGGCATGCTGGCTTGCTTAACCATGCAAGCACTATCGTGGAGTCCGTCCAACAGTAAAGTTCGGAGTTAGTCGTAGGCATCTGCGAAATGATGGCTGCAGCCATTTCGGAAAGCAATAACGCTCCGCACAGCTCCAATCTTGGGAGCGAAACCGTTTTGACTGGTGCTACCCGGGTTTTCGCGGTCAGGAGTTGCACCATAATGGTGCTGCCCACTTCTACGCGGACATATATGGCCGCCCCATAAGCCTTTTGCGACGCATCGCAAAAGCCGTGATGCTCGACCTTGAAATCTGGACGAAACGATAGCCAGCGTGGAATGCGTATCTGCTCTAACACTGAATAACTTTGAAGAAAATTCAGCCATCGCTGACAAAGCTCATTTGGAATGTTTTCGTCCCACCCAAGTTCCTGCAGCCAAATCTCCTGCATGAAAATTTTGGCTCGAACGATAAACGGCGCTAACCAGCCGGCAGGGTCGAACAATTTGGCAATTTGGGACAGGACTTGGCGTTTTGTAAAGGACGTTTCGATAGCCAACTCTGGCGGGACGAAGAAGAATTCGTCGGAGGTTGCTTTCCAGCGAATACCGAGGGTTTTGGCAGTACTTTCTGCATCGATCTCGAGAAAATCAGTATTTAAAAGATGGTTGCTCTGAATGGCCGCTAAAACTTCCTTTTGGTTGGAGGTCCATTTCCTCAATGGAAATCCGGCAGAATTCAGAGCGTCTCGGAGCTCTTGCACCATGAGCTGAGCTTCTTCTGTGGAGTCCGCTCCGGCTAAATCATCATCCACACACATGAAATTTTGAATGACATTGCCAGCTTTTGGATGGCTGAGTTCTACGTCAGCTGCTAGCTGCTGCAGTACTCGGATCGCCAGGAAAGGCGCGCAATTGACTCCAAAGGTTACTGTTTTCAGTTCGAAATCTCTGATTTCCCCTCTATTTTTACGGAAAAGTATTCGCTGGAATGGAGTGTGTCTCGGATCTACCCAGATCTGCCGATACATTTTCTCGATATCGGCGTTGAACACGTATCGGAAATAGCGCCACTTCAGAATTTGAATGGTCAAGTCGGACTGTAAGACAGGGCCAGCATGAAGGATATCATTTAAACTGGTACCATTCGATGATGGGCTGGAGGCATTGAATACTACACGGAGTTCAGTAGTTACGCTCTCCGGTTTTAAGACGGCGTGATGTGGCATATAATAGGCGTTGCAATCATGGGTAGGAAGAACTGGTCGCATGTGCCTTAAGTCGAGATATTCCTGGATCACCGAATCTCGCTTTCAAGGCCTCATCTCTTTTTAGACGCTGCTCATTTCTTAAGAACTGAGCCAAGGCGAAAGACCTAGAATGCCCTAGCCCGGAACCGATATGTTCTGGGTCGCGAAAAGTCAGAGTAACGACATATTTGCCGCACTCGTTTCTCGTGGTCGTTTGAAGGAAATTCTTCTCGCACATGGAATCGGATTCTTTTACCAACTTTGTTGGTATATCCTCCACCTCCCAAAATTTTGTGAGGAGTTTGTCCAGTGAATTTTCGTACGCGTGGGAGATCTGTGTCGAAAAAGAGGAAATTCTGCTTTGGGCTGAGGCTGACACTGGCCCAGTTAGTACCCAGCCGAAAATGGTCTCTTGCCCTAAGAGAGCCACAGATGTTGGTTTTTGCTCCACTCAGAAGCACCGAAGGCAGGATGTCGGCTCCGATAAGTACATCTATTTGTGCGCTCTCATAGAATTTTGGATCCGCCAGTGGAAAATCGGGAAGATCCCGAAGGAAATTTTGCGGAATTGGGTAGGAAGGCAGATTTCCGGCTAGTTGAGGAAGGACATAGGCCGTCGTCGGTAGTCGGAGATCGGATGGTGAAACTGCAGAGCTTCTTGGACTGAGCAGCTACTGTTTGGTTTAAGCCCGAGACTTGGGCTTGAACCACCTGGAATGGCAATCTAATTAGATTGAACAGTCGCTCGGTTATGAATGTCGCTTCTGATCCGGAGTCGATCAGGGCGCGTGCCTTAAAGTTAGTGCCAAGATGGGAGATATTGATTATGGCAGTGCCAAGAAGGATAGCTCTTGAGCCCGTGGCGAAATAATTTTAAACACCGGCTTGCTCATTTGGAACGAAATTGGCCTGATTAGCGGAAATGGGCCTTGCAGGATTTGAAGGGCTTGAATTGCTGGAACAGAGGTTGTTTCGGTGCAACAACGTGCGATGCCGGCCACGGCAAGTAAAACAATTGTGCGTGCTTTTGCACTCACGAAGCTGATGTCCCCAAAGCAGTTTAAGCATAACTGCTTCCGTTTAATGTAGGCTGACCGGTCGTCAACCGACATTTGGAGAAAACGCGGACATACACGGACAGGATGGTTCTCCTTGTTGCACAAGTCGCAACTTTTCGATTTTGGGGCCACTTTCGTCTCATAGGAATTTAATTTTCTAGAGGGCCCACTTGAGTTTATCGCTTTGGAATGCGACTGACTTGGTACGGATGGTCTCACATCATCGATGGCCTCTAGGGTTCGATGACGTTCTGTGAGGAAGGTGTTCAGCTCTCCCCATGTCGGGATGTCGGCTTTCTTATGTAGCGACTGCTCCTATAAGGAGAGAGTTATCTTCGGGAGCTTGGATGAACACAGATATACCAGCAGGCAGTCCCAGTTCTCAGTGTTGATGCCTGACAGTTCTAAGGCAGTCAAGCAACCTTGAACAGTACTTTGCAGCACCTTCAAGGCCGCCCCAGAATCCTGTGGTATCGACTGCACATTAAACAGTATTTTCAATTGACTGTTTACCAACAATCGTTTATTTTCGAAACGCTCTATTAGGTTTTCCCACGCAGAACGGAAACCCTCGTTGGTGAGAGGCGAAATCGAAACTATGGCATGCGCGTCGCCACTTGTTTTGGCATTTAAATGGAATAACTTTTCAACCGGAGTCAGCCGTGGATTATTGATATAAATGGCTGTGAAAAGATCCCGGAAAGTCGGCCAGCGAAGATAGTCGCCTGTGAAAACTTCTGTATCGCATGGAGGCAACCGACAGCCAGAGGAAATGTAGGCCTGGGGCGCAGCGTTCGCGGTTGGGATGGACTGAGAAGTGCCCTGCTCGATTTTATCAACGAGCTGGGCAACACACCTTTCATAGACTGAATAGCAATAACTGTATTTAGCCCTGAGAATAGGCATGTTGCTTGCTGCCGCTTCGCCTGCTGACACAAGGCACTCTGAGCAGAGATCGTATTCCTTTTCAACCTTGTCCCATAGGGTTCGGACTTGGTCGCGACGGACGCCAAGCATCGTGACAGTTGGAGCTGCGGATTCCGGAGTGTTGATCTGAGCCTCAAATTCGCTTAAGCGGTCAGAAACCGAAATGAATTTGGCTAGCGCTAGATCTGAAGCAGACATATTTTTAGCTATGCGCTGTACTGTGGCTTTGGATGGAGTAGCACAGTCGTCGGAAATCTGCGCAGGCGTTCTCACCGAAATGCTTGGGATTCTTGGACTCTTGGGCCCTTGTGGTGAAAAAATAGACCTGGGCTTGTCAGCGGACAATTTCTTCTTATCGTCCCCGATGGGCATAATCGAAGAAATACGAAATGGAAGGGAAGCGGTTTTGGAGCCCGGTCAAACTTTTGAAAAAGTAGACAGATTCCTCAGACTGCACTTAATAATTTAAGTGGTGTAAAATTTACGAAGTGGAAACGTCGTAGTTTAGACTGATCGGACAGGTGACTCGGAGTGAACAGCGAATTGTTTAAATGACCTGTGATTTACGGTAATTGGGTCCACCTTATTTATGGTTGGAACCCTTGGAAATTGGAACACGGTGATATAAAATGTTTATTAGAAGGAAGAAAATTTTATTCTTTTATTTACAACTGGAAACGGAGAAACTGGAATGACTGGAATTGAAGTCTTTTCTCCGCGCTGTAAATACTTCTAAAACAACCACAAACTAATATCCCAGCAATACGAAAAGGAAATATTTGTCGGGTGAACGACTTGTATTTGGCCGTATTATTTATTTATGGATGATTATTTTTTTTGAAAATTTTCAAAAAAATTTAATAAATATTAAAAATGTTTAATTTAATTTAAAATGTATTTATTGTTCGGAAATTAATTTGGAAATTTACGGAAAAACATTTATGGAAAATAAAACGCCTTTTCCGCGTCGGCACTTGGAATAAATTTTATTTGTGGTATGGACTTGCCGACGGGAAACAATCAAAACTTAGGTAAACTTCGGTTATACGCCTTTTCCGCGTCGGCACTTGGGAAACAGGCAATGTAAACTTTGGTACACTTTGGTTAAAGGGAATGCAGATAATCTGCGCAATGTATGTCGCTAATATGTGTGATGTATATGGAGATGTGTGCGTATATGTATGTATATGGAGATGTATGCGTATATGTATTTATATGGAGATGTAATGCATGCAATGTATATGGGTAAATGGCGGGTAAATATTTAATTAATATTTTACTTGGAATGGCCAGAGGGTATGTGTTGTTTATTGTTGTATTTGAATGTATAGCGAATTGTGTTAAGCGGACTGCGGAGTTGAAGCAAAAAATGTGCGAAATTTGCGAAAAGAATTTGGCTTGCGTTGGACACAGTGAAAACGAGAATAGAATTTTTGCCACTTTTGGCAGAGTGTTGGACTTTAGGAATTTTCACTGAACTTGGCACAAATTAATTTCACTTTCTTCACATTTGGAATTTTTCATTTGTTGGACTGAATGAATATTTAAATATATTCGGAAAATTGGGACTTAGAAATTTAGAACGGTGGGTAATATGGCGGCGCCCGTGAGAATGGATAAGTACTTTTCTTTAATTGCCTTTTGTCGGATAAATCCGTTTGATTTGACAATAAATCTCAGCAAATTGAACAAAATTGGATTTTCGAACCTTTTGCTGCAGACCGGCAATTAAAGGGGATGGAAGTTTCGTACTTATCTTATAAGTTGGTCGCTGGTGGACAAACTTGAAAAATCCAGGATATCCGGCTCGAAGGACCAAAATGTTAGGGTGATGGGGTTGCTGGTCCTGGAAATTTCCTAGTTTGCTGAAAATCGAACACTCGGAGAAAAGCGAACACTTGACTTTGTAAATGCGCGGGCGCGACCGTGCGTACGTTTATTGATCGTGGTAGTTATTTCACACTAAAGCTTATTCTAATGCGTTGGGTTCTCCCAAGCGCAGCGGAGACTCCTCGGAGACTCTGTGGTGAAGAGCGGGAGAGCGTAAAAGGGAGTGGAGAACGTAAGAGGGAGCGGAGAGCGGGTGACAGTCCAAACCCCGTAACTCGAACAGGTACAATTTTTCTTTCATTATATGGTTAAACTTGCTGAATTAATTTCAGAAGTTGGATTTCCAAGTATGATTTTGATAAAATAAAAAGTGTAATTGTGTTATAATTTGTATTTATGTCTGTTTGTGCTTATGTAAATTCTTCATAATACCGCATACTATGTCTCTTTGATTAGATTAAAACTAAATTCGTCAGTAATTTTTGGCTTTTGCTTTTTGGCTTCAGAATACCACATACCATACCTGGGTTTGAACTCCGGCCGGCGGTAGTGCTCTACTGACTGGGGTGTCGGAGCTCTACTCACTCCACTACCGCCGGCGGCAATGGCATAGCATCCTGGGATAAACTTGAATTTCGTCTGATTTGAAAATAATTTCGCAGCCTACTTATAAAAAGCTTTCCTGGAAATAAAAATCAAGCTATAAATACTTAAAGCGCAACTGAAAGCATTATGTCATAAGTACACGTATCGCGTTCGAGCAAGAGGAGCCGGTCTTTTATATGAGCCATTGACAGATCGCCTATGAGGTAATGAACATAACCAACCTATTGAAGATGTTTGGAATTATTTGAAATGTTTATATATAAGTTAAGTCATTGCAGTTTCCCTGGTGTTGTGAGCCCGACGACTCGCTGGTTGACCCTTTCCCTCCTTGAGCATTCCTTTCCCCCTTACGCCCTCCCGCTTTTAACAACCCAACTCACACCACTAAAAGCGACTGCTACAGGTAGTAACAACAAAAGGCAAGCCAATCAGAAGTTGGTCTTCCGATCCAATTCAATTTGCTGACAAACAAAAAGTCGGTTATTCGCTCGACCGACCGAATTCTGCAACGAGCGCAGACATGGCCGAAAAGTCTGATCAGCACTTAAACTGGGCTGGTAGAAATATCCAGCGGTCAGTTACAATTAAACTGGAAACGGGTAAACAGAACTTTCAGCTGAATAAAACATTATATTGTCAAAACCTATTCCTCTGAGACTTTAAATTGAAGTCATTTTTTTCCAAGGATACAACGCCGAATATTCTCCGAAACCTAAGGTATTAACGGCGCGGGCATGCGGCAGAAGTCGACCAATATGGGACGACTTAGCTGGTGCCCGAACAGGCACGTTTTTTTTTTTTGAAAGAACGGTATTTATACAGACATTTTGGAATTTTTTTTAGGTGTGCAATGAGTGTGTGTAATGTGCAAAAATAAAAAAATATCAAATTAAAGAAATCAAATGTACAAATTAAAGTAGGAAATTTTGAAAAGTGGTTCCTCGATAGTACAGTGGGGACCAGGTTTCAATTCCCCGTCGGGAAAACCAAATTTTTGAAAGTGCCAAAATTTGAAACGAGAATGGATGTTTAACAGTAAATATAAAAGTTTAAGTTAGAAGTAGTCAACAAACATTGCATTGTTTAATAACAAAAGAGAGAATGCTGTTGTCGAGTTCCTTGACTATCAGATATCCGTTACGCAGCTAGTGTGAATGCGAACGCGAAATTTCCTGATTTTTCTGGGATATCGATAGATATTTGGGGAAAAAAATGAGGAATAAAATGAACAAATTTAAAAATTGTTCAAAAATGTGGGAGTGGCAGTTTTGGGCGGTTTTTGTGGCGTTGAGTGGACGTGGCAAAAATTATTTTTGGAAATCGATAGAAATGTACAAGATTAATAGAAATGTGCATCAACACATTTATCAAAAGTGTGGGGGTGGCAGTTTTGTGCGGTTTGTGGGCGTTAGAGTGGGCGTGGTAACATGGGTGCCCTAGGTCCTTGTCTCTAGAATTCAGAATGCTGAATCTTAAAATTCTAGTTATTATAGTTCCTGAGATTTCGACGTTCATACGGACAGACGGACAGTTGGAAAGACGGATCGACTCGGCTATTGATCCTGATCTATATGTATAGTCGGAAACCCTTCCTTCTGCTGTTACATACTTTTCAACGAATCTCGTATACCCTTTTACTCTACGAGTAAGGGGTATAACAACCATCCCGATTGCGGCCAATAATCAAAATAAATATATGGTACAATTTTTCTTTCATTATATGGTTAAACTTGCTGAATTAATTTCAGAAGTTCGATTTCCAAGTATGATTTTGATAAAATAAAAAGTGTAATTGTGTTATAATTTGTATTTATGTCTGTTTGTGCTTATGTAAATTCTTCATAATACCGCATACTATGTCTCTTTGATTAGATTAAAACTAAATTCGTCAGTAATTTTTGGCTTTTGCTTTTTGGCTTCAGAATACCACATACCATACCTGGGTTTGAACTCCGGCCGGCGGTAGTGCTCTGCTGACTGGGGTGTCGGAGCTCTACTCACTCCACTACCGCCGGCGGCAATGGCATAGCATCCTGGGATAAACTTGAATTTCGTCTGATTTGAAAATAATTTCGCAGCCTACTTATAAAAAGCTTTCCTGGAAATAAAAATCAAGCTATAAATACTTAAAGCGCAACTGAAAGCATTATGTCATAAGTACACGTATCGCGTTCGACCAAGTGGAGCCGGTCTTTTATATGAGCCATTGACAGATCGCCAATGAGGTAATGAACATAACCAACCTATTGAAGATGTTTGGAATTATTTGAAATGTTTATATATAAGTTAAGACACTGCAGTTTCCCTGGTGTTGTGAGCCCGACGACTCGCTGGTTGACCCTTTCCCTCCTTGAGCATTCCTTTCCCCCTTACGCCCTCCCGCTTTTAACAACCCAACTCACACCACTAAAAGCGACTGCTACAGGTAGTAACAACAAAAGGCAAGCCAATCAGAAGTTGGTCTTCCGATCCAATTCAATTAGCTGACAAACAAAAAGTCGCTCATTCGCTCGACCGACCGAATTGCGCAACGAGCGCAGACATGGCCGAAAAGTCTGATCAGCACTTATACTGGGCTGGTAGAAATATCTAGCGGTCAGTTACAATTAAACTGGAAACGGGTAAACAGAACTTTCAGCAGAATAAAACATTATATTGTCAAAACCTATTCCTCCGAGACTTTAAATTGAAGTCATTTTTTTCCAAGAATACAACGGCGAATATTCTCCGAAACCTAAGGTATTATCGGCGCGGGCATGCGGCAGAAGTCGACCAATATGGGACGACTTAGCTGGTGCCCGAACAGGCACGTAGAGTGGACGTGGCAAAAATTATTTTTGGAAATCGATAGAAATTTACAAGATTAATAGAAATGTGCATAAACACATTTATCAAAAGTGTGGGGGTGGCAGTTTTGTGCGGTTTGTGGGCGTTAGAGTGGGCTCTTTGATTAGATTAAAACTAAATTCGTCAGTAATTTTTGCCTTTTGCTTTTTGGCTTCAGAATACCACATACCATACCTGGGTTTGAACTCCGGCCGGCGGTAGTGCTCTACTGACTGGGGTGTCGGAGCGCTACTCACTCCACTACCGCCGGCGGCAATGGCATAGCATCCTGGGATAAACTTGAATTTCGTCTGATTTGAAAATAATTTCGCAGCCTACTTATAAAAAGCTTTCCTGGAAATAAAAATCAAGCTATAAATACTTAAAGCGCAACTGAAAGCATTATGTCATAAGTACACGTATCGCGTTCGAGCAAGTGGAGCCGGTCTTTTATATGAGCCATTGACAGATCGCCTATGAGGTAATGAACATAACCAACCTATTGAAGATGTTTGGAATTATTTGAAATGTTTATATATAAGTTAAGTCACTGCAGTTTCCCTGGTGTTGTGAGCCCGACGACTCGCTGGTTGACCCTTTCCCTCCTTGAGCATTCCTTTCCCCCTTACGCCCTGCCGCTTTTAACAACCCAACTCACAACACTAAAAGCGACTGCTACAGGTAGTAACAACAAAAGGCAAGTCAATCAGAAGTTGGTCTTCCGATCCAATTCAATTTGCTGACAAACCAAAAGTCGCTTATTCGCTCGACCGACCGAATTGTGCAACGAGCGCAGACATGGCCGAAAAGTCTGATCAGCACTTAAACTGGGCTGGTAGAAATATCCAGCGGTCAGTTACAATTAAACTGGAAACGGGTAAACAGAATTTTCAGCTGAATAAAACATTATATTGTCAAAACCTATTCCTCCGAGACTTTAAATTGAAGTCATTTTTTTCCAAGAATACAACGGCGAATATTCTCCGAAACCTAAGGTATTATCGGCGCGGGCATGCGGCAGAAGTCGACCAATATGGGACGACTTAGCTGGTGCCCGAACAGGCACGTTTTTTTTTTGAAAGAACGGTATTTATACAGACATTTTGGAATTTTTTTTAGGTGTGCAATGAGTGTGTGTAATGTGCAAAAATAAAAAAATATCAAATTAAAGAAATCAAATGTACAAATTAAAGTAAGAAATTTTGAAAAGTGGTTCCTCGATAGTACAGTGGGGACCAGGTTTCAATTCCCCGTCGGGAAAATCAAATTTTTGAAAGTGACAAAATTTGAAACGAGAATGGATGTTTAACAGTAAATATAAAAGTTTAAGTTAGAAGTAGTCAACAAACATTGCATTGTTTAATAACAAAAGAGAGAATGCTGTTGTCGAGTTCCTTGACTATCAGATATCCGTTACGCAGCTAGTGTGAATGCGAACGCGAAATTTCCTGATTTTTCTGGGATATCGATAGATATTTGGGGGAAAAAAATGAGGAATAAAATGAACAAATTTAAAAATTGTTCAAAAATGTGGGAGTGGCAGTTTTGGGCGGTTTTTGTGGCGTTGAGTGGACGTGGCAAAAATTATTTTTGGAAATCGATAGAAATTTACAAGATTAATAGAAATGTGCATCAACACATTTATCAAAAGTGTGGGGGTGGCAGTTTTGTGCGGTTTGTGGGCGTAAGAGTGGGCGTGGTAACATGGGTGCCCTAGGTCCTTGTCTCTAGAATTCAGAATGCTGAATCTTAAAATTCTAGTTATTATAGTTCCTGAGATTTCGACGTTCATACGGACAGACGGACAGTTGGAAAGACGGATCGACTCGGCTATTGATCCTGATCTATATGTATAGTCGGAAACCCTTCCTTCTGCCTGTTACATATTTTTCAACGAATCTCGTATACCCTTTTACTCTACGAGTAAGGGGTATAACAACCATCCCGATTGCGGCCAATACTCAAAATAAATATATGGTACAATTTTTCTTTCATTATATGGTTAAACTTGCTGAATTAATTTCAGAAGTTGGATTTCCAAGTATGATTTTGATAAAATAAAAAGTGTAATTGTGTTATAATTTGTATTTATGTCTGTTTGTGCTTATGTAAATTCTTCATAATACCGCATACTATGTCTCTTTGATTAGATTAAAACTAAATTCGTCAGTAATTTTTGGCTTTTGCTTTTTGGCTTCAGAATACCACATACCATACCTGGGTTTGAACTCCGGCCGGCGGTAGTGCTCTACTGACTGGGGTGTCGGAGCTCTACTCACTCCACTACCGCCGGCGGCAAACTTGACGGCGGCAAACTTGACTGGGATAAACTTGAATTTCGTCTGATTTGAAAATAATTTCGCAGCCTACTTATAAAAAGCTTTCCTGGAAATAAAAATCAAGCTATAAATACTTAAAGCGCAACTGAAAGCATTATGTCATAAGTACACGTATCGCGTTCGAGCAAGTGGAGCCGGTCTTTTATATGAGCCATTGACAGATCGCCTATGAGGTAATGAACATAACCAACCTATTGAAGATGTTTGGAATTATTTGAAATGTTTATATATAAGTTAAGTCACTGCAGTTTCCCTGGTGTTGTGAGCCCGACGACTCGCTGGTTGACCCTTTCCCTCCTTGAGCATTCCTTTCCCCCTTACGCCCTCCCGCTTTTAACAACCCAACTCACACCACTAAAAGCGACTGCTACAGGTAGTAACAACAAAAGGCAAGCCAATCAGAAGTTGGTCTTCCGATCCAATTCAATTAGCTGACAAACAAAAAGTCGCTCATTCGCTCGACCGACCGAATTGCGCAACGAGCGCAGACATGGCCGAAAAGTCTGATCAGCACTTATACTGGGCTGGTAGAAATATCTAGCGGTCAGTTACAATTAAACTGGAAACGGGTAAACAGAACTTTCAGCTGAATAAAACATTATATTGTCAAAACCTATTCCTCCGAGACTTTAAATTGAAGTCATTTTTTTCCAAGGATACAACGCCGAATATTCTCCGAAACCTAAGGTATTATCGGCGCGGGCATGCGGCAGAAGTCGACCAATATGGGACGACTTAGCTGGTGCCCGAACAGGCACGTTGAGTGGACGTGGCAAAAATTATTTTTGGAAATCGATAGAAATTTACAAGATTAATAGAAATGTGCATCAACTCATTTATCAAAAGTGTGGGGGTGGCAGTTTTGTGCGGTTTGTGGGCGTTAGAGTGGGCGTTGTAACATGGGTGCCCTAGGTCCTTGTCTCTAGAATTCAGAATGCTGAATCTTAAAATTCTAGCTATTATAGTTCCTGAG
Organism: Drosophila simulans; assembly: GCF_016746395.2. Classification (NCBI taxonomy): domain Eukaryota; kingdom Metazoa; phylum Arthropoda; class Insecta; order Diptera; family Drosophilidae; genus Drosophila; species Drosophila simulans. The sequence goes on along the minus strand of NC_052520.2, from coordinate 22,355,931 downwards.
ATTTCGACGTTCATACGGACAGACGGACAGTTGGAAAGACGGATCGACTCGGCTATTGATCCTGATCTATATGTATAGTCGGAAACCCTTCCTTCTGCCTGTTACATACTTTTCAACGAATCTCGTATACCCTTTTACTCTACGAGTAAGGGGTATAACAACCATCCCGATTGCGGCCAATAATCAAAATAAATATATGGTACAATTTTTCTTTCATTATATGGTTAAACTTGCTGAATTAATTTCAGAAGTTGGATTTCCAAGTATGATTTTGATAAAATAAAAAGTGTAATTGTGTTATAATTTGTATTTATGTCTGTTTGTGCTTATGTAAATTCTTCATAATACCGCATACTCTGTCTCTTTGATTAGATTAAAACTAAATTCGTCAGTAATTTTTGGCTTTTGCTTTTTGGCTTCAGAATACCACATACCATACCTGGGTTTGAACTCCGGCCGGCGGTAGTGCTCTGCTGACTGGGGTGTCGGAGCTCTACTCACTCCACTACCGCCGGCGGCAATGGCATAGCATCCTGGGATAAACTTGAATTTCGTCTGACTTGAAAATAATTTCGCAGCCTACTTATAAAAAGCTTTCCTGGAAATAAAAATCAAGCTATAAATACTTAAAGCGCAACTGAAAGCATTATGTCATAAGTACACGTATCGCGTTCGAGCAAGTGGAGCCGGTCTTTTATATGAGCCATTGACAGATCGCCAATGAGGTAATGAACATAACCAACCTATTGAAGATGTTTGGAATTATTTGAAATGTTTATATATAAGTTAAGACACTGCAGTTTCCCTGGTGTTGTGAGCCCGACGACTCGCTGGTTGACCCTTTCCCTCCTTGAGCATTCCTTTCCCCCTTACGCCCTCCCGCTTTTAACAACCCAACTCACACCACTAAAAGCGACGGCTACAGGTAGTAACAACAAAAGGCAAGCCAATCAGAAGTTGGTCTTCCGATCCAATTCAATTTGCTGACAAACAAAAAGTCGCTCATTCGCTCGACCGACCGAATTGCGCAACGAGCGCAGACATGGCCGAAAAGTCTGATCAGCACTTATACTGGGCTGGTAGAAATATCTAGCGGTCAGTTACAATTAAACTGGAAACGGGTAAACAGAACTTTCAGCTGAATAAAACATTATATTGTCAAAACCTATTCCTCCGAGACTTTAAATTGAAGTCATTTTTTTCCAAGAATACAACGGCGAATATTCTCCGAAACCTAAGGTATTATCGGCGCGGGCATGCGGCAGAAGTCGACCAATATGGGACGACTTAGCTGGTGCCCGAACAGGCACGTTTTTTTTTTGAAAGAACGGTATTTATACAGACATTTTGGAATTTTTTTTAGGTGTGCAATGAGTGTGTGTAATGTGCAAAAATAAAAAAATATCAAATTAAAGAAATCAAATGTACAAATTAAAGTAAGAAATTTTGAAAAGTGGTTCCTCGATAGTACAGTGGGGACCAGGTTTCAATTCCCCGTCGGGAAAATCAAATTTTTGAAAGTGACAAAATTTGAAACGAGAATGGATGTTTAACAGTAAATATAAAAGTTTAAGTTAGAAGTAGTCAACAAACATTGCATTGTTTAATAACAAAAGAGAGAATGCTGTTGTCGAGTTCCTTGACTATCAGATATCCGTTACGCAGCTAGTGTGAATGCGAACGCGAAATTTCCTGATTTTTCTGGGATATCGATAGATATTTGGGGAAAAAAAATGAGGAATAAAATGAACAAATTTAAAAATTGTTCAAAAATGTGGGAGTGGCAGTTTTGGGCGGTTTTTGTGGCGTTGAGTGGACGTGGCAAAAATTATTTTTGGAAATCGATAGAAATTTACAAGATTAATAGTAATGTGCATCAACACATTTATCAAAAGTGTGGGGGTGGCAGTTTTGTGCGGCTTGTGGGCGTTAGAGTGGGCGTGGTAACATGGGTGCCCTAGGTCCTTGTCTCTAGAATTCAGAATGCTGAATCTTAAAATTCTAGCTATTATAGTTCCTGAGATTTCGACGTTCATACGGACAGACGGACAGTTGGAAAGACGAATCGACTCGGCTATTGATCCTGATCTATATGTATAGTCGGAAACCCTTCCTTCTGCCTGTTACATACTTTTCAACGAATCTCGTATACCCTTTTACTCTACGAGTAAGGGGTATAACAACCATCCCGATTGCGGCCAATAATCAAAATAAATATATGGTACAATTTTTCTTTCATTATATGGTTAAACTTGCTGAATTAATTTCAGAAGTTCGATTTCCAAGTATGATTTTGATAAAATAAAAAGTGTAATTGTGTTATAATTTGTATTTATGTCTGTTTGTGCTTATGTAAATTCTTCATAATACCGCATACTATGTCTCTTTGATTAGATTAAAACTAAATTCGTCAGTAATTTTTGGCTTTTGCTTTTTGGCGTCAGAATACCACATACCATACCTGGGTTTGAACTCCGGCCGGCGGTAGTGCTCTACTGACTGGGGTGTCGGATCTCTACTCACTCCACTACCACCGGCGGCAATGGCATAGCATCCTGGGATAAACTTGAATTTCGTCTGATTTGAAAATAATTTCGCAGCCTACTTATAAAAAGCTTTCCTGGAAATAAAAATCAAATCAATATCGCGTTCGAGCAAGTGGAGCCGGTCTTTTATATGAGCCATTGACAGATCGCCTATGAGGTAATGAACATAACCAACCTATTGAAGATGTTTGGAATTATTTGAAATGTTTATATATATGTTAAGACACTGCAGTTTCCCTGGTGTTGTGAGCCCGACGACTCGCTGGTTGACCCTTTCCCTCCTTGAGCATTCCTTTCCCCCTTACGCCCTCCCGCTTTTAACAACCCAACTCACGCCACTAAAAGCGACTGTCGACAATCAGAAGTTGGTCTTCCGATCCAATTCAATTTGCTGACAAACAAAAAGTTGCTCATTCGCTCGACCGACCGAATTGCGCAACGAGCGCAGACATGGCCAAAAAGTCTGATCAGCACTTAAACTGGGCTGGTAGAAATATCCAGCGGTCAGTTACAATTAAATTGGAAACGGGTCAACAGAACTTTCAGATGAATAAAACATTATATTGTCAAAACCTATTCCTCCGAGACTTTAAATTGAAGTCATTGTTTTCCAAGGATACAACGCCGAATATTCTCCGGAACCTTAGGTATTATCGGCGCGGGCATGCGGCAGAAGTCTACCAATATGGGACGACTTAGCTGGTGCCCGAACAGGCACGTTTTTTTTGAAAGAACGTTATTTATAGAGACATTTTGGAATTTTTTTTTAGGTGTGCAATGAGTGTGTGTAAAGTGCAAAAATAAAAAAATATCAAATTAAAGAAAGCAAATGTACAAATTAAAGTAAGAAATTTTGAAAAGTGGTTCCTCGATAGTACAGTGGGGACCAGGTTTCAATTCCCCGTCGGGAAAACCAAATTTTTGAAAGTGCCAAAATTTGAAACGAGAATGGATGTTTAACAGTAAATATAAAAGTTTAAGTTAGAAGTAGTCAACAAACATTGCATTGTTTAATAACAAAAGAGAGAATGCTGTTGTCGAGTTCCTTGACTATCAGATATCCGTTACGCAGCTAGTGTGAATGCGAACGCGAAATTTCCTGATTTTTCTGGGATATCGATAGATATTTGGGGGAAAAAAATAAGGAATAAAATGAACAAATTTAAAAATTGTTCAAAAATGTGGGAGTGGCAGTTTTGGGCGGTTTTTGTGGCGTTGAGTGGACGTGGCAAAAATTCTTTTTGGAAATCGATAGAAATTTACAAGATTAATAGAAATGTGCATCAACACATTTATCAAAAGTGTGGGGGTGGCAGTTTTGTGCGGCTTGTGGGCGTTAGAGTGGGCGTGGTAACATGGGTGCCCTAGGTCCTTGTCTCTAGAATTCAGAATGCTGAATCTTAAAATTCTAGCTATTATAGTTCCTGAGATTTCGACGTTCATACGGACAGACGGACAGTTGGAAAGACGAATCGACTCGGCTATTGATCCTGATCTATATGTATAGTCGGAAACCCTTCCTTCTGCCTGTTACATACTTTTCAACGAATCTCGTATACCCTTTTACTCTACGAGTAAGGGGTATAACAACCATCCCGATTGCGGCCAATAATCAAAATAAATATATGGTACAATTTTTCTTTCATTATATGGTTAAACTTGCTGAATTAATTTCAGAAGTTCGATTTCCAAGTATGATTTTGATAAAATAAAAAGTGTAATTGTGTTATAATTTGTATTTATGTCTGTTTGTGCTTATGTAAATTCTTCATAATACCGCATACTATGTCTCTTTGATTAGATTAAAACTAAATTCGTCAGTAATTTTTGGCTTTTGCTTTTTGGCGTCATACCATACCTGGGTTTGAACTCCGGCCGGCGGTAGTGCTCTACTGACTGGGGTGTCGGATCTCTACTCACTCCACTACCGCCGGCGGCAATGGCATAGCATCCTGGGATAAACTTGAATTTCGTCTGATTTGAAAATAATTTCGCAGCCTACTTATAAAAAGCTTTCCTGGAAATAAAAATCAAATCAATATCGCGTTCGAGCAAGTGGAGCCGGTCTTTTATATGAGCCATTGACAGATCGCCTATGAGGTAATGAACATAACCAACCTATTGAAGATGTTTGGAATTATTTGAAATGTTTATATATATGTTAAGACACTGCAGTTTCCCTGGTGTTGTGAGCCCGACGACTCGCTGGTTGACCCTTTCCCTCCTTGAGCATTCCTTTCCCCCTTACGCCCTCCCGCTTTTAACAACCCAACTCACGCCACTAAAAGCGACTGTCGAAGATCAGAAGTTGGTCTTCCGATCCAATTCAATTTGCTGACAAACAAAAAGTCGCTCATTCGCTCGACCGACCGAATTGCGCAACGAGCGCAGACATGGCCAAAAAGTCTGATCAGCACTTAAACTGGGCTGGTAGAAATATCCAGCGGTCAGTTACAATTAAACTGGAAACGGGTCAACAGAACTTTCAGATGAATAAAACATTATATTGTCAAAACCTATTCCTCCGAGACTTTAAATTGAAGTCATTGTTTTCCAAGGATACAACGCCGAATATTCTCCGGAACCTTAGGTATTATCGGCGCGGGCATGCGGCAGAAGTCTACCAATATGGGACGACTTAGCTGGTGCCCGAACAGGCACGTTTTTTTTGAAAGAACGTTATTTATAGAGACATTTTGGAATTTTTTTTTAGGTGTGCAATGAGTGTGTGTAAAGTGCAAAAATGAAAAAATATCAAATTAAAGAAAGCAAATGTACAAATTAAAGTAAGAAATTTTGAAAAGTGGTTCCTCGATAGTACAGTGGGGACCAGGTTTCAATTCCCCGTCGGGAAAACCAAATTTTTGAAAGTGCCAAAATTTGAAACGAGAATGGATGTTTAACAGTAAATATAAAAGTTTAAGTTAGAAGTAGTCAACAAACATTGCATTGTTTAATAACAAAAGAGAGAATGCTGTTGTCGAGTTCCTTGACTATCAGATATCCGTTACGCAGCTAGTGTGAATGCGAACGCGAAATTTCCTGATTTTTCTGGGATATCGATAGATATTTGGGGAAAAAAAATGAGGAATAAAATGAACAAATTTAAAAATTGTTCAAAAATGTGGGAGTGGCAGTTTTGGGCGGTTTTTGTGGCGTTGAGTGGACGTGGCAAAAATTCTTTTTGGAAATCGATAGAAATTTACAAGATTAATAGAAATGTGCATCAACACATTTATCAAAAGTGTGGGGGTGGCAGTTTTGTGCGGCTTGTGGGCGTTAGAGTGGGCGTGGTAACATGGGTGCCCTAGGTCCTTGTCTCTAGAATTCAGAATGCTGAATCTTAAAATTCTAGTTATTATAGTTCCTGAGATTTCGACGTTCATACGGACAGACGGACAGTTGGAAAGACGGATCGACTCGGCTATTGATCCTGATCTATATGTATAGTCGGAAACCCTTCCTTCTGCCTGTTACATACTTTTCAACGAATCTCGTATACCCTTTTACTCTACGAGTAAGGGGTATAACAACCATCCCGATTGCGGCCAATAATCAAAATAAATATATGGTACAATTTTTCTTTCATTATATGGTTAAACTTGCTGAATTAATTTCAGAAGTTCGATTTCCAAGTATGATTTTGATAAAATAAAAAGTGTAATTGTGTTATAATTTGTATTTATGTCTGTTTGTGCTTATGTAAATTCTTCATAATACCGCATACTATGTCTCTTTGATTAGATTAAAACTAAATTCGTCAGTAATTTTTGGCTTTTGCTTTTTGGCTTCAGAATACCACATACCATACCTGGGTTTGAACTCCGGCCGGCGGTAGTGCTCTACTGACTGGGGTGTCGGATCTCTACTCACTCCACTACCGCCGGCGGCAATGGCATAGCATCCTGGGATAAACTTGAATTTCGTCTGATTTGAAAATAATTTCGCAGCCTACTTACAAAAAGCTTTCCTGGAAATAAAAATCAAATCCATATCGCGTTCGAGCAAGTGGAGCCGGTCTTTTATATGAGCCATTGACAGATCGCCTATGAGGTAATGAACATAACCAACCTATTGAAGATGTTTGGAATTATTTGAAATGTTTATATATATGTTAAGACACTGCAGTTTCCCTGGTGTTGTGAGCCCGACGACTCGCTGGTTGACCCTTTCCCTCCTTGAGCATTCCTTTCCCCCTTACGCCCTCCCGCTTTTAACAACACAACTCACACCACTAAAAGCGACTGCTACAGGTAGTAACAACAAAGGGCAAGCCAATCAGAAGTTGGTCTTCCGATCCAATTCAATTTGCTGACAAACAAAAAGTCGCTCATTCGCTCGACCGACCGAATTGCGCAACGAGCGCAGACATGGCCGAAAAGTCTGATCAGCACTTAAACTGGGCTGGTAGAAATATCCAGCGGTCAGTTACAATTAAACTGGAAACGGGTAAACAGAACTTTCAGCTGAATAAAACATTATATTGTCAAAACCTATTCCTCCGAGACTTTAAATTGAAGTCATTGTTTTCCAAGGATACAACGCCGAATATTCTCCGAAACCTAAGGTATTAACGGCGCGGGCATGCGGCAGAAGTCGACCAATATGGGACGACTTAGCTGGTGCCCGAACAGGCACGCAGGCATACAGACATTTTGGAATTTTTTTTTAGGTGTGCAATGAGTGTGTGTAAAGTGCAAAAATAAAAAAATATCAAATTAAAGAAAGCAAATGTACAAATTAAAGTAAGAAATTTTGAAAAGTGGTTCCTCGATAGTACAGTGGGGACCAGGTTTCAATTCCCAGTCGGGAAAACCAAATTTTTGAAAGTGCCAAAATTTGAAACGAGAATGGATGTTTAACAGTAAATATAAAAGTTTAAGTTAGAAGTAGTCAACAAACATTGCATTGTTTAATAACAAAAGAGAGAATGCTGTTGTCGAGTTCCTTGACTATCAGATATCGGAAAGATATCCGAATGCGAACGCGAAATTTCCTGATTTTTCTGGGATATCGATAGATATTTGGGGAAAAAAAATGAGGAATAAAATGAACAAATTTAAAAATTGTTCAAAAATGTGGGAGTGGCAGTTTTGGGCGGTTTTTGTGGCGTTGAGTGGACGTGGCAAAAATTATTTTTGGAAATCGATAGAAATTTACAAGATTAATAGAAATGTGCATCAACACATTTATCAAAAGTGTGGGGGTGGCAGTTTTGTGCGGCTTGTGGGTGTTAGAGTGGGCGTGGTAACATGGGTGCCCTAGGTCCTTGTCTCTAGAATTCAGAATGCTGAATCTTCAAATTCTAGCTATTATAGTTCCTGAGATTTCGACGTTCATACGGACAGACGGACAGTTGGAAAGACGGATCGACTCGGCTATTGATCCTGATCTATATGTATAGTCGGAAACCCTTCCTTCTGCCTGTTACATACTTTTCAACGAATCTCGTATACCCTTTTACTCTACGAGTAAGGGGTATAACAACCATCCCGATTGCGGCCAATAATCAAAATAAATATATGGTACAATTTTTCTTTCATTATATGGTTAAACTTGCTGAATTAATTTCAGAAGTTCGATTTCCAAGTATGATTTTGATAAAATAAAAAGTGTAATTGTGTTATAATTTGTATTTATGTCTGTTTGTGCTTATGTAAATTCTTCATAATACCGCATACTATGTCTCTTTGATTAGATTAAAACTAAATTCGTCAGTAATTTTTGGCTTTTGCTTTTTGGCGTCAGAATACCACATACCATACCTGGGTTTGAACTCCGGCCGGCGGTAGTGCTCTACTGACTGGGGTGTCGGAGCTCTACTCACTCCACTACCGCCGGCGGCAATGGCATAGCATTCTGGGATAAACTTGAATTTCGTCTGATTTGAAAATAATTTCGCAGCCTACTTATAAAATATAGCTTTCCTGGAAATAAAAATCGAGCTATAAATACTTAAAGCGCAACTGAAAGCATTATGTCATAAGTACACGTATCGCGTTCGAGCAAGTGGAGCCGGTCTTTTATATGAGCCATTGACAGATCGCCTATGAGGTAATGAACATAACCAGCCTTTTGAAGATGTTTAGAATTATTTGAAATCTTTATATATAAGTTAAGACACTGCAGTTTCCCTGGTGTTGTGAACCCGACGACTCGCTGGTTGACCCTTTCCCTCCTTGAGCATTCCTTCCCCCTTACGCCCTCCCGCTTTTAACAACCCAACTCACGCCACTAAAAGCGACTGTCGACAATCACATGTTGGTCTTTCGATCCAATTCAATTTGCTGACAAACAAAAAGTCGCTCATTCGCTCGACCGACCGAATTGCGCAACGAGCGCAGACATGGCCGAAAAGTCTGATCAGCACTTAAACTGGGCTGGTAGAAATATCCAGCGGTCAGTTACAATTAAACTGGAAACGGGTCAACAGAACTTTCAGATGAATAAAACATTATATTGTCAAAACCTATTCCTCCGAGACTTTAAATTGAAGTCATTGTTTTCCAAGGATACAACGCCGAATATTCTCCGGAACCTTAGGTATTATCGGCGCGGGCATGCGGCAGAAGTCTACCAATATGGGACGACTTAGCTGGTGCCCGAACAGGCACGTTTTTTTTTGAAAGAACGTTATTTATAGAGACATTTTGGAATTTTTTTTAGGTGTGCAATGAGTGTGTGTAAAGTGCAAAAATGAAAAAATATCAAATTAAAGAAAGCAAATGTACAAATTAAAGTAAGAAATTTTGAAAAGTGGTTCCTCGATAGTACAGTGGGGACCAGGTTTCAATTCCCCGTCGGGAAAACCAAATTTTTGAAAGTGACAAAATTTGAAACGAGAATGGATGTTTAACAGTAAATATAAAAGTTTAAGTTAGAAGTAGTCAACAAACATTGCATTGTTTAATAACAAAAGAGAGAATGCTGTTGTCGAGTTCCTTGACTATCAGATATCCTTTACGCAGCTAGTGTGAATGCGAACGCGAAATTTCCTGATTTTTCTGGGATATCGATAGATATTTGGGGGAAAAAAATAAGGAATAAAATGAACAAATTTAAAAATTGTTCAAAAATGTGGGAGTGGCAGTTTTGGGCGGTTTTTGTGGCGTTGAGTGGACGTGGCAAAAATTCTTTTTGGAAATCGATAGAAATTTACAAGATTAATAGAAATGTGCATCAACACATTTATCAAAAGTGTGGGGGTGGCAGTTTTGTGCGGCTTGTGGGTGTTAGAGTGGGCGTGGTAACATGGGTGCCCTAGGTCCTTGTCTCTAGAATTCAGAATGCTGAATCTTCAAATTCTAGCTATTATAGTTCCTGAGATTTCGACGTTCATACGGACAGACGGACAGTTGGAAAGACGGATCGACTCGGCTATTGATCCTGATCTATATGTATAGTCGGAAACCCTTCCTTCTGCCTGTTACATACTTTTCAACGAATCTCGTATACCCTTTTACTCTACGAGTAAGGGGTATAACAACCATCCCGATTGCAACCAATAATCAAAATAAATATATGGTACAATTTTTCTTTCATTATATGGTTAAACTTGCTGAATTAATTTCAGAAGTTCGATTTCCAAGTATGACTTTGATAAAATAAAAAGTGCAATTGTGTTATAATTTGTATTTATGTCTGTTTGTGCTTATGTAAATTCTTCATAATACCGCATACTATGTCTGTGATTGATTAGGTTAATACTTAATTCGCCAGTAATTTTTGGCTTTTGCTTTTTAGCTTCAGAATACCACATACCATAAAACCTGGGTTTGAACTTCGGCCGGCGGTAGTGCAATGGCATAGCATCCACTACCGCCGGCGGTAGTGGAGTGAGTAGAGCTCCGACACCCCAGTCAGTAGAGCACTACCGCCGGCGGCAATGGCATAGCTTCCTGGAATAAACTTGAATTTCGTCTGATTTGAAAATAATTTCGCAGCATTCTTTTCCCCCTTACGCCCTCCCGCTTTTAACAACCCAACTCACACCACTAAAAGCGACTGCTACAGGTACAAAAGGCAAGCCATTTTTTAACTAGTGGTGGTATTATCAAAATAGCATCTCTGTATCTTCCTCCAAATAAGGGTTGGACTAAAAACGATTTTGATCAGCTACTGATCACATTGGGCCCCAAGTTTTTAGCAGGAGGGGATTACAATGCTAAGCACCAATGGTGGGGCAACCTAAGGGCATGCAGTCGAAGAAAACGACTACAAGAGGCCATCATAACTATTTCTAGCGAAGTTCTAGCTACAGGTGAACTTAACTTTTACTCATCTAACACTAGACTGACGCCAACAGTTTTGGACTTTTTTATCGTAAATAAACTTTCAATAGAAACAAAATACGATCTATTTTCTGATCACCTACCTATAGTAGCAACATTAAGCCACACTCCCCAATATAAATCCAGAAAGAAATCCTTACTAGCTTCCGGCTCCTCTATCGAAACATTTAGGAATGTCCTAGACAGAAGCATTAACCTAAACATGGACATAAATTATCCAGAAGACATCGAAGATGCTATAGTGATGTTCATGGACATGAACACTGCGTGTTCCGTGGCTGCGACACTTGCTACACCAGGAAGCAGAAATTCTCCTACCCAGAGTAGACGCAGTGTACTTCCACAAAACGCTTTAATTCTCATACATCTCAAACGAAGAGCTAGACGAGAATTTTCAAGAACAGGAGACGCACGCGCCCACAACATTTACAAAAGGTTATAAAATCGTCTTAACAAAGTTCTGGTGAAAAACAAACAAGACCACTTTGACCAAATGCTGGAAAATGCAAGTCCTGATGCATCGACTAATTACTCGCTGTGGAAACTCACGAATAACCTTAAAAGACAAGTTATTCCAAAGGCTCCCATCAGAAATCCGGCTGGTGGTTGGTGCGGCTCCAGTCAGGAGAAGGCCGATATCTTTGCAAGCAGCTTAGAGGATAGATTTAAGCCACTGAATCTTACTCCGGCAGAATACCGAGACAGGGTGCAAACTCTCTTGGACCAACCTTTTCAAATGGCCCTTCCCACAAACCCTGTTACTTTGGAAGAGGTAGTAACGCAAATCAAAAAGCTCAAACCTAAAAAATCGCCTGGTGAGGACCTCCTAGATAACAGGACGCTCAAACTCCTTCCCATCAAATCTGTACTTTTCTTAGTCCTACTGTTCATTAGCGCTCTAAGGCTGGGACACTTTCAAGCAAATGGAAATCAGCAATCATAACGATGATTCCGAAGCCTGGAAAGCAACCCACTGAAGTAGATGCATATAGGCCCCTTAGTCTTCTACTCGCGCTAGGGAAACTGTTGGAAAGGGTAATATTAGAACGCATCCTCAAACTTTTAAGCGTGAGCCAAGCTCTTCCAAAGTGGCAGTTCGGTTTCCAAAAAAGTCATGGCACTCCAGAACAGCTTCACCGAGTGACAAACTTTGCTTTGAAGGCAATGGAGGACAAGATGTATACAACAGCTGTATTCATGGATATACAACAAGCCTTTGATAGAGTTTGGCATGATGGTCTTCTAAGAAAGCTTAAGACCATTTTTACGCCACAGCTATTTTTTCTTATCAAAAGCTTTCTATCGAACAGACAGTTCAGTGTGGTTGTCGATGGCGACAAATCGTCTACGCGTACAATCTCAGCAGGCGTACCCCAAGGCAGTGTTTTAGGCCCGACTCTTTATTCGCTGTATACTTCTGATATGCCGGATTCCTTGTGCTGTACAGAAGTTGAAGACGAAAACGTTCTTATTGCAACCTACGCGGATGACACCGCGGTAATGGTCAGGAGTACAAGCATAAGTGATGCAACCAGGAGCCTACAGGAATATGTGACGGCCTTCGGGAAGTGGGCAACGGAATGGAATATCGCATTAATTGCAGCAAATGTGCTTGCGTCACATTCACAAAGAGGCCTTTGAACTGCTCTGGAATTTCCATGCTCGGCTCCACACTTCGACACGAGACCTTCTACAAATACCTCGGGGTGATTTTAGACAGAGGACTAACGTTTCAAAGACATACGACTATGATCAAGCAAGCAGTACTTTCAAAGGCTGCAAAAATGTCGTGGCTCTTATCGCCGAGAAACAAACTCTCATTGGCAAATAAAGTTCGGCTGTATAAATCCATCCTGACCCCAATTTGGAAGTATGCGTTGCAAATATACGGAATTACGGCCAGAACTAACTTGAATAAAATAAGAGTTGCTCAAAGTAAAGTAGTTAGATCACTATGTAACTCCCCCTGGTACATGAGAACCAGAGATATAGAAAGAGATCTTAATATTCCAAAGAAAGGCGATGTATTCAGGACCCATGCGGAAATGTATATGCGGCGACTAGGTTCCCACCCCAACACCCTGGCGAGAAGGCTTATCCATCCCCCGAAAAAAAGAAGGCTAAAAAGATTCCATCCACATGATCTCTCATTGAGATTATTATAATTATTTGTTCATGGAAAAGAAATCAATTAAATATTGTTAGAATAACTTAATTTATAAAGTAATGTATAAGTAATGTTTATATTGGTATGCCTATGCTGTAAAATTTTATGTAAAACCTGGTCAAGTTGCCACATAGGTAGCAGTAAACTTGTTTAATTCCAATTAATAAAATTAAAAAAAAAAAAAAAAAAAGAACTGTGTGTAAAGTGCAAAAATAAAAAAATATCAAACTCGATAGTACAGTGGGGACCAGGTTTCGATTCCCCGTTGGGAAAACCAAATTTTTGAAAGTGCCTAAATTTGAAACGAGAATGGATGTTTAACAGTAAATATAAAAGTTTAAGCTAGAAGTTGTCAACAAACATAGCATTGTTAAATAACAAAAGAGAGAATGCTGTTGTTGAGTTCCTTGACTATCAGATACCCGTTACTCAGCTAGTGTGAATGCGAACGCGAAATTTCCTGATTTTTCTGGGATATCGATAGATATTTGGGGATGATAGATATTTTGGGGAGGAAATGAGGAATAAAATGAACAAATTTAAAAATTGTTCAAAAATGTGGGAGTGGCAGTTTTGGGCGGTTTTTGTGGCGTTGAGTGGACGTGGCAAAAATTCTTTTTTTGAAATCGATAGAAATTTACAAGATTAATAGAAAGGTGCATCAATACATTTATCAAAAGTGTGGGGGTGGCAGTTTTGTGCGGTTTGTGGGCGTTAGAGTGGGCGTGGTAAAATGGGTGCCCTAGGTCCTTGTCTCTAGCATTCAGAATGCTGAATCTTAAAATTCTAGCTATTATAGTTCCTGAGATTTCGACGTTCATACGGACAGACGGACAGTTGGAAAGACGGATCGACTCGGCTATTGATCCTGATCTATATGTATAGTCGGAAACCCTTCCTTCTGCCTGTTACATACTTTTCAACGAATCTCGTATACCCTTTTAATCTACGAGTAAGGGGTATAACAACCATCCCGATTGCGGCCAATAATCAAAATAAATATATGGTACAATTTTTCTTTCATTATATGGTTAAACTTGCTGAATTAATTTCAGAAGTTCGATTTCCAAGTATGATTTTGATAAAATAAAAAGTGTAATTGTGTCATAATTTGTATTTATGTCTGTTTGTGCTTATGTAAATTCTTCATAATACCGCATACTATGTCTCTTTGATTAGATTAAAACTAAATTCGTCAGTAATTTTTGGCTTTTGCTTTTTGGCTTCAGAATACCTGGGTTTGAACTTCGGCCGGCGGTAGTGCTCTACTGACTGGGGTGTCGGAGCTCTACTCACTCCACTACCGCCGGCGGCAATGTCATAGCATCCTGGGATAAACTTGAATTTCGTCTGATTTGAAAATAATTTCGCAGCCTACTTATAAAAAGCTTTCCTGGAAATAAAAATCAAGCTATAAATACTTAAAGCACAACTGAAAGCATTATGTCATAAGTACACGTATCGCGTTCGAGAAAGTGGACAGATCGCCTATGAGGTAATGAACATAACCAACCTATTTAAGATGTTTGGAATTATTTGAAATGTTTATATAAGTTAACACGCGCAAGCTTAAGTTTGCTGACAACGCTGCTACGCCGGATGCCGTCGCGACAAAGTTGCAGCCGAAACCAGAAACCCGCACGCGCAAGCTGCCTGACTGCCCGTTGCAGACGCTGACTCAACATTCAGCCGACTTTCCAGCGGCAGCGGCGGCTTCGTGGTCCGGCGGAGCTGGCCCTAAGTTTTAGTTTTTAATTTTGTTCTCCAAAGGTTCTTACATACCAGAAATAAAAACAAATAAAGTTACTTGCTAAAAAAGACTTATTTCAATTGGCGCCCACACGGAAAGTAACCCAGTTACTCTAACTCTTCGAGCTAACGCAAAGAGTCGCGGTACGGTTCAATAAAGTGAATAACAAAATCAACAAGTGAACAGTTACTCTATTATCTAACCGAAATAACTCTTCGAGCTAAAGCAAAGAGTTGCGGTATGATTTAATAAAGTAAACAAAAAACACAACAAATCCAATTTTGTGGAAAAAAAAACCCAAAAATAGTGCAAAAATACGCACACAACAAATACAAAAAAATTAAGAACCCCAGCCAAAGAGCTGAGCGAGTAAAAAAAATCAAATCAACAAGTACGAGCGGCCGACGGGAAACAGCATATCGCAGCGGCCACCACACCACTTGATCGAAGTTCGAATTTCATATATAAAAAAAATGTAAGTGAGATGTTCATTTTTATTTTTCGAATAAAGTAAATAAAATGCTCAGAGCTGTCAGTGTGAGATCTCAGTGTTTATAAAAACAAACTTAAATAAATTTCTGCCTGTTGCAATAAAGCGTTAAAGAACCTCTATAAGCTTAAACAAAAAATTAATTCCGAAACGATTTGAGTCTTTTTATGTTGCGTCCAGGGCAATACCAAAACAGAGCGGGCGACAGTAGTGGCGACGAACTAATACCCTCATACTTAGAGCGGACTTTAGAACAATCAAAAAAAATGAATGCTGAACAGGTTGCCCGAATGGAGGCAAAGGTGCAGGCAGCCCTTGAGCAACAAGCCCGATTATTTGACGAAAAGATAGCCTCCCTGACAAACCAGCTTGGTAAAGCTAGAGTTTCTGCACCACAGATAGAAATTTTCCAAGAAGCTGAAATAGTGCCAGGGACCCGCTGCGATGAGCCCTTAGATCTAGCAAAGTCCATCCCCGAGTTCGGCGGAAAGATAGAAAACTATGTTTCGTGGAGGCAAGCCGCTTCCGCAGCCTATAAAGTCTTCGAACCATACAGCGGCACCTCAAGACACTACCAGGCAGTAGCTATAATCAGAAACAAAGTAAGGGGACCAGCAGATGCTGTGCTGGCATCATTCAACACAGTGTTGAATTTTAAAGCCATTATTGCTAGGTTAGATTTTACATACGCGGACAAGACACCGGTTCACGTAATCCAACAGCAACTAAGCACTCTTCAGCAGGGCAACTTGCCACTAATACAATATTTCGACGAAGTCGAAAAAAAACTCACACTATTGACAAATAAAACACTAATGACGCACGACTCCGTCGCAGCAGCTATATTAAACGAAAAATTTAGAAACGACGCGCTTCACGTTTTCGTCTCAGGATTAAAAAAATCCCTGAAGTGGGCAGTCTTCCCGGCGCAACCCATAGATCTCCCCTCAGCCTTAGCTCTAGCCCAAGAGGCTGAATCAAGCAATGAGAGAGGCTATTTCGCAGCAAATTTTGCAAGACACCTTGAGGAAAAACCCCAAAAACAAAATTCGCCAAAGGGTCAGAACTGGCGTCAGAACGCCCAACAGGCAAAGGAAGAAAATCCTCAAAACAGGAATCCCTACTTCCAAAAGAACCAAAAAGACAGAAATGACCAGCAAAACCCAAATAGCGCAAAACAGCGATTTAACAACCAAAAGTCCCAAGGGCGGGGTCCCGAGCCAATGGAGGTAGATTCCTCCTCGCGCTCCAGGCAACCCACACAGGGTTACTGGAACAATCAAAGGTACGGCGACCAGTCCATGAGGACCCAACAAAACCTAAATCATCTACCCCAAGAAGAGAGTAGCGGTGACTACGAGTCACGATCACAGCATGAAACGACACAGGTTGAGGACGATTTGTCCGAAGTCGAAAGCTGTAATTTTTTAGCGGAAGCTCCCTGCTTCCGTTCATAAGACGAACGGTTGCAGGGCGAATTATCAGACTTCTGATAGACACAGGGGCCTCAAAAAATTATATAAAACCCCTTCCCGAACTGGCACATTGGGTGCCAGTTGACAGCCCTTTTCAAGTCAAATCAATTCATGGGCACACTAAGATCGAGCAGAAATGCCCCATCCACCTTTTCGGTGTAAAGTCCTATTTTTTCATGCTAGAGTCACTTAATGACTTTGATGGCATAATTGGCCTTGACCTGTTAAAACAGATCAATGCCCAAATAGATCTGACAAACAACGTCATTAAACATGACCATGGGATGGAAGAAATCGAGTTCACTAAATGTCAACAGGTGAACCATATTCAAATTAATGACGCAGATGTCCCTCCTGCTATCAGACCCACTTTTGATAGTATGATCAAAAAAATGGTAAAGGCATTTGCGGACGTTAACGAGTCCCTACCGTACAACATAAATACGGTTGCCACCATACCAACGGATGACGAACCAGTTTACTCAAAACTGTATCCGTATCCAAAGGGCGTGTCTGACTTTGTCAATGCAGAGGTTAAACAACTTCTAGCGAATGGCATAATACGACCGTCAAAGTCCCCTTACAATAACCCGATATGGGTCGTCGACAAAAAAGGCATCGACGAAGCGGGTCACAAACAAAAGCGTCTGGTTATTGATTTTAGGAAACTAAATCATAAGACAACCGACGACAAATACCCTATCCCATCCATTTCGACTATATTGTCAAATTTGGGCGAGGCCCAGTATTTCACTACGCTGGACCTCAAGTCAGGGTTTCACCAAATCGAATTGGCTGAAAGAGACAGGAAAAAGACAGCGTTCTCTGTCAACAACGGGAAGTACGAGTTTTGTAGACTCCCCTTCGGGCTGAGAAATGCCCCAAGTATTTTTCAACGAGCCATCGATGATGTGCTCCGCGAACAAATTGGTAGGATATGTTATGTTTACGTCGACGACGTAATAATTTTCTCCAAGTCCAAAGAAGACCACGTCAGAGACATTGAGTGGGTCTTGAAAAACCTTAGGGACGCAGGCATGCGGGTGTCTCAAGAAAAATCCAAGTTTTTTAAAAAAAACGTGGAATACTTGGGATTTACAGTGTGCAGAGGCGGGATTCAGTCCTCGCCCGATAAAATTAAGGCTATTAAGGACTTTCCCCCACCAAAAACCCTATTCGCTCTAAGGTCATTTTTAGGTCTAGCACGCTATTATAGCTGCTTTATAACGGGCTTCGCCAACATCGCAAGGCCCCTAACAGATATCTTGAAAGGCGAAAATGGCAAAGTAAGTGCCAACTACTCAAGAAAGGTGATAATCGAGTTGTCACCAGAGCAGAATGAAGCCTTCGATAGGCTAAAAAATATACTGGCCTCCGAAGATGTAATGTTGTCCTACCCAAATTACAAGAAGCCTTTTGACCTCACAACAGACGCGTCTGGCTGCGGACTGGGAGCGGTACTGTCTCAAGACGGCCGCCCGATAACAATGATCTCGCGAACACTGCGAGGTAACGAGGTAAATTTTGCCACAAATGAGCGTGAGCTTCTCGCCATTGTATGGGCACTTAAGAACCTCAGAAATTACCTGTATGGTGTTAAGAATCTTAACATTCATACAGACCACCAGCCATTAACCTTTTCGGTATCGGACAAAAACCCGAATGCCAAAATAAAGCGTTGGAAAGCCTTCATTGATGAGCACAACGCAAACATAATTTATAAACCCGGAAAAGAGAACTTGGTAGCAGACGCTCTGTCTCGCCAAAATGTCAACGCACTAGAGGACTCAGTAGACTCGGATGTCACCACCATCCACAGCGAAGAATCCCTCACGTATACCATTGAAGCCACAGACAAACCAGTGAATTGTTTCCGGAACCAAATTATTTTGAAAGAAGGAACTATTCCCCAACAGAATACGCTTATTTTGTTTAAGGCAAGAACTCGTCACATACTACATTTTTCTGATCACAGCACATTATTGCAAAGCATTAAAGATGCAGTAAATGCTGACGTAGTCAACGCAATTCATTGCGAGCTACCCATACTGGCTTTCATCCAACACGGACTGGTTATGGCATTCCCTTCCACCACCTTTAGATATTGCAAGAACTTGGTAACAGACATTGTAAACCCAATGGAACAGAGGGAAATTGCGACGGCCGAACATAATCGCGCGCACAGAGCAGCCCAAGAAAATGCGAAACAAATACTTAGGGACTACTTTTTTCCAAAAATGGGTCACTTAACATCAGAAATAGCTGCAAACTGTAGAATTTGTACTATGAGCAAACATGATCGGCACCCAAGAAAGCAGGAATTAGGAAAAACCCCGATACCGTCGTTTGCCGGAGAAATGTTGCACATAGATGTTTACTCCACTGCTGGTAAATATTTTCTAACCTGCATCGATAAGTTTTCCAAGTTTGCAGTAGTACAGCCTATACGGTCTCGCGCAATTGTGGATATAAAAGCTCCACTTTTGCAACTTTTGAACATGTTCCCCGAAACAAAGGCAATTTACTGCGACAACGAGAAATCCTTGAACTCGGAAACTATTAAATCAATGCTCAGCAATAACTTTGGCATCGTGATTTCAAACGCCCCACCCTTGCATAGTCTCTCTAATGGACAAGTCGAGCGGTTCCATGGCACTCTTGGGGATATAGCACGCTCTTATAAGTTGGAAACACGAGTAGAGGACACTGTCGAAAACATTCTCTTTGCAACTATAAAGTACAACAGGTCAATTCATTCGGTGACAAACGAGAGACCCATAGACGTAATTCACGCAGCCTCCAAAGATAGTACAGTGCAGATCAAAGAAAAAATTGCATCAGCACAGCAAAAGACACTTGACCAAATGAATAAAAAAAAGATCTATAAGTCGTATTTGGTAGGCGATCGGGTTTGGATAAAAAACAATAAGAGACTAGGAAATAAACTATCACCCCTATTCACAGAGGGTATAGTGGAAGCAGATCTAGGTACGACGGTTCTTATTAAAGGAAGGGTGGTCCATAAGGACAATCTTAAATAGGCTCTTGACATTTGAAAAATCATGACAACTATTTTTAACTAATTACATTTTTATTTAGGTTGTATCTTTTCAGTTTAATAATAGCAGCCATGACCTTGACCGAAGCGACATTGAGACTCAACGACTACTCCCACGCGGACTACATACCTATAGTTGACGGAGACGTAACAATCTGGGACTCGTACACTTATTTGGGACACACGACGAACTTGACATCGTTCGAAACTTACATCGACGAGACATGGAAATTAATAGACAAACTACCCAAAGACCATATGAGACAGGTACTGAAAACGGACGTACAGCACATAGCCACTTTAATAACTTCCCTGACCGTTCATCACCGACAAGCACGTAGCATTAACATGATAGGTAGTGCCCTTAAGGCAATTGCAGGAACCCCAGATTTTGATGACTGGGAACAAATAAAATTCAAACAAAATCAGTTAATAGAATCCGAAAGTAAGCAGATAGAGATCAACACTAAATTCCAAGCAAGACTCAATGACGTTTCAAGGGCCCTCAATGCAATTTTGAAACCAGATGCAGAGGTCGAACATTTTTATGCAACTATTTTGGCAAAGAATAGAATGATAATTACAAACCTCGAGGACTTAATCCTCACTGTTACACTTGCAAAAATAAATTTAATCAGCCCCCTTATACTAGACAGCATCGACATTAAAGAATTATTAAATGAACAACTCACCAATACTAGTATAACCGACCTTTTAGAGGTCTCCCATATAAAAGCTTTTCAAAATTCTGAATTATTGTACTTTCTGATCAAATATCCCAAACCTCTGTTAAGCTGTAAAAATAGATATCCTTCCTGTCCAGCATAATAACATAATATTAGATCTAGAAGAGGGTAATACGGTGGCCGACTGCGGAACAAAGACCTTCGCTGTACGTGACTGCGCTGCTACTGTGAGCACCACTTTCTGCAGAAGACTACAAAATACTTCATGCGCTCAACAACTGGTATCTGGAACTGTCGCTCACTGTGCCACACGCCCCGGTCACCTGGCGCCCGTGATAGTAATCGGAGAGGGTATTGCAGTAATAAACAACGCGACCATGAATGTAGTGGACAGCACTGGACACAAACAGATAATCGCGGGAACTTTCCTCGCGACTTACGACGATTACGTCTCACTAAATGGCACCCGTTACGTGAACCACCGAGGCATCCTGAAGAAGAAACCTGCTGTATCCACGTCAGCCGTGGTCAACGTCACCCTTTTCAGAGAACATCTGAGCCTCCCATTTCTACATGACCTAACCATGAAGAATCTCCGACATATCGGGGATCTTAGAACAGGATTATCTTCACGATCGTATGGCGGCTTAGCACTCATCGCCCTATTCCTACTCCTCCTGGGCACCTGGAAATTGTACCAGTGCAGAATGGGAAAGAAGAAACCCGAGGACGCGTTTCAAACTAGTAGGGGAGGAGTTAACACGCGCAAGCTTAAGTTTGCTGACAACGCTGCTACGCCGGATGCCGTCGCGACAAAGTTGCAGCCGAAACCAGAAACCCGCACGCGCAAGCTGCCTGACCGCCCGTTGCAGACGCTGACTCAACATTCAGCCGACTTTCCAGCGGCAGCGGCGGCTTCGTGGTCCGGCGGAGCTGGCCCTAAGTTTTAGTTTTTAATTTTGTTCTCCAAAGGTTCTTACATACCAGAAATAAAAACAAATAAAGTTACTTGCTAAAAAAGACTTATTTCAATTTATATAAGTTAAGACACTGCAGTTTCCCTGGTGTTGTGAGCCCGACGACTCGCTGGTTGACCCTTTCCCTCCTTGAGCATTCCTTTCCCCCTTACGCCCTCCCGCTTTTAACAACCCAACTCACACCACTTAAAGCGACGGCTACAGGTAGTAACAACAAAAGGCAAGCCAATCAGAAGTTGGTCTTCCGATCCAATTCAATTTGCTGACAAACAAAAAGTCGCTCATTCGCTTGACCGACCGAATTGCACAACGAGCGCAGACATGGCCGAAAAGTCTGATCAGCACTTAAACTGGGCTGGTAGAAATATCCAGCGGTCAGTTACAATTAAACTGGAAACGGGTAAACAGAATTTTCAGCTGAATAAAACATTATATTGTCAAAACCTATTCCTCCGAGACTTTAAATTGAAGTCATTGTTTTCCAAGGATACAACGCCGAATATTCTCCGAAACCTAAGGTATTATCGGCGCGGGCATGCGGCAGAAGTCGACCAATATGGGACGACTTAGCTGGTGCCCGAACAGGCACGTTTTTTTTTTTGAAAGAACGGTATTTATACAGACATTTTGGAATTTTTTTTTAGGTGTGCAATGAGTGTGTGTAATGTGCAAAACTAAAAAAATATCAAATTAAAGAAAGCAAATGTACAAATTAAAGTAAGAAATTTTGAAAAGTGGTTCCTCGATAGTACAGTGGGGACCAGGTTTCAATTCCCCGTCGGGAAAACCAAATTTTTGAAAGTGACAAAATTTTGAACGAGAATGGATGTTTAACAGTAAATATAAAAGTTTAAGTTAGAAGTAGTCAACAAACATTGCATTGTTTAATAACAAAAGAGAGAATGCTGTTGTCGAGTTCCTTGACTATCAGATATCCGTTACGCAGCTAGTGTGAATGCGAACGTGAAATTTCCTGATTTTTCTGGGATATCGATAGATATTTGGGGAAAAAAAATAAGGAATAAAATGAACAAATTTAAAAATTGTTCAAAAATGTGGGAGTGGCAATTTTGGGCGGTTTTTGTGGCGTTGAGTGGACGTGGCAAAAATTCTTTTTGGAAATCGATAGAAATTTACAAGATTAATAGAAAGGTGCATCAATACATTTATCAAAAGTGTGGGGGTGGCAGTTTTGTGCGGTTTGTGGGCGTTAGAGTGGGCGTGGTAAAATGGGTGCCCTAGGTCCTTGTCTCTAGCATTCAGAATGCTGAATCTTAAAATTCTAGCTATTATAGTTCCTGAGATTTCGACGTTCATACGGACAGACGGACAGTTGGAAAGACGGATCGACTCGGCTATTGATCCTGATCTACCATATATGTATAGTCGGAAACCCTTCCTTCTGCCTGTTACATACTTTTCAACGAATCTCGTATACCCTTTTACTCTACGAGTAAGGGGTATAACAACCATCCCGATTGCGGCCAATAATCAAAATAAATATATGGTACAATTTTTCTTTCATTATATGGTTAAACTTGCTGAATTAATTTCAGAAGTTCGATTTCCAAGTATGATTTTGATAAAATAAAAAGTGTAATTGTGTCATAATTTGTATTTATGTCTGTTTGTGCTTATGTAAATTCTTCATAATACCGCATACTATGTCTCTTTGATTAGATTAAAACTAAATTCGTCAGTAATTTTTGGCTTTTGATTTTTGGCTTCAGAATACCTGGGTTTGAACTTCGGCCGGCGGTAGTGCTCTACTGACTGGGGTGTCGGAGCTCTACTCACTCCACTACCGCCGGCGGCAATGTCATAGCATCCTGGGATAAACTTGAATTTCGTCTGATTTGAAAATAATTTCGCAGCCTACTTATAAAAAGCTTTCCTGGAAATAAAAATCAAATCAATATCGCGTTCGAGCAAGTGGAGCCGGTCTTTTATATGAGCCATTGACAGATCGCCTATGAGGTAATGAACATAACCAACCTATTGAAGATGTTTGGAATTATTTGAAATGTTTATATATAAGTTAAGACACTGCAGTTTCCCTGGTGTTGTAAGCCCGACGACTCGCTGGTTGACCCTTTCCCTCCTTGAGCATTCCTTCCCCCTTACGCCCTCCCGCTTTTAACAACCCAACTCACACCACTTAAAGCGACGGCTACAGGTAGTAACAACAAAAGGCAAGCCAATCAGAAGTTGGTCTTCCGATCCAATTCAATTTGCTGACAAACAAAAAGTCGCTCATTCGCTCGACCGACCGAATTGCACAATGAGCGCAGACATGGCCGAAAAGTCTGATCAGCACTTAAACTGGGCTGGTAGAAATATCCAGCGGTCAGTTACAATTAAACTGGAAACGGGTAAACAGGATTTTCAGCTGAATAAAACATTATATTGTCAAAACCTATTCCTCCGAGACTTTAAATTGAAGTCATTGTTTTCCAAGGATACAACGCCGAATATTCTCCGAAACCTAAGGTATTATCGGCGCGGGCATGCGGCAGAAGTCGACCAATATGGGACGACTTAGCTGGTGCCCGAACAGGCACGTTTTTTTTTTTGAAAGAACGGTATTTATACAGACATTTTGGAATTTTTTTTTAGGTGTGCAATGAGTGTGTGTAATGTGCAAAAATAAAAAAATATCAAATTAAAGAAAGCAAATGTACAAATTAAAGTAAGAAATGTTGAAAAGTGGTTCCTCGATAGTACAGTGGGGACCAGGTTTCAATTCCCCGTCGGGAAAACCAAATTTTTGAAAGTGACAAAATTTGAAACGAGAATGGATGTTTAACAGTAAATATAAAAGTTTAAGTTAGAAGTAGTCAACAAACATTGCATTGTTTAATAACAAAAGAGAGAATGCTGTTGTCGAGTTCCTTGACTATCAGATATCCGTTACGCAGCTAGTGTGAATGCGAACGCGAAATTTCCTGATTTTTCTGGGATATCGATAGATATTTGGGAAAAAAAAATGAGGAATAAAATGAACAAATTTAAAAATTGTTCAAAAATGTGGGAGTGGCAGTTTTGGGCGGTTTTTGTAGCGTTGAGTGGACGTGGCAAAAATTATTTTTGGAAATCGATAGAAATTTACAAGATTAATAGAAATGTGCATCAACACATTTATCAAAAGTGTGGGGGTGGCAGTTTTGTGCGGCTTGTGGGTGTTAGAGTGGGCGTGGTAACATGGGTGCCCTAGGTCCTTGTCTCTAGAATTCAGAATGCTGAATCTTAAAATTCTAGCTATTATAGTTCCTGAGATTTCGACGTTCATACGGACAGACGGACAGTTGGAAAGACGGATCGACTCGGCTATTGATCCTGATCTATATGTATAGTCGGAAACCCTTCCTTCTGCCTGTTACATACTTTTCAACGAATCTCGTATACCCTTTTACTCTACGAGTAAGGGGTATAACAACCATCCCGATTGCGGCCAATAATCAAAATAAATATATGGTACAATTTTTCTTTCATTATATGGTTAAACTTGCTGAATTAATTTCAGAAGTTCGATTTCCAAGTATGATTTTGATAAAATAAAAAGTGTAATTGTGTTATAATTTGTATTTATGTCTGTTTGTGCTTATGTAAATTCTTCATAATACCGCATACTATGTCTCTTTGATTAGATTAAAACTAAATTCGTCAGTAATTTTTGGCTTTTGCTTTTTGGCGTCAGAATACCACATACCATACCTGGGTTTGAACTTCGGCCGGCGGTAGTGCAATGGCATAGCATCCACTACCGCCGGCGGTAGTGGAGTGAGTAGAGCTCCGACACCCCAGTCAGTAGAGCACTACCGCCGGCGGCAATGGCATAGCTTCCTGGAATAAACTTGAATTTCGTCTGATTTGAAAATAATTTCGCAGCATTCCTTTCCCCCTTACGCCCTACCGCTTTTAACAACCCAACTCACACCACTAAAAGCGACTGCTACAGGTACAAAAGGCAAGCCATTTTTTAACTAGTGGTGGTATTATCAAAATAGCATCTCTGTATCTTCCTCCAAATAAGGGTTGGACTAAAAACGATTTTGATCAGCTACTGATCACATTGGGCCCCAAGTTTTTAGCAGGAGGGGATTACAATGCTAAGCACCAATGGTGGGGCAACCTAAGGGCATGCAGTCGAAGAAAACGACTACAAGAGGCCATCATAACTATTTCTAGCGAAGTTCTAGCTACAGGTGAACTTACCTTTTACTCATCTAACACTAGACTGACGCCAACAGTTTTGGACTTTTTTATCGTAAATAAACTTTCAATAGAAACAAAATACGATCTATTTTCTGATCACCTACCTATAGTAGCAACATTAAGCCGCACTCCCCAATATAAATCCAGAAAGAAATCCTTACTAGCTTCCGGCTCCTCTATCGAAACATTTAGGAATGTCCTAGACAGAAGCATTAACCTAAACATGGACATAAATTATCCAGAAGACATCGAAGATGCTATAGTGATGTTCATGGACAAAATTCCGTGGCTGCGACACTTGCTACACCAGGAAGCAGAAATTCTCCTACCCAGAGTAGACGCAGTGTACTTCCACAAAACGCTTTAGTTCTCATACATCTCAAACGAAGAGCTAGACGAGAATTTTCCAGAACAGGAGACGCACGCGCCCACAACATTTACAAAAGGTTATAAAATCGTCTTAACAAAGTTCTGGTGAAAAACAAACAAGACCACTTTGACCAAATGCTGGAAAATGCAAGTCCTGATGCATCGACTAATTACTCGCTGTGGAAACGCACGAATAACCTTAAAAGACAAGTTATTCCAAAGGCTCCCATCAGAAATCCGGCTGGTGGTTGGTGCGGCTCCAGTCAGGAGAAGGCCGATATCTTTGCAAGCAGCTTAGAGGATAGATTTAAGCCACTGAATCTTACTCCGGCAGAATACCGAGACAGGGTGCAAACTCTCTTGGACCAACCTTTTCAAATGGCCCTTCCCACAAACCCTGTTACTTTGGAAGAGGTAGTAACGCAAATCAAAAAGCTCAAACCTAAAAAATCGCCTGGTGAGGACCTCCTAGATAACAGGACGCTCAAACTCCTTCCCATCAAATCTGTACTTTTCTTAGTCCTACTGTTCATTAGCGCTCTAAGGCTGGGACACTTTCAAGCAAATGGAAATCAGCAATCATAACGATGATTCCGAAGCCTGGAAAGCAACCCACTGAAGTAGATGCATATAGGCCCATTAGTCTTCTACTCGCGCTAGGGAAAATGTTGGAAAGGGTAATATTAGAACGCATCCTCAAACTTTTAAGCGTGAGCCAAGCTCTTCCAAAGTGGCAGTTCGGTTTCCAAAAAAGTCATGGCACTCCAGAACAGCTTCACCGAGTGACAAACTTTGCTTTGAAGGCAATGGAGGACAAGATGTATACAACAGCTGTATTCATGGATATACAACAAGCCTTTGATAGAGTTTGGCATGATGGTCTTCTAAGTAAGCTTAAGACCATTTTTACGCCACAGCTATTTCTTCTTATCAAAAGCTTTCTATCGAACAGACAGTTCAGTGTGGTTGTCGATGGCGACAAATCGTCTACGCGTACAATCTCAGCAGGCGTACCCCAAGGCAGTGTTTTAGGCCCGACTCTTTATTCGCTGTATACTTCTGATATGCCGGATTCCTTGTGCTGTACAGAAGTTGAAGACGAAAACGTTCTTATTGCAACCTACGCGGATGACACCGCGGTAATGGTCAGGAGTACAAGCATAAGTGATGCAACCAGGAGCCTACAGGAATATGTGACGGCCTTCGGGAAGTGGGCAACGGAATGGAATATCGCATTAATTGCAGCAAATGTGCTTGCGTCACATTCACAAAGAGGCCTTTGAACTGCTCTGGAATTTCCATGCTCGGCTCCACACTTCGACACGAGACCTTCTACAAATACCTCGGGGTGATTTTGGACAGAGGACTAACGTTTCAAAGACATACGACTATGATCAAGCAAGCAGTACTTTCAAAGGCTGCAAAAATGTCGTGGCTCTTATCGCCGAGAAACAAACTCTCATTGGCAAATAAAGTTCGCCTGTATAAATCCATCCTGACCCCAATTTGGAAGTATGCGTTGCAAATATACGGAATTACGGCCAGAACTAACTTGAATAAAATAAGAGTTGCTCAAAGTAAAGTAGTTAGATCACTATGTAACTCCCCCTGGTACATGAGAACCAGAGATATAGAAAGAGATCTTAATATTCCAAAGAAAGGCGATGTATTCAGGACCCATGCGGAAATGTATATGCGGCGACTAGGTTCCCACCCCAACACCCTGGCGAGAAGGCTTATCCATCCCCCGAAAAAAAGAAGGCTAAAAAGATTCCATCCACATGATCTCCCATTGAGATTATTATAATTATTTGTTCATGGAAAAGAAATCAATTAAATATTGTTAGAATAACTTAATTTATAAAGTAATGTATAAGTAATGTTTATATTGGTATGCCTATGCTGTAAAATTTTATGTAAAACCTGGTCAAGTTGCCACATAGGTAGCAGTAAACTTGTTTAATTCCAATTAATAAAATTAAAAAAAAAAAAAAAAAAAAGAACTGTGTGTAAAGTGCAAAAATAAAAAAATATCAAACTCGATAGTACAGTGGGGACCAGGTTTCGATTCCCCGTTGGGAAAACCAAATTTTTGAAAGTGCCTAAATTTGAAACGAGAATGGATGTTTAACAGTAAATATAAAAGTTTAAGCTAGAAGTTGTCAACAAACATAGCATTGTTAAATAACAAAAGAGAGAATGCTGTTGTTGAGTTCCTTGACTATCAGATACCCGTTACTCAGCTAGTGTGAATGCGAACGCGAAATTTCCTGATTTTTCTGGGATATCGATAGATATTTGGGGATGATAGATATTTTGGGGAGGAAATGAGGAATAAAATGAACAAATTTAAAAATTGTTCAAAAATGTGGGAGTGGCAGTTTTGGGCGGTTTTTGTGGCGTTGAGTGGACGTGGCAAAAATTCTTTTTGGAAATCGATAGAAATTTACAAGATTAATAGAAAGGTGCATCAATACATTTATCAAAAGTGTGGGGGTGGCAGTTTTGTGCGGTTTGTGGGCGTTAGAGTGGGCGTGGTAAAATGGGTGCCCTAGGTCCTTGTCTCTAGCATTCAGAATGCTGAATCTTAAAATTCTAGCTATTATAGTTCCTGAGATTTCGACGTTCATACGGACAGACGGACAGTTGGAAAGACGGATCGACTCGGCTATTGATCCTGATCTATATGTATAGTCGGAAACCCTTCCTTCTGCCTGTTACATACTTTTCAACGAATCTCGTATACCCTTTTAATCTACGAGTAAGGGGTATAACAACCATCCCGATTGCGGCCAATAATCAAAATAAATATATGGTACAATTTTTCTTTCATTATATGGTTAAACTTGCTGAATTAATTTCAGAAGTTCGATTTCCAAGTATGATTTTGATAAAATAAAAAGTGTAATTGTGTCATAATTTGTATTTATGTCTGTTTGTGCTTATGTAAATTCTTCATAATACCGCATACTATGTCTCTTTGATTAGATTAAAACTAAATTCGTCAGTAATTTTTGGCTTTTGCTTTTTGGCTTCAGAATACCTGGGTTTGAACTTTGGCCGGCGGTAGTGCTCTACTGACTGGGGTGTCGGAGCTCTACTCACTCCACTACCGCCGGCGGCAATGTCATAGCATCCTGGGATAAACTTGAATTTCGTCTGATTTGAAAATAATTTCGCAGCCTACTTATAAAAAGCTTTCCTGGAAATAAAAATCAAGCTATAAATACTTAAAGCGCAACTAAAAGCATTATGTCATAAGTACACGTATCGCGTTCGAGCAAGTGGAGCCGGTCTTTTATATGAGCCATTGACAGATCGCCTATGAGGTAATGAACATAACCAACCTATTGAAGATGTTTGGAATTATATGAAATGTTTATATATAAGTTAAGTCACTGCAGTTTCCCTGGTGTTGTGAGCCCGACGACTCGCTGGTTGACCCTTTCCCTCCTTTAGCATTCCTTTCCCCCTTACGCCCTCCCGCTTTTAACAACCCAACTCACACCACTAAAAGCGACTGCTACAGGTAGTAACAACAAAAGGCAAGCCAGTCAGAAGTTGGTCTTCCGATCCAATTCAATTTGCTGACAAACCAAAAGTCGCTTATTCGCTCGACCGACCGAATTGTGAAACGAGCGCAGACATGGCCGAAAAGTCTGATCAGCACTTAAACTGGGCTGGTAGAAATATCCAGCGGTCAGTTACAATTAAACTGGAAACGGGTAAACAGAACATTCAGCTGAATAAAACATTATATTGTCAAAACCTATTCCTCCGAGACTTTAAATTGAAGTCATTGTTTTCCAAGGATAAAACGCCGAATATTCTCCGAAACCTAAGGTATTAACGGCGCGGGCATGCGGCAGAAGTCGACCAATATGGGACGACTTAGCTGGTGCCCGAACAGGCACGTTTTTTTTTTTGAAAGAACGGTATTTATACAGACATTTTGGAATTTTTTTTTAGGTGTGCAATGAGTGTGTGTAATGTGCAAAAATAAAAAAATACCAAATTAAAGAAATCAAATGTACAAATTAAAGTAAGAAAATTTGAAAAGTGGTTCCTCGATAGTACAGTGGGGACCAGGTTTCAATTCCCCGTCGGGAAAACCAAATTTTTGAAAGTGCCAAAATTTGAAACGAGAATGGATGTTTAACAGTAAATATAAAAGTTTAAGTTAGAAGTAGTCAACAAACATTGCATTGTTAAATAACAAAAGAAAGAATGCTGTTGTCGAGTTCCTTGACTATCAGATATCGGAAAGATATCCGAATGCGAACGCGAAATTTCCTGATTTTTCTGGGATATCGATAGATATTTGGGGAAAAAAAATGAGGAATAAAATGAACAAAATTAAAAATTGTTCAAAAATGTGGGAGTGGCAGTTTTGGGCGGTTTTTGTGGCGTTGAGTGGACGTGGCAAAAATTATTTTTGGAAATAGATAGAAATTTACAAGATTAATAGTAATGTGCATCAACACATTTATCAAAAGTGTGGGGGTGGCAGTTTTGTGCGGTTTGTGGGCGTTAGAGTGGGCGTGGTAACATGGGTGCCCTAGGTGCTTGTCTCTAGAATTCAGAATGCTGAATCTTAAAATTCTAGCTCTTATAGTTCCTGAGATTTCGACGTTCAAACGGACAGACGGACAGTTGGAAAGACGGATCGACTCGGCTATTGATCCTGATCTATATGTATAGTCGGAAACCCTTCCTTCTGCCTGTTACATACTTTTCAACGAATCTCGTATACCCTTTTACTCTACGAGTAAGGGGTATAACAACCATCCCGATTGCGGCCAATAATCAAAATAAATATATGGTACAATTTTTCTTTCATTATATGGTTAAACTAGCTGAATTAATTTCAGAAGTTCGATTTCCAAGTATGATTTTGATAAAATAAAAAGTGTAATTGTGTTATAATTTGTATTTATGTCTGTTTGTGCTTATGTAAATTCTTCATAATACCGCATACTATGTCTCTTTGATTAGATTAAAACTAAATTCGTCAGTAATTTTTGGCTTTTGATTTTTGGCTTCAGAATACCTGGGTTTGAACTTCGGCCGGCGGTAGTGCTCTACTGACTGGGGTGTCGGAGCTCTACTCACTCCACTACCGCCGGCGGCAATGGCATAGCATCCTGGGATAAGCTTGAATTTCGTCTGATTTGAAAATAATTTCGCAGCCTACTTATAAAAAGCTGCTGAATCTTAAAATTCTAGCTATTATAGTTCCTGAGATTTCGACGTTCATACGGACAGACGGACAGTTGGAAAGACGGATCGACTCGGCTATTGATCCTGATCTATATGTATAGTCGGAAACCCTTCCTTCTGCCTGTTACATACTTTTCAACGAATCTCGTATACCCTTTTAATCTACGAGTAAGGGGTATAACAACCATCCCGATTGCGGCCAATAATCAAAATAAATATATGGTACAATTTTTCTTTCATTATATGGTTAAACTTGCTGAATTAATTTCAGAAGTTCGATTTCCAAGTATGATTTTGATAAAATAAAAAGTGTAATTGTGTTATAATTTGTATTTATGTCTGTTTGTGCTTATGTATATTCTTCGTAATACCGCATACTATGTCTCTTTGATTAGATTAAAACTAAATTCGTCAGTAATTTTTGGCTTTTGCTTTTTGGCTTCAGAATACCACATACCATACCTGGGTTTGAACTCCGGCCGGCGGTAGTGCTCTACTGACTAGGGTGTCGGAGCTCTACTCACTCCACTACCGCCGGCGGCAATGGCATAGCATCCTGGGATAAGCTTGAATTTCGTCTGATTTGAAAATAATTTCGCAGCCTACTTATAAAAAGCTGCTGAATCTTAAAATTCTAGCTATTATAGTTCCTGAGATTTCGACGTTCATACGGACAGTTGGAAAGACGGATCGACTCGGCTATTGATCCTGATCTATATGTATAGTCGGAAACCCTTCCTTCTGCCTGTTACATAATTTTCAACGAATCTCGTATACCCTTTTACTCTACGAGTAAGGGGTATAACAACCATCCCGATTGCGGCCAATAATCAAAATAAATATATGGTACAATTTTTCTTTCATTATATGGTTAAACTTGCTGAATTAATTTCAGAAGTTCGATTTCCAAGTATGATTTTGATAAAATAAAAAGTGTAATTGTGTTATAATTTGTATTTATGTCTGTTTGTGCTTATGTATATTCTTCGTAATACCGCATACTATGTCTCTTTGATTAGATTAAAACTAAATTCGTCAGTAATTTTTGGCTTTTGCTTTTTGGCTTCAGAATACCACATACCATACCTGGGTTTGAACTCCGGCCGGCGGTAGTGCTCTACTGACTAGGGTGTCGGAGCTCTACTCACTCCACTACCGCCGGCGGCAATGGCATAGCATCCTGGGATAAGCTTGAATTTCGTCTGATTTGAAAATAATTTCGCAGCCTACTTATAAAAAGCTGCTGAATCTTAAAATTCTAGCTATTATAGTTCCTGAGATTTCGACGTTCATACGGACAGACGGACAGTTGGAAAGACGGATCGACTCGGCTATTGATCCTGATCTATATGTATAGTCGGAAACCCTTCCTTCTGCCTGTTACATACTTTTCAACGAATCTCGTATACCCTTTTAATCTACGAGTAAGGGGTATAACAACCATCCCGATTGCGGCCAATAATCAAAATAAATATATGGTACAATTTTTCTTTCATTATATGGTTAAACTTGCTGAATTAATTTCAGAAGTTCGATTTCCAAGTATGATTTTGATAAAATAAAAAGTGTAATTGTGTCATAATTTGTATTTATGTCTGTTTGTGCTTATGTAAATTCTTCATAATACCGCATACTATGTCTCTTTGATTAGATTAAAACTAAATTCGTCAGTAATTTTTGGCTTTTGCTTTTTGGCTTCAGAATACCACATACCATACCTGGGTTTGAACTCCGGCCGGCGGTAGTGCTCTACTGACTGGGGTGTCGGATCTCTACTCACTCCACTACCGCCGGCGGCAATGGCATAGCATCCTGGGATAAACTTGAATTTCGTCTGATTTGAAAATAATTTCGCAGCCTACTTATAAAAAGCTTTCCTGGAAATAAAAATCAAATCAATAAATACTTAAAGCGCAACTGAAAGCATTATGTCATAAGTACACGTATCGCGTTCGAGCAAGTGGAGCCGGTCTTTTATATGAGCCATTGACAGATCGCCTATGAGGTAATGAACATAACCAACCTATTGAAGATGTTTGGAATTATTTGAAATGTTTATATATAAGTTAAGTCACTGCAGTTTCCCTGGTGTTGTGAGCCCGACGACTCGATGGTTGACCCTTTCCCTCCTTGAGCATTCCTTTCCCCCTTACGCCCTCCCGCTTTTAACAACCCAACTCACACCACTAAAAGCGACTGCTACAGGTAGTAACAACAAAAGGCAAGCCATTTTTTTAACTAGTGGTGGTATTACCAAAATAGCTTCTCTGTATCTTCCTCCAAATAAGGGTTGGACTAAAAACGATTTTGATCAGCTACTGATCACATTGGGCCCCAAGTTTTTAGCAGGAGGGGATTACAATGCTAAGCACCAATGGTGGGGCAACCTAAGGGCATGCAGTCGAAGAAAACGACTACAAGAGGCCATCATAACTATTTCTAGCGAAGTTCTAGCTACAGGTGAACTTACCTTTTACTCATCTAACACTAGACTGACGCCAACAGTTTTGGACTTTTTTATCGTAAATAAACTTTCAATAGAAACAAAATACGATCTATTTTCTGATCACCTACCTATAGTAGCAACATTAAGCCGCACTCCCCAATATAAATCCAGAAAGAAATCCTTACTAGCTTCCGGCTCCTCTATCGAAACATTTAGGAATGTCCTAGACAGAAGCATTAACCTAAACATGGACATAAATTATCCAGAAGACATCGAAGATGCTATAGTGATGTTCATGGACAAAATTCCGTGGCTGCGACACTTGCTACACCAGGAAGCAGAAATTCTCCTACCCAGAGTAGACGCAGTGTACTTCCACAAAACGCTTTAGTTCTCATACATCTCAAACGAAGAGCTAGACGAGAATTTTCCAGAACAGGAGACGCACGCGCCCACAACATTTACAAAAGGTTATAAAATCGTCTTAACAAAGTTCTGGTGAAAAACAAACAAGACCACTTTGACCAAATGCTGGAAAATGCAAGTCCTGATGCATCGACTAATTACTCGCTGTGGAAACGCACGAATAACCTTAAAAGACAAGTTATTCCAAAGGCTCCCATCAGAAATCCGGCTGGTGGTTGGTGCGGCTCCAGTCAGGAGAAGGCCGATATCTTTGCAAGCAGCTTAGAGGATAGATTTAAGCCACTGAATCTTACTCCGGCAGAATACCGAGACAGGGTGCAAACTCTCTTGGACCAACCTTTTCAAATGGCCCTTCCCACAAACCCTGTTACTTTGGAAGAGGTAGTAACGCAAATCAAAAAGCTCAAACCTAAAAAATCGCCTGGTAAGGACCTCCTAGATAACAGGACGCTCAAACTCCTTCCCATCAAATCTGTACTTTTCTTAGTCCTACTGTTCATTAGCGCTCTAAGGCTGGGACACTTTCAAGCAAATGGAAATCAGCAATCATAACGATGATTCCGAAGCCTGGAAAGCAACCCACTGAAGTAGATGCATATAGGCCCATTAGTCTTCTACTCGCGCTAGGGAAAATGTTGGAAAGGGTAATATTAGAACGCATCCTCAAACTTTTAAGCGTGAGCCAAGCTCTTCCAAAGTGGCAGTTCGGTTTCCAAAAAAGTCATGGCACTCCAGAACAGCTTCACCGAGTGACAAACTTTGCTTTGAAGGCAATGGAGGACAAGATGTATACAACAGCTGTATTCATGGATATACAACAAGCCTTTGATAGAGTTTGGCATGATGGTCTTCTAAGTAAGCTTAAGACCATTTTTACGCCACAGCTATTTCTTCTTATCAAAAGCTTTCTATCGAACAGACAGTTCAGTGTGGTTGTCGATGGCGACAAATCGTCTACGCGTACAATCTCAGCAGGCGTACCCCAAGGCAGTGTTTTAGGCCCGACTCTTTATTCGCTGTATACTTCTGATATGCCGGATTCCTTGTGCTGTACAGAAGTTGAAGACGAAAACGTTCTTATTGCAACCTACGCGGATGACACCGCGGTAATGGTCAGGAGTACAAGCATAAGTGATGCAACCAGGAGCCTACAGGAATATGTGACGGCCTTCGGGAAGTGGGCAACGGAATGGAATATCGCATTAATTGCAGCAAATGTGCTTGCGTCACATTCACAAAGAGGCCTTTGAACTGCTCTGGAATTTCCATGCTCGGCTCCACACTTCGACACGAGACCTTCTACAAATACCTCGGGGTGATTTTGGACAGAGGACTAACGTTTCAAAGACATACGACTATGATCAAGCAAGCAGTACTTTCAAAGGCTGCAAAAATGTCGTGGCTCTTATCGCCGAGAAACAAACTCTCATTGGCAAATAAAGTTCGCCTGTATAAATCCATCCTGACCCCAATTTGGAAGTATGCGTTGCAAATATACGGAATTACGGCCAGAACTAACTTGAATAAAATAAGAGTTGCTCAAAGTAAAGTAGTTAGATCACTATGTAACTCCCCCTGGTACATGAGAACCAGAGATATAGAAAGAGATCTTAATATTCCAAAGAAAGGCGATGTATTCAGGACCCATGCGGAAATGTATATGCGGCGACTAGGTTCCCACCCCAACACCCTGGCGAGAAGGCTTATCCATCCCCCGAAAAAAAGAAGGCTAAAAAGATTCCATCCACATGATCTCCCATTGAGATTATTATAATTATTTGTTCATGGAAAAGAAATCAATTAAATATTGTTAGAATAACTTAATTTATAAAGTAATGTATAAGTAATGTTTATATTGGTATGCCTATGCTGTAAAATTTTATGTAAAACCTGGTCAAGTTGCCACATAGGTAGCAGTAAACTTGTTTAATTCCAATTAATAAAATTAAAAAAAAAAAAAAAAAAAAGAACTGTGTGTAAAGTGCAAAAATAAAAAAATATCAAACTCGATAGTACAGTGGGGACCAGGTTTCGATTCCCCGTTGGGAAAACCAAATTTTTGAAAGTGCCTAAATTTGAAACGAGAATGGATGTTTAACAGTAAATATAAAAGTTTAAGCTAGAAGTTGTCAACAAACATAGCATTGTTAAATAACAAAAGAGAGAATGCTGTTGTTGAGTTCCTTGACTATCAGATACCCGTTACTCAGCTAGTGTGAATGCGAACGCGAAATTTCCTGATTTTTCTGGGATATCGATAGATATTTGGGGATGATAGATATTTTGGGGAGGAAATGAGGAATAAAATGAACAAATTTAAAAATTGTTCAAAAATGTGGGAGTGGCAGTTTTGGGCGGTTTTTGTGGCGTTGAGTGGACGTGGCAAAAATTCTTTTTGGAAATCGATAGAAATTTACAAGATTAATAGAAAGGTGCATCAATACATTTATCAAAAGTGTGGGGGTGGCAGTTTTGTGCGGTTTGTGGGCGTTAGAGTGGGCGTGGTAAAATGGGTGCCCTAGGTCCTTGTCTCTAGCATTCAGAATGCTGAATCTTAAAATTCTAGCTATTATAGTTCCTGAGATTTCGACGTTCATACGGACAGACGGACAGTTGGAAAGACGGATCGACTCGGCTATTGATCCTGATCTATATGTATAGTCGGAAACCCTTCCTTCTGCCTGTTACATACTTTTCAACGAATCTCGTATACCCTTTTAATCTACGAGTAAGGGGTATAACAACCATCCCGATTGCGGCCAATAATCAAAATAAATATATGGTACAATTTTTCTTTCATTATATGGTTAAACTTGCTGAATTAATTTCAGAAGTTCGATTTCCAAGTATGATTTTGATAAAATAAAAAGTGTAATTGTGTCATAATTTGTATTTATGTCTGTTTGTGCTTATGTAAATTCTTCATAATACCGCATACTATGTCTCTTTGATTAGATTAAAACTAAATTCGTCAGTAATTTTTGGCTTTTGCTTTTTGGCTTCAGAATACCTGGGTTTGAACTTCGGCCGGCGGTAGTGCTCTACTGACTGGGGTGTCGGAGCTCTACTCACTCCACTACCGCCGGCGGCAATGTCATAGCATCCTGGGATAAACTTGAATTTCGTCTGATTTGAAAATAATTTCGCAGCCTACTTATAAAAAGCTTTCCTGGAAATAAAAATCAAGCTATAAATACTTAAAGCGCAACTAAAAGCATTATGTCATAAGTACACGTATCGCGTTCGAGCAAGTGGAGCCGGTCTTTTATATGAGCCATTGACAGATCGCCTATGAGGTAATGAACATAACCAACCTATTGAAGATGTTTGGAATTATATGAAATGTTTATATATAAGTTAAGTCACTGCAGTTTCCCTGGTGTTGTGAGCCCGACGACTCGCTGGTTGACCCTTTCCCTCCTTTAGCATTCCTTTCCCCCTTACGCCCTCCCGCTTTTAACAACCCAACTCACACCACTAAAAGCGACTGCTACAGGTAGTAACAACAAAAGGCACCCCAGTCAGAAGTTGGTCTTCCGATCCAATTCAATTTGCTGACAAACCAAAAGTCGCTTATTCGCTCGACCGACCGAATTGTGAAACGAGCGCAGACATGGCCGAAAAGTCTGATCAGCACTTAAACTGGGCTGGTAGAAATATCCAGCGGTCAGTTACAATTAAACTGGAAACGGGTAAACAGAACTTTCAGCTGAATCAAACATTATATTGTCAAAACCTATTCCTCCGAGACTTTAAATTGAAGTCATTTTTTTCCAAGGATACAACGCCGAATATTCTCCGAAACCTAAGGTATTATCGGCGCGGGCATGCGGCAGAAGTCGACCAATATGGGACGACTTAGCTGGTGCCCGAACAGGCACGTTTTTTTTTTTGAAAGAACGGTATTTATACAGACATTTTGGAATTTTTTTTTAGGTGTGCAATGAGTGTGTGTAATGTGCAAAAATAAAAAAATATCAAATTAAAGAAATCAAATGTACAAATTAAAGTAAGAAAATTTGAAAAGTGGTTCCTCGATAGTACAGTGGGGACCAGGTTTCAATTCCCCGTCGGGAAAACCAAATTTTTGAAAGTGCCAAAATTTGAAACGAGAATGGATGTTTAACAGTAAATATAAAAGTTTAAGTTAGAAGTAGTCAACAAACATTGCATTGTTTAATAACAAAAGAGAGAATGCTGTTGTCGAGTTCCTTGACTATCAGATATCCGTTACGCAGCTAGTGTGAATGCGAACGCGAAATTTCCTGATTTTTCTGGGATATCGATAGATATTTGGGGAAAAAAAATGAGGAATAAAATGAACAAAATTAAAAATTGTTCAAAAATGTGGGAGTGGCAGTTTTGGGCGGTTTTTGTGGCGTTGAGTGGACGTGGCAAAAATTATTTTTGGAAATAGATAGAAATTTACAAGATTAATAGTAATGTGCATCAACACATTTATCAAAAGTGTGGGGGTGGCAGTTTTGTGCGGTTTGTGGGCGTTAGAGTGGGCGTGGTAACATGGGTGCCCTAGGTGCTTGTCTCTAGAATTCAGAATGCTGAATCTTAAAATTCTAGCTATTATAGTTCCTGAGATTTCGACGTTCAAACGGACAGACGGACAGTTGGAAAGACGGATCGACTCGGCTATTGATCCTGATCTATATGTATAGTCGGAAACCCTTCCTTCTGCCTGTTACATACTTTTCAACGAATCTCGTATACCCTTTTACTCTACGAGTAAGGGGTATAACAACCATCCCGATTGCGGCCAATAATCAAAATAAATATATGGTACAATTTTTCTTTCATTATATGGTTAAACTTGCTGAATTAATTTCAGAAGTTCGATTTCCAAGTATGATTTTGATAAAATAAAAAGTGTAATTGTGTTATAATTTGTATTTATGTCTGTTTGTGCTTATGTATATTCTTCGTAATACCGCATACTATGTCTCTTTGATTAGATTAAAACTAAATTCGTCAGTAATTTTTGGCTTTTGCTTTTTGGCTTCAGAATACCACATACCATACCTGGGTTTGAACTCCGGCCGGCGGTAGTGCTCTACTGACTAGGGTGTCGGAGCTCTACTCACTCCACTACCGCCGGCGGCAATGGCATAGCATCCTGGGATAAGCTTGAATTTCGTCTGATTTGAAAATAATTTCGCAGCCTACTTATAAAAAGCTGCTGAATCTTAAAATTCTAGCTATTATAGTTCCTGAGATTTCGACGTTCATACGGACAGACGGACAGTTGGAAAGACGGATCGACTCGGCTATTGATCCTGATCTATATGTATAGTCGGAAGCCCTTCCTTCTGCCTGTTACATAATTTTCAACGAATCTCGTATACCCTTTTACTCTACGAGTAAGGGGTATAACAACCATCCCGATTGCGGCCAATAATCAAAATAAATATAATGGTACAATTTTTCTTTCATTATATGGTTAAACTTGCTGAATTAATTTCAGAAGTTCGATTTCCAAGTATGATTTTGATAAAATAAAAAGTGTAATTGTGTCATAATTTGTATTTATGTCTGTTTGTGCTTATGTAAATTCTTCATAATACCGCATACTATGTCTCTTTGATTAGATTAAAACTAAATTCGTCAGTAATTTTTGGCTTTTGCTTTTTGGCTTCAGAATACCACATACCATACCCGGGTTTGAACTCCGGCCGGCGGTAGTGCTCTACTGACTGGGGTGTCGGAGCTCTACTCACTCCACTACCGCCGGCGGCAATGGCATAGCATCCTGGGATAAACTTGAATTTCGTCTGATTTGAAAATAATTTCGCAGCCTACTTATAAAAAGCTTTCCTGGAAATAAAAATCAAGCTATAAATACTTAAAGCGCAACTGAAAGCATTATGTCATAAGTACACGTATCGCGTTCGAGCAAGTGGAGCCGGTCTTTTATATGAGCCATTGACAGATCGCCTATGAGGTAATGAACATAACCAACCTATTGAAGATGTTTGGAATTATTTGAAATGTTTATATATAAGTTAAGTCACTGCAGTTTCCCTGGTGTTGTGAGCCCGACGACTCGCTGGTTGACCCTTTCCCTCCTTGAGCATTCCTTTCCCCCTTACGCCCTCCCGCTTTTAACAACCCAACTCACACCACTAAAAGCGACTGCTACAGGTAGTAACAACAAAAGGCAAGCCAATCAGAAGTTGGTCTTCCGATCCAATTCAATTAGCTGACAAACAAAAAGTCGCTCATTCGCTCGACCGACCGAATTGCGCAACGAGCGCAGACATGGCCGAAAAGTCTGATCAGCACTTATACTGGGCTGGTAGAAATATCTAGCGGTCAGTTACAATTAAACTGGAAACGGGTAAACAGAACTTTCAGCTGAATAAAACATTATATTGTCAAAACCTATTCCTCCGAGACTTTAAATTGAAGTCATTTTTTCCAAGGATACAACGGCGAATATTCTCCGAAACCTAAGGTATTATCGGCGCGGGCATGCGGCAGAAGTCGACCAATATGGGACGACTTAGCTCGTGCCCGAACAGGCACGTTGAGTGGACGTGGCAAAAATTATTTTTGGAAATCGATAGAAATTTACAAGATTAATAGAAATGTGCATCAACACATTTATCAAAAGTGTGGGGGTGGCAGTTTTGTGCGGTTTGTGGGCGTTAGAGTGGGCTTTGTAACATGGGTGCCCTAGGTCCTTGTCTCTAGAATTCAGAATGCTGAATCTTAAAATTCTAGCTATTATAGTTCCTGAGATTTCGACGTTCATACGGACAGTTGGAAAGACGGATCGACTCGGCTATTGATCCTGATCTATATGTATAGTCGGAAACCCTTCCTTCTGCCTGTTACATAATTTTCAACGAATCTCGTATACCCTTTTACTCTACGAGTAAGGGGTATAACAACCATCCCGATTGCGGCCAATAATCAAAATAAATATAATGGTACAATTTTTCTTTCATTATATGGTTAAACTTGCTGAATTAATTTCAGAAGTTCGATTTCCAAGTATGATTTTGATAAAATAAAAATTGTAATTGTGTCATAATTTGTATTTATGTCTGTTTGTGCTTATGTAAATTCTTCATAATACCGCATACTATGTCTCTTTGATTAGATTAAAACTAAATTCGTCAGTAATTTTTGGCTTTTGCTTTTGGGCTTCAGAATACCACATACCATACCCGGGTTTGAACTCCGGCCGGCGGTAGTGCTCTACTGACTGGGGTGTCGGAGCTCTACTCACTCCACTACCGCCGGCGGCAATGGCATAGCATCCTGGGATAAACTTGAATTTCGTCTGATTTGAAAATAATTTCGCAGCCTACTTATAAAAAGCTTTCCTGGAAATAAAAATCAAGCTATAAATACTTAAAGCGCAACTGAAAGCATTATGTCATAAGTACACGTATCGCGTTCGAGCAAGTGGAGCCGGTCTTTTATATGAGCCATTGACAGATCGCCTATGAGGTAATGAACATAACCAACCTATTGAAGATGTTTGGAATTATTTGAAATGTTTATATATAAGTTAAGTCACTGCAGTTTCCCTGGTGTTGTGAGCCCGACGACTCGCTGGTTGACCCTTTCCCTCCTTGAGCATTCCTTTCCCCCTTACGCCCTCCCGCTTTTAACAACCCAACTCACACCACTAAAAGCGACTGCTACAGGTAGTAACAACAAAAGGCAAGCCAATCAGAAGTTGGTCTTCCGATCCAATTTAATTAGCTGACAAACAAAAAGTCGCTCATTCGCTCGACCGACCGAATTGCGCAACGAGCGCAGACATGGCCGAAAAGTCTGATCAGCACTTAAACTGGGCTGGTAGAAATATCCAGCGGTCAGTTACAATTAAACTGGAAACGGGTAAACAGAACTTTCAGCTGAATAAAACATTATATTGTCAAAACCTATTCCTCCGAGACTTTAAATTGAAGTCATTGTTTTCCAAGGATAAAACGCCGAATATTCTCCGAAACCTAAGGTATTAACGGCGCGGGCATGCGGCAGAAGTCGACCAATATGGGACGACTTAGCTGGTGCCCGAACAGGCACGTTTTTTTTTTTTGAAAGAACGGTATTTATACAGACATTTTGGAATTTTTTTTTAGGTGTGCAATGAGTGTGTGTAAAGTGCAAAAATAAAAAAATATCAAATTAAAGAAAGCAAATGTACAAATTAAAGTAAGAAATTTTGAAAAGTGGTTCCTCGATAGTACAGTAGGGACCAGGTTTTAATTCCCCGTCGGGAAAACCAAATTTTTGAAAGTGCCAAAATTTGAAACGAGAATGGATGTTTAACAGTAAATATAAAAGTTTAAGTTAGAAGTAGTCAACAAACATTGCATTGTTAAATAACAAAAGAAAGAATGCTGTTGTCGAGTTCCTTGACTATCAGATATCGGAAAGATATCCGAATGCGAACGCGAAATTTCCTGATTTTTCTGGGATATCGATAGATATTTGGGAAAAAAAATGAGGAATAAAATGAACAAATTTAAAAATTGTTCAAAAATGTGGGAGTGGCAGTTTTGGGCGGTTTTTGTGGCGTTGAGTGGACGTGCCAAAAATTTTTTTTGGAAATCGATAGAAATTTACAAGATTAATAGAAATGTGCATCAACACATTTATCAAAAGTGTGGGGGTGGCAGTTTTGTGCGGCTTGTGGGTGTTAGAGTGGGCGTGGTAACATGGGTGCCCTAGGTCCTTGTCTCTAGAATTCAGAATGCTGAATCTTAAAATTCTAGCTATTATATTTTGTGGCGTTGAGTGGACGTGGCAAAAATTATTTTTGGAAATCGATAGAAATTTACAAGATTAATAGAAATGAGCATCAACACATTTATCAAAAGTGTGGGGGTGGCAGTTTTGTGCGGTTTGTGGGCGTTAGAGTGGGCGTGGTAACATGGGTGCCCTAGGTCCTTGTCTCTAGAATTCAGAATGCTGAATCTTAAAATTCTAGCTATTATAGTTCCTGAGATTTCGACGTTCATACGGACAGACGGACAGTTGGAAAGACGGATCGACTCGGCTATTGATCCTGATCTATATGTATAGTCGGAAACCCTTCCTTCTGCCTGTTACATACTTTTCAACGAATCTCGTATACCCTTTTACTCTACGAGTAAGGGGTATAACAACCATCCCGATTGCGGCCAATAATCAAAATAAATATATGGTACAATTTTTCTTTCATTATATGGTTAAACTTGCTGAATTAATTTCAGAAGTTCGATTTCCAAGTATGATTTTGATAAAATAAAAAGTGTAATTGTGTCATAATTTGTATTTATGTCTGTTTGTGCTTATGTAAATTCTTCATAATACCGCATACTATGTCTCTTTGATTAGATTAAAACTAAATTCGTCAGTAACTTTTGGCTTTTGCTTTTTGGCTTCAGAATACCACATACCATACCTGGGTTTGAACTCCGGCCGGCGGTAGTGCTCTACTGACTGGGGTGTCGGAGCTCTACTCACTCCACTACCGCCGGCGGCAATGTTATAGCATCCTGGGATAAACTTGAATTTCGTCTGATTTGAAAATAATTTCGCAGCCTACTTATAAAAAGCTTTCCTGGAAATAAAAATCAAGCTATAAATACTTAAAGCGCAACTGAAAGCATTATGTCATAAGTACACGTATCGCGTTCGAGCAAGTGGAGCCGGTCTTTTATATGAGCCATTGACAGATCGCCTATGAGGTAATGAACATAACCAACCTATTGAAGATGTTTGGAATTATTTGAAATGTTTATATATAAGTTAAGACACTGCAGTTTCCCTGGTGTTGTGAGCCCGACGACTCGCTGGTTGACCCTTTCCCTCCTTGAGCATTCCTTTCCCCCTTACGCCCTCCCGCTTTTAACAACCCAACTCACACCACTAAAAGCGACTGCTACAGGTAGTAACAACAAAAGGCAAGCCAATCAGAAGTTGGTCTTCCGATCCAATTCAATTTGCTGACAAAACAAAAGTCGCTTATTCGCTCGACCGACCGAATTGTGCAACGAGCGCAGACATGGCCGAAAAGTCTGATCAGCACTTAAACTGGGCTGGTAGAAATATCCAGCGGTCAGTTACAATTAAACTGAAAACGGGTAAACAGAACTTTCAGCTGAATAAAACATTATATTGTCAAAACCTATTCCTCTGAGACTTTAAATTGAAGTCATTGTTTTGCAAGGATACAACGCCGAATATTCTCCGAAACCTAAGGTATTATCGGCGCGGGCATGCGGCAGAAGTCGACCAATATGGGACGACTTAGCTGGTGCCCGAACAGGCACGTTGAGTGGACGTGGCAAAAATTATTTTTGGAAATCGATAGAAATTTACAAGATTAATAGAAATGTGCATCAACACATTTATCAAAAGTGTGGGGGTGGCAGTTTTGTGCGGTTTGTGGGCGTTAGAGTGGGCGTGGTAACATGGGTGCCCTAGGTCCTTGTCTCTAGAATTCAGATTCAGCATTCTTAAAATTCTAGCTATTATAGTTCCTGAGATTTCGACGTTCATACGGACAGACGGACAGTTGGAAAGACGGATCGACTCGGCTATTGATCCTGATCTATATGTATAGTCCTTTTACTCTACGAGTAAGGGGTATAACAACCATCCCGATTGCGGCCAATAATCAAAATAAATATAATGGTACAATTTTTCTTTCATTATATGGTTAAACTTGCTGAATTAATTTCAGAAGTTCGATTTCCAAGTATGATTTTGATAAAA
The DNA here is from genome assembly GCF_016746395.2 of Drosophila simulans. Classification (NCBI taxonomy): domain Eukaryota; kingdom Metazoa; phylum Arthropoda; class Insecta; order Diptera; family Drosophilidae; genus Drosophila; species Drosophila simulans. Next base: position 22,311,081 of record NC_052520.2, on the reverse strand, counting down.
TAAAAAGTGTAATTGTGTCATAATTTGTATTTATGTCTGTTTGTGCTTATGTAAATTCTTCATAATACCGCATACTATGTCTCTTTGATTAGATTAAAACTAAATTCGTCAGTAATTTTTGGCTTTTGCTTTTTGGCTTCAGAATACCACATACCATACCCGGGTTTGAACTCCGGCCGGCGGTAGTGCTCTACTGACTGGGGTGTCGGAGCTCTACTCACTCCACTACCGCCGGCGGCAATGGCATAGCATCCTGGGATAAACTTGAATTTCGTCTGATTTGAAAATAATTTCGCAGCCTACTTATAAAAAGCTTTCCTGGAAATAAAAATCAAGCTATAAATACTTAAAGCGCAACTGAAAGCATTATGTCATAAGTACAGCCGGTCTTTTATATGAGCCATTGACAGATCGCCTATGAGGTAATGAACATAACCAACCTATTGAAGATGTTTGGAATTATTTGAAATGTTTATATATAAGTTAAGACACTGCAGTTTCCCTGGTGTTGTGAGCCCGACGACTCGCTGGTTGACCCTTTCCCTCCTTGAGCATTCCTTTCCCCCTTACGCCCTCCCGCTTTTAACAACCCAACTCACACCACTAAAAGCGACTGCTACAGGTAATAACAACAAAAGGCAAGCCAATCAGAAGTTGGTCTTCCGATCCAATTCAATTTGCTGACAAAACAAAAGTCGCTTATTCGCTCGACCGACCGAATTGTGCAACGAGCGCAGACATGGCCGAAAAGTCTGATCAGCACTTAAACTGGGCTGGTAGAAATATCCAGCGGTCAGTTACAATTAAACTGAAAACGGGTAAACAGAACTTTCAGCTGAATAAAACATTATATTGTCAAAACCTATTCCTCTGAGACTTTAAATTGAAGTCATTGTTTTGCAAGGATACAACGCCGAATATTCTCCGAAACCTAAGGTATTATCGGCGCGGGCATGCGGCAGAAGTCGACCAATATGGGACGACTTAGCTGGTGCCCGAACAGGCACGTTGAGTGGACGTGGCAAAAATTATTTTTGGAAATCGATAGAAATTTACAAGATTAATAGAAATGTGCATCAACACATTTATCAAAAGTGTGGGGGTGGCAGTTTTGTGCGGTTTGTGGGCGTTAGAGTGGGCGTGGTAACATGGGTGCCCTAGGTCCTTGTCTCTAGAATTCAGATTCAGCATTCTTAAAATTCTAGCTATTATAGTTCCTGAGATTTCGACGTTCATACGGACAGACGGACAGTTGGAAAGACGGATCGACTCGGCTATTGATCCTGATCTATATGTATAGTCCTTCTGCCTGTTACATAATTTTCAACGAATCTCGTATACCCTTTTACTCTACGAGTAAGGGGTATAACAACCATCCCGATTGCGGCCAATAATCAAAATAAATATAATGGTACAATTTTTCTTTCATTATATGGTTAAACTTGCTGAATTAATTTCAGAAGTTCGATTTCTAAGTATGATTTTGATAAAATAAAAAGTGTAATTGTGTTATAATTTGTATTTATGTCTGTTTGTGCTTATGTAAATTCTTCATAATACCGCATACTATGCCTCTTTGATTAGATTAAAACTAAATTCGTCAGTAATTTTTGGCTTTTGCTTTTTGGCTTCAGAATACCACATACCATACCTGGGTTTGAACTCCGGCCGGCGGTAGTGCTCTACTGACTGGGGTGTCGGAGCTCTACTCACTCCACTACCGCCGGCGGCAATGGCATAGCATCCTGGGATAAGCTTGAATTTCGTCTGATTTGAAAATAATTTCGCAGCCTACTTATAAAAAGCTTTCCTGGAAATAAAAATCAAGCTATAAATACTTAAAGCGCAACTGAAAGCATTATGTCATAAGTACACGTATCGCGTTCGAGCAAGTGGAGCCGGTCTTTTATATGAGCCATTGACAGATCGCCTATGAGGTAATGAACATAACCAACCTATTGAAGATGTTTGGAATTATTTGAAATGTTTATATATAAGTTAAGTCACTGCAGTTTCCCTGGTGTTGTGAGCCCGACGACTCGCTGGTTGACCCTTTCCCTCCTTGAGCATTCCTTTCCCCCTTACGCCCTCCCGCTTTTAACAACCCAACTCACACCACTAAAAGCGACTGCTACAGGTAGTAACAACAAAAGGCAAGCCAATCAGAAGTTGGTCTTCCGATCCAATTCAATTTGCTGACAAACCAAAAGTCGCTTATTCGCTCGACCGACCGAATTGTGCAACGAGTGCAGACATGGCCGAAAAGTCTGATCAGCACTTAAACTGGGCTGGTAGAAATATCCAGCGGTCAGTTACAATTAAACTGGAAACGGGTAAACAGAACTTTCAGCTGAATAAAACATTATATTGTCAAAACCTATTCCTCCGAGACTTTAAATTGAAGTCATTGTTTTCCAAGGATACAACGCCGAATATTCTCCGAAACCTAAGGTATTATCGGCGCGGGCATGCGGCAGAAGTCGACCAATATGGGACGACTTAGCTGGTGCCCGAACAGGCACGTTGAGTGGACGTGGCAAAAATTATTTTTGGAAATCGATAGAAATTTACAAGATTAATAGAAATGTGCATCAACACATTTATCAAAAGTGTGGGGGTGGCAGTTTTGTGCGGTTTGTGGGCGTTAGAGTGGGCGTGGTAACATGGGTGCCCTAGGTCCTTGTCTCTAGAATTCAGAATGCTGAATCTTAAAATTCTAGCTATTATAGTTCCTGAGATTTCGACGTTCATACGGACAGACGGACAGTTGGAAAGACGGATCGACTCGGCTATTGATCCTGATCTATATGTATAGTCGGAAACCCTTCCTTCTGCCTGTTACATACTTTTCAACGAATCTCGTATACCCCTTTACTCTACGAGTAAGGGGTATAACAACCATCCCGATTGCGGCCAATAATCAAAATAAATATATGGTACAATTTTTCTTTCATTATATGGTTAAAACTTGCTGAATTAATTTCAGAAGTTCGATTTCCAAGTATGATTTTGATAAAATAAAAAGTGAAATTGTGTCATAATTTGTATTTATGTCTGTTTGTGCTTATGTAAATTCTTCATAATACCGCATACTATGTCTCTTTGATTAGATTAAAACTAAATTCGTCAGTAATTTTTGGCTTTTGCTTTTTGGCTTCAGAATACCACATACCATACCTGGGTTTGAACTCCGGCCGGCGGTAGTGCTCTACTGACTGGGGTGTCGGAGCTCTACTCACTCCACTACCGCCGGCGGCAATGGCATAGCATCCTGGGATAAACTTGAATTTCGTCTGATTTGAAAATAATTTCGCAGCCTACTTATAAAAAGCTTTCCTGGAAATAAAAATCAAGCTATAAATACTTAAAGCGCAACTGAAAGCATTATGTCATAAGTACACGTATCGCGTTCGAGCAAGTGGAGCCGGTCTTTTATATGAGCCATTGACAGATCGCCTATGAGGTAATGAACATAACCAACCTATTGAAGATGTTTGGAATTATTTGAAATGTTTATATATAAGTTAAGACACTGCAGTTTCCCTGGTGTTGTGAGACCGACGACTCGCTGGTTGACCCTTTCCCTCCTTGAGCATTCCTTTCCCCCTTACGCCCTCCCGCTTTTAACAACCCAACTCACACCACTAAAAGCGACTGCTACAGGTAGTAACAACAAAAGGCAAGCCAATCAGAAGTTGGTCTTCCGATCCAATTCAATTTGCTGAAAAACAAAAAGGCGCTCATTCGCTCGACCGACCGAATTGCGCAACGAGCGCAGACATGGCCGAAAAGTCTGATCAGCACTTAAACTGGGCTGGTAGAAATATCCAGCGGTCAGTTACAATTAAACTGGAAACGGGTAAACAGAACATTCAGCTGAATAAAACATTATATTGTCAAAACCTATTCCTCCGAGACTTTAAATTGAAGTCATTGTTTTCCAAGGATAAAACGCCGAATATTCTCCGAAACCTAAGGTATTAACGGCGCGGGCATGCGGCAGAAGTCGACCAATATGGGACGACTTAGCTGGTGCCCGAACAGGCACGTTTTTTTTTTTTAAAGAACGGTATTTATACAGACATTTTGGAATTTTTTTTAGGTGTGCAATGAGTGTGTGTAAAGTGCAAAAATAAAAAAATATCAAATTAAAGAAAGCAAATGTACAAATTAAAGTAAGAAATTTTGAAAAGTGGTTCCTCGATAGTACAGGAAGTTTAAGTGCTGATCAGACATGGCCGAAAAGTCTGATCAGCACTTAAACTGGGCTGGTAGAAATATCCAGCGGTCAGTTACAATTAAACTGGAAACGGGTAAACAGAACATTCAGCTGAATAAAACATTATATTGTCAAAACCTATTCCTCCGAGACTTTAAATTGAAGTCATTGTTTTCCAAGGATAAAACGCCGAATATTCTCCGAAACCTAAGGTATTAACGGCGCGGGCATGCGGCAGAAGTCGACCAATATGGGACGACTTAGCTGGTGCCCGAACAGGCACGTTTTTTTTTTTGAAAGAACGGTATTTATACAGACATTTTGGAATTTTTTTTAGGTGTGCAATGAGTGTGTGTAAAGTGCAAAAATAAAAAAATATCAAATTAAAGAAAGCAAATGTACAAATTAAAGTAAGAAATTTTGAAAAGTGGTTCCTCGATAGTACAGTGGGGACCAGGTTTCAATTCCCCGTCGGGAAAACCAAATTTTTGAAAGTGCCAAAATTTGAAACGAGAATGGATGTTTAACAGTAAATATAAAAGTTTAAGTTAGAAGTAGTCAACAAACATTGCATTGTTTAATAACAAAAGAAAGAATGCTGTTGTCGAGTTCCTTGACTATCAGATATCGGAAAGATATCCGAATGCGAACGCGAAATTTCCTGATTTTTCTGGGATATCGATAGATATTTGGGAAAAAAAATGAGGAATAAAATGAACAAATTTAAAAATTGTTCAAAAATGTGGGAGTGGCAGTTTTGGGCGGTTTTTGTGGCGTTGAGTGGACGTGGCAAAAATTATTTTTGGAAATCGATAGAAATTTACAAGATTAATAGAAATGTGCATCAACACATTTATCAAAAGTGTGGGGGTGGCAGTTTTGTGCGGTTTGTGGGCGTTAGAGTGGGCGTGGTAACATGGGTGCCCTAGGTCCTTGTCTCTAGAATTCAGAATGCTGAATCTTAAAATTCTAGCTATTATAGTTCCTGAGATTTCGACGTTCATACGGACAGACGGACAGTTGGAAAGACGGATCGACTCGGCTATTGATCCTGATCTATATGTATAGTCGGAAACCCTTCCTTCTGCCTGTTACATAATTTTCAACGAATCTCGTATACCCTTTTACTCTACGAGTAAGGGGTATAACAACCATCCCGATTGCGGCCAATAATCAAAATAAATATAATGGTACAATTTTTCTTTCATTATATGGTTAAACTTGCTGAATTCATTTCAGAAGTTCGATTTCCAAGTATGATTTTGATAAAATAAAATGTGTAACTGTGTTATAATTTGTATTTATGTCTGTTTGTGCTTATGTAAATTCTTCATAATACCGCATACTATGTCTCTTTGATTAGATTAAAACTAAATTCGTCAGTAACTTTTGGCTTTTGCTTTTTGGCTTCAGAATACCACATACCATACCTGGGTTTGAACTCCGGCCGGCGGTAGTGCTCTACTGACTGGGGTGTCGGAGCTCTACTCACTCCACTACCGCCGGCGGCAATGGCATAGCATCCTGGGATAAGCTTGAATTTCGTCTGATTTGAAAATAATTTCGCAGCCTACTTATAAAAAGCTGCTGAATCTTAAAATTCTAGCTATTATAGTTCCTGAGATTTCGACGTTCATACGGACAGACGGACAGTTGGAAAGACGGATCGACTCGGCTATTGATCCTGATCTATATGTATAGTCGGAAACCCTTCCTTCTGCCTGTTACATAATTTTCAACGAATCTCGTATACCCTTTTACTCTACGAGTAAGGGGTATAACAACCATCCCGATTGCGGCCAATAATCAAAATAAATATAATGGTACAATTTTTCTTTCATTATATGGTTAAACTTGCTGAATTAATTTCAGAAGTTCGATTTCCAAGTATGATTTTGATAAAATAAAAATTGTAATTGTGTCATAATTTGTATTTATGTCTGTTTGTGCTTATGTAAATTCTTCATAATACCGCATACTATGTCTCTTTGATTAGATTAAAACTAAATTCGTCAGTAATTTTTGGCTTTTGCTTTTGGGCTTCAGAATACCACATACCATACCCGGGTTTGAACTCCGGCCGGCGGTAGTGCTCTACTGACTGGGGTGTCGGAGCTCTACTCACTCCACTACCGCCGGCGGCAATGGCATAGCATCCTGGGATAAACTTGAATTTCGTCTGATTTGAAAATAATTTCGCAGCCTACTTATAAAAAGCTTTCCTGGAAATAAAAATCAAGCTATAAATACTTAAAGCGCAACTGAAAGCATTATGTCATAAGTACACGTATCGCGTTCGAGCAAGTGGAGCCGGTCTTTTATATGAGCCATTGACAGATCGCCTATGAGGTAATGAACATAACCAACCTATTGAAGATGTTTGGAATTATTTGAAATGTTTATATATAAGTTAAGTCACTGCAGTTTCCCTGGTGTTGTGAGCCCGACGACTCGCTGGTTGACCCTTTCCCTCCTTGAGCATTCCTTTCCCCCTTACGCCCTCCCGCTTTTAACAACCCAACTCACACCACTAAAAGCGACTGCTACAGGTAGTAACAACAAAAGGCAAGCCAATCAGAAGTTGGTCTTCCGATCCAATTCAATTAGCTGACAAACAAAAAGTCGCTTATTCGCTCGACCGACCGAATTGCGCAACGAGCGCAGACATGGCCGAAAAGTCTGATCAGCACTTAAACTGGGCTGGTAGAAATATCCAGCGGTCAGTTACAATTAAACTGGAAACGGGTAAACAGAACTTTCAGCTGAATAAAACATTATATTGTCAAAACCTATTCCTCCGAGACTTTAAATTGAAGTCATTGTTTTCCAAGGATAAAACGCCGAATATTCTCCGAAACCTAAGGTATTAACGGCGCGGGCATGCGGCAGAAGTCGACCAATATGGGACGACTTAGCTGGTGCCCGAACAGGCACGTTTTTTTTTTTTGAAAGAACGGTATTTATACAGACATTTTGGAATTTTTTTTTAGGTGTGCAATGAGTGTGTGTAAAGTGCAAAAATAAAAAAATATCAAATTAAAGAAAGCAAATGTACAAATTAAAGTAAGAAATTTTGAAAAGTGGTTCCTCGATAGTACAGTAGGGACCAGGTTTTAATTCCCCGTCGGGAAAACCAAATTTTTGAAAGTGCCAAAATTTGAAACGAGAATGGATGTTTAACAGTAAATATAAAAGTTTAAGTTAGAAGTAGTCAACAAACATTGCATTGTTAAATAACAAAAGAAAGAATGCTGTTGTCGAGTTCCTTGACTATCAGATATCGGAAAGATATCCGAATGCGAACGCGAAATTTCCTGATTTTTCTGGGATATCGATAGATATTTGGGAAAAAAAATGAGGAATAAAATGAACAAATTTAAAAATTGTTCAAAAATGTGGGAGTGGCAGTTTTGGGCGGTTTTTGTGGCGTTGAGTGGACGTGCCAAAAATTTTTTTTGGAAATCGATAGAAATTTACAAGATTAATAGAAATGTGCATCAACACATTTATCAAAAGTGTGGGGGTGGCAGTTTTGTGCGGCTTGTGGGTGTTAGAGTGGGCGTGGTAACATGGGTGCCCTAGGTCCTTGTCTCTAGAATTCAGAATGCTGAATCTTAAAATTCTAGCTATTATATTTTGTGGCGTTGAGTGGACGTGGCAAAAATTATTTTTGGAAATCGATAGAAATTTACAAGATTAATAGAAATGAGCATCAACACATTTATCAAAAGTGTGGGGGTGGCAGTTTTGTGCGGTTTCTGGGCGTTAGAGTGGGCGTGGTAACATGGGTGCCCTAGGTCCTTGTCTCTAGAATTCAGAATGCTGAATCTTAAAATTCTAGCTATTATAGTTCCTGAGATTTCGACGTTCATACGGACAGACGGACAGTTGGAAAGACGGATCGACTCGGCTATTGATCCTGATCTATATGTATAGTCGGAAACCCTTCCTTCTGCCTGTTACATACTTTTCAACGAATCTCGTATACCCTTTTACTCTACGAGTAAGGGGTATAACAACCATCCCGATTGCGGCCAATAATCAAAATAAATATATGGTACAATTTTTCTTTCATTATATGGTTAAACTTGCTGAATTAATTTCAGAAGTTCGATTTCCAAGTATGATTTTGATAAAATAAAAAGTGTAATTGTGTTATAATTAGTATTTATGTCTGTTTGTGCTTATGTAAATTCTTCGTAATACCGCATACTATGTCTCTTTGATTAGATTAAAACTAAATTCGTCAGTAATTTTTGGCTTTTGCTTTTTGGCTTCAGAATACCACATACCATACCTGGGTTTGAACTCCGGCCGGCGGTAGTGCTCTACTGACTGGGGTGTCGGAGCTCTACTCACTCCACTACCGCCGGCGGCAATGGCATAGCATCCTGGGATAAACTTGAATTTCGTCTGATTTGAAAATAATTTCGCAGCCTACTTATAAAAAGCTTTCCTGGAAATAAAAATCAAGCTATAAATACTTAAAGCGCAACTGAAAGCATTATGTCATAAGTACACGTATCGCGTTCGAGCAAGTGGAGCCGGTCTTTTATATGAGCCATTGACAGATCGCCTATGAGGTAATGAACATAACCAACCTATTGAAGATGTTTGGAATTATTTGAAATGTTTATATATAAGTTAAGACACTGCAGTTTCCCTGGTGTTGTGAGCCCGACGAACGGCTGGTTGACCCTTTCCCTCCTTGAGCATTCCTTTCCCCCTTACGCCCTCCCGCTTTTAACAACCCAACTCACACCACTAAAAGCGACTGCTACAGGTAGTAACAACAAAAGGCAAGCCAATCAGAAGTTGGTCTTCCGATCCAATTCAATTAGCTGACAAACAAAAAGTCGCTTATTCGCTCGACCGACCGAATTGCGCAACGAGCGCAGACATGGCCGAAAAGTCTGATCAGCACTTAAACTGGGCTGGTAGAAATATCCAGCGGTCAGTTACAATTAAACTGGAAACGGGTAAACAGAACTTTCAGCTGAATAAAACATTATATTGTCAAAACCTATTCCTCCGAGACTTTAAATTGAAGTCATTGTTTTCCAAGGATAAAACGCCGAATATTCTCCGAAACCTAAGGTATTAACGGCGCGGGCATGCGGCAGAAGTCGACCAATATGGGACGACTTAGCTGGTGCCCGAACAGGCACGTTTTTTTTTTTTGAAAGAACGGTATTTATACAGACATTTTGGAATTTTTTTTTAGGTGTGCAATGAGTGTGTGTAAAGTGCAAAAATAAAAAAATATCAAATTAAAGAAAGCAAATGTACAAATTAAAGTAAGAAATTTTGAAAAGTGGTTCCTCGATAGTACAGTAGGGACCAGGTTTTAATTCCCCGTCGGGAAAACCAAATTTTTGAAAGTGCCAAAATTTGAAACGAGAATGGATGTTTAACAGTAAATATAAAAGTTTAAGTTAGAAGTAGTCAACAAACATTGCATTGTTAAATAACAAAAGAAAGAATGCTGTTGTCGAGTTCCTTGACTATCAGATATCGGAAAGATATCCGAATGCGAACGCGAAATTTCCTGATTTTTCTGGGATATCGATAGATATTTGGGAAAAAAAATGAGGAATAAAATGAACAAATTTAAAAATTGTTCAAAAATGTGGGAGTGGCAGTTTTGGGCGGTTTTTGTGGCGTTGAGTGGACGTGCCAAAAATTTTTTTTGGAAATCGATAGAAATTTACAAGATTAATAGAAATGTGCATCAACACATTTATCAAAAGTGTGGGGGTGGCAGTTTTGTGCGGCTTGTGGGTGTTAGAGTGGGCGTGGTAACATGGGTGCCCTAGGTCCTTGTCTCTAGAATTCAGAATGTATATGTATAGTCGGAAACCCTTCCTTCTGCCTGTTACATACTTTTCAACGAATCTCGTATACCCTTTTACTCTACGAGTAAGGGGTATAACAACCATCCCGATTGCGGCCAATAATCAAAATAAATATATGGTACAATTTTTCTTTCATTATATGGTTAAACTTGCTGAATTAATTTCAGAAGTTCGATTTCCAAGTATGATTTTGATAAAATAAAAAGTGTAATTGTGTTATAATTAGTATTTATGTCTGTTTGTGCTTATGTAAATTCTTCGTAATACCGCATACTATGTCTCTTTGATTAGATTAAAACTAAATTCGTCAGTAATTTTTGGCTTTTGCTTTTTGGCTTCAGAATACCACATACCATACCTGGGTTTGAACTCCGGCCGGCGGTAGTGCTCTACTGACTGGGGTGTCGGAGCTCTACTCACTCCACTACCGCCGGCGGCAATGGCATAGCATCCTGGGATAAACTTGAATTTCGTCTGATTTGAAAATAATTTCGCAGCCTACTTATAAAAAGCTTTCCTGGAAATAAAAATCAAGCTATAAATACTTAAAGCGCAACTGAAAGCATTATGTCATAAGTACACGTATCGCGTTCGAGCAAGTGGAGCCGGTCTTTTATATGAGCCATTGACAGATCGCCTATGAGGTAATGAACATAACCAACCTATTGAAGATGTTTGGAATTATTTGAAATGTTTATATATAAGTTAAGACACTGCAGTTTCCCTGGTGTTGTGAGCCCGACGACTCGCTGGTTGACCCTTTCCCTCCTTGAGCATTCCTTTCCCCCTTACGCCCTCCCGCTTTTAACAACCCAACTCACACCACTAAAAGCGACTGCTACAGGTAGTAACAACAAAAGGCAAGCCAATCAGAAGTTGGTCTTCCGATCCAATTCAATTTGCTGACAAAACAAAAGTCGCTTATTCGCTCGACCGACCGAATTGTGCAACGAGCGCAGACATGGCCGAAAAGTCTGATCAGCACTTAAACTGGGCTGGTAGAAATATCCAGCGGTCAGTTACAATTAAACTGAAAACGGGTAAACAGAACTTTCAGCTGAATAAAACATTATATTGTCAAAACCTATTCCTCTGAGACTTTAAATTGAAGTCATTGTTTTCCAAGGATACAACGCCGAATATTCTCCGAAACCTAAGGTATTATCGGCGCGGGCATGCGGCAGAAGTCGACCAATATGGGACGACTTAGCTGGTGCCCGAACAGGCACGTTGAGTGGACGTGGCAAAAATTATTTTTGGAAATCGATAGAAATTTACAAGATTAATAGAAATGTGCATCAACACATTTATCAAAAGTGTGGGGGTGGCAGTTTTGTGCGGTTTGTGGGCGTTAGAGTGGGCGTGGTAACATGGGTGCCCTAGGTCCTTGTCTCTAGAATTCAGAATGCTGAATCTTAAAATTCTAGCTATTATAGTTCCTGAGATTTCGACGTTCATACGGACAGACGGACAGTTGGAAAGACGGATCGACTCGGCTATTGATCCTGATCTATATGTATAGTCCTTCTGCCTGTTACATAATTTTCAACGAATCTCGTATACCCTTTTACTCTACGAGTAAGGGGTATAACAACCATCCCGATTGCGGCCAATAATCAAAATAAATATAATGGTACAATTTTTCTTTCATTATATGGTTAAACTTGCTGAATTAATTTCAGAAGTTCGATTTCCAAGTATGATTTTGATAAAATAAAAAGTGTAATTGTGTCATAATTTGTATTTATGTCTGTTTGTGCTTATGTAAATTCTTCATAATACCGCATACTATGTCTCTTTGATTAGATTAAAACTAAATTCGTCAGTAATTTTTGGCTTTTGCTTTTTGGCTTCAGAATACCACATACCATACCCGGGTTTGAACTCCGGCCGGCGGTAGTGCTCTACTGACTGGGGTGTCGGAGCTCTACTCACTCCACTACCGCCGGCGGCAATGGCATAGCATCCTGGGATAAACTTGAATTTCGTCTGATTTGAAAATAATTTCGCAGCCTACTTATAAAAAGCTTTCCTGGAAATAAAAATCAAGCTATAAATACTTAAAGCGCAACTGAAAGCATTATGTCATAAGTACAGCCGGTCTTTTATATGAGCCATTGACAGATCGCCTATGAGGTAATGAACATAACCAACCTATTGAAGATGTTTGGAATTATTTGAAATGTTTATATATAAGTTAAGACACTGCAGTTTCCCTGGTGTTGTGAGCCCGACGACTCGCTGGTTGACCCTTTCCCTCCTTGAGCATTCCTTTCCCCCTTACGCCCTCCCGCTTTTAACAACCCAACTCACACCACTAAAAGCGACTGCTACAGGTAGTAACAACAAAAGGCAAGCCAATCAGAAGTTGGTCTTCCGATCCAATTCAATTTGCTGACAAAACAAAAGTCGCTTATTCGCTCGACCGACCGAATTGTGCAACGAGCGCAGACATGGCCGAAAAGTCTGATCAGCACTTAAACTGGGCTGGTAGAAATATCCAGCGGTCAGTTACAATTAAACTGAAAACGGGTAAACAGAACTTTCAGCTGAATAAAACATTATATTGTCAAAACCTATTCCTCTGAGACTTTAAATTGAAGTCATTGTTTTGCAAGGATACAACGCCGAATATTCTCCGAAACCTAAGGTATTATCGGCGCGGGCATGCGGCAGAAGTCGACCAATATGGGACGACTTAGCTGGTGCCCGAACAGGCACGTTGAGTGGACGTGGCAAAAATTATTTTTGGAAATCGATAGAAATTTACAAGATTAATAGAAATGTGCATCAACACATTTATCAAAAGTGTGGGGGTGGCAGTTTTGTGCGGTTTGTGGGCGTTAGAGTGGGCGTGGTAACATGGGTGCCCTAGGTCCTTGTCTCTAGAATTCAGATTCAGCATTCTTAAAATTCTAGCTATTATAGTTCCTGAGATTTCGACGTTCATACGGACAGACGGACAGTTGGAAAGACGGATCGACTCGGCTATTGATCCTGATCTATATGTATAGTCCTTCTGCCTGTTACATAATTTTCAACGAATCTCGTATACCCTTTTACTCTACGAGTAAGGGGTATAACAACCATCCCGATTGCGGCCAATAATCAAAATAAATATAATGGTACAATTTTTCTTTCATTATATGGTTAAACTTGCTGAATTAATTTCAGAAGTTCGATTTCTAAGTATGATTTTGATAAAATAAAAAGTGTAATTGTGTTATAATTTGTATTTATGTCTGTTTGTGCTTATGTAAATTCTTCATAATACCGCATACTATGCCTCTTTGATTAGATTAAAACTAAATTCGTCAGTAATTTTTGGCTTTTGCTTTTTGGCTTCAGAATACCACATACCATACCTGGGTTTGAACTCCGGCCGGCGGTAGTGCTCTACTGACTGGGGTGTCGGAGCTCTACTCACTCCACTACCGCCGGCGGCAATGGCATAGCATCCTGGGATAAGCTTGAATTTCGTCTGATTTGAAAATAATTTCGCAGCCTACTTATAAAAAGCTGCTGAATCTTAAAATTCTAGCTATTATAGTTCCTGAGATTTCGACGTTCATACGGACAGACGGACAGTTGGAAAGACGGATCGACTCGGCTATTGATCCTGATCTATATGTATAGTCGGAAACCCTTCCTTCTGCCTGTTACATAATTTTCAACGAATCTCGTATACCCTTTTACTCTACGAGTAAGGGGTATAACAACCATCCCGATTGCGGCCAATAATCAAAATAAATATAATGGTACAATTTTTCTTTCATTATATGGTTAAACTTGCTGAATTCATTTCAGAAGTTCGATTTCCAAGTATGATTTTGATAAAATAAAAAGTGTAATTGTGTTACAATTTGTATTTATGTCTGTTTGTGCTTATGTAAATTCTTCATAATACCGCATACTATGTCTCTTTGATTAGATTAAAACTAAATTCGTCAGTAATTTTTGGCTTTTGCTTTTTGGCTTCAGAATACCACATACCATACCTGGGTTTGAACTCCGGCCGGCGGTAGTGCTCTACTGACTGGGGTGTCGGAGCTCTACTCACTCCACTACCGCCGGCGGCAATGTTATAGCATCCTGGGATAAACTTGAATTTCGTCTGATTTGAAAATAATTTCGCAGCCTACTTATAAAAAGCTTTCCTGGAAATAAAAATCAAGCTATAAATACTTAAAGCGCAACTGAAAGCATTATGTCATAAGTACACGTATCGCGTTCGAGCAAGTGGAGTCGGTCTTTTATATGAGCCATTGACAGATCGCCTATGAGGTAATGAACATAACCAACCTATTGAAGATGTTTGGAATTATTTGAAATGTTTATATATAAGTTAAGTCACTGCAGTTTCCCTGGTGTTGTGAGCCCGACGACTCGCTGGTTGACCCTTTCCCTCCTTGAGCATTCCTTTCCCCCTTACGCCCTCCCGCTTTTAACAACCCAACTCACACCACTAAAAGCGACTGCTACAGGTAGTAACAACAAAAGGCAAGCCAATCAGAAGTTGGTCTTCCGATCCAATTCAATTTGCTGACAAACCAAAAGTCGCTTATTCGCTCGACCGACCGAATTTTGCAACGAGTGCAGACATGGCCGAAAAGTCTGATCAGCACTTAAACTGGGCTGGTAGAAATATCCAGCGGTCAGTTACAATTAAACTGGAAACGGGTAAACAGAACTTTCAGCTGAATAAAACATTATATTGTCAAAACCTATTCCTCCGAGACTTTAAATTGAAGTCATTGTTTTCCAAGGATACAACGCCGAATATTCTCCGAAACCTAAGGTATTATCGGCGCGGGCATGCGGCAGAAGTCGACCAATATGGGACGACTTAGCTGGTGCCCGAACAGGCACGTTGAGTGGACGTGGCAAAAATTATTTTTGGAAATCGATAGAAATTTACAAGATTAATAGAAATGTGCATCAACACATTTATCAAAAGTGTGGGGGTGGCAGTTTTGTGCGGTTTGTGGGCGTTAGAGTGGGCGTGGTAACATGGGTGCCCTAGGTCCTTGTCTCTAGAATTCAGAATGCTGAATCTTAAAATTCTAGCTATTATAGTTCCTGAGATTTCGACGTTCATACGGACAGACGGACAGTTGGAAAGACGGATCGACTCGGCTATTGATCCTGATCTATATGTATAGTCGGAAACCCTTCCTTCTGCCTGTTACATACTTTTCAACGAATCTCGTATACCCCTTTACTCTACGAGTAAGGGGTATAACAACCATCCCGATTGCGGCCAATAATCAAAATAAATATATGGTACAATTTTTCTTTCATTATATGGTTAAAACTTGCTGAATTAATTTCAGAAGTTCGATTTCCAAGTATGATTTTGATAAAATAAAAAGTGAAATTGTGTCATAATTTGTATTTATGTCTGTTTGTGCTTATGTAAATTCTTCATAATACCGCATACTATGTCTCTTTGATTAGATTAAAACTAAATTCGTCAGTAATTTTTGGCTTTTGCTTTTTGGCTTCAGAATACCACATACCATACCTGGGTTTGAACTCCGGCCGGCGGTAGTGCTCTACTGACTGGGGTGTCGGAGCTCTACTCACTCCACTACCGCCGGCGGCAATGGCATAGCATCCTGGGATAAACTTGAATTTCGTCTGATTTGAAAATAATTTCGCAGCCTACTTATAAAAAGCTTTCCTGGAAATAAAAATCAAGCTATAAATACTTAAAGCGCAACTGAAAGCATTATGTCATAAGTACACGTATCGCGTTCGAGCAAGTGGAGCCGGTCTTTTATATGAGCCATTGACAGATCGCCTATGAGGTAATGAACATAACCAACCTATTGAAGATGTTTGGAATTATTTGAAATGTTTATATATAAGTTAAGACACTGCAGTTTCCCTGGTGTTGTGAGACCGACGACTCGCTGGTTGACCCTTTCCCTCCTTGAGCATTCCTTTCCCCCTTACGCCCTCCCGCTTTTAACAACCCAACTCACACCACTAAAAGCGACTGCTACAGGTAGTAACAACAAAAGGCAAGCCAATCAGAAGTTGGTCTTCCGATCCAATTCAATTTGCTGAAAAACAAAAAGGCGCTCATTCGCTCGACCGACCGAATTGCGCAACGAGCGCAGACATGGCCGAAAAGTCTGATCAGCACTTAAACTGGGCTGGTAGAAATATCCAGCGGTCAGTTACAATTAAACTGGAAACGGGTAAACAGAACATTCAGCTGAATAAAACATTATATTGTCAAAACCTATTCCTCCGAGACTTTAAATTGAAGTCATTGTTTTCCAAGGATACAACGCCGAATATTCTCCGAAACCTAAGGTATTATCGGCGCGGGCATGCGGCAGAAGTCGACCAATATGGGACGACTTAGCTGGTGCCCGAACAGGCACGTTTTTTTTTTTGAAAGAACGGTATTTATACAGACATTTTGGAATTTTTTTTAGGTGTGCAATGAGTGTGTGTAAAGTGCAAAAATAAAAAAATATCAAATTAAAGAAAGCAAATGTACAAATTAAAGTAAGAAATTTTGAAAAGTGGTTCCTCGATAGTACAGTGGGGACCAGGTTTCAATTCCCCGTCGGGAAAACCAAATTTTTGAAAGTGCCAAAATTTGAAACGAGAATGGATGTTTAACAGTAAATATAAAAGTTTAAGTTAGAAGTAGTCAACAAACATTGCATTGTTAAATAACAAAAGAAAGAATGCTGTTGTCGAGTTCCTTGACTATCAGATATCGGAAAGATATCCGAATGCGAACGCGAAATTTCCTGATTTTTCTGGGATATCGATAGATATTTGGGAAAAAAAATGAGGAATAAAATGAACAAATTTAAAAATTGTTCAAAAATGTGGGAGTGGCAGTTTTGGGCGGTTTTTGTGGCGTTGAGTGGACGTGGCAAAAATTATTTTTGGAAATCGATAGAAATTTACAAGATTAATAGAAATGAGCATCAACACATTTATCAAAAGTGTGGGGGTGGCAGTTTTGTGCGGCTTGTGGGTGTTAGAGTGGGCGTGGTAACATGGGTGCCCTAGGTCCTTGTCTCTAGAATTCAGAATGCTGAATCTTAAAATTCTAGCTTATGTAAATTCTTTGTGCTTATGTAAATTCTTCATAATACCGCATACTATGTCTCTTTGATTAGATTAAAACTAAATTCGTCAGTAATTTTTGGCTTTTGCTTTTTGGCTTCAGAATACCACATACCATACCTGGGTTTGAACTCCGGCCGGCGGTAGTGCTCTACTGACTGGGGTGTCGGAGCTCTACTCACTCCACTACCGCCGGCGGCAATGGCATAGCATCCTGGGATAAACTTGAATTTCGTCTGATTTGAAAATAATTTCGCAGCCTACTTATAAAAAGCTTTCCTGGAAATAAAAATCAAGCTATAAATACTTAAAGCGCAACTGAAAGCATTATGTCATAAGTACACGTATCGCGTTCGAGCAAGTGGAGCCGGTCTTTTATATGAGCCATTGACAGATCGCCTATGAGGTAATGAACATAACCAACCTATTGAAGATGTTTGGAATTATTTGAAATGTTTATATATAAGTTAAGACACTGCAGTTTCCCTGGTGTTGTGAGACCGACGACTCGCTGGTTGACCCTTTCCCTCCTTGAGCATTCCTTTCCCCCTTACGCCCTCCCGCTTTTAACAACCCAACTCACACCACTAAAAGCGACTGCTACAGGTAGTAACAACAAAAGGCAAGCCAATCAGAAGTTGGTCTTCCGATCCAATTCAATTTGCTGAAAAACAAAAAGGCGCTCATTCGCTCGACCGACCGAATTGCGCAACGAGCGCAGACATGGCCGAAAAGTCTGATCAGCACTTAAACTGGGCTGGTAGAAATATCCAGCGGTCAGTTACAATTAAACTGGAAACGGGTAAACAGAACATTCAGCTGAATAAAACATTATATTGTCAAAACCTATTCCTCCGAGACTTTAAATTGAAGTCATTGTTTTCCAAGGATAAAACGCCGAATATTCTCCGAAACCTAAGGTATTAACGGCGCGGGCATGCGGCAGAAGTCGACCAATATGGGACGACTTAGCTGGTGCCCGAACAGGCACGTTTTTTTTTTTTAAAGAACGGTATTTATACAGACATTTTGGAATTTTTTTTAGGTGTGCAATGAGTGTGTGTAAAGTGCAAAAATAAAAAAATATCAAATTAAAGAAAGCAAATGTACAAATTAAAGTAAGAAATTTTGAAAAGTGGTTGCTCGATAGTACAGGAAGTTTAAGTGCTGATCAGACATGGCCGAAAAGTCTGATCAGCACTTAAACTGGGCTGGTAGAAATATCCAGCGGTCAGTTACAATTAAACTGGAAACGGGTAAACAGAACATTCAGCTGAATAAAACATTATATTGTCAAAACCTATTCCTCCGAGACTTTAAATTGAAGTCATTGTTTTCCAAGGATACAACGCCGAATATTCTCCGAAACCTAAGGTATTATCGGCGCGGGCATGCGGCAGAAGTCGACCAATATGGGACGACTTAGCTGGTGCCCGAACAGGCACGTTGAGTGGACGTGGCAAAAATTATTTTTGGAAATCGATAGAAATTTACAAGATTAATAGAAATGTGCATCAACACATTTATCAAAAGTGTGGGGGTGGCAGTTTTGTGCGGTTTGTGGGCGTTAGAGTGGGCGTGGTAACATGGGTGCCCTAGGTCCTTGTCTCTAGCATTCAGAATGCTGAATCTTAAAATTCTAGCTATTATAGTTCCTGAGGTTTCGACGTTCATACGGACAGACGGACAGTTGGAAAGACGGATCGACTCGGCTATTGATCCTGATCTATATGTATAGTCGGAAACCCTTCCTTCTGCCTGTTACATACTTTTCAACGAATCTCGTATACCCTTTTACTCTACGAGTAAGGGGTATAACAACCATCCCGATTGCGGCCAATAATCAAAATAAATATATGGTACAATTTTTCTTTCATTATATGGTTAAACTTGCTGAATTAATTTCAGAAGTTCGATTTCCAAGTATGATTTTGATAAAATAAAAAGTGTAATTGTGTCATAATTTGTATTTATGTCTGTTTGTGCTTATGTAAATTCTTCATAATACCGCATACTATGTCTCTTTGATTAGATTAAAACTAAAGTGTGGGGGTGGCAGTTTTGTGCGGTTTGTGGGTGTTAGAGTGGGCGTGGTAACATGGGTGCCCTAGGTCCTTGTCTCTAGCATTCAGAATGCTGAATCTTAAAATTCTAGCTATTATAGTTCCTGAGGTTTCGACGTTCATACGGACAGACGGACAGTTGGAAAGACGGATCGACTCGGCTATTGATCCTGATCTATATGTATAGTCGGAAACCCTTCCTTCTGCCTGTTACATACTTTTCAACGAATCTCGTATACCCCTTTACTCTACGAGTAAGGGGTATAACAACCATCCCGATTGCGGCCAATAATCAAAATAAATATATGGTACAATTTTTCTTTCATTATATGGTTAAACTTGCTGAATTAATTTCAGAAGTTCGATTTCCAAGTATGATTTTGATAAAATAAAAAGTGTAATTGTGTTATAATTTGTATTTATGTCTGTTTGTGCTTATGTAAATTCTTCATAATACCGCATACTATGTCTCTTTGATTAGATTAAAACTAAATTCGTCAGTAATTTTTGGCTTTTGCTTTTTGGCTTCAGAATACCACATACCATACATGGGTTTGAACTCCGGCCGGCGGTAGTGCTCTACTGACTGGGGTGTCGGAGCTCTACTCACTCCACTACCGCCGGCGGCAATGGCATAGCATCCTGGGATAAACTTGAATTTCGTCTGATTTGAAAATAATTTCGCAGCCTACTTATAAAAAGCTTTCCTGGAAATAAAAATCAAGCTATAAATACTTAAAGCGCAACTGAAAGCATTATGTCATAAGTACACGTATCGCGTTCGAGCAAGTGGAGCCGGTCTTTTATATGAGCCATTGACAGATCGCCTATGAGGTAATGAACATAACCAACCTATTGAAGATGTTTGGAATTATTTGAAATGTTTATATATAAGTTAAGTCACTGCAGTTTCCCTGGTGTTGTGAGACCCCGTTGTGGTTGACCCTTTCCCTCCTTGAGCATTCCTTTCCCCCTTACGCCCTCCCGCTTTTAACAACCCAACTCACACCACTAAAAGCGACTGCTACAGGTAGTAACAACAAAAGGCAAGCCAATCAGAAGTTGGTCTTCCGATCCAATTCAATTTGCTGAAAAACAAAAAGGCGCTCATTCGCTCGACCGACCGAATTGCGCAACGAGCGCAGACATGGCCGAAAAGTCTGATCAGCACTTAAACTGGGCTGGTAGAAATATCCAGCGGTCAGTTACAATTAAACTGGAAACGGGTAAACAGAACTTTCAGCTGAATAAAACATTATATTGTCAAAACCTATTCCTCCGAGACTTTAAATTGAAGTCATTGTTTTCCAAGGATACAACGCCGAATATTCTCCGAAACCTAAGGTATTATCGGCGCGGGCATGCGGCAGAAGTCGACCAATATGGGACGACTTAGCTGGTGCCCGAACAGGCACGTTGAGTGGACGTGGCAAAAATTATTTTTGGAAATCGATAGAAATTTACAAGATTAATAGAAATGAGCATCAACACATTTATCAAAAGTGTGGGGGTGGCAGTTTTGTGCGGCTTGTGGGTGTTAGAGTGGGCGTGGTAACATGGGTGCCCTAGGTCCTTGTCTCTAGAATTCAGAATGCTGAATCTTAAAATTCTAGCTATTATAGTTCCTGAGATTTCGACGTTCATACGGACAGACGGACAGTTGGAAAGACGGATCGACTCGGCTATTGATCCTGATCTATATGTATAGTCGGAAACCCTTCCTTCTGCCTGTTACATACTTTTCAACGAATCTCGTATACCCTTTTACTCTACGAGTAAGGGGTATAACAACCATCCCGATTGCGGCCAATAATCAAAATAAATATATGGTACAATTTTTCTTTCATTATATGGTTAAACTTGCTGAATTAATTTCAGAAGTTGGATTTCCAAGTATGATTTTGATAAAATAAAAAGTGTAATTGTGTTATAATTTGTATTTATGTCTGTTTGTGCTTATGTAAATTCTTCATAATACCGCATACTATGTCTCTTTGATTAGATTAAAACTAAATTCGTCAGTAATTTTTGGCTTTTGCTTTTTGGCTTCAGAATACCACATACCATACCTGGGTTTGAACTCCGGCCGGCGGTAGTGCTCTACTGACTGGGGTGTCGGAGCTCTACTCACTCCACTACCGCCGGCGGCAATGGCATAGCATCCTGGGATAAACTTGAATTTCGTCTGATTTGAAAATAATTTCGCAGCCTACTTATAAAAAGCTTTCCTGGAAATAAAAATCAAGCTATAAAGTGCTCACAGAGACTTGGTTAAAGCCGGAGATACTTAACTCCGAAGTCTTCCCAGGTATGTACACTATATATAGGTTTGACCGTCCCTCCAGACGGGGAGGTGGAGTCTTAATTGCGGTTAGATCTACCCTCGCGTCGGAGGAGTTACTTTTGGACGATTCCCGTAACTCGGAATTCGTATGTGTAAAGCTGTCTTTTTCCGACAGATCAGTTTATATTACGTGCTCCTATATTCCGCCATCTTCTGAATTCCCAGAATATCAGAATCATCTGTCCGCTATCCAGTCCATCTTGAATAAACTTTCTGACAGGGACCAATTGGTAGTTCTAGGTGATTTTAATATACCTGGCACAATGTGGTCCTCAGAAGAACAATCGAATATCCTTCTCCCCTTAGCACAACATGACTTTATTGACGGCTTGCTCGACTTATCCCTGTCGTAAGTTAATTATATTCCAAATTCTCTTGGTCGACTTTTGGATCTATGTTTTGTAACAAGTCCTGAAAGTGTGTTTCTGTCCAGGGTAGTACCTCTTACTCAACCTGAAGATCAATATCATCCTACTTTCGAGGTGGAAGTCGACTTAGGTACGGTATTAAAAGTAAATTCAGAGAAGTCAACAAATCGAATTCCCTGTTTTCGCAAGGCAAATTTTCGGAGGCTAAACAATTTTATAGCTGGCTTTAATTGGTCCGATCTTTACTCCTGCAACATAATGGCGGATGCGATTAATATGTTTTATACCGCAATTAAATCATTTTTTTACTCTTGTGTTCCGATGTACTATCCGTCAATCTCTAAACCTCCTTGGTTTAATAAAGAGTTGACACACCTAAGAAATGTAAAGTCCAGACTCTATATGAAATTTAAAAATACCGGTTCTCAGTCCATCCTTTGTAAATATCTAAGCGCTCGGTTAAACTTTACCGTGCTTAATGCTCAGTGCTACAAAAATTATTTAAACCGTTGTAAGTTCCAGTTTGCACAGGATCCGAAACAGTTTTATAATTTCGTTAGCACTAAGCGAAAAACAAGTTCTTACCCTTCCTCGCTATTTTTTGAAAACACTACGGTTACATCGGATCAGGCAATAGCCGATCCATTCGCCAAGTTTTTTCAAACAACATATTCAACTTTACCTCATTCCGAACAGCCATACTCTTATGCGGTATCTAAGTCGAACCTAATATTTTGCCCCACTATAAACGAAAGCTCACTGCTTAACGATCTTCAGCGTGTTAAACCGGTCTATTCGCCAGGTCCCGATGGAATCCCTGGCTGTGTGCTCAGATTCTGTGCGGAAGCCTTGTGCAAGCCTCTACTGAAACTGTTTACCTTATCTTTGGAATCTTCACAATTCCCTCATATATGGAAGAAGTCCTTTGTGATTCCTCTTCACAAAAAAGGTAGCAAACTGGATGCAAGCAATTACAGAGGAATCTCTAAATTGTCGGCTATCCCAAAACTTTTCGAAAATGTTATCACTCCTCATTTGCAGCACCTTTGTAGATCAATCATATCACCGTGTCAACACGGTTTTATGAAACGCAGATCTACAACCACTAATCTCTTGGAGCTAACTTCTTTCGTAATACAGGGTTTCAAAAATAATCTTCAAACAGATGTCATCTACACTGACTTCAGTAAAGCATTTGACTCTGTTAATCATTACCTTCTAATAAAAAAACTTGACCTTATAGGTTTCCCTGTTGATCTTCTAAATTGGATTTCAAGCTATCTGAATGGCAGGACACAACAAGTCCTCTTTAAAAATTCGTTATCTTCTATTCTCCGAGTCACATCCGGTGTCCCACAAGGGAGCCATCTTGGTCCGCTTCTTTTTACCTTATTCATTAACGACCTCCCCTTAATAATAAAACATTCGCGTGTACTTATGTACGCAGACGATGTTAAATTATGCCTCCAGTACAAGGACACTTCTTGCCATTTGGACTTACAATCCGATCTAGACCGATTTCAAATATGGTGCCGTGATAACATATTAGACTTAAATAGCTCCAAGTGTAAAGTTATGACCTTTTGTCGTGCAAACCCAATACGCACGACTTACACTCTAAGTGGGTGCTCTCTGGACAGAATAACACGAGTTGATGATCTTGGTGTTCTTCTGGACCCAAAACTAAAATTTTCTGACCATATTTCGTCTATTGTCAATAAGGCCAGGGGTGTGCTTGGTTTTATAAAAAGGTGGTCCAAGGAATTTGATGACCCTTACTTGACTAAAACTTTATTTATTTCGTTAGTCCGTCCGATTCTCGAGTACGGATCACCTGTTTGGAGTCCACAATACGCAGTCCACTCGGACCGCATTGAATCGATCCAAAAAAACTTCTTACTTTTTGCCTTGCGGCGCCTAAATTGGGATGCAAACCATATATTACCTCCTTATTCCAGTAGACTACTTTTAATTAATTTACCATCCCTAGCTAACCGTAGAACTATGCTTGGAACAGTCTTTATTTGTATGCTTATTCGTGGGGATGTTGAGAGTCCCGACTTGATTAGTCGGCTTAACTTCTCGGTTCCAAGTAGAGTCACTAGAAACTATATACCCCTTATCTTAAATCATTGTAGATCTAATTATGAGTTGCATGACCCTTACAGAGTTTTATGTTCTGACTATAATAGACTTTATCCTATTATCTGTAATCTTGACTCTCTGCCGCTATTAAAGCAATCCATTTTATCTTTTCTATTACATAATTAGATCTTACTAACACTAATATTTAACATAGTTATTAATTTCCTCGTTCCTATTCTATTTTTTATATCGCGTCTATATCTTCTCGCGAATCGAGCCGTACGATACACGGCAGCGCCCCTCGGTCGGTTGGGCGGGAGGTGTGGCCGTGGGACCCGTGCGAAAAAAAAAAACAAAAAAAAAAAAACAAATACTTAAAGCGCAACTGAAAGCATTATGTCATAAGTACACGTATCGCGTTCGAGCAAGTGGAGCCGGTCTTTTATATGAGCCATTGACAGATCGCCTATGAGGTAATTTACATAACCAACCTATTGAAGATGTTTGGAATTATTTGAAATGTTTATATATAAGTTAAGACACTGCAGTTTCCCTGGTGTTGTAAGCCCGACGACTCGCTGGTTGACCCTTTCCCTCCTTGAGCATTCCTTTCCCCCTTACGCCCTCCCGCTTTTAACAACCCAACTCACACCACTAAAAGCGACTGCTACAGGTAGTAACAACAAAAGGCAAGCCAATCAGAAATTGGTCTTCCGATCCAATTCAATTTGCTGACAAACAAAAAGTCGCTCATTCGCTCGACCGACAGAATTGGGCAACGAGCGCAAACATGGCCGAAAAGTCTGATCAGCACTTAAACTGGGCTGGTAGAAATATCCAGCGGTCAGTTACAATTAAACTGGAAACGGGTAAACAGAACATTCAGCTGAATAAAACATTATATTGTCAAAACCTATTCCTCCGAGACTTTAAATTGAAGTCATTGTTTTCCAAGGATACAACGCCGAATATTCTCCGAAACCTAAGGTATTATCGGCGCGGGCATGCGGCAGAAGTCGACCAATATGAAACGACTTAGCTGGTGCCCGAACAGGCACGTTTTTTTTTTGAAAGAACGGTATTTATACAGACATTTTGGAATTTTTTTTTTAGGTGTGCAATGAGTGTGTGTAATGTGCAAAAATAAAAAAATATCAAATTAAAGAAAGCAAATGTACAAATTAAAGTAAGAAATTTTGAAAAGTGGTTCCTCGATAGTACAGTGGGGACCAGGTTTCAATTCCCCGTCGGGAAAACCAAATTTTTGAAAGTTCCAAAATTTGAAACGAGACTGGATGTTTAACAGTAAATATAAAAGTTTAAGTTAGAAGTAGTCAACAAACATTGCATTGTTTAATAACAAAAGAGAGAATGCTGTTGTCGAGTTCCTTGACTATCAGATATCGGAAAGATATCCGAATGCGAACGCGAAATTTGCTGATTTTTCTGGGATATCGATAGATATTTCGGAAAAAAATAATGAATAAAATGAACAAATTTAAAAATTGTTCAAAAATGTGGGAGTGGCAGTTTTGGGCGGTTTTTGTGGCGTTGAGTGGACGTGGCAAAAATTATTTTTGGAAATCGATAGAAATTTACAAGATTAATAGAAATGTGCATCAACACATTTATCAAAAGTGTGGGGGTGGCAGTTTTGTGCGGCTTGTGGGTGTTAGAGTGGGCGTGGTAACATGGGTGCCCTAGGTCCTTGTCTCTAGAATTCAGAAAGCTGAATCTTAAATTTCTAGCTTTTTTTTTTTTTTTTTCCCCCTTTAATAAATACATAGTTACTATTTTTAAGGTTTCAAAAGGAATCGTTCAGTAATTCCTCTGAACTTAACCTAATGTGTGATAAATATAAATGAGACCAAGTGGTATCTTAATTATAAAGTACAAAAGAAAGGAAGATCTAGACTAGTTATCAATTACTTAAAATGTAATATGTTATGTTATCCTCCGGGTAAGGAGATCGCTGGGGTGTACCCTCTTCAGTCTTCGGAGGGAGATGGGATCAGCTAGGATAGTTGCTAGTCGGTTCGGGTGGGCCATAAGGCTGTCGGCATAACGGCTGCTGTGGAAATTATTCTGGTCCCCAAAAAGGGTAACTTTCAGATCTCTTTCGATGACCATGTTCGTCACGTACCAGGGGAGCCCAGATGCGTGACGTGCAGCTCTCGACTGGACCACACGGAGCCTATTAAGCTGGGATTTGGCGGCAGTTCCCCACACCTGGATGGCATAACTCCACGTTGGAGCGAGAATGGCTTTGATTAAAAGAGCCTTAGAGCTCATTTGAAGTTTGCTGGAGTGGAAGAGCCAGTCGAGCTTTTTTAGCTTCGCCAGTGACTTAGATTTGACCGACGTGATGTGGGCCCTCCAGGTCAGTCTCCGATCTAGATGAACTCCTAGGTAGCAGTGCGAACTAGCATTGGTGATAGGGCTTCCATCGAAGGTCAGATCTGTGCAGGTTCCGGGTCGCAGGGAAAAAGTTACACAGGCTGACTTTGAGGAGTTAATGGCCACATTCCATTTGGCAGTCCATTTTTCGATTGCGTGCAGCCATTCCTGGACTGCGTTGGAGGCAGTTTGCAGTGAGGGATGAGACGCTAGCATGGCAGTGTCATCGGCGTAAGTGGCCAGGAGCAGCTGAGCCGGGGGGACTTCGGCGTTGTTTGCGGGAGATGGCATGTCAGCAGTGTACAGGGTGTATAGGAAGGGCCCAAGAACACTTCCCTGTGGAACTCCTGCGTGAATCTCTTCCAGGCTGGATCGAGCATCACGCACTGCAACGTCGAACGTCCGATTAGAGATGAACGATCTCAGGATGGCATAGTAGGGAGCAGGAAGGAGAGTTTTCATCTTGTATAGAAGGCCCTCATGCCACACCTTGTCAAACGCTTGCTTCACGTCTAGAAAGACGCCGACCGTGTAGAGTTTGTGCTCGAAGCCATGCGTCACCTGGTTTACCAGTCGATGTATTTGTTCAGGGCAGCCGTGGGACTTCCTGAAACCAAATTGGTGTGGAGGTATGTGGTTCACTACTTGCGGCAGTTCCATCAGGCGGGCTAAGAGTATTCTCTCAAAAATCTTTGAGAATGTTGATAGTGATGATCAACATGATGATACATGCTCGCTTCCATTGCCTTGGAAAGTGCCCTAGCCTTAGCATGGCATTAAAAATTTTTACTAAGGCTAGGGCTCCTTTGCGTGGCAGAGACTTCGAAGCACGGTTGTCGATGCTATCGTAAGCAGGGGTTTTCTTAATGTGTAGCGCCTTCAGCTGCATCATGACTTCCTGCGGAGTGGTATGCCTAATGGGGCGAGCCGGTATAGTCGGAGCGTCCAGAAAATTATTGATTTCTACGCGGTTTGAGTCGTCTGTTAGGTTGAAGGGCAAGAAGGTGGAGGTCAGGTGCAAAGCAAATGCCCTCGCTTTTTCATCGTCCGTCTTGAGCCAGAGGCCACTTTGACTCAGGACGGGAGATTGAAACATCGGCTGCCTCTTGATATTTCTTGTGAGCCTCCATAACGAGAAGTTGCTGTTGTTATCTGGGCCAATACCCTCAAGCAGGGTATCCAGATTTTCTCGTCGGGTCCTGGCTAGCAAACGATGCAGTCTGTTTGTGGTACTAGAGTATAGCTGTTTGATGCTCGGATCTCCTGTGGCGATATACCGTCTCCTGAGACGCCTTTTGTGGGAGAGCAGCTCCCTAGCCTCCAAGCTCAAGATGGGAGCCCTCCTAGCGGTCGTGTGACGAGCTTGTTGTGGGGGAGGTGTGGCCCTTTTGAATAGCTGAGCGTCTTCATCCAGCACAAACAGCAGGGGGAGATGGTCAGACGACAGTTCTGTCAGGGTTTGCACGTTGATTTCTTGCTGTCTGAATCCTTTGGAGATCACGAAATCAATGGCACTTGGAGTGACACTTGTTCGAAAGGGATAGCAAGATCGGAGAACAGCACCCTGCCTCTAGTGCACATCCTGTAGTTTCCCCACCATGTGTGCTTTGCGTTCCAATCACCTGCCGCTAGGAACTTTGTGCCAAATTGAGAGATGATCAGCTCAACGTCAGCCTCCGTCCACCTGAGGTTAGGAGGGCAGTATACTGAGGCAATGTTAAAAGTACCCCTGCTTGCCGTCAGCTGGATAACTGCTGCCTGGATGTGATTTTCCGACAGGGTGGAGAAGAGTTGATGGGAGATGAGTGATCTAATAAGGATCGCCGCACCTCCGCAACGGCTGTCATCCGGGTGGTTGGCAGTGTGGAGGGTAAAGCCAGGAACTCTGAAAGTGGACCGGGAAACGAAGTGGGTTTCCGACAGCAGGAGGATGTCGATTTCGTGAAGCTCGATGAAGGCGAGGATCTCATTGGTCTTCGAGGAGGCCCCATTGGCATTCCAAGCTGCTATCTTAAGAGGACCCATTTTGAGCAGCATGAGGGAAGGTGCGATTTTGCATGAGCAGTTGCATTAGTGTTTCAACTAGTGAC
This sequence comes from Drosophila simulans, assembly GCF_016746395.2. Classification (NCBI taxonomy): domain Eukaryota; kingdom Metazoa; phylum Arthropoda; class Insecta; order Diptera; family Drosophilidae; genus Drosophila; species Drosophila simulans. The sequence goes on along the minus strand of NC_052520.2, from coordinate 22,282,562 downwards.
ATCATCCTGTCAAGCCTAGAAAACAGCTGTTCCAGCTTGGACTTAAGGGTGGCGCTTGCAGGGGGGACAGTAACGGCAGGCTTGACGACGGGCTGACTTCCTCTGACTATACTAGCAAAGGAAGGCTTACCAGACATAAGGACTGGTGGACTGGGTTGGTGTACTCCTCTTGCAGGACCAAAAACAGAGGGTTCATTGACTTTCCGTTGATGTTTGCGGTTAGAAGCCTCTAGCAGGTATTTTTTGCAACCTTTAAAGTTTGCTGCATGGGGGCCGCCACAGTGAAAACAGAATCTGGCCTCGTCCTGTTCCAGCTTGCACTCTGCAGTGTGGTGATTTTCTCCGCATTCTCTGCAAATATAGTGCCGAGAACAATATGCCTTGGTATGACCATAGCCTTGGCACCTGTGGCATTGAATCGGTTCCGATTGCTTACGGGGTTTCTCCCAAGTTACCCTATGCCTGCAGACAACCGGTATGCCCTTTACTTGATTGTTGTTCTCAGCTTTTTTGAGGTCAATGAACCTCATATTAAGAGGAAGAGAGGTAGCCTTGTTGCGCGGAGTATAAATCCGTACAACGTTATGTCCTTCGTTCTGGAGGGCTGCGATGATATCCTCCGATGGGACTACGTGGTGAATATTGCGCATGACAATCTTGTAGGGTCGGTCCTCCGGTAGCTGATGGTGATGGAAAAGGGATCCTTTGTCGAGAAAGTGCCGGGCCACCAGCCTGTAGCTTTCTGGGGAGTTGCACTGAGCAGCGCAATCTTCCGAATTCAGGGCCTTGATTGTATAGGAGTCTCCCACAAGAGCGTCCAGCTCACCGCGAAATGATGTGAAGTTCACCACATTGGGAAACATCATTCTAGGTACCTTAGAGTGACGGCTTGATTTCAGGGCTGGTACAGTTTGGTGAGCACCTTTCAGCTGTTGTTTTTGTCCTGCTTTCCTTGCGGCACGGTTGAGGGCGGTATTCGAGGAGCATGGCTCGACGTTGTCACTCGAAGATTCCTCGCCCAGGACCATATCTTCCTCGTCGCTAAGGGCTTGGAAGCGATTGGCAGTGATTTCTGCCGGCTTATCAGACGCCACCTTTTTTACCATTTTAGGGGAGAGGACCGCACCTGCTCTCTTTATAATTCCTCTATTCCTAGATTTAAAGGAGACATCCTGCCAGCCGGTGGCAGATTGTGGCTTCGCAAATGAGCTGACAGATCCACTGTTGTGAGTTGTACTGGCAGTAGTAGAGCATACGTTGCCGCTCAAGGAGGAGGTGAATATGTACGCAGACGAGATAGTCGAGCTGGTGGTGGTCAGTGTGAAGGTCGAGCTGCAGTAGGTATTAGAAATACTGGTAGTAGTGAAGGCTGGATCTTCACTTAGCCAGCTCTTTGTCAATTCCTTCCGTATCTCTTTAGGGCCAGCGCCAGCAATTAGCTTCATCGACTCATAATCGATAGATTTTTGCTGTGGATCGTTATCCATATTCTCTAACCAGCTAAAAACTTACAGTTCAAGCAGCAGAGTGTCTAAGACACAAGCGAACGCGTGGCCGCTGGGCAGCGGAGCCCCACTTCGTGCAAACAAATTCACAGTCTTTATTATAAGTTAAAGATGTTAAGTTCCACTACAATATCACTGATAGCGACTTAAGGGTCACTATTAACAATTTGTGCCACTATTTTGGATTTGATTTTAGTTTATAAATTCACGAACAAAAACTATAAACTCTGACCTACTGCTTGACAGCTAGCTCCAAACACATATGAAATTTCTAGCTATTATAGTTCCTGAGATTTCGACGTTCATACGGACAGACGGACAGTTGGAAAGACGGATCGACTCGGCTATTGATCCTGATCTATATGTATAGTCGGAAACCCTTCCTTCTGCCTGTTACATACTTTTCAACGAATCTCGTATACCCTTTTACTCTACGAGTAAGGGGTATAACAACCATCCCGATTGCGGCCAATAATCAAAATAAATATATGGTACAATTTTTCTTTCAGTATATGGTTGAACTTGCTGAATTAATTTCAGAAGTTCGATTTCCAAGTATGATTTTGATAAAATAAAAAGTGTAATTGTGTGAGCCATTGACAGATCGCCTATGAGGTAATTTACATAACCAACCTATTGAAGATGTTTGGAATTATTTGAAATGTTTCTATATAAGTTAAGACACTGCAGTTTCCCTGGTGTTGTAAGCCCGACGACTCGCTGGTTGACCCTTTCCCTCCTTGAGCATTCCTTTCCCCCTTACGCCCTCCCGCTTTTAACAACCCAACTCACACCACTAAAAGCGACTGCTACAGGTAGTAACAACAAAAGGCAAGCCAATGAGAAGTTGGTCTTCCGATCCAATTCAATTTGCTGACAAACAAAAAGTCGCTCATTCGCTCGACCGACCGAATTGCGCAACGAGCGCAGACATGGCCGAAAAGTCTGATCAGCACTTAAACTGGGCTGGTAGAAATATCCAGCGGTCAGTTACAATTAAACTGGAAACGGGTAAACAGAACATTCAGCTGAATAAAACATTATATTGTCAAAACCTATTCCTCCGAGACTTTAAATTGAAGTCATTGTTTTCCAAGGATACAACGCCGAATATTCTCCGAAACCTAAGGTATTATCGGCGCGGGCATGCGGCAGAAGTCGACCAATATGGGACGACTTAGCTGGTGCCCGAACAGGCACGTTTTTTTTTTTTGAAAGAACGGTATTTATACAGACATTTTGGAATTTTTTTTTAGGTGTGCAATGAGTGTGTGTGATGTGCAAAAATAAAAAAAAATCAAATTAAAGAAAGCAAATGTACAAATTAAAGTAAGAAATTTTGAAAAGTGGTTCCTCGATAGTACAGTGGGGACCAGGTTTCAATTCCCCGTCGGGAAAACCAAATTTTTGAAAGTGCCAAAATTTGAAACGAGAATGGATGTTTAACAGTAAATATAAAAGTTTAAGTTAGAAGTAGTCAACAAACATTGCATTGTTTAATAACAAAAGAGAGAATGCTGTTGTCGAGTTCCTTGACTATCAGATATCCGTTACGCAGCTAGTGTGAATGCGAACGCGAAATTTCCTGATTTTTCTGGGATATCGATAGATATTTGGGAAAAAAAATGAGGAATAAAATGAACAAATTTAAAAATTGTTCAAAAATGTGGGAGTGGCAGTTTTGGGCGGTTTTTGTGGCGTTGAGTGGACGTGGCAAAAATTATTTTTGGAAATCGATAGAAATTTACAAGATTAATAGAAATGTGCATCAACACATTTATCAAAAGTGTGGGGGTGGCAGTTTTGTGCGGCTTGTGGGTGTTAGAGTGGGCGTGGTAACATGGGTGCCCTAGGTCCTTGTCTCTAGCATTCAGAATGCTGAATCTTAAAATTCTAGCTATTATAGTTCCTGAGGTTTCGACGTTCATACGGACAGACGGACAGTTGGAAAGACGGATCGACTCGGCTATTGATCCTGATCTATATGTATAGTCGGAAACCCTTCCTTCTGCCTGTTACATACTTTTCAACGAATCTCGTATACCCCTTTACTCTACGAGTAAGGGGTATAACAACCATCCCGATTGCGGCCAATAATCAAAATAAATATATGGTACAATTTTTCTTTCATTATATGGTTAAACTTGCTGAATTAATTTCAGAAGTTCGATTTCCATGTATGATTTTGATAAAATAAAAAGTGTAATTGTGTTATAATTTGTATTTATGTCTGTTTGTGCTTATGTAAATTCTTCATAATACCGCATACTATGTCTCTTTGATTAGATTAAAACTAAATTCGTCAGTCATTTTTTGCTTTTTGGCTTCAGAATACCACATACCATACCTGTGTTTGAACTTCGGCCGGCGGTAGTGCTCTACTGACTGGGGTGTCGGAGCTCTACTCATTCTACTACCTCCGGCGGCAATGGCATAGCATCCTGGGATAAACTTGAATTTCGTCTGATTTGAAAATAACTTCGCAGCCTACTTATAAAAAGCTTTCCTGGAAATACAAATCAAGCTATAAATACTTAAAGCGCAACTGAAAGCATTATGTCATAAGTACACGTATCGCGTTCGAGCAAGTGGAGCCGGTCTTTTATATGAGCCATTGACAGATCGCCTATGAGATAATGAACATAACCAACCTATTGAAGATGTTTGGAATTATTTGAAATGTTTATGTATAAGTTAAGACACTGCAGTTTCCCTGGTGTTGTGAGCCCGACGACTCGCTGGTTGACCCTTTCCCTCCTTGAGCATTCCTTTCCCCCTTACGCCCTCCCGCTTTTAACAACCCAACTCACGCCACTAAAAGCGACTGCTACAGGTAGTAACAACAAAAGGCAAGCCAATCAGAAGTTGGTCTTCCGATCCAATTCAATTTGCTGACAAACAAAAAGTCGCTCATTCGATCGACCGACCGAATTGCGCAACGAGCGCAGACATGGCCGAAAAGTCTGATCAGCACTTAAACTGGGCTGGTAGAAATATCCAGCGGTCAGTTACAATTAAACTGGAAACAGGTCAACAGAACTTTCAGCTGAATAAAACATTATATTGTCAAAACCTATTCCCCCGAGACTTTAAATTGAAGTCATTGTTTTCCAAGGATACAACGCCGAATATTCTCCGAAACCTAAGGTATTAACGGCGCGGGCATGCGGCAGAAGTCGACCGATATGGGACGACTTAGCTGGTGCCCGAACAGGCACGTTTTTTTTTTTGAAAGAACGGTATTTATACAGACATTTTGGAATTTTTTTTTTAGGTGTGCAATGAGTGTGTGTAATGTGCCAAAATAAAAAAATATCAAATTAAAGAAAGCAAAATAAAGAAAGCAAATCGTCTATAGCTTTCAAAGCGAACGGTCGTGTTCTTTTTTTTTGCTCCCCGGTTTTTACTTTGTGTTTGTCAAACCAGCCGCGGTTTTTAAAAAATTTTCTTAAATTATCATATATATAAACATAATTTTTAATGATCCGTTCGCTTCGCGAGTGATTCTTTTGTGATTTGTGCAGTAGTTTAAACAAATATACAAAGTAGTTTTGCATTTTTCGTCTCTTTGTTTTGTTTACTCTCCCTTTTTGTGCGTCGCAGTGGTGTTTGGTGTTGTTTTTTGCACATAAACTGCACTTTTCGCTCTCACTCTCTCTCTCTCTCTCTCCTTCGCTCTCCCACACAAAATCTGAATTTCTCAGCGTGCAGACTGCTCTCGTGCGGTTCTTTTAACAGCTGGCTTGAAAGTTTTGGTTTTGTGTTTTCGTGCACGCACAGTGGTCTGATTTCAGTTAAATATGGAAACCGTAAATGTTGTCTGCTTTTATAAAAATTGTTGCCAGGTTATAAAACCTGAGCAGCCAAAAATGACTTGTTGGCTATGTGATAGAATGGTGCATACTAAGTGCGCTGGTTTTAATGGCCGTACAAGTGATGACCTAGCAAAGGGTAAAAATCTAAATTACTGTTGTGATGCTTGCCTTGTGGTTGCGAACGAGATGAAATCGTTTATGCGCCAAACTAAAGGTGGCTTGAAAGAACTGATCAACAGTTTTGGCGTAGCTAGAGATAGTTTTCGTCGAGCCGATGATCTTCTTTCCGCGCTTAATTCACAGTTTAATGGCCTTAAGCTATTAGATGAATCTCCAAAGCGCAAAAAAGCCGCTGGTGGTAGGCTGCCTAAGGCCCCGCAACCACGGGCAAATGATCAACAGGACTCCACAACTGATCAGCTGTCAATCGCAGCAAATCCACATATGCTGCTAAGATCGGCAGCTAAAAAAGATTCGAAGCAATCCGATCAATCAGCTGTGGATGGACCCCACCCTATGATTGCTAAAAATTCCGAATTGTCCGCATTGGTTTCTCAACCAGTGATTCCACCTGTCTCGATTAGTTTACCACCACAAGGGAACATTGAGTCCGGACTACCGGCACAAGTTGGCGCTTCAGAAATACAATGTGCAGCGCCAAAACCCCTCGCGGTGGTTCCACTAAAGAAACAAATTTTTGTTTCTCGGCTTGCCCCTGATCAAACATTGTCGGATGTATTGTCTTATATACAAGACAAAACAAAAGCCGATAATATAAAAGTGGAAAAATTTAACTTCTCTTATGCTAGGGACATATCATCTTTCAAGATAACTGTCCCAAACGAGCTCTTTTCGACCATATGTTCGGGTGATTTTTGGCCGGATAGTATGGTGGTAAAAGAGTTTGAAGCTAAGATCAAAAATAAGAAAAAGGTGCCCGTGGGAATTAAACTTCCCTCACGTGGCCAGACCACTGCACCATCCGCCTCTTCATCTTCTTCCTCTTCAAAAAACTAACTACAAAACTTACTATCTCCTATCAAAATGTTAGAGGCTTGCGTAGCAAATTAATCAAATTGTATTGTGATAGTCTTTCATTTGCATCCCATATTATAGTGCTCACAGAGACTTGGTTAAAGCCGGAGATACTTAACTCCGAAGTCTTCCCAGGTATGTACACTATATATAGGTTTGACCGTCCCTCCAGACGGGGAGGTGGAGTCTTAATTGCGGTTAGATCTACCCTCGCGTCGGAGGAGTTACTTTTGGACGATTCCCGTAACTCGGAATTCGTATGTGTAAAGCTGTCTTTTTCCGACAGATCAGTTTATATTACGTGCTCCTATATTCCGCCATCTTCTGAATTCCCAGAATATCAGAATCATCTGTCCGCTATCCAGTCCATCTTGAATAAACTTTCTGACAGGGACCAATTGGTAGTTCTAGGTGATTTTAATATACCTGGCACAATGTGGTCCTCAGAAGAACAATCGAATATCCTTCTCCCCTTAGCACAACATGACTTTATTGACGGCTTGCTCGACTTATCCCTGTCGTAAGTTAATTATATTCCAAATTCTCTTGGTCGACTTTTGGATCTATGTTTTGTAACAAGTCCTGAAAGTGTGTTTCTGTCCAGGGTAGTACCTCTTACTCAACCTGAAGATCAATATCATCCTACTTTCGAGGTGGAAGTCGACTTAGGTACGGTATTAAAAGTAAATTCAGAGAAGTCAACAAATCGAATTCCCTGTTTTCGCAAGGCAAATTTTCGGAGGCTAAACAATTTTATAGCTGGCTTTAATTGGTCCGATCTTTACTCCTGCAACATAATGGCGGATGCGATTAATATGTTTTATACCGCAATTAAATCATTTTTTTACTCTTGTGTTCCGATGTACTATCCGTCAATCTCTAAACCTCCTTGGTTTAATAAAGAGTTGACACACCTAAGAAATGTAAAGTCCAGACTCTATATGAAATTTAAAAATACCGGTTCTCAGTCCATCCTTTGTAAATATTTAAGCGCTCGGTTAAACTTTACCGTGCTTAATGCTCAGTGCTACAAAAATTATTTAAACCGTTGTAAGTTCAAGTTTGCACAGGATCCGAAACAGTTTTATAATTTCGTTAGCACTAAGCGAAAAACAAGTTCTTACCCTTCCTCGCTATTTTTTGAAAACAATACGGTTACATCGGATCAGGCAATAGCCGATCTATTCGCCAAGTTTTTTCAAACAACATATTCAACTTTACCTCATTCCGAACAGCCATACTCTTATGCTGTATCTAAGTCGAACCTAATATTTTGCCCCACTATAAACGAAAGCTTACTGCTTAACGATCTTCAGCGTGTTAAACCGGTCTATTCGCCAGGTCCCGATGGAATCCCTGGCTGTGTGCTCAGATTCTGTGCGGAAGCCTTGTGCAAGCCTCTACTGAAACTGTTTACCTTATCTTTGGAATCTTCACAATTCCCTCATATATGGAAGGAGTCCTTTGTGATTCCTCTTCACAAAAAAGGTAGCAAACTGGATGCAAGCAATTACAGAGGAATCTCTAAATTGTCGGCTATCCCACAACTTTTCGAAAATGTTATCACTCCTCATTTGCAGCACCTTTGTAGATCAATCATATCACCGTGTCAACACGGTTTTATGAAACGCAGATCTACAACCACTAACCTCTTGGAGCTAACTTCTTTCGTAATACAGGGTTTCAAAAATAATCTTCAAACAGATGTCATCTACACTGACTTCAGTAAAGCATTTGACTCTGTTAATCATTACCTTCTAATAAAAAAACTTGACCTTATAGGTTTCCCTGTTGATCTTCTAAATTGGATTTCAAGCTATCTGAATGGCAGGACACAACAAGTCCTCTTTAAAAATTCGTTATCTTCTATTCTCCGAGTCACATCCGGTGTCCCACAAGGGAGCCATCTTGGTCCGCTTCTTTTTACCTTATTCATTAACGACCTCCCCTTAATAATAAAACATTCGCGTGTACAAATGTACGCAGACGATGTTAAATTATGCCTCCAGTACAAGGACACTTCTTGCCATTTGGACTTACAATCCGATCTAGACCGATTTCAAATATGGTGCCGTATTAGACTTAAATAGCTCCAAGTGTAAAGTTATGACCTTTTGTCGTGCCAACCCAATACGCACGACTTACACTCTAAGTGGGTGCTCTCTGGACAGAATAACACGAGTTGATGATCTTGGTGTTCTTCTGGACCCAAAACTAAAATTTTCTGACCATATTTCGTCTATTGTCAATAAGGCCAGGGGTGTGCTTGGTTTTATAAAAAGGTGGTCCAAGGAATTTGATGACCCTTACTTGACTAAAACTTTATTTATTTCGGTAGTCCGTCCGATTCTCGAGTACGGATCACCTGTTTGGAGTCCACACTACGCAGTCCACTCGGACCGCATTGAATCGATCCAAAAAAACTTCTTACTTTTTGCCTTGCGGCGCCTAAATTGGGATGCAAACCATATATTACCTCCTTATTCCAGTAGACTACTTTTAATTAATTTACCATCCCTAGCTAACCGTAGAACTATGCTTGGAACAGTCTTTATTTGTAAGCTTATTCGTGGGGATGTTGAGAGCCCCGACTTGATTAGTCGGCTTAACTTCTCGGTTCCAAGTAGAGTCACTAGAAACTATATACCCCTTATCTTAAATCATTGTAGATCTAATTATGAGTTGCATGACCCTTACAGAGTTTTATGTTCTGACTATAATAGACTTTATCCTATTATCTGTAATCTTGACTCTCTGCCGCTATTAAAGCAATCCATTTTATCTTTTCTATTACATAATTAGATCCTACTAACACTAATATTTAACATAGTTATTAATTTCCTCGTCCTATTCTATTTTTTATATCGCGTCTATATCTTCTCGCGAATCGAGCCGTACGATACACGGCAGCGCCCCTCGGTCGGTTGGGCGGGAGGTGTGGCCGTGGGACCCGTGCGAAAAAAAACATAAAAAAAAAAAAGAAAAAAAATTTACAAATTAAAGTAAGAAATTTTGAAAAGTGGTTCCTCGATAGTACAGTGGGGACCAGGTTTCAATTCCCCGTCGGGAAAACCAAATTTTTGAAAGTGCCAAAATTTGAAACGAGAATGGATGTTTAACAGTAAATATAAAAGTTTAAGTTAGAAGTAGTCAACAAACATTGCATTGTTTAATAACAAAAGAGAGAATGCTGTTGTCGAGTTCCTTGACTATCAGATATCCGTTACGCAGCTAGTGTGAATGCGAACGCGAAATTTCCTGATTTTTCTGGGATATCGATAGATATTTGGGAAAAAAAAATGAGGAATAAAATGAACAAATTTAAAAATTGTTCAAAAATGTGGGAGTGGCAGTTTTGGGCGGTTTTTGTGGCGTTGAGTGGACGTGGCAAAAATTATTTTTGGAAATCGATAGAAATTTACAAGATTAATAGAAATGTGCATCAACACATTTATCAAAAGTGTGGGGGTGGCAGTTTTGTGCGGTTTGTGGGCGTTAGAGTGGGCGTGGTAACATGGGTGCCCTAGGTCCTCGTCTCTAGAATTCAGAATGCTGAATCTTAAAATTCTAGCTATTATAGTTCCTGAGGTTTCGACGTTCATACGGACAGACGGACAGTTGGAAAGACGGATCGACTCGGCTATTGATCCTGATCTATATGTATAGTCGGAAACCCTTCCTTCTGCCTGTTACATACTTTTCAACGAATCTCGTATACCCCTTTACTCTACGAGTAAGGGGTATAACAACCATCCCGATTGCGGCCAATAATCAAAATAAATATATGCTACAATTTTTCTTTCATTATATGGTTAAACTTGCTGAATTAATTTCAGAAGTTCGATTTCCAAGTATGATTTTGATAAAATAAAAAGTGTAATTGTGTTATAATTTGTATTTATGTCTGTTTGTGCTTATGTAAATTCTTCATAATACCGCATACGATGTCTCTTTGATTAGATTAAAACTAAATTCGTCAGCAATTTTTTGCTTTTGCTTTTTGGCTTCAGAATACCTGGGTTTGAACTTCGGCCGGCGGTAGTGCTCTACTGACTGGGGTGTCGGAGCTCTACTCACTCCACTACCGCCGGCGGCAATGGCATAGCATCCTGGGATAAACTTGAATTTCGTCTGATTTGAAAATAATTTCGCAGCATTCCTTTCCCCCTTACGCCCTTCCGCTTTTAACAACCCAACTCACACCACTAAAAGCGACTGCTAAAGGTAGTAACAACAAAAGGCAAGCCATTTTTTTAACTAGTGGTGGTATTACCAAAATAGCTTCTCTGTATCTTCCTCCAAATAAGGGTTGGACTAAAAACGATTTTGATCAGCTACTGATCACATTGGGCCCCAAGTTTTTAGCAGGAGGGGATTACAATGCTAAGCACCAATGGTAGGGCAACCTAAGGGCATGCAGTCGAAGAAAACGACTACAAGAGGCCATCATAACTATTTCTAGCGAAGTTCTAGCTACAGGTGAACCTACCTTTTACTCATCTAACACTAGACTGACGCCAACAGCTTTGGACTTTTTTATCGTAAATGGGGTGCCAATAAGTAAACTTTCAATTGAAACAAAATACGATCTATCTTCTGATCACCTACCTATAGTAGCAACATTAAGCCACACTCCCCAATATAAATCCAGAAAGAAATCCTTACTAGCTCCCGGCTCCTCTGTCGAAACATTTAGGATTGTCCTAGACAGAAGCATTAACCTAAACATGGACATAAATTATCCAGAAGACATCGAAGATGCTATAGTGATGTTCATGGACAAAATTCCGTGGCTGCGACACTTGCTACACCAGGAAGCAGAAATTCTCCTACCCAGAGTAGACGCAGTGTACTTCCACAAAACGCTTCAGTTCTCATACATCTCAAACGAAGAGCTAGACGAGAATTTTCCAGAACAGGAGACGCACGCGCCCACAACATTTACAAAAGGTTATAAAATCGTCTTAACAAAGTTCCGGGTAAAAACAAACAAGACCACACTGACCAAATGCTGGAAAATGCAAGTCCTGATGCATCGACTAATTACTCGCTGTGGAAACGCACGAATAACCTTAAAAGACAAGTTATTCCAAAGGCTCCCATCAGAAATCCGGCTGGTGGTTGGTGCGGCTCCAGTCAGGAGAAGGCCGATATCTTTGCAAGCAGCTTAGAGGATAGATTTAAGCCACTGAATCTTACTCCGGCAGAATACCGAGACAGGGTGCAAACTCTCTTGGACCAACCTTTTCAAATGGCCCTTCCCACAAACCCTGTTACTTTGGAAGAGGTAGTAACGCAAATCAAAAAGCTCAAACCTAAAAAATCGCCTGGTGAGGACCTCCTAGATAACAGGACGCTCAAACTCCTTCCCATCAAATCTGTACTTTTCTTAGTCCTACTGTTCATTAGCGCTCTAAGGCTGGGACACTTTCCAAGCAAATGGAAATCAGCAATCATAACGATGATTCCGAAGCCTGGAAAGCAACCCCCTGAAGTAGATGCATATAGGCCCATTAGTCTTCTACCCGCGCTAGGGAAAATGTTGGAAAGGGTAATATTAGAACGTATCCTCAAACTTCCAAGCGTGAGCCAAGCTATTCCAAAGTGGCAGTTCGGTTTCCGAAAAAGTCATGGCACTCCAGAACAGCTTCACCGAGTGACAAACTTTGCTTTGAAGGCAATGGAGGACAAGATGTATACAACAGCTGTATTCATGGATATACAACAAGCCTTTGATAGAGTTTGGCATGATGGTCTTCTAAGTAAGCTTAAGACCATTTTGACGCCACAGCTATTTCTTCTTATCAAAAGCTTTCTATCGAACAGACAGTTCAGTGTGGTTGTCGATGGCGACAAATCGTCTACGCATACAATCTCAGAAGGCGTACCCCAAGGCAGTGTTTTAGGCCCGACTCTTTATTCGCTGTATACTTCTGATATGCCGGATTCCTTGTGCTGTACAGAAGTTGAAGACGAAAACGTTCTTATTGCAACCTACGCGGATGACACCGCGGTAATGGTCAGGAGTACAAGCATAAGTGATGCAACCAGGAGCCTACAGGAATATGTGACGGCCTTCGGGAAGTGGGCAACGGAATGGAATATCGCATTAATTGCAGCAAATGTGCTTGCGTCACATTCACAAAGAGGCCTTTGAACTGCTCTGGAATTTCCATGCTCGGCTCCACACTTCGACACGAGACCTTCTACAAATACCTCGGGGTGATTTTGGACAGAGGACTAACATTTCAAAGACATACGACTATGAACAAGCAAGCAGTACTTTCAAAGGCTGCAAAAATGTCGTGGCTCTTATCGCCGAGAAACAAACTCTCATTGGCAAATAAAGTTCGCATGTATAAATCCATCCTGACCCCAATTTGGAAGTATGCGTTGCAAATATACGGAATTACGGCCAGAACTAACTTGAATAAAATAAGAGTTGCTCAAAGTAAAGTAGTTAGATCACTATGTAACTCCCCCTGGTACATGAGAACCAGAGATATAGAAAGAGATCTTAATATTCCAAAGAAAGGCGATGTATTGAGGACCCATGCGGAAATGTATATGCGGCGACTAGGTTCCCACCCAACACCCTGGCGAGAAGGCTTATCCATCCCCCGAAAAAAAGAAGGCTAAAAAGATTCCACCCACATGATCTCCCATTGAGATTATTATAATTATTTGTTCATGGAAAAGAAATCAATTAAATATGGTTAGAATAACTTAATTTATAAAGTAATGTATAAGTAATGTTTATATTGGTATGCTGTAAAATTTTATGTAAAACCTGGTCAAGTTGCCACATAGGTAGCAGTAAACTTGTTTAATTCCAATTAATAAAATTAAAAAAAAAAAAAAAAAAAAATGAACTGTGTGTAAAGTGCAAAAATAAAAAAATATCAAACTCGATAGTACAGTGGGGACCAGGTTTCGATTCCCCGTTGGGAAAACCAAATTTTTGAAAGTGCCAAAATTTGAAACGAGAATGGATGTTTAACAGTCAATATAAAAGTTTAAGTTAGAAGTTGTCAACAAACATAGCATTGTTTATTAACAAAAGAGAGAATGCTGTTGTTGAGTTCCTTGACTATCAGATACCCGTTACTCAGCTAGTGTGAATGCGAACGCGAAATTTTCTGATTTTTCTGCGATATCGATAGATATTGGGTAATAAAATGAGGAATGAAATGAACAAATTTAAAAATTGTTCAAAAATGTGGGAGTGGCAGTTTTGGGCGGTTTTTGTGGCGTTGAGTGGACGTGGCAAAAATTATTTTTGGAAATCGATAGAAATTTACAAGATTAATAGAAATGTGCATCAATACATTTATCAAAAGTGTGGGGGTGGCAGTTTTGTGCGGCTTGTGGGTGTTAGAGTGGGCGTGGTAACATGGGTGCCCTAGGTCCTTGTCTCTAGAATTCAGAATGCTGAATCTTAAAATTCTAGCTATTATAGTTCCTGAGATTTCGACGTTCATACGGACAGACGGACAGTTGGAAAGACGGATCGATTCGGCTATTGATCCTGATCTATATGTATAGTCGGAAACCCTTCCTTCTGCCTGTTACATACTTTTCAACGAATCTCGTATACCCTTTTACTCTACGAGTAAGGGGTATAACAACCATCCCGATTGCGGCCAATAATCAAAATAAATATATGGTACAATTTTTCTTTCATTATATGGTTAAACTTGCTGAATTAATTTCAGAAGTTCGATTTCCAAGTATGATTTTGATAAAATAAAAAGTGTAATTGTGTTATAATTTGTATTTATGTCTGTTTGTGCTTATGTAAATTCTTCATAATACCGCATACTATGTCTCTTTGATTAGATTAAAACTAAATTCGTCAGTAATTTTTGGCTTTTGCTTTTTGGCTTCAGAATACCACATACCATACCTGGGTTTGAACTCCGGCCGGCGGTAGTGCTCTACTGACTGGGGTGTCGGAGCTCTACTCACTCCACTACCGCCGGCGGCAATGGCATAGCATCCTGGGATAAACTTGAATTTCGTCTGATTAGAAAATAATTTCGCAGCCTACTTATAAAAAGCTTTCCTGGAAATAAAAATCAGGATAAATATCAGGATATAAATACTTAAAGCGCAACTGAAAGCATTATGTCATAAGTAAGTTAACAACGAACTCCCAGGTTAGCATCAGCAGGCCTATTTTTATTCCTCCTATTAATATTACTCATTTTATTACCCATAATTTATTAATATTAAGCACTTAATATTATAATTATTACTCCACTCATGTATGGACCACCCCAAATTGGGACCACCCTAATTGGCCCGAGAGCTGAGCCAACATATTGCGCCCTTATGGGCCGTGGCTTTGACCCATTGGCTAGCAGCGATCGTATGACTTCTGCAAAATGTGCATGGTCAGCGGTCTGCCACGGGCATCCGGTCATGCATAAGCTTTTGTTAGTTCTTAAGTTCAGTTCTGATTTGATATTCAATTAATAAAGAGCACAAGCTCATATAACAAAACTCCGGCACTTAGCCGTTAAACCTTTTTATTACAAAATATACCGGCTGAGTCTCTAGGCCAGCGGTATTGAAGGACAGTCTCCTTCCAACGTAATCATCCTATTTCATCATAGAAACAGGACGGCCAACCGGCCCCCCACTGGACAACCAGCAACAGCCAACCGGCTACCTACACTGGGAGACAACGGCGAGGGATATATTATTGCCAACCTCCCACTCCACTTAATAACTGGCGCCCAACTACTCTTCGAACCTACCCTGAAGATCATAAAATGTAAGTGACTGTGCGACTAAGATAGCACCAGGTCATGATACTGTAATAAACGAATAAATAAAGTGTGCCTGTGAGTTCTGCATACCTCGCCAGTAAAACTTCCGTACAGTGTAAATTCCCGATATATATATTTCTTTGCATTTTTGTGTGGCGATTATGCCCCGCACCTTTCCCCTGGTGTATTCTGTGAATTTACTTAATTTGCATGTGTCTAATTTTAAACAAAGAAACGTAGAAATTTTGTGCCCAGTGTATCTGTGTGTTTGCTTAGCCTGTGCTTCGCTCCAACCATTTCCCAACTGGAATATTTCTTGGGATGTATAACTCAGCGTTTTTATTGAGATGTGTTCTCGAATTTTCTGTGACTCCACTATCTGTGCAGAAACTCCAGCAAACGATTGCTAAGTTTTACACATATAAATTCTGCGGGTTTATTATTATATTTTCTCTCAAATTTGTTATACTTCGCCCACTGTGTTGTGACTCCTCTAAAATATTGTACATCGTCGCCAGACCCTGACTTAGCTACAAGTGTCGGCCAACTAAAAGCGGTGCGCGAAACGCAAATTTTACCTTTATTCGCCACCCATATTACTGCCAATTAATTCACTCAGCTTCATTTGTGGCCGATGCATTGGGAATATAGGGAAGTGAAGCATGAAGTAGACAGTGACGGTGGTGAGGAAATCGGATTTTGCCCCGCAGTGAGACAACCAGACTCATCAGAAATGAATGCAGAAGTGGTCCAAGCGCTCATAACAAATGTCGTCAACGCCGCGCTAACCGCACAGGAGCAGCGCTGGCGGGCAGAAATTGAATCAGTTAGAAACCAGGTCAGCTCGTTAACTGTGCAGGCACCCCAAGTAGAAGTTTATGAAAGGGTAACGCCGGACCCCAGCATAAAGTGTGATGTCAAGTTAGATATTGTGAAATCGCTCCCAACCTTTAGCGGCAGGTTGGGCAGGCCGCATCAGATGCGTACGAGGTATTCAAGAGATACAAGGGCAGCGAGGCCCACTATGAAGCAGTGGTAATTATTAAAAACAAAATTTGTGGTAACGCGCGAGCGCTCCTCACATCACATAATACTGTGCTAAATTTCGATGCAATTCTGGCTATGTAGTATTACGTCAAAATCTCGAGATGGTTCAACAACGTGATGCCGATCTTATGGCATACTATGACGACGTCGAGAGGAAACTCACGCTCGTCACGAACAAAATAGTTATGTCGCATAGTGCGGACACGGCAACTATCTTAAATAAGGAGGTTAGGGACGATGCCCTACACGCATTTATTGCTGGGCTGAAAAGACCGCTCAAAGCACTGGTGCTACCAGCACAACCAAAAGACCTTACGACTGCGTTAGCGCTTGCGCGGGAGGCTGAAAATAGCATTGAAATAAGTGCATTCGCGGCGTCATACGCGAAGGACATCGAAGACAAGGCTCTTGTGCACGATGGCAACAGGCGTACTAATAAATTTCAGGGAAAGCAATGGAAAGGAGAAGATAAAAATACACACTTTATTCCTAAGCAATTCCAAAGCAAGCCCCAAGAGGACAGCCCCTGGCAGAAGCGCGGGGACCCCGAAATTGTAGACCATAACAAAGTACAGCCTATGGAGATCGACCCTTCGACAGCCAAATCTAGGCAGGAAACAAATTGGGGAAAGCCTCAGAATAATAGCAACAACAAAAGACGGAATTCATCTCAGCGTTATTCGGGACAAAGACGCCAGCGTGTTAATAATAAAACTCAATCCCACGAGCAGGAAGAGTCAGGGTATTCCGTCACAGCTGAAGCGGAAGTCGCCAGCATTGAAGAAGGTAACGACTCCGATGAACTTAAAGATCTGCTACATTTTTTAGGGAACGCTCCCGACTGCCGTTCATCGAACGACAGTTGGCTGGTAGAACACTAAAAATACTTATCGACACGGGGGCGGCAAAGAATTACTTTAAGCCCGTAAAGGAGCTAAGAAATGTAATGCCGGTCGAGACCCCCTTTACTGTGAGCTCTATTCACGGCTCCAGTGACGTCAAGAACAAGTGCATAATGCGCATTTTTGGGTTAGACGCCCCATTTTTCCTGTTGGACACACTGAGCACGTTCGATGCTATATTAGGCTTCGACTCGCTAACGCGAGCAGGAGTGGCATTGAACTTAGGCGACAGCGTAATAAAATACGCAAACGTCACTGAAAAGCTCAAATTCTTTTGAAAAATTCTTTGACTGTGAAAACGTTAATTTCACTAAAATTGATTACAGAGTGGTACCAAATTCGGTGAAAGCCGAATTTAAAAATGTTATTCTGAAACGAATAAAGGTGTTTTCGACCTCTAACGAGGCGCTAACTTTCAACACCTCGGTCACCGCCACTATTCGAACTAAGAGTGACGAACCCGTCTACTCCAGATTATACCCCTATCCCATGGGGGCAGCAGACTTTGTTAACAACGAGATCAAGGAGCTGCTGAGCAATGGCATAATAAGGCCTTCCAGATCCCCATACAACAGCCCTGCTTGGGTAGTTGACAAAAAAGGGACTGACGATAACGGCATCAAAAATAAGCGCTTGGTAATCGACTTTAGGAAACTAAATGAACAAACAATTGCTGACCGCCACCCTATGCCAAGCATTCCCATGATTTTAGCGAACTTGGGAAAAGCCAGATACTTTACTACCCTAGACTTAAGGTCAGGGTATCACCAGACATACTTGGCCGAGAAGGACCGGGAAAAAACCTCTTTCTCAGTTAACGGAGGGAAATACGAGTTTTGTCGATTACCTTTCGGATTAAAAAACGCATGCTGAGAATGCTGAGGGAAGAAATAGGCAAGATATGTTACGTCTATGTCGATGACGTCATTATATTTTCAGAAAACGAAACCGAACATGTTAAGCACATCGATATAGTGCTTAAGCGACTGCTCGAGGCCAACATGAAGGTGGCACGAGAAAAGACTAAATTCTTTAAAGAAAGCGTAGAATTCTTAGGCTTTATAGTCACTAGGGGGGGAACGAAAACAGACCCTGAAAAAGTCAGGGCAATACAAGAGTTCCCCGAACCCAAAAATCTGTTTAGCCTTAGGTCTTTCCTCGGCCTGGCGAGCCATTACAGAAGCTTTGTGAAGAATTTGGCCTCCATTTCCAGGCCTCTCACTCATATTCTCAAAGGGGAAAACGGTACAGTGAGTAAAAACATGTCGAAAAAAGTTCCTGTTACATTTGATGAAACCCAGCGCAATGCGTTTGATCACCTGCGTAACATCCTAGCATCAGAAGATGTCATTTTGACGTACCCCGATTTCAAATTACCATTTGACCTAACCACCGATGCTTCAGGCAGTGACTTTCGGACCTCTCCGAACTTGTTTTACGTGGCGTGTTCCACACTGAAGGGATTACAACCACGACACCCTGAACACCCACTAGTGGTGCATGTATCAACATGGTGCATGAGTCTGGATACGCCAGACAAGCGTCCCGGACTGGAAGCTATAGCTATGTACATAGCGACCACCCCGGTAGCAATTCGAGTACTTGCTTGCCGGGCAAGCACTCCCCCTTGCTGAGGAGCGAGATCTACCTAAAATCTCTACTGATCTCTGGGTCACAGCACCCGAGTTTTGCGCAACCAGCACCGCAACTCAAACGTCGAACACGAAGGCTCTACCCGCGATATGGGTACCAACCACAGCCACCACGATACTCCCACCAGGGGGCCTACCTCAATGTGCAGTCTTGGATAGCTGCACAACCCGTGGTACCGAAAGAGAGGCTCGGTGGGCCTCCTCCTTTTGCTCCGACAAACACGGTTAGAGGAACCTATCGCTATATTAGTCGCCTCTTACGACAAGCAATAGCAGGCTGTGGAAGTATTCTCGCCCGCTAACCACACGGCGAAGTTTTTTGGGCTAAACGCCCCTCCTCCTACGGAACACCTCGTCCGCAAACTCTGCCAGCTGTTGAGTCCTCTGTTGATCTTCCAGGATTCTATCGAAGGTCCAGTTTTCGCCAAGGCGCTGCACTCCAAGTCCATCGAGGTTCCGCAAATCTGCATATAGGGGGCAGGCGCACAATATGTGCATCCAATCCTCATATGGATCTCCACAAGCGCAAGCAGTGGTATCGCTGAGGGCTCTCCCTTGCAAAAATGCGTTAAACGACCCGTGACCTGTCAGCAGGTAAGACGTCCTCATCGAGAATCCAAAGCTTGGATTCCGATAGGCAAGAGTGACGTATGGGATGAACTTATGCGTCACCCGTCCTGGCTCGCTGTCGTCATCCCATCTATTCTGCCAATTCTGCAGTAAGCACTCTTCTAGGCGCGTCTTCCGCTGCTTCCAGCTTAGACACGTAGTGTCCTCGTCGTATAGCCAGTCGTTCTCCTCCAGCGGGTATCCACGCTTCAGCTTGTATTTGACCGCTAGAAATTTAGCAGCCAAGTCAAGCGGGGGAGCTCCACCAAGTACCTGCAGTGCCACTGTGGACACAGTTCGGCACACCGAGAGGCTTCCAAGCAGGATTAGCCTCTGGCAGGAGGCTAGTCTTCTCCGGGCGGCTACTTGCTCGGCGGTGTCATACCATACCGGGGCACCAAACAGCACACAAGGTGCCATGAGTCCGTCATATATGGTCCGCCTGGCTCGAGGACTGAAGCCCCAAGATGCTTCAGGCAGTAGTATATGCGCGGTATTGTCCCAGAACAAGAGGCCAATCACAATAATCTCTCGTACGCTGAAAGACTGCGAACTGAACTACGCCACCAACGAAAGGGAATTGTTGGCGATAGTCTGGGCAATAGGCAAACTTCAAAATTACCTATACGGTACCAAAGAGGTAAGGATCTTTACAGATCACCAGCCCCTCACATACGCGGTATCTGAGAGAAACACCAACGCTAAGATAAAGCGATGGAAAGCATTTATTGATGAGAACAACGGGAAAGTATATTACACACCGGGAAAACAAAACCTGGTAGCGGACGCGCTATCTCGACAACCCCTGAACAACTTAGAGGCTGAGGCCCAGTCCGATGCAGCAACGGTGCATAGTGAGCTTTCCCTTTCGTACACTATAGAAACCACAGACAAACCTCTGAACTGCTTCAGAAACCAAATCCCGCTTCGGCGAGACTTCATAATCTTTGGAAATAGAACTCGCCATATCATTAACTTTAATGACAACGACTCGCTTGCAGAATCCGTTAAGGAAATTGTCAACGCCAATGTCGTGAACGCGATTCACTGTGATTTCCCGACCCTGGCGCGTATTCAACATGCCTTGAGGCAGGAGTTTCCTGCGAAAAAGTTTTGGCATTGTAAAGCCTTCGTCAGTGATATAGTATTACCAACGTCAATGAACAGCTTGAAATCACTAACACCGAGCACAATCGCGCCCATCGGGCTGCACAAGAGAACGCTAAACAAATCCTCCGGGATTATTATTTCCCGAATATGTCTAAACTAGCTAGCGAAGTGGTCGCAAATTGCAAAGTCTGCAATAAAGCCAAATACGACCGCCATCCTAAGAAACAGGAATTAGGAAATACCCCTATACCTTCATACGTTGGAGAAATGTTGCATATCGACATATTTTCCACTGACAGGAAAATCTTCTTAACCTGTATTGACAAATTGTCCAAATTCGCCATCGTACAACCCTTAGTCTCTAGGGCAATCATCGATGTACGAGCCCCTATTCTCCAATTGGTAAACTTCTACCCAAATATCAAAACCATATACTGCGACAACGAAGCCTCTTTCAACTCTGAGACAATCACGTCGTTGCTTAAAAACCAATACAGCATCGATGTTGTCAATGCGCCACCGCTACACAGTAGCTCCAATGGCCAAATTGAAAGGTTTCACAGTACACTGGCAGAAATCGCCAGATGTCTCAAAATTGATAAAAAAAATAGAGGATACTGTGGAATTGATCTCACGGGCTACGATAGAATACAACAGGTCGCTACATTCGGTCACAAAGTTTAGACCAGTGGAGGTTATCCACGCTGGCAATGACGAGATCATGTTGGCAATCAAAGATAGAATTGACAAGGCACAACAAGCTAACCTGGACAGAATTAACCCTTCTAGACAAAACCGAATCTTTGAAGTTGGTGAAAAAGTACACCTACGTAGCAATAAAAGGTTAGGTAACAAGTTGACTCCGCTTTATTCAGAAGAGCGCGTGGAAGCAGATCTGGGAACATCTGTTCTAGGGGGAGGGTGCTCCATAAGGACAATATCAAATAGGCATTTCATCTGCCACATTCACCCTTATATTAAACACTCACTATTTGCTATAATTTCCACAGGCTTGCCGTATTATCCATTATACTTCTAACCACCGCAAGCGCGCGAGTCACCGACTTCTCGCATGCAAAATACATCCCGGTGTTAGACGGGAATGTATTAGTATGGGAACAGTATGGCCTGATTAGGCACTCGACAAATCTGTCTGAGTTTTCTAGCATAATTGACTCTACAGTCAGAATGCTTGAACTGTTCCCACAGTCCCACATGAGGAAACTTCTGGAAGTCGACATCAACCATGCCCAGTACATGCTGGATGAAATTACCGTGCACCGTAGAATGGCCAGGAGCCTGGATTTCCTGGGCTCGGCACTTAAGATCGTTGCGGGCACGCCCGACGCGGAGGACCTCTTTAGAATCAAAACTAACGAAGCAGCCCTAATAGAGGCAAACAATAGGCAGGTAGTAATAAACACAGAAACGAAAAACCATATTAACCAACTCACAGACACAGTAAACAGAATCCTCAAAGAGAAAAGGGACGGGTTGGTTGACGCCGGCCACCTTTTCGAGACCCTCTTAGCCAGAAATAGAATACTAATTTCAGAAATACAAAATTGCATGCTCACGATCACACTCGCAAAAAACAATATGATAAATCCAGTTATTTTTAATCACAATGACCTTAAATCTATCTTCGACGAACAGCTCACAGAGGTCCCCATAGTTAGTCTTATGGATGTATCTAAGATTAAGATTTTTCAATCTAATATTTTTATCCATGTAATTGTTCAATATCCTAAAGTTAAGTTTATTTGTAAAAAAGTCCTGCTCTTTCCTGTTGCTCACTACCATACCATGTTACGAATTGAAGAAAACGTCTTGGCGGAATGTGATGACGGAGTCCTAGCAGTTTCAGATTGCGCGTCTACCAACTTGGCCACGTTCTGCAAAAAGGCGGTTCACGACACCTGCGCCAGGCAGTTACATGCTGGCGGTGTGGCTACATGCCGGACGCAGCCCAGCAATCTAGAGCCCCTTACAATCGTGGACGATGGAGTAATAATCGTCAACGAGAAATTTACGAGGATTACTATCGATGACGGGCCTACAACAACCGTAATAGGGACCCACCTTATTACCTTCGAACGAAAGGCAGTCATCAACGGCTCAGTGTATTTGAACCTCAATTACGCTGTGGATAAGAGCCCTGGAATCGCGGGCTCCCCATTAATCAACATCACCGGACATGATCAAATACTGAGTCTGCCGCTACTACAGCGGATGAACGAGCACAACCTGCGGCTGATGCAGGAGCTCAGAGAGGACGTGTCCGCGGGAGGTGCACGAAAAATCTGGTTCGTCGCGGGAGTCGCCGTTAGCTTCACGTTATGCGGCTTGGTCCTGCTGCAACAACACTGCAGGCGCAAACGGGAGGCATCCCAGTTGCAAAAATCCATTGACGAATTGGCTGTCACCGAGGACGGCGTCTAATTTAAGGGGGGAGTAGTTAACAACGAACTCCCAGGTTAGCATCAGCAGGCCTATTTTTATTCCTCCTATTAATATTACTCATTTTATTACCCATAATTTATTAATATTAAGCACTTAATATTATAATTATTACTCCACTCATGTATGGACCACCCCAAATTGGGACCACCCTAATTGGCCCGAGAGCTGAGCCAACATATTGCGCCCTTATGGGCCGTGGCTTTGTCCCATTGGCTAGCAGCGATCGTATGACTTCTGCAAAATGTGCATGGTCAGCGGTCTGCCACGGGCATCCGGTCATGCATAAGCTTTTGTTAGTTCTTAAGTTCAGTTCTGATTTGATATTCAATTAATAAAGAGCACAAGCTCATATAACAAAACTCCGGCACTTAGCCGTTAAACCTTTTTATTACAAAATATACCGGCTGAGTCTCTAGGCCAGCGGTATTGAAGGACAGTCTCCTTCCAACGTAATCATCCTATTTCATCATAGAAACAGGACGGCCAACCGGCCCCCCACTGGACAACCAGCAACAGCCAACCGGCTACCTACACTGGGAGACAACGGCTAGGGATATATTATTGCCAACCTCCCACTCCACTTAATAACTAGTACACGTATCGCGTTCGAGCAAGTGGAGCCGGTCTTTTATATGAGCCATTGACAGATCGCCTATGTGGTAATGAACATAACCAACCTATTGAAGATGTTTGGAATTATTTGAAATGTTTATATATAAGTTAAGACAAACCAGTTGGTGTTGTAAGCCCGACGACTCGCTGGTTGACCCTTTCCCTCCTTGAGCATTCCTTTCCCCCTTACGCCCTCCCGCTTTTAACAACCCAACTCACACCACTAAAAGCGACTGCTACAGGTAGTAACAAAAAAAGGCAATTCAATTTGCTGACAAACAAAAAGTCGCTCATTCGCTCGACCGACCGAATTGCGCAACGAGCGCAGACATGGCCGAAAAGTCTGATCAGCACTTCAACTGGGCTGGTAGAAATATCCAGCGGTCAGTTACAATTAAACTGGAAACGGGTCAACAACGACACGTCAGGCACGTTTTTTTTTTGAAAGAACGGTATACATACTGTTTGCATAAGAGTGCCGCCGCGGTAAAATGATTGAGACAATGAGATATGATTAGGGTGAATGCTTTATTAGAACTGAACTGTGTACATAACTTCGTATACATGCTTCACTACTTTGAGTGGAAATGAGAGTAAGAGAAGCTTGCTCTCTGAGAGAGTAATAAAGTTGCCAGACAGATGATATGCAATCTTATATTTCCAACACTTTTGCTTAAGATCAACATCATCTGTTTTGCAATTACAAATTTAAACAAACCCAAGTGATTTCAAAAAGCCACAATGCTTTTGCTTACTTAAACCTTTGGTTAGTATATCTGCGACATTATTCTGAATGTTAACATATTCAACAAATATTTCATTTTTGGTAATTTTGTCCCTTACAAACTTATATCTGACATCAATGTGTTTTGTACGCTTGTGATTAATTGGATTCTTGGCAATACTCGAAGCGCTCAGATTGTCGCATAGTAGTTTCAATGGCCCCTTGTCGAACCATCCCATCTCTTGTAAGAGTCTTCTTAAAAACACTGCTTCTGCTGCTGTTGATAAGGCGATGTATTCAGCCTCGGTGCTGCTTTGGGCGATGACGCTCTGCTTTGATGAGCCCCATGAAAATGCACTTCCAGCCATAAGGAATGCATATCCTGAATACGACTTTCAGTCGACTTTGTCGTTTGCCCAATCTGCGTCTGCGAATCCCTTGACCAGCTCGCCGGTCTTCTTGTAGACAATGCTCAGGTTGATTGTCCCACACAGATATCGTAGCACATACTTTGCTGCTGCTTCGTCTTCGTGGTGAGGGTCGGTATTTCTCTGTGATAACTTGCTGACAGAGTGCAATATGTCTGGTCGACTTACTACTGCTAAATACATAAGCGAACCAATTAGTGATTGAAAATGGGTTATATTTACCTTTGCACATTTCTCATTTGTGCAACCAGATTCATAACCAGGGTCAAGTGGGGTTCCCACTAGTCGACAGCTTTGCATGCCATACCGTCTTAGTAGATTTTCAATGTAGCGCTTTTGACATAGCTTTATAGGACCTGTTTGTCCCTCTCGGCTTATTTCCATCCCAAGGAAATAGCTCAGTTGGCCGCCATCCTTCATATCAAACTTTTTTGCTATGCTCCCTTTGATGTCTTCAATGCCCCTTTTTTGGGAGATATGATGATCAAATTGTCAACGTAGACAGCTATATAGCTAAAACCGTTTTGTTGCTTCTTGTAGTATAAACATGCCTCGTTCTTGCTTCTTTTAAAGCCCATATTTTGAAGAACTTCATTTAAGGTATCGTTTCACAGTCGTCCTGACTGCTTAAGCCCATAGATTCTTTTTGCAACTTAAGGACTTTTTCAGGATTTTCCTTGTCAACGAAATTTTGTGGTTGTTTCAAATAAACATCCTCCTCAAGGTCGCTGTTTAGGTATGCGTTTGATATATCGATTTGATGCATGTGAAGGCCTTTTTCTGCTGCAACTGCAAGCAGCATCCCGATGGTCTCGTACCTGATTACCGGGGAATATGTTTCCCAGTAGTTCACTCCAAATTGTTGTCCACAACCTTTGTCAACAAGTCGTGATTTTAATCTCTCTATTTCGCCATCCTTATCTTTCTTGATGCGAAATACCCATTTTGATCCAATTGCTTTTGCTCCTTTGGGCAGGTCTACCAGTGACCATGTATTGTTGGCTATTAACGCTTCATACTCCGCTCGCATTGAATCCTGCCAATTTACTTTGTATTGGCCCTTGAGTGCTTACTCCAACGACTGCGGTGTTTCTTCATCTTCCTCGTAATTCAAATATTGAAGAGTTTGATACACCTTTTTCGGCCTTCCTGGTGGGCCAGTTTGATGAACCTTGGTCGGCCTGGCCTTCGCTGTTGTGTCATTAGGGTGTCATCTGCAGATTGGTCATCAGAGTCGTCATTAGCTCTGACAAACATCCTGCCCTCATCGGTGTCGTCAACGGCTTCTTCATCGTGAGTACTGCTGGCCTCAGCTAGCTCATTGATCGGTTCGGGAGTATTTTGATCAGTGTTCATGGATTCCTTGATTGGCTCAAAACGAATAATACTTGTTTGAAAGTCATTATTTGTATTTGTATTAAGTGACCTTTCTTTAATTTTGGTTGGAAACTCACCCTCAATAAATTTGACGTCTCGGAGCTCGTATACATTTCTTCTTTGAGGATCATACAGCCTGTATGCTTTTGCTGTAAAAGAGGAGACAACAAATACGTACTCTTTTGCTTTTGCCTGGAACTTTCCTCCTTTGGGTCTAGTTAATGCAAACGCTCGTGAACCGAAAATTCTAAGATGCTTTACAGAAGCTTTCCGGTTGTTACAGTATTCGAATGGTGTGCGGTCATCTAAGGTTTTTGAAGGACACCTGTTCCTTATATAGGTGGCAGTGTGCACGGCTTCAGCCCATAAAAATTCATCCAAACCAGCATGTATTAAAAGACTTTTGGCCATTTCCACAATTGTGCGGTTTGCACGTTCAGCAATTCCGTTTTGCTGAGGGGTATACGGGACACTTAAATGTCTCTTTATCCCGCATTGGCTTAAATAATCGTTAAATTGTTTCTTGATATATTCAGTGCCATTATCACTGCGTAACGATTTAATTCTTTTTCCGGTTTGCCGTTCAACTTCTTTGAATATTTTGAACTTTTCGAATGCTTCATTTTTTGCTTTCAAAAAATACACGTGAATTTTTCTTGTGAAGTCGTCTATGAACGTAATAAAATACCTACTACCTGCCAACGATTTTACGTTCATTGGGCCACATACATCGGTATGTATCAATTCGAGAACGCATTTTTTAACTGTTTCTGCCTTCTTTGACACATAGCTTTGCTTTGTTACACGTATCATTTATATTTCTGCCCGTTATTTTACTGTCTATTCCGACTACCAAATCGTTAAGTTTCTTTAAACTTTTAAAATTCAGATGACCGTATCGTTCGTGCCATTTAATTTCATTATTTTTTACAGAATTTACCGCGTTTATTTGATTACTGTTAACCTTGAACAAGTATAAATTATTTTCAATTGACGCGCGAGTTACCACCCCACCCCCTAAACCACCACGCCTCTAAACAAATCGTCGGACACTCAACCGGGAAGACGGCAACTGGAACACCGCATCCGGCCGAATGCTGACATTGCACACAAAGTTGCACTGCAACATTGTCCCCAGCTAACCTAATGCCGAGTCGGCATGTTCATTATGCTTACAATTAAGAACCTATGTACTTATGTATAAGATTGAAACCGAGTACTCAAGTAGCCCTTTTTTCTGACAATAAACTTCACTCTGGTTTTGAACTTCAAGAAAGTCGGTCGCATTTTATTGAAAGTTTTCATACATATACCACATATATCTGCCGAAAGCTAAAAGCCCTCATACATATACACATCATATCCTCGCAAAAGGCTCCACCCTCGAGTGCACGGACTTAACTCGCACAACATTATTTGTCCTTGTTTGTTTTTTACTTGTGCCTCATTTTTTCCAAAAATAATGCTGTGTTCAAACTCAGCCGCTTTACTTACTGACAAAAAATTCATATTGAGTGCTGGCGCATACAAAACATTTTGCAATATTAAGTTTATGCCGTTTACTTTCATGCTACATATTTATCAGCTGCTAATTTTGCTGAAGCAGTTTCTTCTTTGAACGAAATGAACATACCCTTTACACAACACATGTGCGAAGTTGCACCACTGTCAAGACACCATGTATTTTTGTCTTGCTTGCTGGGTCCGCAATCGGTATGCATTAAACAGTTGTTTGTCTCGTCGTCTTTGGCGACTTAGTTCTTTTGCTTATTTCGGCAGTCATGGGATCGGTGCCCATACTTTTTGCAAATGTAACAATTCCCTTCAAACGAATTTTTGTTTTTGTCTTTTCTAACGAATTTCTTTTTGTTTTTGGAATTATCATTGGAATTGGCGTCGCGGTTCTCACTTTGTGTTTTGCTGTTATAACTGTTCACTTTGGAATGTGTATACACAGCTTGGGACTAATCACGCTCATCATCCCTTTTTTCTCGACGCGCTCCTTCTCTAGAAGCTTGATTTTCAATTATTCTAATGATGGCAAGCTATCACGGGTTTTGATTGCCACTACAAAATTTTCATAATTTTCTGGTAAGCCCGTGAGCAACATAATCACTTGTAACTCTTCGTTAATCTTTATGTCCAACTCCGACAATTTTCCAATTATTTCCACGAAAGAGTTAACATACACATCTACATTATCATTGCTTTGCTTTTTTTCAAGTTCACGAGTTTTTGATAAAGGTAACACTTTCTTTCTGGGCTCGATGGCATGTGCACTTCTTTGAGTTTTTGCCACGCCTCGTAGGCCGTTACACACAATTTTATGTGTATCAACTGTGATGGTTTCACATGCAAGATCAAACATGATAATGCCTTTTCATTTACAACGTCCCACTTTAGGGCTTCTGCCGGTGTCACTGGCCTTACTTTTTTGCCACTAGTAACATCCCATAAGTCTGTGGTGACTAGCACGCTACGCATAGATATGCACCAAACATCGAAATTGTCCTCACTTAACTTTTCGATCTGCAGGGATATACTCATTTTGCCATAATTAGTTTTTTTTTTTTTTTTTTGAGTGGCAAATGAGAGCAAGAGAAGCTTGCTCTCTGAGAGAGTAGTAAAGTTGCCAGACCGATGATATGCAATCTTATATTTCCAACACCAAGAAATAAATAAAAATGTAATAATTAACGGCAACAAAATAATAACAATAAAACAATGTAAAATCAAAATAGGAAAAATAACGTTAAACGAAAATCAGCTGAATCCCGAAATAAATCTAACACCATTGTACACACCCATCGAATTAATAAAAATAAAACCAATAGAACATAAAGACATTGTAAAACTAATATCAAATAATAATATTACAGTCTTTATTATCGTATCGCTCATTAGCCACATTTTTGTATAGTTTGTATCTACTTAAAACTAAAAATAACAAAAACAATTATAGAAACACAAGATACAAACCCAACTGCATTACCAAGTTTATATGCGTCAAGCCCATTACAAGCATAAGCTTCCTTTTAAGGGGAGGGAAGTAGCATAACATGCTTCACATATTACGCTTACAAGCATTGTACATACAAGCTTGCACAT
Source organism: Drosophila simulans (assembly GCF_016746395.2). Taxonomy (NCBI): domain Eukaryota; kingdom Metazoa; phylum Arthropoda; class Insecta; order Diptera; family Drosophilidae; genus Drosophila; species Drosophila simulans. The sequence continues at coordinate 22,253,401 of NC_052520.2, read as the reverse complement.
GCACAAACACATGAAACCAATTCACATTTTTGGTTACATATCGTTCTTTTGTACACATATAGAAAAAATCAAGCCCCACAGCCACAAATACACTGACTAGACATTCCCATTTCTCGCGACTCACTTCGAGCCGATCAAAACTCTGTACAGTAGTCTTAAGCTGACATTCCTAAAATAAAGACGTTCACCGAAATTGTTCGTGTTTCAATTTAAAGTTGTTTTAACGTTGATCTTTGTCTTTGTTATTGACGAATCATTTATTCGACTAACAAATTAATAAATACGTAAGTATATAGGTATAAGTATATATTTATCAATTCTTTTAATGAGCGCTCAATCACACTGTTAATCGCACAATTTGAGTAACGGGTATACTAGATTCATTGAAACAAATGTCACAGGCAGAATAACGCGTTTCCCACTATATAAAGTAAATATATTCTTGAACATGATCAATGGCCGAGTCGATCTTGACATGTCCGTCTGTCCGTATGAACGTCAAGATCACAGGAAGGTAGAAGTTTGCGATTCAGCATACAAGTTAACTAAGTTAACCGGACCGATCGTCCGCACCCCAGCTCCGGTCAAATTGCTGACCAAGCATTTGGCCGGAAGCCCATGCATAGCCGGCAAAAGCTCTGCACATTGGCGGAGGCCGCTATGAAGCTCTTCTTTGTTAGCTTTTAAGTTTCAGTTCGTTTTGGACATTCAATGAATAAAGAGCACTAGCTCATAAAACTAACTCCGGCAATCTGTCGTTATCATTTTAACCTACCATAGCTATCTGAGTCCCTAGGCCAGTAGCCAAAAGGAAGACAGTCATCTTCCCAACATAATCGTCATAAATCTTCAAGTGGAAACCACCACCCCCGCCTTCGGACGAAGGCATCAGAAGATCATCGGCCAACCGGCAAATTACCAGTGACGGCGGCGAGAGATTCCCCCCACCTTACAGCATTGGAAAATAATTAATTGGCACCCAACTACAGGAAACCGAACCCACAAAACTACACACAAATTATGTAAGTGAGCTCCTGATCCAAACTGCACTTAGAATTTTTAATATTTAAAAAAACATTTGTGCGACTAACGAAATTAGAATAACAAAGTCTGCACTTCCATAACATTGTAAACGTCGTGCATTAAATTAAATGTTGAATTTTAAATTTTGATTGACTGTGCGGGTTATTTTATTCCACACTAGTCGCAAAGATTATTGACTTTGCACTTTTTATTCTATTGTGTGCATTTCGTTCCACTTTGTTTTTCATGTGAATTCGCTACACTAGCTCTGCAGCCCTCTCGAGCTTTGTTGTTGTTACCCCACTCCACTTCGCCAACCGACACCGGCGCATGCATTGCTGTGGCAATTTTGTATTTTTTTCTCTTTGTCTTCGCGGTGGCAAATTTTATCTTTGTATATTTGTTTCTCTTGATGGAAACCCGCCACCTACAGGCCCTTCTCCTTGTTGTTACTTAGCTGGGCAGCGGCTCTGCTCACTGAGTCTTCGGCCAGTGCCTTCAAAGCGGCGACTCAGCCCCCGCGTCCCCCTCGCAGTACGGTTTGGCCCCATGGGCCCAACGGCTTGAGTTTCCCATACACAGCTCCCCATGTGCGAGCCGTTTCGGCGGTATAGAACTTCTAAAAAATACGCTAGCGACTCAGAGTCCGAAAGCGACGATTCTACAGGAAACTCTGCACGAAAAAATATCCGAGCGAGTACATTTTCTTCAAGTGAAATGTCTCTCGAAGGGGAACAAATTAAAGCTCTCATAAGGGCGTTTGAGGAACAGGCCTTAGAGAGTCATCGCAAGGAGGCTGAGTTGCGTACAACAATTCAGGAACTTGCCGGACAAGTCGCAGCTCTACGGGTTGCCCCCGTACAAAAAGGGACCCCACTGATTAAAGTTTATAAGCCAGTGGATATCTCCGGACTGGTCCCTTGCAACGAAACATTAGATGCCGTTAAATGTCTCCCAGAATTTTCGGGGACACAGGAGACATACGTCTCCTGGCGGCAAGCGGCAAATGCCGCTTACCACATGTTCAGGAAATATGAAGATAGTTCACGCCACTATCAAGCGGTGGTTATTATTAGGAGCAAGATCAAAGGCCCTGCTGACGCAGTGCTATCATCCTTCGGAACTGTCTTGAACTTCGATGCGATTATAAACCGGCTCGATTTCACGTACAGTGACAAACGGCCGATTCATGTGATCGAACAAGAGCTGGGCACCCTTAGACAGGGTAGCCTCACGCTACTCCAATACTATGATGAGGTAGAGAAAAAACTTACCTTACTTACTAACAAGGCGAATATGTCATATGAACCGCCGGCAGCGGCAGTTCTGTGTGAAAAATTCCGAGATGACGCCTTGCGAGTTTTCGTCTCAGGACTCAGGCGCAACCTCACAGATGTGCTATTTGCGGCAAAGCCGAAGGACATGCCATCAGCGCTTGCTCTGGCGCAAGAGGTGGAATCCAATCATGAATCCAATCCAACGCGCAGGGAAGTGCCGGGAAGAACCCGCACTTTACCAGGCAACACAGAACACAAGTGCACTCTGCTCCGCGAAGCGGCAGAACGGCCCGAGAAGGCACACCAGAGCCTATGGACGTGGATCCCTCATCGTCCAGAGTACAACCATCCCACGCCCCGGCTTTCCCAAAATTCAAGCCGGCCGCGTCCGGCCGCTCGGCCCCCCCTAAAAGGCAAAGGGTCAACCATGTTGCTCCGGCCTTAGATAATTCCAACACGGCTTACGCCACCGCAGCCTCCAGTGCAGCGGATAAGATCGATGACAATGCCATCTTAGAGTACGACTCGGATGCCGTTAATTTTTTAGGGGAAAATCCCTGCTACCCGTCATCAGACGAAGAGTAGCAGGGATCGACATGAAACTCTTGGTTGACACGGGTGCGTCAAAAAATTTCATCCGACCATTTAAGGGGTTGAAAGGCATCCGCCCAGTGGAGTCCCCATTTGCAATCCATTCGATTCATGGTGTGACTACAATCACAAAAAAATGTTTTGTGTCCATTTTTAACCTTAAAGCTACCTTCTTTCTACTACCGGATTTGACCTCCTTCGACGCGATCGTTGGCCTAGACCTCTTAAAGCAAGCCGGCGCGTCGCTTTGCCTAGCTTCCGGACAGCTCAAATGGGGCTCCGAAGCGGAGCAAATTGATTTTCACACCTGCCCCGATGTCAATTTTACCAACGTAGATTGCTCGGACGCACCGCCCTTAATTAAGGGTGCTTTTTTAAAAATGCTCACGAATAGGAAAAAAGCTTTTGCTAATCCTAATGAGGCTCTTCCTTACAATACGTCGGTGGTAGCCACCATCCGGACGATTGATGAAGAGCCCATTTATGCCAAATTGTACCCATATCCCATGGGAGCAGCTGATTTCGTCAACGGCGAAATCCAGGAACTACTTAAAAATGGCATTATCCAGAGGTCGAAGTCCCCCTACAATAACCCAATATGGGTCGTAGACAAGAAGGGCACCGACGAGACGGGCAGGAGAAAAATGCGTTTGGTACTGGACTTTCGCAAACTGAACGAAAGAACAGTACCAGACAGATACCCCATGCCAAATATCTCAATGATATTGGGGAATCTTGGAAAGGCCAAGTACTTCACGACACTCGACCTGAAGTCTGGCTACCACTAAATCAGGCTCGCTGAACGCGACCGTGAAAAGACGTCGTCCTCAGTGAACGGAGGGAAGTATGAGTTCCGAAGATTACCGTTCGGACTCAGGAATGCTGCAAGCATCTTCCAGAGAACAATTGACGATATTCTGCGAGAACAGATCGGAAAGTTCTGCTACGTTTACGTCGATGACGTCATCATCTTTTCAGGAGATGAAAACGCCCATGTCAAACACGTCGATTGGGTTCTGAAGAGCCTGTACGATGCTTACATGAGAATATCGGCAGAAAAGTCGCGTTTTTTTAAGAAAAGCGTGAGCTGCCTGGGGTTCATCGTCACCAACAATGGCGCGGCGACTGACCCAGAAAAAGTTAAGGCCATAAAGGAATTTCCAGAACCCAAAAACGTATTTGAGGTAAGGTCATTCTTGGGCCTGGCCAGCTATTATCGTTACTTCATTAAAGACTTCGCATCAATAACGAGGCCCATTTCAGACATACTGAAGGGTGAGAACGGGAGTGTTAGCCGACACAGGTCCAGGAGTATCCAGGTGGAATTTTCCGAAGCGCAGCGACGTGCCTTCGAAAAGCTACGCAATATCCTGGCATCTGAGGACGTCATCCTTAGATACCCTGATTACAAGAAAGTAGTGTTGGGTAATCCTAGTTCAATTTGAGGAATAAGTTCGTTCGTTCGTTTAAAATCAATGAACTAGGTCGTTCATTTAGTTCAATCGTTCATTTTTTAAACTTGCTTAAAGGTGCTTCAAAAAAAAAAATGTTATGAATTTATTTCATACAATGCTGTCATTGAAAATTAATATTATTTATTCAATTTATGTCAAAAACACTTATACATAATAATAATAAGAAATAATAAAGAGTTTACAAACAGATAATATAGTAATTTTAATGCATTTATTTGATTTCTGAAAAGAGAATAGAGAAGTTTATTAGGAAACATTTTCAATAACATATGATAAAATTATGTTTATACCTGTGATCCATCTACATGTTGCTATGAAGGAACATTAGATTTTCCACTTTATTAGGTTTTAGTAGCATCCGTCTTTTTCGGATGATTTCCCCAGCACTTGAAAATAGGCGTTCGCAAGGAACTGATGTAGCCATAAGGCATAGTCGCTTAAGGCTGTAAGAATATAGATGCGGATACAATTTCTTTCTTTGTTCCCACCAAACCAAAGGGTCAGCAGTCCTCGGTATAAATTCCTCTTCGAGGTATTTTTCCATCTCTTTCTCGGCAGAACCGGTAGTGTTTGCAGCCTTTGTCGTGTTCTTGAACTCACTGTCAAAATCACACCAAACCGAACTCTGATTGGCTGAATTAGTTTCAAACGCAGGTGATTCGAATTCATAATTTTCGCTGTTGAGACGAATTGGAGTTACTTTCCTTTTAAGATTACAAACAGCTTTTTCGTATTCTTCTTTTGACTTGAACCAACGACCTTTAAATCGAGGACCTAAAATGTTACTCTCTGCGTAGAGTTCGTTACTTTCCAGCTTGCAAAATCGTCGATTCATCTCAGCTTTTAGAACTGCAACAAGTGCAGCAACACATTTATCCTTAGGCGTTTTGTTATTCAAACAGTTCTGTAGCAAAATCGCAAGAACTATAACCTTTGAAAGGGTTACATTCTTTTCTGCTGATATTTCTTCTGTTACCTCCATGAATGGTTTTAATATAGGCAGTAACTCTTCTACTATCGCCCACTCATTCTGAGATAAGTTTAATTCAGAACGCAGAGTAGAAAGTGTTAATATAAGAGCATCTTTCAACACAACAAGCCTTTCTAGCATTTTAAAAGTTGAATTCCAACGAGTTGACACATCTTGAATCAATTTGAGATCGGGCAAGTTCAATTGGGTTTGAGTTGACTTCAGCTTCTTAAGGCCGAAAGTGCTACGATTGAAAAACTCCACAATGAATTTGACTTTGTATTGTACAACGCTGATTTCGCGGAGTCCTTTTTGCACAATTAGGTTCAAGCTATGTGCAAAACATGGTATATGTGGCCAATTTCCTGTTTTAATGGCATTGACAATATTTGCAGCATTATCGGAAACCACAGCAGATATTTTGTTCTCTATACTCCATCTTTCTGCTATTTTTTGTAAAAATGCGCTCAGATTTTGACCACTGTGCTGCTCAACGAATGCCTCGCATGCAATCATATGTGAGCTCATAACAGTTGCCTCACTCTCAATAAAATGAGCTGTAACAGCAATATAACTTTCATTTGCAAGAGAGGTCCAACAATCCGTTGTCAAACAAACTGCAGATGCCAGCTCCATTTTTTCTTTGACGCTACCAACAATTTCGTCCCGAAGCTTTGGAAGAAGCACGTTGGACAGCGTTTTTCGAGTGGGCATCTTGTATCCGGGGCAATTAGACACATCATCTATGAGCTGCTTGAAATCAGGCTCTTCTACAATTCGCAATGCATGATGACCTTTTGCAATCATACGAACTAGTTGCCTATCAATTTTCTCAGCTTTCCCGGCAGCCGGTGGTCGTTGAATGAACGAAGTTATTACTTGCTGTTGGGGTCCAATTATCTGAGGAGACTATGTTAAAAGAAATGAAGAATTTAGTAAGCCTACTTAAATGAATAAATCAAAATATTATGTTTACATTTGCTTCCTGTCGGCTTTCATTGGTTTGGCGCTTTGTTTCCTCCAAAGCTGCTGGGTGCTTATTTTTAAGGTGACGCGATAAGTTTCCTTGCGATCCACCAGCCACACTAAGCACAGTTTTGCAGTATTTGCATTTAGCACTCTTCTCATCCACTGAATCAAAGAAATTCCAAACTTTGCTATGCTTTCGTTTTGAAGCCATAGATACGCACAAACTTGTAAACCGTAGTTTTAAATGTATGCGAAAATTAATCAGCTTATTCGGTAAGCGAACTTTCGAACTAAATGAACTAAGACCAACCTATCGAACTAAGTGAACTCAGACCAACCTATCGAACTAAGTGAACTCAGACCGACCTATCGAACTAAGTGAACAACGAACGAACGATCAGGGTAAGAGATCAAAATGAACGACGTGAACTAAGTGAACTATATTGAACTAAGTGAACTAAATTGAACTATCGAACTATATTGAACTATAAAGGCAGACCTAGTTCGTTCGTTCAGTTTGGTGAATAGTTCAATTTAGTTCGTTCGTTCACGAACGACACAACACTACAAGAAAGCATTTGATCTAACGACAGATGCTTCTGCCTACGGCATTGGCGCAGTGCTGTCCCAAGAGGGACGTCCAATTACAATGATCTCTAGGACATTGAGCGACAGAGAGGTTAACTATGCTACCAACGAAAGGGAGCTGTTAGCCATAGTCTGGGCACTAGCCAAATTGCGACACTACCTTTATGCGGTCAAAGAGATAAACATCTTTACCGACCACCAACCCTTGACGTTTGCGGTATCGGAATCCAATCCTAACGCCAAGATCAAGAGGTGGAAAGCACGCATCGACGAATCCGGCGCTCGAATGTTTTACAAGCCCGGAAAAAGTAACCTCGTTGCAGATGCACTCTCCAGACAACAACTCAACGTTTTTGACGACCAAGAACCACAGTCGTGCCCAGCCACGGTTCACAGCGAACTTTCGCTCACCCACACTATCGAGTCAACGGACAAACCCGTAAATTGCTTCCAGAACCAGATAATTTTAGAAGAGGCGCGCTCCCCTTGGAAACGCACTTTTATATTATTTGGGAATAAGAAGCGTCACTCGATAAATTTCTCCTGCAAACAAGCCTTGCTAGAGGAACTTTCCAACACCATTATCCCTAATGGTGTGAACGCCTTCCACTGTGATCTCCACACGCTGGCACAAATCCAGAATGAAGTGGTTCGACAATTTCCGGCCACAAAATTCTGGTACTGCAAAAATAGGGTCACCGACATTTTCGCGGTTCAAGAGAGAAAAGAAATCCTTACCGCCGAGCACAACAGAGCTCACAGGTCGGCACAAGAAAACGTGAAGCAGGTACTCTCCGAGTACTACTTCCCGAAAATGGCCAAATTGGCTAGCGAAATAGCAGCCAATTGCAAAACTTGCGCCAAGGCGAAATATGATAGACATCCGAAAAAACAGGAGCTCGGTGAAACACCAATCCCAGCCCATGTAGGAGAAATATTACACATTGATATTTTCTCAACGGATAAGAAATACTTCCTCACCTGCGTGGACAAGTTTTCGAAATTCGCCATGGTTCAACCGATACAATCTAGAACAATAGAGGATCTAAAACCACCCCTGTTACAACTTATGAATGTTTTCCCTAAAGCCAAAGCCATATACTGCGACAATGAACCCTCATTGAAATCGCACACAATAATGGCCATGTTGGAAAACCATTTCGGCGTCAGCATCTCGAATGCACCGCCCCTCCATAGTGTCTCCAACGGACAGGTGGAACGCTTCCACAGCACGTTGATTGAGATCGCTAGATGCCTAAAAATCGACAAAGGCATAGATGACACGGTGGAGCTGATCTTGCTGGCAACTACCAGATACAACAAGTCCATCCATTCTGTCATTGACAAGAAACCGGCCGAGATTATGCGGGCAAGTCCGGACGAAACGCAAAAGGATGTCCAAGAAAAAATTTGGAACGCCCAAAATGCGACCAGAAGCCGAGAAAACGTTTCTCGGCAGAACAAAGTATTCCAGGTCGGTGACAAAGTCCTAGTAAAGTCAAACAGACGACTAGGCAACAAACTCACTCCCTTATGTGAGGAGAGGACCATCGAGGCGGACTTGGGGACCACAGTCCTAGTTAAAGGGAGGGTGGTTCACAAGGACAACTTCAGGTAACCCGAGCAAGACCCAGATGCGAGTCACTCGAGGTTTTCATTTTTTCATTCGTAGCCACTTGGCATAAGTTTTCATTATTTTTTATTATTCATAGCCGCTCGGCATACGTTTTTTTTATATCTATTGGCGGTGGGCAACCCTAATTCGGACATGTATTAATCAACCACACATTTTACAGGTCGTTTCCAACGCTTTTACTCCGTTTCCTGGCCGTGACATCTGCCCATATAACAGACTATTCCCAGGCTAATTATATTCCCGTCGTCGACGGTCAAGTCTTGGTCTGGGAAGAATATGCCTACGTTAAACACTCAGCTAACATCTCTGAGTATAGGCGGGTAGTTGATGACACTGAAAACATGCTCAATATGTTCCCCCAGTCTCACATGAGAAAGCTTCTGAGCATTGATATCGCTCATCTCCGTGATATGCTTAATTCGTTGAGCATCCATCACAGAGTTGCCAGGAGCCTGGACTTCTTGGGAACTGCGTTACACTGGGACACTGCCTGCGTGCCACAAGGGCTAGAAGATCCGCAGCCCAACTTAAAGAAATCCTCACCCAAATAGGGTCGGCCGAGGGCGGCCTTAATCTTGAGGGGGGAATAGTTAACTAAGTTAACCGGACCGATCGTCCGCACCCCAGCTCCGGTCAAATTGCTGACCAAGCATTTGGCCGGAAGCCCATGCATAGCCGGCAAAAGCTCTGCACATTGGCGGAGGCCGCTATGAAGCTCTTCTTTGTTAGCTTTTAAGTTTCAGTTCGTTTTGGACATTCAATGAATAAAGAGCACTAGCTCATAAAACTAACTCCGGCAATCTGTCGTTATCATTTTAACCTACCATAGCTATCTGAGTCCCTAGGCCAGTAGCCAAAAGGAAGACAGTCATCTTCCCAACATAATCGTCATAAATCTTCAAGTGGAAACCACCACCCCCGCCTTCTGACGAAGGCATCAGAAGATCATCGGCCAACCGGCAAATTACCAGTGACGGCGGCGAGAGATTCCCCCCACCTTACAGCATTGGAAAATAATTAATTTACATATTCTAGAGACAAACGCCAACAACCACAAACGCCCACAAACCACACAAAACTGCCACGCCCACATTGTTGAAAAATTAGTTGATATTTTTAACATTTTTATTAGTCTGGTAAATTTCTATCGATTTGCAGAAAAATAAATTTGCAACGAACACTCTAACGCCCTAAAATCGTCCAAAATTTCACGCACACATTTTTAAACCATTTTTTTTTATAATTTTCTTAATCTTAATAATTTCTATCGATTTGTCTCACTAAATTTTTGCCACGCCCACTCGAACGCCACAAAATCTCCCAAAACTGCAACGCCCACATTTTTGAAAAATGGTTGGATATATATTCATAATTTTATTAGTCGTGTGAATTTCTATAGATTTGCCATAAAAACTTTTTTCCACGCCCAATCTAACGCCCTAAGGTCGCCGAACCGGTCACGTCCACACTTCGGAACTATTTTACAATTTTTTCTTATTTTATTTCCTAATATCTATCGATATCCCAGGAAAATTCTGAAATTTCGCGTTCGCATTCACACTAGCTATGTTACGGTTATCTGATATTCGGGAAACTCGACTATAGAATTATCTCTTGGTTTAATATGAAAAGATATCAATAATATGAAAAGGAAATCAGCCTCATCACTCAATCACTATTTGGTTTCTGAAACAACTCAAATGTTTTTCTGTTGATTGCACAATTTAGGTAAATGACTCCTTGCTTTGGAGAGTTCGCTATTATCTAGTGCATTTATGTTTTGCGGTGACGAGGCATCGACTACTTGGTTTTCTTGTCCCGGCTTACGGAATACTAGTTCGTTGTGTTCGTCAACAAACGCTTTCACCTTTTAGGTCTGGGATTCGGATTTTTATCTGACATTGAGCCGGTGGCTGTCTTTTCCATATAAGTAACATTTGAGATTTTGAAGTGCCCATTCTATTGCAAGCAGTTCAGGTTCATTCGTTGCAATTAAAATAACGTTGCAGCGTCATGTGCAAGAGATCGTGGTGGTTGGACGACCTTTTTGTGATAGAACATGACAATGGATTTATGTGACTTCGAATGGTGTTTCATACGAAATTTGTACGGAAATTGGACATTATATCGAGGCAGATTTCCACAGCTTTAAAAGACGATATGACTTCTCCTGGGCCGTATGGTTCAACCGTTGACGACTACAAGTTCTCTGTTCGCCCCTGAATTTAGAGCGTGATGTAGGATCGACGTGTATTGTTTCAGTGCCTTGTTTTTGGGCATAGATTTTTCGAGGATTGTTAAATTCGTTGTTCTGTAGTATTCAAACTGTACTTCATTGGTTTTTAGAAAGATGAGTTCCCCAGCTTGAATACTACTAGTGCCCGGTATATTATTGTGTGGGTTTTTTTGGAAAGTAGCCTGCGAGTTGTGATAATTATCTTATGGTGTGTTTTGAAAACTGCTACCCTGGCAGCGGTTTTCTGAATAGTGAGATTTACTTTTTATTTATCTGTTTTATATTGTTATTGATTAAGTGTATTTTTCCCAATTAACCATCAGCGGATACGTCCTCATCCAAGCTCACCACCCATCAGTCGGAGCGAGGGGGGGAGCATTCATCCTTATTAGAAGCGGCATTCATTATACGAAGCTAACAGCGATCCAGGAGGAAAGACCTCAATGTGCCAACCCTAGAATCACTAGTCCTTAGGGAGACATTAACATCGGAGCAGTCTATTTCCCTCCCAGGCATTCGCTAACTGAAAGGAACCTACGGGATTTCTTTAAGTGCCTCGGATTCCCTTTCATTTCTGGCAGAAGTGCTACTCATGGTGGGGGTTGCTAGGTAACAACCCTAATAGTGGAGCTGTACACGGATACCTGCAGCGCAATGGACAGGACTAACACTCTACAGGCGAGCCCACTCATTGGCCTACCGATCCCATAAAGCATCCCGATCTGCTGGATTTTACGTCTCAAAAAGGTATTGATCAGGCCAACACAGACCTCCTCTCCGATCATTGTGCAGTCAACCTGTTCATCAACATCCCAGTATTCCGGAAAAACCCCTCAAACAAGACTCACCGGGAAACAAAGAGATGCTTCTGTATGCTTTTCTGCCTGAACAACGGCTCTCCCGTCACCACACCCTGTGAAAGGTGCACAAGTAAAGAGCGTGCAGCAAATCTAGAGTACATCGACAGTACAAGTGTTCCTGGATCGCCGCTACAACTAGGTGTACCTGAGGAGGTTTCTCAAGAGACCGCAGAACTAGAGACCAGTAAATCACCTGGGCCGGATAGCATCGACGGGCAAGCATTAAATATGTTGCCTCTACACTCCTCACAGATATTAGCCAACATCTTTACAAGTTGCCCCCGGGTTGGGTAATTCCCTAAATAGTGCAAAAGCGCAGAGGTAATAGTTCTCCAGAAATCGGAAACTTGAAGTCAACCTAGCCTCGAATCGTCCGATCAGCTTATTGGCTATACTCTCCAAAATACTCGAATGAGTACTAGACGACGCCGAAATGATCCTTATCACAAGGTTGGCTTTAGACGACCCCACGGAACAACCGTCAATGCCACCGACTCATTAAGCGTATACTGTGCGCTCTTAAGGAGCAAAACAAGAGAGAATGCTGTAGTCGTGTTCACCGACTATTAGATACCCGTTCCTCAGCTAGTGTGAATGCGAACGCCAAATTTCGATAGATATTGAGGAATAAATTGAAAAAAATTTTAAAATAGTTCCAAAGTGTGGGCGTGACCGGTTTCGCTGCTGTAGGGCGTTAGAGTGGGAGTGGCATAGAAATTTGCACGTCAAATTAAATTATGGAAAAATATCAAAACATTTTGCAAAAGTGTGTCAGTTTTGGGCGGTTCTAGGGTGTCAGAATGGTTCATACGGACAGACGGATATGGCTAGATCGACTCGTCCATTGATCCTGATCAAGAATATACATATTATATAGTTTGAACGATTCCTTCTGCCTGTTACATACTTTTCAATGAATCTAGTATACCCTTTTACTGAACGAGTAACGGGTCGGGTATAAACATTTTTCTTTATTTTTTCCTTATTTTAATGTATTAAGCGGAATCTTTTCTTTAGTTAGAATCCCAATGTGAAACTGATTTTTCAAAATGCATTATTCTTATAACTATGGCTATAATCGTTGACAGCGACGTGAGCAGTGAACATTTATTCTTTTGTTTAATTGGACAAAGCTTTTATGCTGACGAATGGGATCACAGGCTGCACCCTCTGTTTAAAAGTTTGAAAATATTTATATCTGATTAGAACTAGGGTGCCGTCGATCGTGAAAGACTTATGTCGCTTAAGTAGTTTAATTTTGATGTCGTTTTGAATTGAATAATTCCCACAGCTCTGGACTTAAGTACTTGACAAATATTAGGTATCTAGGCATATACAGGTAGTTGACTGGCTTTGGGGTCTATTTGCGCATACGTCACGGGCACAAATTTAAATTCAGGGTACGGCAGCCTAACTATCTTTTTTAAAATGCGCGCCATTCAGTTAGTTGATATCATAGCGGAGGGCTAGTGGTCCCGTTCAAGAGAGGCTCCTGCAAAGTTTTGTCCCGACACGGTTCGGTCGCCATCATGCGTTGGAATAGTGAGGAGCGTGCCTTTGCCGTTGAGGCCTACTTTTCAAGCGGATGTTCATTTATTAAAACAGCGTGCATTTCGGAATCGCTTTAATTTTAGGCTCGCGTCCCAGACCGCAAATCAATTGTTACATGGGTCACTACATTCAGGCAAACTGCAAGTGCGACAAAACGAAGAACTGGAGTCCCTTGACCCGTTAGATCACCTGAGATCTTTGAAGCAGTGAGAGCGTCCATATAGCGATCTCCACGGCGTTCTGCAGGTAAACACGCATCTGACCTTGGACTAACCGATCGTTCTGTAAGAAGAATTCTGCATGATGATCTTTAATTTTTAAGGGAACACAATCTTCAATTGAGGGAACACTTTCCAGAGCGCCTTATCTCAATTAGAGGCGATTTGGAATGTCCGGCACACTCTCCCGATCTTTCCCCTTAAAATATTTTTCTATGGGGTTTTTTGAAGTCCCGTGCTTATGTGAACCGTCCAAGAACTCTACAAGATTTGAAAACTAACATCCAAGAAGAAATTGCCAACATAACACCTGCTATGCTTACAAGAGTTACGAAAATGCCCGAAATCGGGTTACGCAATGCATAAAGTCTAAAAATTTTGTTGTTTTATTGTTGATAATAGTGGGTCCGAGAAATCAATCGCTCTGTGGAAAATTTAACTCATCGTAATGATTCGACTATTTTTCATGGCATGTAACAGTCGGTCGCGGTCCCAAGGGGATCAACCACCTGGTGGTACGCGCCGTAATTGTGACACACTACTGAAAGAGCAAACACACTCTCCACGCGAGGGCGGCTGGAAACAGGCTCTTAGTAAGGTCATGTCTCTTCTAAGAGTGCTGGCTAATCGTAGTTGGGCTGGAGCTGGAAACTCTTAAAATTTCAATTTTAAGGTGGCATTCGACCCGTGCCGAGAGTCTGCCAGGCTAGGGGGCCCGGGAAACAATTAGCCCAGTCGCTAACGGAGAGTCCGGGCAAGTGGCGTCCGAGTCACCTGCAGAAGCTTTGTCTCTGGCCAAGACACCGCAGCCGCTAGAGCAAAGGCCCAACTATGCTTCGAAGCGGGCAAACTCCACCTTAACGCCTCCGACGGAAACGCCTAAGAGGCAGAAGGTGGAGAAGAGCAGGCCACCGACTACTCCCTTTGATGGCCCAAACACCTCAAGGGCACGCAAGCCATCATATGCGGCCAAAACTGGGACCATTAAAGTTGCGGTCGTACCAGAGGGGTACCCCAAGGTCGTCCTCAGTAGTGAGGACCTCTCACAGCTCGAGGACACACTACAGGAGGAGATAGTCCTCTCTGGTTGGGATACTCCAATTAAGTTTGGAGGAATCCACTTCAGGGTGGGTCACTTGATAGTAGATTGCCGCAACGCAACCACTGCTGAGTGGCTGCAATTAGCAGTCCCCAGCCTCAGAAAGTGGAGCGGTGTCTCCCTGGACGTACAGATGGGCGACGACTTGCCATCGTCAGACAACATCACCATCTTCTGCCCCAGGACAGGAGACAAGACCACAAAGTGGATCATGGAATTGATCAAAAAACAAAATGACTTGGACACGGAGAACTGGCGTCTTATGTCAAGGAAGAATGAGGGTGGTGGCTCAATCCTCAGCCTAGGCATTGATGACAACTCATGTGCCAAGATTGTTTCTAGCGACCACAAGTTGAGCTTGTGCCGGCACAAGACGGGTCGAGACTTTTCGAAATCTACCAGTCTCCGCGGAGAAGGAGAAGCCCAATAAGCTCTCCGAATCGAGCGAGAATCTGGTGGATGATAAGGATCTCGATGCGACCGTCATCGAGATGGGGGATCAGACCCTGATATCCTCTCAGGAGCTGGGCATGGAACTAGACCTGTTGAGTGAGGAAGAAGCTGTACCGGCGGATGGTGATCTGGGTATCTCCAGATCAGCAACGCCGACGATGGAGCCGATCATCTAATGGTCTGAAGTACAGGGATAGCTCAGGTGAACATCCATCGCTCCAAGGCGGCCTCGGCTGTGCTGGCAAGGATGTTCACCAAACAACATCTTGGGCTAGCCCTGGTACAGGAACCCTGGTATAACCAGGGAATAAAAGGACTGTACGTGAAGAACGCCAAGGTAATTTGGGATCAACGGGCCTCTAGCCCTAGAGCCTGTATCCTGGCATGTAGAAGTAGTAATTATTATATACTTACAGAATTTCTCACGCGGGACTGTGTACCGATCGTGGTAGAAGATGTGGGAGCAGTCAAGAAGACTGTGGTGGTATCGGTATACTTTGCCGGTGACGAGGCGTGCCCACCGCCCGAAATCACTGTACTGGCAGAATACTGCAAGAGGACGCACTCACCCATCTTCATCGGATGTGATGCAAATGCACATCACGTGATATGGGGCAGCAGCTCTTAGAATTTATCTTGAATAACAATATAGAAATCCTAAATGTCGGCAATGTTCCGACATTTGTTACTAGGGTAAGATCTGATGTTCTGAACATTACATTTTCTAGCAGATCAGTGGCTTCGCATATAAGCGACTGGCACGTATCTCCTGCGAAGTCAATTTCAGATCACAGAATTATTCGTTTTAACATAGGGCTAAATCTATAATGTAGCTAGCGTAGGCGCAATCCCAGGAATACGAACTGGGAAGGGTTCAATGCCTCCTTACTGCGAGATCAAATTACTGGGGTTATCTGGAAAATCCGTACCACTCTAGAACTGAAGGCCGCCGTAGAAGACATTAACTCGTGTCTTACAAACGCGTTCAGAGAAAACTGCTCCCTTGGCCGAGCCAAGAGGGAAAAAGATGCTTCACGGTGGAACGACTAATTGAAAAAGTTGCGGAAAGCGACCAGGCGTCTCTTTAACAAAGCAAAAAGTGAAGGGAACTGGGATGCCTACCGGAATAAACTGACCATGTATAACCATGAGATCAGGAATCCAGGCAATAGTAAACACATGTGAAGGCGCAAGACTTCACAGAGCAATCTCCAAAGGAGTGCCAGAATCAAATCTGGCACTACGAAAGGAGGATAACTCCTATACTATAGAAAGTAAGGAGAAGCTTGAGCTACTACTGACAACTCACTTTCCGGGCAGCACGCTTCAAACGGATGGGAATACCCCGGTAACGGCACAAAGTAGATCGTGTGCTACTGATTGGGCCAAAGCAAAATCAATAGTAACAACGGAGAGATTAAGATGGGCAATTGGTACATTCCAGCCCTACAAATCTCCTGGTCCAGATGGCATTCAACCAATCCTGCTACAACGAGCGCTAAATCAGCTCGCGGTGCCGATCAGAAACTGATCAGCAGCCTAGCTTTAGGACACATTCTGCCTGGAGTATAGCAAAAGTGCTCTTCATTCCAAAAGCTGGAAAGAAAGACATCACTTATCCGAAGTCGTTCAGACCCATCAGCTTGACATCGTATTTGCTAAAAACGTTGGAAAAGCTTGTGGATGTCAGCATTAGAAGCGTTATGCTTGTAGAGCATCCGCTCCAACGGACGCAGCACGCCTCCAGGGCGGGCAGATCAACTGATACTGCCCTATATCACCTGAAAATCCTTATTGAGGATTCACTTACTCATAAGAAAGTGGCGTTATGTGCCTTCTTAGACATACAGGGTGCTTTCGACAATACCTCCCATGAGGCTGTCAACGCATCCCTGGCAAGAAGAGGACTAGATGCGACGACCAGCAGATGGATCAAGTCACTACTACGTCCACAGTATCTACCACAAGGGGTTGCCCCTAAGGGGGTGTCCTGTCACCTCTTCTGTGGTGCCTTCTGGTAGACGAGTTGCTGGAAAGACTGACCCGCAGTGGTCAAGGCTATGCTGACGATATTTTCATTATAGCTAGAGGTAAATATGAGGAAACACTCTGGGATATCATTCAACTGGGTCTCAATATGACCAGCGAATGGTGCAAGGAAGTAACCCTGAGCCTAAATCCTAGCAAAACTGTTATTGTTCCTTTCACAAATAGGTAGTCAAGCAGCCATAAAGGCACTCAGCAAAGCTAAGATAACATCTAAGCTAGTAAATGAAGTGAGGACAGCACTAGACAAACTAGGAGATGTCAACAAACTCAAAATAAGGTGGTTCCCGGGACACAACACCATCTCGGGAAATGAGCTAGCGGACAACCTAGCCAGGATAGGGGCAGGGACCCACTAATTGGGACCGAACCCTTCTGTGATGTTGGTCACCACAGAGTACTGGGCTTACTGAAGTCACTAGAGAAAGAAAAACGTCTGTTCTTGTGGGAACACCTACCAGGACTTTGGCAGTCTAAGATTCTCCTCGTGAATATAACCATAAAAGGTTCAAGACCATAATGACACACGGGAAAAACACCGTGTGCATTTTGACTGGCCTAATTAAGGGGCATTCGCGGCTTCACAGCCATTTGCACAAACTTGGCATTGCAGACAGTGAACTCTGTCGCTTCTGCTGCATGGAGGAGGAGAACTCTGCACATATTACATGTGATTGCATGGCGCTTGTCATCAAGAGGAACAGACTCCTGGGCATGAATGTAGTCCGACGGGAAACAATTGCAGCCCCGAACCCCAATAAAATTCTGGCATTTATACAGTGCATTGGACTTCAGGGGGATATTTGAGTCATGAAGGGGTAGTACAATAAAAAGTGTTCTAATAATTTGGCAGATATTGCAATCAGCTGTCAGCTGAAGTGCCAAAATTAAAATCACCACTAGTTGCCATACAAATTAACCAGCGCAATTCCTTTTATTTCTACTGCCTTTAATATTTTCTGAATATTACAAAAAAAACATTGTTGTTAGCAACGCACTCAACAAGAGCAGCGATATAATTAAATGTATGTAATATAAATCCTTTAAAAGGATACAAACTTTAAAGCAAGCAAAATAAAAGTTTTTAATAAACTCTAAAAATATTTATTGGGAATTTAAAGAGATATACTCGATACATTTTTTGGACTTGTAAGAACGTTTGGAGCCACTAAGTACTGCCGATCCAGTTGCTATCCCTGATTTTCTTGACAATCAATACATCGACATTATAAAACATTTATATAATAAAATTTACTTATAATAAAGTTAAAAAACTTTTCTTAACACAAAATAATTACAATTATTGGAAAATTGTTTCTTATTTGTATTCTAGGAAGTCATTTAAGGGAATTTATAAATGAACACATTAAATAATTATTATTCTTATTAGATTAAGTTATTTTGACAATGGGTGTATAACTTGTTATCAAGCTATTTTACGATCGTGATTATCAAAACTAAACAACTGCCGCTTCAAATTTTCATTTTTCGAAATGGTGTAAGGCGAAAGTATATTGGAAAACGTTTTAGTTGTTTTTGCCTTAGGAAGTCGAATGTTAAGTATGTCATGCCTGAGCTGTTCCGATCCTTTGCTCCAAATGGGATCAATCCAAAAGGGTAATTTCTAATTGAAAAACAAAATAATAAAA
Source organism: Drosophila simulans (assembly GCF_016746395.2). Classification (NCBI taxonomy): domain Eukaryota; kingdom Metazoa; phylum Arthropoda; class Insecta; order Diptera; family Drosophilidae; genus Drosophila; species Drosophila simulans. Next base: position 22,234,760 of record NC_052520.2, on the reverse strand, counting down.
TATATTTTGGATTATTTGTACCTTTTACCTCTTTGGCTTGACCATCAAACTTAAGTGGCTCGTAAATGGATCCTATTGGTGGTGCGATGTAATTTCCCATAATGTAAGGACAGTCAGTTCCATTTTCCGATTTGGGATAATTAGATGGATTAGGGTGATTAAAGTTTTGTTGACGTCTACGCCAAAGTTCGGATGGTTCATTTGAAGTGTCAACTGCGATAGCTGTGCCTGCAGATATGTTTGTTAAATCTCCTGCTCCTAGACTGGCATTTAGCTCGCCAGAAGAGTTAAATGAACTGTTAAATAACTGAAGAGATTTCATAGAGTTTTCCTTGTTGCTGTAACTATTGGAAAAACTTCCACTTTCCAGAGCTGATCCGAAACTATTAGGCAATGATAAGTTGGTTCTTGGGGGAAAACAATTCGCTGGTAGATGAAATATGTCGTTATCGACATGGTGTGCTTGGAATGTGGAACAATTGTTGATTGTTGCGTTTCGTTTCCGGGGTGGCTGACTGATTGGAAGTCCATTATGCTCGCCAAAGTGACTATGGAAGCTCCGTTGTGCTCTATGTTTAGAATTTGTTAGCTTCTGGGATTCCAGGACGTACTGGTCTTTGCTTAAAGAACTTTGACGAACTAAGAAGGGGGCAAATTGTGATTATTAATTTTCTTTAGTTCTTAATATATTTTAATATTCTTTAATAGGATATCTAGAGTTTACTTACGCTCACAGTTCATATTAATGGAAACCTCGCTTCTTTCTTGCGTTGGTCCGTTGTTAATCCTGAATAGGTCTTTGTGTGCTGCGATCACTGAATATAGATTTGGGAATCCGAATTCAAAAGTGGTACTAAGGCCACAGTTTAAACCATTCTTGATCTCATAGAGATACATGCTTGGTCGCTGTTCTAGCATACGCACAATGGCAATTATAAACTTCATGAAACGGGTTAGACGAATACACTGTATGCCACCATCATTGTATACCTGAAATAATGTGAACCTAAACATACGTTTTTAAAATATTGTAAATTTTTGTTCAGTTTTACCTCAATCGCTTGTCGCATGGCTAAAAGAGCTGACTCTGAAAGCTGGTCCTTATGCTTAGAATTGAAATCCCTAACCAATGAGCTTTTATGAATTGGTTTTACCAATTGTTGAGATTGAGTTAACTTAACTTCACCTCTAACGTTTGTCCAAACTGATGCAGAAGGGTCCCTTTCAATGACATAATTACACACCCTATAGCAAAGAAAACGAAATTCATGATCGTTATTGTGGCAGATTAGCCAAATGGCCTGTTCTTTTTTCTTTAGCTCGACGTAAGGCAACAGCTCAACTGCCAAAGCCATATCCATGACACCCAAAGTTTTCGGCTGAATTTGGTAGCCATATTTCTTTTTGTGCAATACCAGCACCTGTTCTAGCTTCATACAGTGCGATGAGTTTCCTGTGGCATTGCAAATTAGGTTCTCACATTGTTCAGCGAAAACTCTTCTAGCTACTTGTGGCGAGAGAGCTATTTTCTTGTCCTCATCACTTGTCAACTTCATTTCCACCAAACCATTAATTGCCTCTAGAAGATCGGCCAGTTTAAGAAAGCCGTAATCACTGAGACGACATTGGTATGCAAAGTGGTAATGATAGGACCGTACAAACTTCTGAAATAGAATAGTGTACTGAAGAGCGTTTTGGAAGAGCTCAACCATTTCCCCGGCGAACACACACGTTTTCTCCAATTCACTGTTTGTCTGCTTGCGTTTTGGCATTGATATAAGAATATCTTTTCCGTTCTGTACTGCGCCTAAAGTCACGATGTTGGAGCTTACTAAGCCGTCTAGAATGTCTATAAGGTCGCACACTCCATAATCAGTGATGTCAAAAGTTTTATTTTGGGTCTGTGTAAAAACTAATGGCAACTGGGAAAGCAGAACTGAGTTGTTACCATTTGCGCGCAATACACGCAATAAGTCTGATGTAAACCTGCGTATTTGAATGCGGTGGGATAGCGTAATTTGACGATTTTCGCCGTCTCCCATAATTTGGACAACGTTTGATAATGCCTCAAACAATTCGATTAACTTTGTATAGCCATAGTCTGCAACTCGACATTGCTTTCCAAAGTGATTGTGGTAGGCGGGAATAAAACGGTTGAATTTCATAGTTGATTTTGGTGACATCTTTAGCAGCTCTATAACCTCGCGGGAAATTTGGAAAAGCGGATCGGCAACTGAGTTTTTGAAATAGCTTCCACAATTCGTGCGATCACTGGCAGTCTGGCTACATGCATTAGAACTGGCATTAAAAGTTCCTGATTGCATTTCTTTGTTTATTTCTAACCAGCCGAGAATTTTAATTCCGAAATTGTTAGCCCGAACTTGAATTCCCTGAACACAGCAAATCAAATGCTCCAAGTTAACGCCATTTTCGTTCGCCATTATAGATACATTAAGCTCTTCTTTAATGCAGTGAAGAAGGGTAGCCACCGGAATATCCCCCGTATGTACCTTGAGGAGTGGATAAATTAGTTTCTGAATTTCCGAAATGCTCATAAAGACGTTTGGTAGTGGCTCGATGTCCTGCTCGGCCCATCCCTTGTGCTGCTCCTTTTTAAAATGAATACTACAGTAAGGAACACTATGTTGGAGTCCTTCCATTAAGGGGGATATATCGAGGGTGTTTACTAATTCCGGATTTAAGCTGATAAACTTTTCCTCATTGTTATCCGAGTTAATGGTACATATGTCCTGCATTTTGTACAAATCTAATACACTGATTGAGGTTTTGAAGCGCGACTGAAACAGTTCTCTGAACTTATACATGGGGAGGGTGTTGAATGGGACATCCTTAAAAGTAAGCAATGTTAAATAATTAATTAAGAAAAAATCGTAATTATTACCTTTAGAAGTCCGGCGACCTGGCAACGTAGTGTGTTGACCTCGGTATGGGAGGAATCTCGAGTATAACTGACCAGCATGCGTTTGTGTCCAATTTTCTTGCGGTGCAAATTGGAGACGACCTGCTTTGCGAACTGACGAAAAAATATGATCAGTCGAAAATAATGTAAGTGCTTACAAAAGGGACTTACAAAATAATTAAAACTAACTCATTAAACATTATAAATTTGACCTCTAATAATTGATAGATGGGAAACGGAATTGACCGAGCTTTTTAAAGAAATGTAAACCAAAAATTAAACGATTGCGAAACAACATAGGCATATTTAATAATTTTTCTATTTCTTTCTTTTAAATGAAACTCTTATTTACAATTATTTTAAGTGTACCTTTGGTGAGATCCTAACACAAGAGAAATCTGATAGAAAAGCTGACTGTTTTAAATTTAAAGAAAAATTACGTATATCCCACAAAAGAGAACTAATACTTCAGAAAATAAAGTTTTTATTAAACGTATCCGTAAAAATATAGAAACTCCAAAATTATAAGAAGTAAAAAGATTTAAAGTTTATGGACTGTCTGGATAGCGTTTTAGTTACTTGATTTTAGGTACATAATTATCGAAATAAAAGTTTTCCTGAATAGTTTTCTGTTTTCCAGAACAGAAAAAAGTCAAGGTCTATAAGTCTCTGCCACTTACGATTCCAAAATAAGTATACCTTTTTACCACCAATACTATTGGACTTGACTATTTGGCCGTAGGACTTCAAAAATATTTAATTTGAATTAGGATTGTGTCTTACATAAAGATCTGGAACAGTGACTTTGGCATAGGAGCTTCCCTCGAAGACAAGGGACACAACAGGCGTAATGGGCTTAAGCTGATTAAGTAGAAAGCTGCGTATATGTGATTCGTCCAGCGAGTAGTCCAAGTTGGTGATCTGCAATGTAACAGCATCGCTCATCTCCGTAATCTTAGCAAAAGTATGACCTTCCTTATCTCCACCGTCTTCGCCGGATGACCTTTGGATGGTCACCGCGGTTGTTGCTGACCTGGTGCAAGGCAACAATTCATTAGGAGGAATCATGTTCATTTTGATGTTGTGAGAGGTGATGCCGGCTTTTGAGCAAGTGGTGCTTTCAACGAACGAATTGTCCACGATTGGAGCTACCGATGCCAATGTTGTCTGTTGCTGCGCAAAGTGGCTTGCGGTCTGATAATACGGAACAATCGTTTGATAAGACGCTGCACCTTGTTGGTCTTGGATGTGCGCATGGTTGATCAGGGGAGTACTGGCTATAGGGAAACCAGTTGTTGAAGCAGAGTAGGAACGATTGTTATAGTATGGAATATATCGGTTGCGGCTGTTGAAAGTGGAGTTTGCCGTGGTACGAACATATTGGTGCAGATTAAGGTGGCTGGAAAACGATAAGGGTTCAGAAGCATTTTGCACTTGACCGTCGCCTACATATAGGCTGTGGACCTGCGACCCAGTTTTATTAAGGCGTAGTCTTTCTGCGTTTCCTGCTTCCGAAAAGTTGTTAAAGTTCGAGTATAGTGCGGTGGTCGGCGATAGTGTCGATAGCTGTTGATAAGGCATGGGATCCGAATGTTCCATTACATAAAATATGTTTTCGACTTTTCCGTTTCTATCAAACGGCCAGCATCTAGTAGGTAAAAGCAAAAGAAGTAAATAAATATAACTACAGTTTAACATTTAGCTATATAAAAATCATCATATGAAATATATATTTTTAATGCTTTAATTAACAAGATAGAACTAAAAAGCGTTCTAACATTCAAAGATGACTAGAATGAAGGTTGAAACACTAAAATATGAAATATAAAATACCTTTTTGCTGAGAATATGAGTGCCAGTTCACAGCAAAACTTGTCTAAATTGTTGCCTAATCCTATGATTTTTGTCTTCTGAATTCCGTCTTCTGAATTCCCAGAATACAATCTGCCTATCTCTAATAAACCGTCGTCACGGCCTTTAAAAAAATTTGTACACACTCAATAAATGTAAGGTCCTGAGCAGCGATCCAAAGAACTAGCGAAGAAGCTTCGCAAATCAAAGAAACGGCTGTTACGCTTACTTCTTAACAGGCGATTTCAACGTAGAAAACAAATCAACAAAGAGTAACCCAGATCTACAGAGTGCCGAAAGAAAGAGGGCGTGCTCTTCATCAACTCCTAAGTCATTGAGCTACCAAAGCCAAACCTCACCACCGCCGGCTTCAATGGGAGAAGCTCTGCTGGCGCAGCAAAAGCACCACCAATATCCAAACCAACTACCAATATTGCGAATTCTGTGCCAACTGCAGTAGCACAAAATACAGTTGCAGCAAAACCCGTCAGCTTTGATAAGCAACAAACGATCCTGGCCATAAAGACCGGTATGGATCGCCCACTAAATACTGTTGGTAATAAGGCAAATATCAACCTTATCAACAAAAGAAACGAGCAAGCTAAGAGCTCCAATGACAACCCTGTTGTTCTTATTAAAGAAAAATTCTATGAAACCAAAGTTCAAACGAAGTCCGAAGAACACTTTCGAACTGTGTTACAATACCTGGAGGAAAAAAAAAGAAGTTATACACCTATTAACTAAAAAGCAGCAAGGGACTGCAAGTTGTACTAAAAGGAATCGAACCTGACGTCCCCCCCTCTGAGATTCAAGAAGCCCTTAAAGACAAGGGCTTCTGTGCCAAAAATTTAAGCAACATAAACAGGAACAAAACGCCGCAACCACGCTTCAAGATCGAGCTCTAACCACATAGCGAAGCCCTAAAGAAAAACGAAGTGCACCCTATCTACAAGCTGCTGTTCCTATTGCATGGAACGATCACCATGGAAGAACCACACAAACGCAACGGACCTTTACATTGTACTAACTGAAAGGAGTAGGGACACACCAAGACATACTGCACACTTTGATCAGTCTGCGTAGTCTGCGGAGACTTTCACAACTCCCTAAACTCCTCACAGCAGCCAGGATCTCAACACCAAAACGGAAGGATTTTGGAAATTAAGAAGTTCAAAAGCAACCTGCAAATGTAACAGAAGGTTCTGGTCAGTTCGTTCATAATGATACCGAAGCTCGGGAAAGATCACACGATTCCGTCATCTTACAAACCAGAAGGTTTATTATCATGCATATCTAAATTATTAGAAAAATCGCGCAATTTACCATACATATATGGAAGCTTACAACATTATCCCAGCCCATCAATTTGGCTTCAGAGAAAATAATGGAACTATCGAGCAAATTAACAGACTAACATCAGAAATTCGCACAGCCTTCTAGCTGCGGTATATTGCAACGCGATATTCCCCGATGAGAAGAGGCTATCTGACTGGAGTAAAAAAAAAAATCGGAAAAAATTTTAAACATATAATATTTAATCTTAACAGACTTGCCCTCCACTCTGCCTGAATAGCAAGCAGATCCCCCAACTCAACGAAATAACGTATCTAGGTGTCAACCTCGACAGACGTGTAAAGACAGGCGAAGACATATCAAATGCAAGAAACTACACCTAAAACGCCAGATCGCCCTTATGTCTGGACCACAACGAGCAAGCTAAGAGCTCCAATGACAACCCTCTACTACTTCACTCTTTAGCCAATCTGAACAAATGGACTTCATACAGCGCGTTCAATCAAAGATCCTGCGATCTGTCACTGTGGCACCATGGTATATTTGAAACGAAAACATACACAGGCATCTCGGCATTCACGCAGTAAAAGAAGAAATAGACAAGCAAAAAGCGTCCTTCTATGAAAAACTCTCTGCCCACCCAAATCCTCTCGAGAGGGACTTGACCCGGGTTTCCAACCTAGCCCGCCTACAACGTACCAAAGACACTAGTATAATTATTCTAGTGTCTTTGAACGTACCTGTCCAACCCCGCCATAATTTGTGAGAGCCATTTTTACAGCTCTAGCATATATGTATATATATATATATCCAGTATATAGGTTATAGTATAAGATTTGATACACTTATTGTTAGTCTGAATTTTGAGAAAATTCAATTAATAAAGGCAAAGTAAAAAAAAGTAAGAAAAAGACAATTTTAATAGCTGGTTGAAATTTGTAGAGTAAGTGTGTTATCCATCTTGTAGACTGATTAATTTCCTAATTAGAATATAAGCTTAATCTTTTCGCGAAAATTAAATTTTTAGTTATCAAGAGGAGGCTAATACAATAGCAATAAAAAATCAGCAATCAAACATCTTATCCGCTGAGATGATATTAAGTTATGGTTTTGATAGAAGCACGGACAATCTAAATACAACCAGGCGTACACTGACTACCACTCAGATGAAGACGATTAATCCACATTTTGCAAATCCACATTTTGCAAGGACAGTAACGCCTCTGCGCCTTATAGATTTGTCAGGCAACGAACCATAGTACTCCGTAAAATCTAAAAATGCTATCCGTTACAAATATGAACTCAGGCTTGCCCCATCAAAAGATTTTTGATGTCGGTTAAGGTCGACCAACCAAAACAAGGGGGATTCGGAGGGACAAATGTTGCTAATACTGCTCGCCGGGCATTCAATTACTTCCAAGTCTTCTTCGATATAACATCCCAATAATTTTTAACATGAGGAAAATAGGTCTGTCATGTAAGGGGTTTACCTGGATAACTACGAACAACTGTTCCATAAGCCGGAGAACTAATTATTGGCAAGACTAACTGATTTGCAATGATAGCGACCATTTACAAGTTTCTGGTTTAATCAAAACAGATTTATGAAAACACAGATTTCCAGTCGGATGTTTTGTCAAAGAGGCTTCAGAATTCAAAAATAAGATTTACAAATCCGACGGAAAGCAAAGTCCAATTTTCAACTTTACAGAAGTGATTTAACTTCGGACCCTATATTATCATCTCTAAACACTTTTTCCGTGAGAAGTCATTGAATTGTTGTCGTACGAATTAGAACGTGCAGACGATTGTTTGGATAATCCTTATAAAACCACATATTTTGTAACATTGAAGAATATACTAAAGAATATATTAAGTAAAAAAATTCGTTTGAGAGGAGGGTTGCGCTCGCAACAGTGTTCGGTAACCGTAGGATGGTCACGGTACCGCATCGTCCAGGACATACGTTCAATAAGATGCTTCAGGTGACTGGATTACGGCCACCGGGAATTAAATTGTCATACTAACCTATCTATGGAAGAGTGGGAAACAGCACCAATGCTCAGCATCGCAATCGCTCCACCTAGCGACAGTCCGGAGCAATTAGGGGAAATGCTTGGAAAGCTTGTTGACCATGCAAGGAGGCGACCTCGATACCTGAGCTACAGAATGGGGCATTCGGAGTTCTAACACAAGAGGACGAGCTGTGATCATACAAAGCTAAGCGAGTCGAGTTTAAGTACGGCATAGCTGCAGTGCATTCAAGGACCTTCTTGCAAGCGTATACGACGGTGCCCGGAAGTTTCATATGACAGCGTGGAGCCCACTACGTCTGTATTGTACCGAAGATTCATGACGCATTTTTATGGCCCGCGATCTGGTATGCTTACCGATTGAGCTTGGGTGCTATTGTTTCAAACCTGCCCTTTCCTACCGAAATGGTCGATAAACGAAACAAGGAGCAGTCCGCTCTGCTGGCGAAAGTTGCTTATGAAGACAGCATCACAAGACAACGAAAGATGGAGTCAAAATGCTGCGCTGAGGACACCAACAGGATTGACGAAGCGGGCAGTGAATAAGCTGTGTCCTACCCCTTAGAAATTCTGTTGAAAGTCACGCATCCAACGGGGAAGTATGTCGGGTCACGCAGCCGCCAGCAGATTCCTAAATGTTTACCTTGTAAACATGACAACTTTGTAGACAGTTAAACTCTGCTGTTCGCTCCTCGTGATCTATCACTTCTAAGTGCAAGTCACGTTGGCGGTATTGTCAGAGGCTTGCGATTCCTCACAGCTCATCTTGGAACTATCTATATACTAGTTCAAAAAGCAGGTCTACCTTTACGATGTGTCCTCTTGGGATTCACCGTACCATCCCAGTCCAGGATTTTCTCGTCTCTCCACAGTTTAGGATTTTTTCTAGTCCTGCCAGATGAAACTTTTGAATTTCAGAATTTCGTTATTTTCCCTACTTTGTGATTGATGAACTAATTTATTAGAGTTGAATTTCCATGTAAACGACTTCATATATGACATTCGTTTATTGTCGAACTGTAATTTCTACCAACGAGAGAATCTTCAAAGTCTTATGATATCCCAAAGCAGAATGTACGTATAAACTAGTGCATTATTATTTATATGAAATTATTTGCTATTATTACACCAGGGTGTATTTTCTGTTTGGTTGATAAATTTATAGTTCGAAGAATTTCTTCACAAGGTGTGGAAAAGTCATTATGGCCATTGCACAGGAGCATTTCTGGAAATAACGCTGTTACCGAACACATCGACGAATAAGTCGGTGGTTTGTCGGACTGTGTGGCACCGTCTTGCTGAAACCAAATGTCTTCTGGACCATTCTCTATTGTTTGGAAACAAAAGTTCGTCAAGAATGGCTCGGTAGGGGTTGCCGTTGACGGTAACATTCATTCCTTCGGCGGCTATGTACCGCCAGTCCATAAACCGCACCAAAATGTGCATTTCGCTAAGTGGCATGCTAGTGGATTAGTGTCGGGCGAAGTAAACGGTGCACTTTCACAAACGACCTCTGATTTTCGAAATAAAATTCAAATAAATTTTTATATTTCTCAGTGTTTTTTCAGCAGCTTGCTTTTCTATAGAAAAAAAATCTAGTATCCCTAAATATTTAAAATACACCAGTTGCTTAAATTGAAAAATATTCGGTACTTAAATTTTAATGTATACAATCAACAATTTTATTTCCACAAGAAATAATTCAAAAATAATTCTGGGATAGGAAACTCCCGCGGAATTGCTATATGCTCTTCCGAAATTATTTAAAAAATTTATCGCTAGTCAATTGCAACACAAAATCGGTCGCTTATTTTGCAACGTTTTACCACGTGCGGATATACTACTATTAGGGTTATATATAGTTACAAATAAACAGCTACAAAAAATTGCCTTGAATCTATTAAATAAACTGTTTCGTATACAAACTTAGTCCAACGCTGAAATCAGAGTTTTTTCCAAATAAAAAGTATCGAGACCGATTTTTGTTCTTTATTGTATGATGCTCAGCATAAGATTGGAAAGTGAATGTAAGTGAAATGGAGGAGAAGCCTTTGTGCTTAAGAAATATGTTAGTGTATTTTGGGAGAGCATTGCTCCTTCGATTCTTAAGTTGAGGAGAAGCCTCAGAGAGAGATATCAAAACTGCTTAGGTTAGGATTTGGGATTTGTTTACATGAATGGCTAAGTGCCGTTGCCAAAGAATTTGTTTATCGTTGCCAAAGAATTCGTTTATCAAAACGCATACTAACTAAGCAGATGGCATACAGTACGGGAACCAATTAAGTGCTTTATTGTTCATTGAATTAATGAAATTTGCCGGTTTGGGTGGCGCAAATACGTCACTATGTACATATGTATGTCCCACTGTATTATACGTGACATAATGGGCGACGCGAGCGTCGCAAGAAATTTGGGTGAAAAGAGAAACATAAAGGTAAAGACGAAAATTGTATTGAGTGTGTTGAGTATTATTGTTTCTTTTTTGCAAGCCTTCGTGTGCATTGTCTTTTTTCTACCTGCTGCACCATTTTCCTCATTTATCTTAAATGTATAATTATAATAATATTAATTAATTAATTATATTCATTTATTAGTTAATTATATTAATTAATAACATTAATTATTATTATTAAATATTTATTATTATGATTAGACAAAGACAAAATCACTGAACTTGTAAGAGACAACCAATAACACCATGGGTGCTTAAAAATCTCAAGTGAATCTTGTGTGTTTTGTCCAACTCTATGGATTTATAAAGTATATATATTCTTGATCAGGATCAATAGCCGAGTCGATCCCACTCTGTCCGTCTGTTTGTCCGTCCGAATGCACGTTTAGATCACAAGAACTATAAAAGCTAGGAGGTTGAGATTCAGCATACAGATTCTAGAGCCATATACGAAGTACATGTTTGTTGACCCATGCTGCCACGACCACAAACCGCCCAGAACTGCCACGAAAACACTTTAAAAATTATTTTCGATATTTTTTCATATTTTTTTGCCACGCCCACGCTTTTGAAAAATGCTTTGGTATTTTTTCGTATTTTTATAAGTGTGGGCGTGGCCGTTTTTAGCGGTTTGTGGGCGTTAGAGTGGCCGTGGCAACATGGGTCAACAAACTTGCGCTGCGTTTTTCACAGACGAACTGACGGACAGACGGGCATGGCTAGATCGACTCGGCTTTTGATCCTGATCAAGAATATACAGTCGGAAACACTTCCTACTGCCTGTTACACACTTTTCAACGAAGTTTTTTTCGTATTTTTTTCATTTTACTCTACGAGTAACGGCTATAATAAAACTCTTCAATTTTTTACATGTGTGGCCGTGATCGGTTGGGGCAGTTTTGTGGTTAGATTGTGCACGGCAACATCAGTTAAGAAAAATAGAGAAAAATATGTTTTGTTTTAACAAACATGAAAAAATCTAATATTTTATTCCAAAGTACGGTTTATGGAAGAAATTGTAACGAACTGATTTTGTTGATGTGCTCGTCCCACCAAATTTAAATTTGATATTAAACTTCATCACCCGTTTACCAGAAATAACACTTTGCAGTTCTTGTTACGTTGATCTTTATCTCTTGTTACACATTAAGTGAATTCTCCGTTGTGGGTGATAGTTGTTTCCCCCGCTACCACGCGTGATCGTTGGCGAGAAGATGACCTGTTGGGCTCACTCCTCTGGTTATGATCACAGCTGGGGGATTTTCGAAAAATAACTGTACATTCGAAGATTTTAGACATTTTTTGGCAATCAGACGTGTTTTCGGTTGCTCATTGAATTAGACTCTGCTTTAATTTCTTTGTATTGCGTGGACAAGTGTCAACTTTCGTATTAAAAAAATATAAACAAATAAAGTGTAATCCAGTAACAATTGAAGAAAAAATGGGAAAAGCTGCTGTTATGGAACGTCTCTTCACTCGCAAGAACTGTCCAATCGGAACATTGTCAAACAAATAAATCGCAGCTCCAGAACTGTTGACAGATATTTGAAAGATCTAAAGGTATATGGAAATAACTTCAAAGGCGAAAAAAGACCCTATCAAAACAAACAATCAGTGCGCCAAATTGTTGGAATTGCTTCGAATTCGACTAACTCTTCCGCTAAGATCAACGAATTGGCCGGAGTAAAGGAGCCTTTTAACTATTCAGCGTACTATCAGAAATGTAGAACACCTGAAGCTTCTAAAAATAAAAAAAGGCCCATTTGAGTGCAATAGGCAAGAAAATGCGGCTTCTATTCGCGAAAGAATACATTACGTGGACTGTCCAATTTGACACTCGACTTAATGATGTCTTTACTAATGAAAAAAATTTTAATTTAGATGGCCCTGATGGATTTCAATATTATTATCACGATATGCGGAAATCTAAAATAATATATGTCGGGAAGTTAACTATTTCGGGGTCCTCTGTTGCCGCGCACCGCCCGCGAGTCGTACATTTCCTCGGTTGCGACATATTCACGCGTCTGTCTTCTCGGAGTTTTCAAACATAAGTGACCCGCGTACATTTCAACATCGCTCTATCTCGCTTGATACATGCTGGTCCGAACTCACCACAGGACAAGCATTTGTCTCACTCTAACGCATCGTCGAACCGAGGCTATGTAGAACAGAGCAAAATCCGTTAAACTCGCATAACGGAACACAGCGAACAGCGATCAAAAAGAAACGAAGACAAGAACAGCTCGATACGAATTTTATTTATTAGAGATGGAACATAGAAAATAAAAATAAGACTAATAATGATGCGACACGGCCTTCCTGACCAGCACACGTCCTCGTGTGTAATATAAGTTTTGAAATTAAACAAGCTTAATCTAGAAAGATAACATTAAACGTAATTCAGAGTATTAGTAAAGGTTCTCTTTTTTTTTTTTTTTTTTTTAATTTTATTTTTCTTGTTATCGACCGACTCGAGTGACAGAAGTACCAAGAAGATCGTTTGTTATTATTAGCAACACACTAGGACAATTCAACCCGCCACGCCGCCAGTCACCAGACATCAAATAAGTCAACACAGTAACACGTGTACCTACTAGCACTGGCAACTTGGCGACGTTGCATGTGTTCCTAATCTCGCATTGAAATCCATCAATGCCTCTCATTCACTTGAGTCTTCAAACAACTTAGTAACTTTTCGCTCACATTGGCATCCACCAACGGATTTCTAACGTCTCTTTCAACGTTTTCATCCACATTGGAATCCACCAAGGGATTTCTAACGTCTCTTTCAACGTTTTCATCCACATTGGAATCCACCAAGGGATTTCTAACGTCTCTTTCAACGTTTTCTTGATCGTCACATAGATCTAACTCTTTGGGGATCTCCTCTGTTGGCATACTGCGCAAAGCTTCATGTGGGTACTTATAAGTCCGCTTTTTAGTTAAAGATTTTAAAATATAACGATCTCCCTCAAGTACCTCTGTCACGAGGAAAGGTCCTTTATATTTTTGGTCTAATTTTGTTTGGTGCCTTTCTTCGTTCTTGAGTAAAACATAATCGCCAACACTAAAGTTATCAAATTTGGCTTTGTGCTTATCGAATCTAGTTTTTTCATACAAGGCGTTCTTCTTAATATTTTCTCTCGCGATATTTCTTATAATATTTACATCGACTTTATTAACTTGTTCGCATATTGGTAACATATTAAATGGTCTACATTCTTTTCCGATTAGTAATTCAAGAGGACTGGCTTTCGTTATGCGATTTGTAGTACAATTTATAGCTAGTTGTATCTCTCCTAAGGCATCTTGCCAAGAACGATGGCTGCTCTCTACAGCCGTAAGCATGCGTTTAAGCACACTCATAACGCGTTCTACCTGTCCATTGGCACGACTAGCCCCTGTTGCAATTAAGTGTAGTTGAATTTTTTGCATGGAACAGAATTCACTGAAACAAGAGCCTGTAAAGCATTTACCCTGATCTGCAATGATTCGTGTTGGTACACCGAATACGGAGATTGACGCCTTCAAGGCGTCTATACAACTCTCACTATTAATGTTTACCGTGTGGTGCAAACAAACAAACTTTGTAAACGCGTCAATCAGAACGATAATATATTCCTTTTGATCCCTCTTGCCGCTTAATTTTCCCGTAATATCTATATGGATCGTGTGCCATGGAATTTCTACTTTTGGTATGGGGTGGAGTTCGATTGGCAATTTTCCTGACGGAGGCTTAGTTAACTTACACGTAATGCAATTATCAACGAACTTACGAACATATTTGGCCATGTTCTCAAACCAGTAAAATTCGTACATTTTGTCTAAAGTCTTTTCCCACCCAAGATGTACAACTGCTTCATGGACATGGTTCACTACTGACCATCTGAATGATCTGGGGACAACTGGCAGGCAACGAGTTTTACCGTTCCTTTGGATTTTGCGAAAAAGCATTTTGGAGCGTAATTCATAACTTTTTGCCAAGCTCTCACCCAATTCATTGTTCTGTATTTTAACAACAATCGTGGAAATCTCTGAATCCTTTTGTTGTTCTGCAAGTAACCAGTTGTCCGTTATTTTGGCCAATAGAACATGTTTTTCTTCCTCACCAGTAATAACCCGAGCAGTTGGCAGTGGATTGCGTGACAAGAAATCAACATGTTGCATTTTGGCACCAGGTCTATATTCTATGTCAAAGTCGAAGGACTGCATATATGCCCACCAACGGTGTACTCTCGGCGTTAGTTCAGTCTTGTTGCGAGTAGCTTTTAGGGAATTACAGTCTGTAAAAACAACAAATCGTCGCCCATGTAAATAGTGACGAAAGTGTCTCATGGAGTTATACACAGCTAAAGTTTCAAGCTCGTACGAATGATATCGAGATTCCGTCAAGGATGTTTGTTTGCTGTAATACTCAACTACACGACGTTTATTATCTATTTTGTGGAGTAGAATTGCTCCGTACTGCCCATACTGGCATCTGTATGCAGTTCAATGGGATGCCGAGGATCGAAGATAACAAGGACGGGCTCATCTGTAAGCAATTTAGTGACTTTTTGACGAATTTGTTCGTGTTCAAGTTTCCATTCAAATATTTTGTTTTTGCAGGTCAGTCTATATAAGGGTTTCATGATTTCTGAAAACTTTGGCACAAACTGCCTAAAATAAGAGGCTAGGCCAATAAATTGTCTTACTTGGGTAACAGACTGCGGAGGCGGTAAAGCGACTAATGCTTTTATCTTAGATGGATTTGGTCTTATTTCGCCCTCTTTTACCACAAACCCCAGATATTCAACGCAAGATTTCAGGAATGAACATTTTCCGATATTAAAAGAAAACCCAGCCTGCGATAATATTTTCAAAACTGTCCTTAACCTTACAAAAGCTTCTTCTTTTGTTTCTGCGATAATCATTATATCGTCCATATAAACGATAACGTAAGAGTGGGCAAGCTCACCCAAAGCTTTCATAACTGCACGCTGGAACACGGATGGGGCATTCTTTAACCCGAAGGGCATAGTTAGAAATTCGAATTGGCCGTCAGGTGTCACAAAAGCCGTGCGCTCAATTGAATTTCCGTGAATAGGTATCTGATGAAACCCGCTGGCCATATCCAAGCAACTAAAGAAACTTGCTCCACGCAACCTAGATATTTGGTCACTAATTAGTGGTAAGGGATATTTCTCTGCAACTGTGTTTGTATTTAGTTCGCGGTAATCCACGCAAAGACGATCAGAACCATTTTTCTTTTTAACGAGTAAAACTGGACTGGCGAACGGTGAGCTGCTAGGACGGATGATGTTAGCTAACAGCAGCTCATTAACCTTGTTTCGGACAATTTGTTTTTCCTCTATACTAAGTCGGTACGGTCGTCTGTGTACAGTTTTTATTGGATCAATTAAGCGTACTTCTAATTCGCCAGTTGTAACACGATTTTTGGGAAAACCGTCTATAAATGAGTCACAGAATTCATTCAAAAGATTTACCAAGATTTTCCTATCCTCGCCACACAATTCGGTATTAACATTTTCAAGACTAAAACTACTACTCAAAGCAGATAGGGTTTGCACAGACCTTGTTTTACATAACTCTATTTTATCTATTGTTATAGTAGAACTAAATCCCTGACTTAAAATTTCACGTCCAATTATAATATTATAATTAATGCAATCATTAAGAATTACGTGAAAAAGCACTTCGAGACAGTAACCACTTATTGTTACGTTTGACAAAATTTGTAATGTACTGGTAACAGTATTATTTCCGATACCCTTTAAAACTACAATGTTGTTAATTCGTGTGCCCGAGAGTTGGGTGGACACAGATTCTCTTACAAGTGAGCATTCGGCTCCAGAGTCGAAATAAAATGGATACGACTCACCAGATGATATCAATGTCCCAATTGGCTCGACTACGTGACACACGTTGACACGCTTCTCGTCGGCTTTAGTTTGGTTTGACAACGATTGTCTTGCAGGGCAAGCTGACGCTATATGCCCCTGGTTTCCACATCTATAGCAAGTAATTGACCCAGGTTTAGAGTCAGATAAGCGCCCAATACTCGAACTAGATCCTTGTTGATTCTTTAAGTTGTTTTTCATGGAGCGGCAGTCAGCTATCTTGTGGCCAATTTTTCCACAAAAGTGGCACTTAACATTTGGGTGTAGGCGAGCTCTTTTGCTGGTAGAATTTTCTGGAATGGGATGGTCCTTCCTCTTGCCATACGAAAACGCTCTTAGCTCGTTCTGCAACTCGTTGCGTGTTTTGACAGTAGTTGTGAACACAGTGCGTTGCAGCCTACCATCTATATTTGCAGCATGTGCCAGGGCAACGGGCACTGCAATTTCTTCTGCGGTCATAGACTTCCATTTTGCCATAAGTGTTGTTATTAATCGGCTACCATACAGCGCAAGACATTCGCCGTCGTTTGGCCGCCCGTTTAATACATCAAAGACTGTTGCTGCTGGCGTCTCATTGCCTTCATACTGCTGAAGGAACATTTCTTGGAATTGGCTCCAAGTCATTCCGGCGAAACAAATTTGTGACAGCCAATTAGAAGCACTGCCCTCCAATGATTTGGTTAAGGCCATGAGCAAAGCACTGCCACCCAGAGGATTTTCTCCTACAATAAGGTCCACTGTAGAGCACCAAGTGGCTGCACTTGAACCGGCGGACTCAGGGTTGAACTTGGGTAGTACAACTACTTTTGTAGTCTGCGAGCCCCTCACGGCATTTACAATTTCCAATAGATTACGATGCTGCATTTCTAAAATTGTGGACAGGCGATCATCAGTGATGGCTTGGGGCTGAGGCGATCCCACTTCTGATGTCGGGAAGTTAACTATTTCGGGGTCCTCTGTTGCCGCGCACCGCCCGCGAGTCGTAAATTTCCTCGGTTGCGACATATTCACGCGTCTGTCTTCTCGGAGTTTTCAAACATAAGTGACCCGCGTACATTTCAACATCGCTCTATCTCGCTTGATACATGCTGGTCCGAACTCACCACAGGACAAGCATTTGTCTCACTCTAACGCATCGTCGAACCGAGGCTATGTAGAACAGAGCAAAATCCGTTAAACTCGCATAACGGAACACAGCGAACAGCGATCAAAAAGAAACGAAGACAAGAACAGCTCGATACGAATTTTATTTATTAGAGATGGAACATAGAAAATAAAAATAAGACTAATAATGATGCGACATATATATTATTATATTATATAGTATAATATCTATATTTAAGTCGCCACGTAAGCGGAGAAGAGGAATAATGATGTGGGGTGCTTTATGATACAATTGACTTAATTTTTATCGATCAAAAGATGAATGGCGATCGCTTGAAAACATTGTTGGGAAATTGTTCCGAAATTAAAAGATCTCTTTGGACCAATTCCTTGGATTTTTCATCAAGACAATACTCCTATTCATAATTCTCAAGTAGTAAAGTCTTTTATTTCAAGTCAAAACGTTAATATCATGACCTCGCCACCATATGCTCCAGATCTTAACGTTATTGAACATGTTTGGGGCGTGCTATCACGGAAGGTATCAACGGAAGAAAGCAATACGAATATAAGGAAACATTAGCAGAGCTATTAAGCGTGCTTGGAGCGAGATTTCCCTGAGCTATGTAGATTCCTTGTACCAGTCTATGCAGGACGGGATTTACGAAGTTATTACTAACAAGGGAGGCAGTACTCATTGCTAACTCATAATTTAACTTAAAATCCAAATACTTATAAAAAAATTAAAAAATCAAAGTAGTAGTTTTAAGAAAATGTTTGAAAAACACAATTTTGTTAAATTTTTATAATCAATTGTATAATATATTTAAAGTATTATTAAATAAGATATTATTTTGCATGTTAACTTATTTTCTGTCGTCATTTATTAAATACATGAATAGCAAAGTTGTATGCAACTAAGCGTGCGTCTAACCTAAGACCAGAAGGTTAACCCGAATAATCATTTCATTGAAAAAATGTATAAGTTTAGTAAGGTTTACTCTCTCTACACAATTTTGGGTTTCTTCCATTTAGCCTTACGTTGTGTTTATTCCATTATGTGACAGTTGTTCTTATATAGTATAGTATAGTTATATAATTGTTTTTTTTTTCCTGGCCACCAAATTAATTTTGTTAGGGGTTTGATCCGATCTAATGTGAAGGGAAGGTTTTTTTTTACACGAGCGAGACCCACGTTCACACCTCCCGCCCAACCGACTAAGGAGCGCTGCAGTCTATCGTAACGCTCGATTCGCGAGAAATACACGCGATAGAGAATAGAGTACATAAACGAGCAAATATTTGTAATTATTAGTAAGATCTAGACCACGAACACTCCTGGCCTTATTGACAAGTTTAAGATCCAGAAGAAGACAAAGGCTCCAACCAATGTTATTCTGTCAAAATAGCACCTACTTAGAGTGTAATTCGCAAGAATTGGATTGACAAGACAAAGGGTCATAACTTTATACTTAATATTAATAGCTACAAAATGTTAGTGGCTGTTGATCTGCGTTTCATAAAACCATGCTAACATGGTGAAATAATTTATCTACAAAGGTGCTCCAAATGAGAAGTGATAACATTTTCAAAAAGCGTAAGGATCGCCGACAATTTAGAGATTCCTTTGTAATTGCTTGCATGCAATTTGTTACCTTTTTAATGGATAGGGAACACAAAGGACTCCTTCCATATATCGAGTAACTGTGAAGATTCCAGAGCTAAGGTAAACAGTTTTGGTAGAGGCTTACGCACAAAAAATTAGCAATGAGCTTTCGTTTAGAGTGCGACAAAATATTAGATTCGACTTTGATACCGCGTAAGAGTATGGCTGTTCGGAATGAGGTAATTGCCAGCTTGGGCCGGTATTGCGGACTCAATATTCATTTGTGGTGGTAAACTAATCGGTTGAGAAACCAGTGCAGACAAATCGGAATCTCTAGCGATCCCAAGCTGGACTCCCTCCACAACAGATTGATCGGATTGCTCCGAATCTTTTTAGCTGCCGATATTAGAAACATTTGAGGAATTGCTACGATGTACAGCTGATCAGCTGTGGAGTCATATTGATCATTTGTCAGAAGCTGCGGAGCGTTCCCCTTAGACAGCCCACCACAAGCTGCTTTCTTGCGCTCTGGAACGCGAAGAGGAAATCGTGAGCTCGACAAAAACTATCTCTAGACACGCAGACAACATTAGTTTCCATATTTTTTCTATTTGGACCACTGCACAGTGGTTCCCATTGTATGGGGAAAGCGGCCAAAAATACTTTTAGTTGAGGTAGACACTTGAAACTTAGCACAAAATTTTCTTATTTTTGTAGCAAATTTTATGAAAAAATCAGCTTGATCGGACCACTATATCATATAGCTGTCATACGAACGATTAAAATTAAGTGTTAGTATGGAAAACTTTTTTTTTTCAATTATTTTGCAACGAAAACTTGGAATTCTACATAAGAAATTGGTATATATATATCCAGGGTGAGCTTAGCGAAAATGGTATGCTATATCATATAGGTGCTATAGGAACAATCAGTCGAAAATCGTGATTTTGTTTGAAAAATTATTTTGTTGCAAACAATATAGTATGAAAAATTTTCAATCATTTAATAATAACAACCACAAAATAACTTTGTAGGCTATATACATTGATATACTTACATTTTAATTATTCAAATTTCAAAAAAATATATAATACATTTATATGTTCATATGTACACGGTGAAAAAAAGACTGCTCAAGTAAATCTGATTTTAAAAGCTCTAACTTGGGTTTGCTCAATAGAAGTCTGTTCAAAAGGTCCGTATTTGTCAGTACTCTTGATATTTTTCGCATATGTCTTATTCTAAACAATTTTATGTCCTTATATTTTGCCTCAGCAGCTTCTTCGGAAAGTTATCCAATGTGCATGTACATGTAATAAATCTTTGTGCACTAAAGGGGGAGGTGGTACCAAGGATATTTCTCAATCAGAAATTGTGCAGTGTCTAGAGCATAGTCTCTGAATTTTGACGGACTTATGTTGTAGCCCGATGACATGGCTGCTCCTGGGCCCCTGTCGGCACTTGAATTAAACTTTTTCTTAATTTTAAAATGTTAATAAACAATGCACAAAAAAAATTATTAAGTTAAGTGGAAATGGACATAACGAAAACTCCAACGAAAGATAGCAAACATAAACAAAGAACATCTGCAACTATATACTAAACACAACACTAATTTACGCAAAACACAGAACGTCGTACATATAATTTTTGTTTTAAAAATATACTAAATACCATTATTTATTATACGAATGCCTTCCATTGCCGAGTAATGTCGAGTATCATTTTTCGATGCTATTCTTGATGCGGACAGTTAGAGCAAAACAAAAAAATGAATAAATTTGAATAGCTATACCAATTATGAGAAAGCAATGATACATTTAAAGTCAAAATTTGGACTTTGATTTTTTATTTTTGGCCTATGGGGGAACCACTGTGCACTGTGTAAAAACGCAAAATATATCTTATAAGCGAGCTATTATAGCTGTCGCACGCTTAGAACGTTGAATTTTGCGTGGGAGAGCGAGAGAGCATACAAAACCAACTTTAAACAGGCAACGAGACGAGAGAGTACACAAAGCACACAGACAGAAAAGAAATTTAATCAAGAGAGATTCATTCGCATATGTAAAGGATGGCCATATGAACACAACTAACCACCGAACTGAAGACGACAATGCACCCCGCACCAAACGAAAGCGAAAGAAGAGAATATATAATCGAAAAATCAAATGGAAGCTCAACGAAAACGAAATTCACCACCAGTATGGAAAAAAGATTAAAGGCATTGGTGAACAAAATTACGTTAACCTACTTAAAAGCGGCAATGGCTTTCAAGTTTTCCTGAAAGGTATAGAACCTATAGAACACTCATCTATGTCGACCTAGAACCAGAAACTTGAATCTTAGAAGCCTCACAAGAGAAGTTCACCCGATCAAATACAAATGCTCTCCATTCCATAAGAACCAGCAATGTCTAATCTAACGCGGGACAATTGTACGTGCCCCAAACTCACAGATTTCCTAACCCAGTTTTCAGGCTTTTGGCCGCGCATTAACCAGCTCACAATAGACCCTCTAGTCAATTTTAGTGAAGTGAAGGCAAAACATTTTGAATCAACAACAGGTGCAGGTTCCTAAAAAGGGCGGAGTGGCCTTCAAGTGGCACGCCGCTACGAAGACATTGAACACATCAGACTTTGGGAAAAAGTTTTCATCAAATTAATAGAAATTTACAAGAGTAATAAAAATATGAAAAAAGATAATTTTTTTTTTTGGCAAATCGATAGAAATTTACGAGACTAATGTAATCATGTAAAAATATCAAAACATTTTTCAAAAGTGTTTTTCAATATTGGTCAATAAAATTGCGTTGTGTCTATGTCTCTAGAATTTGTTATTGTCTCATTGTCTGCCTCTGTCTCTATGTCTGTTAATCTGAACTCTAGCTACTTACCTCACCAATCTAAATATAATTCTGAACCATCTGGAGTCTTATGCTTATTAGAGCCTCAGCTTAATGAAAACATGACTTTTCAGTCAAACTCATCACCATGATATTGTCTTCTTTTTTATTAAAATGTTAAGTTAAATTGTTATGAACTTCTGTTAACATGCTCATAATCGAACTAATCGAACCAGCACATTGTTTTCTGCATGCGGCCGGGAAAATGCTACCCAGGCTACAGAGGAACCATAGGGAACCGTGTGTGAAGATTTACGACCAGATACGTTGTGCCCAAGGTCATGATAACGCATAACGAAAGTGGGGGTCAGGCTCAAGGCTCAGGGTTCCATATAACCCACAAGAATCCAAGAGAAAGGTCCAACAGGACCGTCAAAAACAATGATCGCGCAATTGACAGGGAATACGAATGTGGCGGGGACTATTGGACACTCGCCGGCATTCATCACGCAGGGAAGGAAGCCAAGGCTACCGAAAGCGTTGTTTGACGAGCAGACGACCGGGACACCGACACCGATAAACTTGGTGGCAAGAATAAATAATTTTTTCGGCGGCGACAAAGAGAGTACGTGTGCTCTTGGTGGTTTCAATTTTCGAAAACTTATAACTTCAGCTGACAGCGGCGCCAGCTTGTGAATCGCCCTACGGAACACTGCACAGTCGCTTCTTTTAGGGTCGACGGCTCTGACCATGCCGTCCCGACCCGCGTGCGTCGGGATGACTCGAGTTGTCCGGCGACGAGGACATATGCCCAGGCCAATCGCCAATCGCAAAAAAAATATTTTCCAAGCCCCATAACCAAAACTGCCACGCCCACATTTTTTAACCATTTTTCGATATTTTTTCATAATTATATTAGTCTTGTAAAGCTTACAGTTGATCTATCAATTATTATTATCAATCAATAAAACTCACCGTTACCGTGTTTAGCTCGTACGCGAAAGAATATCGTCGTGAAGGCCACTACACCATCCGCCTCTTCATCTTCCTCTTCTTCAAAAACTAGCATTTATTCTTACTATTTAATGTTCAAATGCTACAGACTTGCGTCTGCGGCACAATATGGTCCCCAGAAGAAAAGTCGAATATCCTTCTCCCTATAGCATAACATGACTTTATAGATAGCTTGCTGGACTTATCTTAACTGTCGACAGTTGGATCTATGTCTTGTAACAAGTCCTGAAAGTGTGTTTCTGTCCAGGTTAGCACCTCTTACTCAACCTGAAGATCCATATCATCTTACTTTCAAGGTGACGACAATCGAAATAGGAACCGTATTAAAAGTAAAATCACAGAAGTCAACCAAGCGAATTCACTGTTTTCGCGAGGCAAATTTTCGGAGGCTAAACAATTTTATTGCTGGCCTTAATTGGTCCGATATTTACTCCTGCAACAAAATAACGGATGCCACTAATATGTTTAATACGCAATTAAATCATTTTTTGACTCTTGTGTTCCGATGTACTATCCGTCAATCTTTAAACATTCTTGGTTTAATAAAGAGTTGACACACCTAAGAAATGTCAAGTCCAGACTTTATACAAAATTTAAAAATACCGGTTCTCAGTCTATCCTTTCTAAATATGTAAGCGCTCGGCTAAACTTTACCGTGCTTAATGCTCAGTGTTACAGGAATTATTTAAACCGTTGTAAGTTCCAGTTCGCACAGGATCCGAAACAGTTTTATAATTTCCTTAACACTAAGCAAAAACAAGTTCTTACCCTTCCTCGCTATTTTGAAAACACTACCAAGTTTTTTCAAACAACATTTTCTACTGTACCTTATTCCCAACAGCCATACACTTATGCCGTATCTAAGTCGAATCTAATATTCTGCCCCACTATAAACGAAAGCTCACTGCTTAACGATCTTCAGCGTGTTAACCTGGTCTATTCGCCAGGTCCCGATGGAATCCCTGGCTGTGTGCTCAGATTCTGTGCGGAAGCCTTGTGCAAGCCTCTACTGAAACTGTTTACCCTATCTCTGGAATCTTCACAGTTCCCTCATATATGGAAGGAGTCCTTTGTGATTCCTCTTCATAAAAAAGGTAGCAAACTGGGTGCAAGCAATTACAGAGGAATCTCTAAATTGTCGGCTATCACAAAACTTTTTGAAAATGTTATTGCTCCTCATTTACAGCACCTTTGTAGATCAATCATATCACCGTGTCGGCATAGTTTTATGAAACGCAGATCAACAACCACTAACCTCTTGTAGCTAACTTCTTTCGTAATACAGGGTTTCAAAAATAATCTTCAAACAGATGTCATCTACACTTACTTTTGTAAAGCATTTGACTCTGTTAATCATTACCTTCTAGTACGGAAACTTGATCTATTAGGTTTCCCTGTTGATCTTCTAAATTGGATTTCAAGTTATCTGAATGGCAGGACGCAAAAAGTCCTCTTTAAAAATTCTCTATCTTGTATTCTCCGAGTCACATCAGGTGTTCCACAAGGGAGCCACCTTGGTCCGCTTCTTTTTACCTTATTTATTAACGACCTCCCCTTGGTAATAAAATATTCGCGTGTACGCAGACGATGTAAAATGATGCCTCCAGCACAAGTACATTTCGCGCCATTTGGACTTACAATCCGATCTAGACAGCTTTCAAATATGGCAACTTGATATCGTATTAAACTTAAATAGCTCAAAGCGTAAAGATATGGCCCTTTGTCGTGTCAACCCATTACGCACGATTTAAACTCTAAGTGGGTGCTCTTTGGACAGAATAACACGGGTTGATGATCTTGGTGTTCTTCTGGACCATATTTCGACTATTGTCAATAAGGCCAGGGGTGTGTTTGGTTTTATAAAAAGGTAGTCTAAGGTATTGATGATTTTTACATGACTAAAACCTTGTTTACTTCGTTAGTCCGTCCGATTCTTGAGTGTAGATCACTTGTTTGGAGTCCACAATACGTAGTCCACTCGGACCGTATGGAATCGGTCCAAAAAACTTTTTACTTTTTGCCTTGCAGCGCCTAAATTGGGATGTATATTACCTCCTTATTCCAGTAGACTACTTTTTTTTTTTTTGCTGTGGAATTCTAAATCTTTCTCCTGTTAATTTTTTATTTTTTCAAAGGTTTCTTGTCATTCTACTTGTTGTAGGTTAGGATCATTTGCTACCTTCGAACCAAAAAATAGATAGACTGGTTAACTGTTAGTAGTAGAGTGAATAGAGTAATTGTATTTAACTATATATCTGCCTATAAGACCTCTTATGGAGTTATGGAGTTTTTTGCTTTTTGACATCTGATGATTTCAGTTAGGGTTGAATGGAAACTTTCGATTTGTCCATTTGCCACGCTGTGGAGTTTTAAACACTTCTATATTATATTTCTCATGCATATTTCTCCCCTAAGATTTCCTTTTATAACATAATCGTTATTTTAAGATTTCAACAAGTTTTTCCAAATCGAATAAATACATTATGTCTATGATAGACATGAAAAATTATTTCAAATTTATAATAAGCCTGGATTTCTATTTTCAGTATTATTTGATTCTTAAAGACGTTTAGAGAATTCTGCGATAGCTCTTACTTTTTCTGGATTTGTTTTAATTCCACCGTCTGCTATAAAAAATCCCAGGAATTCTACCTCCTTGTCCAACTGAACCTTCATATTTGCCTCTTCTAAAGTTCGGAAAATTTTACTAATGTCGCTTGCATGCTGTTCTTCTGTTTTGCTAAATATGATGATGTCGTCTATATAGACGAAGCATCTCACACCGACGTGGTCTCCAGGTATATCGTATAGTGCCTTTTGAAATATAGAGGGGGCGTTTCTGAGCCCAAATGGTAATCTCGTAAACTCATATTTACCCTGATTCACTGAAAAAGCAGTTTTCTCTATGTCGGATTTTCTTAAGGGAATCTGATGGAAACCGATTTTTAAATATATAACGGAAAAGAACCTGTTTTTTCCTAACTATGCAAGGACAAAATGTCTGGGATCGGGTACCTATCGGGAATGGTGGCCATATTCAACTTCCTATATGTACGATACATATCGGAGAGTTGTAGGGTGATCTTGATGGTCTTATGACTTCGTTTTCGAGTAGCTCCTGTATTTGTTTCCCTACTTTTTTCCTGGGTGCTTCTGAGTAAGGATAGTGTCTTGAATAGATATGTCGGTGTTAGTACTTCTACTCGTTACTATCACTTTTGTTGTAAACGTTTTTGTTTCGTTTGGGTCACTGAACACTTTTGGGAATTCTGAGCAGATTTTTTTCATAATTTGTTTTTGAGTGTTATTGGAGTTTTCTAGTCGGAGATTTTTTACTTCTCGTTATGGTTGTTGATTTAATTTAAATTTTAGTTTGTCTTCCTTCATTATGAATCTTTGTCTTGAAAATGTGTGTGTTCCTATTTCTCTTAATGTGCCATTTCCTAAAAGCGCCTCAAAGGACTCGAGTGCTGGCAAGAGAAAAAATTTGAGGTTACTGTTTTTCAATCCGAACGGGTTGGCTATTTCATGATGAGTAACTAAAACAGAGCCACCAACAGATCTTACATGGAAAGGTTTTTCTTTTTTTTTTTTTTTTAATTATTGTATGTAATTTTTATTAGAGCCTGTGTCTATCAGCATTTTGATCATTCCTCGCTCATCGATTCTACAGTTTATGTACGGTAAGGAGGAGGATATTACTCTAAAAAATTAAGATCAACGAAGTCGGATTCGAATGGTTCGTCCTCACTTGTCACATGGAAGTTTCTTTGTCTTTTGTCAGACTGTCCAAATGTCTGCTGTTCCAATGGTATTTTATTTATCGTGTCATTAATAGGTCTGTTCATGTAGTTTATGCGTCTCGTCTGCATGCTTTGATCTATATCCATTGGTTCCGGCCGCTTTTGGGGCTTCAGCCGATGGGCGTGTGTGAAGGTGCCGCAAAGTGGTTGATTTTCAAAATTAGCGACAAATAAGTATAGACGCGTTGATAAATTTCTGTTACCGTCGTATTGCCCTGTTTTAGAGACGTCATTTGGTACTCGAGTGTAGTGACATCTCGTTTGTTAGCGTAATGACCCGTCAACCATTTCGAGATAGCCGTCCAGTGTAAGAGGGTTTGATATGATTCTAAAACCGAATCAGCATTTCCCACGATCTTGTTCCTGATGACGTTAAGAATCCCATAGTACCTAGGTGAGCCAGCTGTTGTTGAATAAATTTGCAAGATTCTTTCTACACCTTTTATTCTAAGAACTGAATTCTCCTGCTTGTCCTGAAAATTTCCTAAGGCACATTACTACATCGGAAATTCTGTCCAGTTCGTTCATGTAGTTGCCCTCGATGTTTACTGGTTGGTCCCGTCTTCTAAGTCTTCTTTTTAGAAAATGTCACCCTCTTTGCATCAGCGCTAACGTTTCCAGAATTTTTAGCAGCCATGGCAACAGCAACAACAACGAAACGGCGGAAACAGCGACTCGAAATTCAGTTTAAGCGGGAAGATGAGCTCAAAGAAGAATTAGAGGCAGCTTCCGTTTCTTGGCTATGTACGCGCACATAAGTATTGCAACAGAACTTTTTATTAACCCTTAATTTGTCTGAATATTGCAGACAGAAACAGTGGTTCAACAAAGCAGTCAGCAACAATAGCGAATTAATTGATGAGTTAAAGCTCTTAACATCACATCTTTGCCAGATTGTCACTATTTACCCTAGCTAATGGCTAAACTGCTTTGAACAGTCTTTATTTGTAATCTTATTCGTGGTGATGTTGATAGTCCTGACTTGGTAAGTCGGCTAAGCTTCTCTGTTTCAAGCAGATTCACTAGAAAATATATATCCCTAATCTTAAATCTTTGTAGATTTAACCCCTACGGTCATCTATGTTTCATTTCATTTCATTATGTTTCGACTATAATAGACTTTATACAATACAGATAATAATCTGTAATCTTGACACTCTGCCGCTCTTAAAGCAATCATTTCTAACTTTTTGTTACTTTAACAGAATTAAACAGGAATTGGCAACATTTTATTTAATATACATGAAATAAATTAGATATCTAACAATCAACGAGTTATGAACAAACGTGTTACGGAATAATTCCAGTTCCGCCTGAGTAATGTTACAAAAGCTAGGTTAGCTTTACCGCTTTTTGCGGAGTACGGTGGTATATCGGATAGGCAGCAATAAAAAGCTATATTTATTAACTCATATCTCGGCTAAATATAGATTATCTTATTGAGATAAACTTCTGATATCAAACAAAAATACGACTGAGCGCGGTAAGAAAAGCTGTGATATCAATGGTTTCTATTCTTTTCTCTTGAGATCTCCATGTTCATACGGACGGGCAGACGGGCAGACGGACAGACGGACATGGCCAGAACGACTCGGCTATTGATCCTGATCAAGAATATATACTTTATATGGTCGGAAACGCTTCCTTCTATTACATCCTTTTCAACGAATAAGTATATCCTTTTACTCTACGAATAACGGGTATAAAGAGCAAACCATGTTCAAGCAGGACGAATTTGTTTTTATCGACTTATAAAGAATATAATTTATGTGCCTGTAACTTTAATGAAAGACCGCATACGCATACAATTACATAAAGTTATAAATATAATTTCTTACCTATAGAAACGTTCCCCCATTTTGTACGAACTTTAAAATTGTTTGAGTTCTTTTCTTCTTTAAACGTTGGTTGGATTTATTTTTGACTTATCTGAAATTTACCAAAAACTGTCAGTAGAACTTAGAAATTTT
This sequence comes from Drosophila simulans, assembly GCF_016746395.2. Taxonomy (NCBI): domain Eukaryota; kingdom Metazoa; phylum Arthropoda; class Insecta; order Diptera; family Drosophilidae; genus Drosophila; species Drosophila simulans. The sequence continues at coordinate 22,205,966 of NC_052520.2, read as the reverse complement.
ACATTGTATTAATTCAAACAAAAACACCTTTTCAACTATGAAAATTACTAAAGTCCGATTTCGTACCGATTTAAAGCAACAAATCCAAAAACATAACTGCACAAGATTCTTATTCAAGAATTAAAAACCCCCGTAGTCAACTATCGGAGTGTTCTTTCCCGCTAGAATAAACATTGCGATGAGTTAAAACTCTGCCCAAGTGCATTTGTCAACTGCGGAAGGAAGGCCTGCCTGTTGCCAGTTATGCAACAAATCGGAGCTTAGTAACGGCAGTGCGAAACGCAAAGCTTGGAGAAAGTGAGTTTGGAGAGACAGAGTTCCTAGGAAGTGAGTTTGAAGAAACGGAATCTGTAGAAAGAGTTTTAAGAAACAAAGCCTGAAGATTAATTGAAGAATCACTCCAAGGAATAAGAGAACGAGACGACGACTTAGCAACGCCAAGCAACGTTAGCAGAAAGGGAGCTACAGACGTGAAAGTTTGCAAGGAGCACGATTGATACATCGAAACAAAACAAACATAGAAACAATAAAGACGCCTTTCTACACTACAAACCCTATTGTGTTTTCACAGGCGGCCTAATCATAGGAAGGACCCGCCTGCGTAGCGGCGGGTCTTGCGAGTCTTGTAAAGACCCGGTAGACTGCTTCGGAGCTTGCGTAACGCGTTCGTAAAAACCATGCATTAGGTCTACAGGCGCGTCCGTTTAGATTACACGGGGTTGAACGTGTTGCCTTTTCGTCCTGCGGTTGCTTGAAGACAGCCGTTAGCTACATTGACTCCGTTTACGCAGCAGCGTAGTCCACACCATCTAACACGAGGAGAGCGGCAGGACAGGGGAAATGAGGCCGTCTCGGCTACTGAACCTGATCAAGAACATATATACTTTGTCGGAAACGCTACCTTTTCCCTGTTACATACTTTTCAACAAATCTAGTATATCCTTTTACTCTACGAGTAACGGGTTTAAGAATACAATTTTTAAAAATACTGGTTTCAAGTCTGTCCGTTTTAAATATTTAAGTTCTCTGTTAAAATCTATCGAAATTTGTATCGATCCGAAACATATTTATAATTACACACTAAGCGCAAAACAATTTTTTACCGTTTCTCGCCATGTTTGAAATTACTACGGTAACATCGGATCAGTCAATATCCGATCTATTTGCCAAGATCGTTTAAAAAATACGAATTCTACCAGATGGCAAGACGCAACGGGTCCTCTTTCAAATTCTCTTTCTTGTATTTATCCGGTGTCCCACAAGGGAGCTACCTTGGTCCGCTTATTTTTACCTATTTATTAACGACCGTTCCTTAGTAATTAAACATTCGCGTTACTTATGTAGTCAGACTATGTTAAATAATGAAATTTTCTGCCATTTGGACTTATAACCCGATCTAGATATCCTTCAAATATGGTGTCGTTATAATGTTATAAACTTAATGGCTCCAAGCGTAAGGATATGACGTTTTGTAGTGTCACCCCAATGCATACTAATATATAAATACACTCTAAGTGGGTGGGCTTTGGATAGAATAACAAGAGTTGATGATCTTAGTGTTCTTCTGGACCCTAAACAAAAATTTTGAGAACATATTTCGTCTGTTGTCAATAAAGCCAGTTGTGTGCTTGGTTTTAAAAAAAGGTGGTCAAAGGAATTTGATAACCCTTATGATGAAATGATAAAGCAGTAATCGATGTTTGCGAGTACTGGAGACTATCTGGAAAAGGCGACAGGGAATCGTTTGTGAAAGTATCGGCTGTAGTTTAAGAGGCAGTGCATCGTAGATCGTCAGAGCATTAGTCTGAAATCGGCCTAGTCATGGTAAACTGTAAACTTGGAAAAGCAGATCTGCAGAAAGCGTTGTGCGCAGCGGCGGGCAGAGGCGAGCGTGAGGCGGGTACTGCAGGAGCAGAGGCGAGGTGACGAAATCTGGAGGACGCGGAGTCTTAAGCATCCCGGAGTCTTACTCAGCGTGGAGTCTGAAAAAGCAAACCTTATTTGAAGACAAGCAGTGGCTAAAAGTTGTTAAGCTTGAAGAGTCTGAAGAAAAATATAATCGGAAGAGTTGACGAGTATTCTTAAGAAGCAGTGCATCTAATGGGGTGCAACCCAAAAATTAAGATAATCTTTTTGAAACCGGCTGGCAAGCAATAAAATACGTTGTATATAAGAAATTAAAATCTTTAATTTATTAAATCGTAAGATATTCCTAAAAACTTTGTGTAAGCAAATTATTTATTCGAAACATTTAAATATAGTTATTTTTAATCTAAAACCATTAACCAACCATTGTAAAACGTTTTCAAAATCGCGAAGAAATAATGTTAATGAAATACGACGATTTGCGCTAAATTTAGCCAATACAGGTAGAAAAGGATAAACTCATTGCCCACTTTGATATTCAGGATGCAGTTGATAACAGCTACTCAGATGATGTTCAATCTATAGCCCACTAGTCGCTCTTTATTTACACTGATAGATCTAGAAGGTAGAGTATCAACATTTGCAGGAACAGCTAAACCAGATGTACCTCATTCAATACAGGAGTTAGCGGAATGCGCTTGGACTGTAGAGTGGAGTCAGCTCCAACCATTCATTTTCTCCAAGCAATTGCATAGTGGAGATGCCAAGTCGTTTGCCCGTAGTCAGGTTAACATTAAAAAATATCGTCTGCTGAGGTTCATTACAAGTTAGGTGTGCACAGGAATAGAAACACCTTACATGAATATTTGTACATCGACGAGGAAAGCTTAGTAGAGAACTTTAAAAAGAGAGTTCCAGGCGCAAAGGCAAGCAAAATTATGTTGTACCAGAACTAAACTAAAGGTGCAGATCGAAGTCACATACAAGGTATCTTACAAGAACGAACAGCGCACAGTTGATATGGATGGTTCACAAAGGTTCGCTTCCAAACCAGAGCTTGTTCGCAAATGCTTCAAATGCATCCGTCCCACATAAAAAATAATTGTAAGAAGAAGATAATAAATTAGGGAAAATCAGGTCTTAATGTTAGCAAGTATAAACATACTGGTCGATATAGAAAACATCAAGAGGTGTTAGCTTGTGTGAGTAAAATAAATATAAATGCAACACACACATAAACTCACTTCTACCTAAGCTCCACGATAAAATAAATATAATAAAATGCTTATCCTTAATCCTTGTCTTTAATTTAATTGCAACACGTATTCACTCCTTAATGTCGCCAAGGCAACGGTCCAAACCAAAATAGAATACGGTCTGTTTCTATACGGCATTCTAAACATGTTAGGAACACCGTTCAACTCTGTCTAGTCCTCGGTGCCTATCGCTCCACTTCAATTAGTAACTTACTCTATAAAGCAAATATTGCTCCTTATAAATGAAGAGAGACCTTCAAACAGCCAAGCTGTCTCAAAACATTTTTTCCCCAAAACACACCAATTTACGGGTTTGTCAAGTATAAAAATGAGAAAAAGAAAACAATTCAATGAAACCAGCCTCCAAACCAGTAAACAAACCATCCTGGGCTCTTCCCAATCTAATGGATCATAACTCCAAGCCCATAAAAACAAGAAAAATTTCCAGAATCATACCCAAAACTGTACGAACTCAAAAAAATAGTCTCAAGCCACATACATACATACCACAGCCACATCATATTCACTGACGGATTAAAAATTAATATTAGCAATAGACTTAATGCAAAACCCAAAAACCAGCAGTTATTACCCAAACAGAATTAGATCACTTATGACACAATACGCTCCCAAAATTAAAATAAATTACCCACGTTATAGCATCGACCCTCAATTTTGCCACCAAAATGCCTGCTGAAATTTAAAACCGATGATGCAAAAATCTAATCTAATCTATCAAAGGTTTTGACGTTTTGTGCGGTTGTGGGCGAGGTTAAAATGTAATTAATCTAATAAGACAATAAGAAAAATAAAATTATGAAACAAAATCAGCACATTTTTTAAAGTGTCGGCGTTAAAAGTTTGGACGGCTTGAATTTGAAATTTATTAATATACGTGTTTATCCAATGGGCTTTTTCATTATTTAAATAATTGTTGTAATATTATTGTTCAAATAATATATTTGGTTTATTTGTCAGCGAAAGGGTCAAACCAGTGCGAATGTTTAACTGAGTAGGTAGACGACAGAGTTAAAAAATAAGAACGCTGTGTACAAAGATGGGCGTAAAGATAAGAATGTCTGCAAACGTTTGCTTAGATAAATAAGCATATAAATGAGATAAAGGACAACAATGATTGATTTACGTTAATCTTAACTATTACAATTGGTCTTGTTTAATGCTGCCGGCTGCGTGGCCCGACATGCCCACCTCGTTGGAAGTCACACTTTCAACAGAGTCCTTTAGGGCCAGGAGACACAACTTGTTTACTCTTGTCTTGTCTTGTCTCTTCTGATGATGTTTTCAGTACAGCACTCTAGTTAGGGGCCAACCCATTGAGGGTAGATTTTCGTCCTTAACAAAAACATAATTGTTCACCGACAGACTGCTAAAGTAACGTTAGATGCTCTTCCTTTCACTTAGACCAGATTTTCGGCAAACCGGATACGCGCTGCCATGTATCCAAGCGGTTGTAGTTTAGACTTGTCATGTCAGGCTCATCAAAGGAACCTGGAGGAGCGCCGTTTAAGAAATGTCAAAATACCAAAGTGGGGAGAACGTAGAGAAATTAAATGCCAATCGATAGTATCAGATAGACAAAAATCATGCACCGACTTCTGGTGATCCCTGCTAAGCTAAGCAGCAGCCGCTTTAGTTCCAATAGCTCGTTTTTGGCGCCGATAGTAGCGTTAGCGTTGACTGACCAAATTTTTTAAGGCTTCCGCCTGGTACATATAAAGCGCTTGATACCGTGGAGAAATACTACTGTGGAGAAATCCTTGATTAGCTTGAGATGCACAGCTTTGGTGGAGAAGCAAATAAATACTCAGACGTAGCACATATTGCGAGCCTTCGGCTTGTAAAAGAATGGACCGCAGAAATCGACTCCAGTGACCTGAAAGTCATGCGATCCGTCAAGCCGCTCCTTCGCAAGATCCTTCATAGTGTTTTCCACGAGACGAGGTAATGGTTTGCCCAAAAACATCGTACGCATCTATTCGTGGCCTTGGCCACAGTGTTTTTTCCACCAATATTTTTCCGCCAATAATTGGAACGAATTATACCAAAAAAGCTCTAGGGGCGGTATGAAGATTATCCTCATGGTTTTTTTTAAATTTATTTATTAGACTTTTAAGATTAAGATTAATTAAATGGAATAACGATATAACAGTAAGGAGGGCAAATCCAGATCATCATTATTTCGCCATGCTACCGTTCTATCCACGGCTTGAGATTAGGAATCAGCTGCTGCGTCCAACGAACCTTTAGCCCGTTGTTCCACCTGTACTGCCATGTCTCCAGGGTGTGCTGCCTTGCTTCTGCTCGTATTGACCTCTTGGCGCAGGGGGAAAGGCTTCTACCATGGGTTTGGTTGAAGACCACTTTGTTTTCCTGCGCTTATAGGTCTAGAGGCGGTATGCCTGCGATCACCAATGCCGCTCCGTTGGACACTGTTCTGAAGGCGCTGCAGTGCCGACTGAGCGTAGCTTTCTGTTTCAAGCGATTTTGCCCACACCGGGACGGCATATAGCATGGTCGAAGTGCTGTTACTATTTTACTCCTGCTGCTTTCGAGCTAACGTAGGCAAGGTGTTCACGGAACGAAAGGCTGGTGCGCCAGCTCTAGCCCCATTGAGCTGAGCCATTTTTCAATGTCCCTGATGTTTTTGTTACACTTTTCCTCAGCCTTGCCGGGATGCTTGTCAACAACGAGCAAAGCCGCGTCATCTGCGAAGCCTACGATCTCGCTCCTCCCAACCAGCGGTAGGCGAAGTATCTTGTTATACATGGAGCGGGCCACAGAAGCGGGCCAAGAACCGAGCATTGCGGGACTCCACCGGTGACCTGCTGCCTGAAGACTCCTTCCGACGACTCCCACAGTAGGACCAGTTCCGAGAAGTAGCTGCGAATGATCCTGACTAGGTAGGCTGGAGCGCCGAAACCAATTAATGCTTCTAGGATCTGGTCCCACCTCGCTGTGTTAAAGGCGTTCCTGATGCCTAGTGTGACCATGAGGCAGTACTCTTTACTAACCCCCTTCCATCTGGTGTCCTCGATTGATTGGGCCGCTACTTCGACCACTCTGTTGACAACGTCGACGGTGGACCGCGCTTTCCTGAATACAAACTGGGACCAAGAGAGGTCATCCGCGTCAGCGATAGCCCTCTCTAGCCGAATGCAACCAGTTTCTCCTTGCCAGTTCCATCGATGAGGCATATCGGCCGGAACGATGAAGGCTCCTCTGGTGGCTTCCCTGGTTTTGGGAGGAGCAACAGCTTTTGTATCTTCCAGCAACTTGGGAAATCTCCTTCAGTCAGGCACTTGGTGAACACCTTTGCAAACAAGTTTGGCTGTAGGTGGAGAGCAAGCCGAATCGCCCTGATCGGAATGCCGGATCTCCTCACTGCTGACCGTGGCGTCGTCTTCGACGTGGTCCCCAGTGGCTGGGTCGGTGGGGAGTAACTCATCCATCAAAGCAAACAGATGTTCCGCTACACTGCGTAGCATCGCTGGTCCAGTAGCTTGGGAATCCTCGTATATGCCTTCTGACCACCGCCTTGTAGGCACTTCCCCATGAGTCGCTGTCAGCAGAATCGAATAGGTCGAGGAAGCATTTCCGCTTGCTCACCCGTATGGCTATCTTGAGTGCTTTCCTGTGGACTCTATACTCAGATTGGCGTTCGGCAAATGACTGCGCACCTCTAGCGCGTTGATAGCGTCGTCTGGCGGAGAGGCAATCTCGACGAGCCGTCTAAATCTCCTGGTTCCACCAGTGGACAGGGGCTCTTTGTCGACTATGCGTCCTGCTCGTTTGCATGCTGGCGTCGCACGAGGCCTTCAGCTGCCTTATTAGTGCCACTGCCGTCAGCTCAGCTCCTTCTCTGCTCACCGGGGGTAGGAACTGCTCTCGGAATAACTGCGTGTCCAGGGTGACCGTCTTGTATTTCATCATTGGCTTGGGCTGCTATCTGGGCGTGGGACGAGGAAGGGCATCCCAGGTCGTAAATGATGGCCAAGTGGTCACTGCCAGTGTATTCCTCGCTGAGTCTCCACCTTGCTAGCCTGAACGACGAGCCGCTAGTGAAGTTGAGGTCCACCATAGAGCCCAGTCCGGCACGTGTGCCGGTTTTCTTGGTTTAGAAGAGCGAATGGCTCCAGCACCAACTGCCCCAGCTCTCTGACCATGCGTTGAAGTCGCCAGCTATGAGAACATGGGTGCGGCCTCTAACATCCGCTGCCAGTTTATCCAATGCCGACTGAATGCGATTAAGGTCAGGCTGGGAGCTAGGTATACGCTGTGCACCCATCATCTGCCCACCCTTGCCCTAACAAACCCGAAGTCCGAAAAAAAATCGGTTAATTGTTGGGCTTCTCTGCTGCACCTCCAGATCGCTGCTTTTTTGGTGCGGTCAAAAGCCCAGTTTTGGGCTAGCCGCCGTCCGTTAGGGCTAGCTAACTAGCGCAAGCTTCACTCTGCGTTCACGCACCGTCTGCACTAGCAGGTTTTAGGCTGCCGTGCAGTGATTCAGGTTAAGCTGAATTAAGCGCATCATTGCACTGCCTTTGGTGCTCCTTTAGCCGCCAATGGGCACTTCCGTGTGCCTGCTTGATGGTTGGTCGATTGGCTTCCTCTGCTTGCGCACATGAAGCACTTAGCCTCGTTAGGGCACTCAGCGGCCTTGTGTCCCGCGGACCCGCATCTGAAGCAGCACTGGCTTTTGTCTACGGTGCTTCTAGAGTGGGCCGCTATGTGGCCTTCCTCCAAACATTTGAAGCATGTTTGGCGTGGCTTCAGTTCCTTGATCAGACATTGGGACTATCCTACCCTCAGCTTGCCACGCTTGATTAGCGGGTCCGCCAGATTGGCTGGAACTGCTATTACAGCAGTACAGCAGTACATACTGCGCTTAACGGAGGCTCTTGATAGCAACCACTGCTGCTGGGATCTCTGCCAGGGCCTCCAGGGCCCTCTTCAGCTCGACTTCAGTAGTAAGCTCGTTAAGGGCGCGAATAAAAAATACTTTTGATTGTGTTACCGCGCGAAGGCTGGTGCGGTCTCCTAGCACCGCTTCCATGTCCACCTTGAGCTTCTGCGTCAAGTCTTGGGCAGAGGCACGTAGCTCGAGGAGCAGTTTACCTTTGGCCATCCTCTTAACCCTCGTTACGTTTTTCCCGATAGCCCTAAGCCTGGCGTCCTGGCCTCTTGTGACCAGTGACAGCACTTCGCGAGATTATTAAGATTAGAAGATTATCTCACACACACTCTTTAGGTTTAAATGGTTTTATTAGTTCTTTTACCATTTTTAATCGATGTACAAAATGTAGGTGTTTTTGTATACAAAACAGCACAACAATAGAGTTTCGCTTGGGAATTTGCGTACGTTACAATCCTGACATAAGAAATCCATCGCACCGATATCAATGCATTGCGTTGTGCCATCCATTGTAGCATCATAGCGATATGCTGCAGGATTCAAGTCCGTCTCATTGATTCTGCGCCGCACATGTCTGTTTTCAATTTCTTGATCATCACGTGCAGCAGAACCACGTAGTCCTCGCATTATTGTTTTCAATTTATTTTTGTGTGTGTAAATTTGTAGCCTTTTTTGCAATTCACGCTGACGAAGATTTGCCACGCTCTTCTACTTCGAGTTACAATATTTGAACCACGACTTGTGGCATTATTTCTCTAAGCCAAATACATTAAAAACGTCTATAAAATAAGCTAACTTAGGACAAATTCTTTTAATCAATCAATGCACTATGTAGCTTGACTGCACGAAAACAGCGAATGAAACAACCAAAAGTGCGCAGTCGATTTACGGATATCCTCAATGAGCGATAATATTTGACAAAAAAAACACACGTCTAACACAGATATAATACGAATCCACAAAGAACAACATTCCTTTCAAGGTTTTCATTAGGAAAACTCGTCTTATCTTAGCAAAAAAAAGCAAGAAAATATTTTTGACGTTTGTAGCTAAAAATGATTTATTATATTTTGCGGGTTATCCACAGATTTTCCGGCATTTTCGCATAGCTAGTTAACCGACTTGGTCAATAAACGGTGATAGCAAGGCAAGTGAACTATACGGCTCTACTACTCCTTTGGTATTTAATGTTATACCACAAATTAGCACGCTGAACCAGACGCAGCAACAGAGAAGTCCCGCTTTGAACGTCAGTGATTGATGTTGAAAAACTTACAGATGTAACCAAACGTACTGCAAAACAGCAAATTAATTCACGTAATTGCTAAATGCTACAATATCACTGTATTTTTGCTTCTCCGTTAATACTGTTTATGGCCAAGACAACTTTTACTTGCACAGCAGCTAAAAAAAAATTTAGACTTTGTGATTACTGGGCCAACCAAACCAAGAGTATTGTAAAACCGAGTGAAGGGTGAAATGAGAGCCACGGCCGATATCACACCGTATCCGCGTCGAGGCCTAGCGTTTTTGTAAATTCGCCTCCATCGTCCGACTTCAAGAAGGACTACTTATCATCTTCCGAAACTCCTTCCAAATCGACTGGTACATTTGAACACCACTTTTTTAGTTTAAAAGTGCCTCTGGACAAGACTGCGAACGTCTGCTGCATATTAATTCCCAAGTTGCTGTCTGGCGCATCGCCAGGGTCGTGCATCGCTGCTCCAGAAATGATGCCTAGTATTCCCAAGTCGGATTTAAGTTTTGTAGGGTCCTCCAAATGCTCCTCCCAGCCCAGCCAGTTAGCATAGCTCCCAAAAAATGTTGGAAGCTCAAGAGGGGGTATCGACGGTACCCTATTCCGGAGTGAACGCTGCTGATGGCCAAAATCACACTGATAAATGCCGCCAGCAAAGATTGAGTGGGGGTGAACTTGCGAGGCGCGCTTTAAAATCTTCTCCCGAAATCGTTCCACTCTATTATATATTGCAGTCACCTTGCGCTTTAAAATTGTCAACCTGTTTGCATCAGCAGTAACATTTCTAGAACTTTCAGCAGCCATGGCAACAGCAACAACAACGAAACGGCAGAAACAGCGACTCGAAATTCGTTTCAAGCGGGGATATGAGCGAAAAGAATTAGTGGTAGCATCCGTTTTTTGAAACACAAATGGAGCACAAATATACAATCCCAACGGTTACTTGTTACTTTAATTTTGTCTGCCTGAATTTTGTCTGAATAGTGCCGAGACAAATTGTTGTCCACCAACGCACAGCTTTGAATAATTTTCACTACATATTGTGTTTAGCTATTGAGCTTTTTCAATAGCTGTTGCGAATAATAAAACCGAAGAAAGTTTGCTTTTATAACGACAGTTTTTATTTTGCGAAATGTTATTATTTTACGATAGCGATAATCGAATGCGTAAGTTTAGTCTTTTCCGAAACACGAAGAATTGGCAACTGGCGGGCAGGCAGCCGAAATGCAGCGCCCAAGCTTAACGTAGGTGGCTAACAACAACAAACAAGGAATGAGCGCCGTACAGATAAATGCGTGCGAGAGCAGCGGTTTGCACTATGGGCATCGCAACTGCTACCACTGATTAATTTGACTTATAATATTAAAGAATATGATTAGTCTACTGTACAGTTTTGGCGGCTGCATGACCCAACATATTGCTTAAAAACAAATCACGTTGGGGTCACCAAAACGTTGGGAAAATAATCTTTTTTATGGGATATTCTTCAAAAAAAAAAACGGTTAAATTGTTGCGATTTTAACCGATTTCTGTTCATTTTATTTGTACGAAGTTTTAGTTTTGAATTAATTGCAGAGCGAACAGCATAACGCAAAGGCAAAGCTACAGGCGAAAAAGTAAACGAGAGAATTCGCGGGAGAGGAGACCTTAGATGCACACGCAGTTGATCTGCATTGGTAACGAAAGCTGAGTTGCCGTAAACTAATGTCTCTATTGTAATGTGATCAGAGTTTCCAATGTTGGCATAAACCGAAAACATAAATTTAGGAGGTGCTGGGGACTGATTCCTGTTTCTAATGATGTGTGTCGGTCATGCAGCTGCCAGCAATTCCTAAAATTATACATTGTAAATAAGCCAACAGTTTAACTCTGCGGCACCTCAGCTGTGCATCAATATCAATATCTCCGTTATCTAAGCTGCCCTCTCTCGCGCTCTCTCTAGTTCTCTCACACCTTTACCTTTGGACTCGCGTTCGGCTGTTCGCTCTGCATCTCGGGCGCTAATTATCATCCCTTTCGTGACTTATACATATCGCTTTTTTTTTAGTTTTAACAATCGTATCGGTTCATATAAAGTTACAGTCGTGCTGGACAATATAATTTTGTATTTTTTTTTATATTTTTGATGTAAGTTTCATATTTCTAATGTGCATTGGCTTTATTATATTAAATTGTTCCCCTGTATCGTTTTGTGGATCATCAAGCTATCTTGTTTAATTTGTGTTAGGCTCAACATATACTTCACGTCACCAGCTTAGCGCCCCTTGAGCAAAAATCTTTGATGTGAGATATTTAGAGAGAGCTTTGAAAATTTTTGTATCGTTAAAAGTTAAGCAATTCTATTCTATAGATGAAAGGTTTGTATGGGAGGCAGTTTGTTGCTTATAGATTTTTTTTTAATAAAAAAGAAAAACAATCCATAAATGGGTAAATCAAAATCAACAGAATAGGGCCCTACGATAATTTAAGTTTTTTCGATTCATTTCAAAAAAAAAAAGAGATGTTTAACTATTAAATATTGAAATTAGAATATTTTTAAAGGAAATTAATAATGAGTTGATCCTCTTTTGTTTTCAAGGACTTCACACATTCGTCTGGGAAGTGAATCATACATTTTTTGTAGGTAATCCAATGTTAGCGTAGACCAACCGAGTTTTACTCCGGTCATCGATTCCTCTTAAGTGGCATATTGTTTACCACCCTCGTATACCTTCCCAGCCAACCATCTGCTGTCCACCGTATGACTGTCGACATCACAGGATCTATAGAAGCTAGAGAGTTGAAATTAAGCTTACCGTTTCCAGAGACATAGCGCAAGTTTGTTGATTCATGAAAAATGAATCTACCCTACACTTATGAAAAATGTGTCCATATTTTTTCACAGTTTCATTAGTCTTGTAAATTTTTATCGATTTACAAAAAAAAACTTTTTTCCACGCCCACTGTAACGCCCTACTAACAGATCTTCATAAATCATGTACTCTTCTGAATTCCCAGATTATTCTAATCATTTGCCAGCAATACAGACCGCTTTCGATAATTTTCTCTAGATTTAAGTCTAACTACGAGATACACAGACGAAAATCAAATATTCTTTTTATGAAAAACGCGAGTGGTTCAATCCAAATCTATAAGCTAATCTGCATTATTTTTGCAAATTCAAATTCATCATTGCAGTTATGTTTCCATGTTATATTTGCTGCTTTTGTTAGTTCATACGTTTTAAAGCCATTTAGTTGGTTACTTAACGTAACATAAAATTATATTATATCAAACATATTAAAACGATGAATATAGTTGTGAGGAGTTTTAAAACTCCCCACAAATCTCGTGTAGGGGAGTGGCCCAGCAACAGCCGCGATGCAAGGCAGCCAGGGCATAGCGAAGAGACTGTGAATTAACGGTACCCCGTTAGGTCTTGGACGCGCGGGCCAAGGGTACAGGGGTCGAAAGGTAACGGTGCCGATGTCGGACAGGCACCGTGAACTAACGGTACCGCTCTGGACCTTGGACTCGAGTTGACCAAGGGCACAGAGGTCGACCGGTAACGGTGCGTGCACAAAGAGGAGTCACCGTGAACTAACGGTACAACTGTTGGACCTTGTACCTGAGCGGGCCGTGCGCAAAAGGGGAAATAACGGGATCTCCGCGGCCTATAAAGGGACGGCGCAAGTGCAGCTCGAGTCAGTCAGTCTTAACACGCGAGGAGTACGTACGCGAGGATAGTCGAGGAGAGTACCAGCGAAGGTGGTCCCAGGCCGAGCGTTGCCTCGCCCGTGGACGATATACCCTGAACCATAACATCCTAAATCCGTTCCAGCCAGAAGGACCTTCAGAAGGATAGGCAAGAACTTGGCGTGTCCGTAAGGGTCAGTGCAGTCAGTGGTCGGTACAGGTGGTCCCACGACGAGCGTTGCCTCGCCCAAGGACGATAAACCCTACCCCATAACATCCTAAACCCATACCGACCGGCGGGTGGACTTCCTGAGGAGACGACAGCGACGTAGCAGGTTCGAGAAGGACTGTGGAGTCAGTGGTCGGCAAAGGTGGTCCCAGGACGAGCGTTGCCTCGCCCAAGGACGATACACCCTGCCCCATAACATCCTAGTCCCGGCCGGGCCGACTCGTCGTCCGTGTCAAGGAGCAAGCAGTACCACGGAGGCCAGGCGTTGCAGGAGAAACACCGCAGGAGTAGAAAGATCTCCGAAGGAATTATATATAAAACAGTAGAATAAACGGCTATGATAAGAACCCATTGCTTTTCCTTGGTCGGGCAATCACAGAAATCTTAAATTTGGTGGGACGAACACACAAACTCTCTGAGCTAGCCGCTGCAATCCGTAGCGCAATGAACTAACGTATGAACTAACAAAGGCAACCAACACAACATGAAAACATAACAGCAATAATGAAATTGGAAAAATTGGATTAGATAAAATATTTGGCTAGTTTTGAAGCACTCGCGTTTATCGAAAGCGGTCTGTATTGGTGGCAAATGATTAAAATAATCTGGGAATTCAGAAGACTAAGCGATTTATAAAGAGCTGATATAAATAAAACAAGAGAGAATGCTATAGTCGAGTTCCCCGACTATGGGATACCAGTTACTTAGCTAGTGTGAATGCGAACGCGAAATTTCATCATATTTCTGGGATATTGATAGATATGGGGGAATCAAATGAGGACCATTTTTTAAATTGTTCAAACTGTGTGCGTGTCCGGTTTGGCTTGGAAAATGTTTTTTTGCGAATCGATATAAATTTACAAAAATAATAAAATTGTGCAAAAATATCAACACATTTATCAAAAGTGTGGGAGTGGCAGTTTTGTGCGGCTTGTGGGCGTGGCAAAATGGGTCAACAAACTGGCGATGCGTCTTTGTCTCTGAAATCTGTATGCTTAATCTCAACCTTCTAGCTCTTATAGTTCCTGAGATCCCGTTAATACGGACACATGGACATGGCCAGATCGACTCGGCTATTCTAGTGTGTACCTTTTTTTTTATGTGTATTTCGTTTTTCTTCCAATTGCTCCAACAACATGTCTAGTAACACCCAGGATCCAACACGTCACCGCCCAGGATTAAAAATGGAGCACAGTTCCCATTTTTTCTTCATATTTCATCTATTGCTATTCACATATGTATATATGTATTATTAAACGTTTTTATTAATTCCAATAAAGGAAGAACTAGAGCCTTTGGATTATCACTAGGTTGGATAATGGACTTCGAAGTTGAAGTGGGCTTAGCAGGGTTATCGCGATTGATAACGTACTCAGAACTGAACTACTGTATGCGGACACGTTTGGGTTTATATAGGCAGATTGGGATAGCTTAAGAGCGAAGTTTAAGAGAATAAAGTCATCAACGTCTATTCTCCCGAGAAGAGAGGTGTCTCTTCTCCCGTTAAGAGAGGAGCTCCCGAAAAATAGGAGTAATTTGAGAATCCTGAGACGATTGTGTGGGCGGAAGTTTTTGTTATTTCAGTTGGCTCGCCAAGTGATCGAATGTTTAGGGGACGTGGACGTTGGCTCGCCACAGAGTCTAGACTTTGGACTTTGGACTTTTTCATTTTGCTGTGTGTAAATGACAGCTAAGGTTAATCGAAGGGCTCTCGATCATTGATTACATTTCGTCCTTAGACATTAATGTGTGTGTGTGATTGTTTACAATAGTGTGTGTGGTTGGGGAGTTGTGGGTGTAGAATAGATAAGTTACTTCCCCATCCTTAAGAAAAAAGCCTGTCATCAGGCGTTTAGATTAGGTTACAATACAGGGGTATTGGGAGGTGCAATATTATCTGTGTCAGGACTTATAATATTTTCAGTTTTTGGGGTATGATTTTTAAATTTTACAATTAATTTTTAGGGTATAGTCTTATATTTATAGATAAAGTACAATATTACAATAATAACTATTATGATTAATGTTGTAAGTGTTATTATTTGAAAGATAGTATTTGTCTGATTTTGTTGTTCTGTTATTTCTTGTGCCTCAATTTATTCGATTGGTTTAAATTTTGTTACAATATTGTTTACATAGATAGTTTGAATATGTCTAACATTGTGTTGGTATAAATATTTCTTCTAATTGGACAGAACAATTAAATGCTTTTATCATGTTATTGCCTTCTATTATAGTTTCTTTATTGATACAGTTTTGGTTTAGGATAGTCTTGGGAAGGTTCCAAGTTGTGATTACATTAGGTTCTACATATTTTATTTAAAAATCATAATGTGTTTTACTGTGGGTATATTGGGTTGGGACCTGGTTTAGTATACCAGTTATACATTTATTTACAACCAAGCTTTGAGAACTTGCCGTGTAAGTTTGATTATTGTGTGAAAAATATTTGTCATGTATTGTTTCGGTAAGTATGTTACTTTTTCCGTCTGGGTAGAGTATTATTTTAAAAACTGGTGTTTTGGTTATTTCTCTTGGAATGTGGGATATTATCAGAATTTAGATCGTATCGGATTTAAGCCAAGCTGAAGTTTCAATATTAAGAAGTTTTTCAGAATTGACGTTATTGAATCGTGTTTTAAAAGTTTTGGATTAAAGATACCTAAGCGTGTCAGTTGCAAACCAAGCTCTATGTCTTCAATGTATTCAGTGAATTGTTGTAAGTTGAAAATTATTAAATTTATCATTTGTTTTCCTTCAAAGTTATTATTTAAATGATTGGTCAATTCGATTCCTTGGTCAATGACTTCTATTACGTGGTTAAGTTCGCTTATTTGTACATTTATTTATTTTATTTTTAGAGATGTCGGCTATTTGTTGTTTATTGAAATACTAAAATATTACTTATGTAAAGTTGGCAACAACTATATGCTGAAAGTTGGTCACACTGATCTGAATAAGTTCTTTTTGTTTTTCTGGAAACTTCCTTCTTCTTGTGTTAACTTCCAAACGACTCACAACGGTGTCACGCTTATGTCAAATAAAACAGTTATTAAACTTTAACTAAATCGCCTCGCGTTTTACTCCACCATTTACAATAGGTTATGGGCCCAGGAGTAATAAAGACTTTAATAATTGTGTGTGATCAAGAGGAAAATAATTATTGTATATAATTAGCTTGAACATTTTTTATAAACATGAGCGGACAAGGGCTGTGTGCGATCGACAAATTGAACGGCGAAAATTACGCAGTATGGTCGGTGCAAATGAAGAGTGTATTGGTGCACTCGGGTATGTGGTCGTTGGTGTGCGGAAGAGGCGTGAAGCAGGATGGTGATACAGCTGAGCAAGGAGCCCAATTCGACGAACTAGACGAAAAAGCACTAGCAACAATATTGCTATGCGTGAAGGCTTCAGAAATTAATTTGATTAAAAACTGCGCTAGTTCTAAAGAAGCTTGGGACAAACCTGCAGCTTTGTACAAGCCTCGTGGACCCGCCAGGAAAATTACCTTGTTCAGGAAATTACTCCGGTTGAGTTTGTCGGAAAGTGCGTGCGTACAAAATTACATAAATGATTTTGTGGATATCGTCGAAAGACTGAAAGAAATTGATATGGACATTTCTGAAGATATTCTTACTATTTTGATGCTGTCGGGACTCGGTAAGAAATTCGAAAATTTCGTGGTAGCGATTGAAACGCGCAAACAGTTACCGACTCTCTCTCATTTAAAAGTAAAAATTATAGAAGAGGGAGAGAGACAAAGAGTGAGTTCGGACGAAACGGAACTTTGTGTGCAGCAAGCGTTTGTGTCGCGTCCCAGTGGAAAGGGAGACAAGAAAAATAGATCGGCGAAAAAGAACAGTGATGCAAAGAAGAATAAAAAATGCTTTCGATGTGGTCGCGAGGGTCACTTTATTGCGCAGTGGAAAGTGAAAGACAAAAATGATGAAATAAAAACATCTGCAAAAGAGAAGTCGTTTACTATGCTTGCAAGTGTAAATAAAAATGACGTTTTAACGAAATCGATGTGGTGCTTGGACAGCGGAGTAACTGCTCACATGTGTTGTGAAAGGTCGTGGTTCGCGGATATTAAAGAGCATAAAGAGAAAATATTACTTGCAGGAGAAAACTATATATTTTCGGATGGCGTCGGCACGGTGGCCGTTAAAACAAAGAATGGTTCCGTTAATTTGAAAAATGTGCTTTACGTAAAAAGCTTGCAAAGTAATTTCGTATCGGTAGCGAAAGCCGTTGAAAAAGGGTATAAAGTAATTTTCACAAGCAAAGTGCGTATATAAAGGACGGTCGAAATGAAGTAGTGTTACAGGCAAGAAAAGCTAGAAATCTTTTTGTTGTTGATACTTAGAACAATCGGTGCATGTACTTGTGTGCAAATGATGAATTGTGGAAGTGGCATTATCGTTATGGTCATTTGAACATGGCGACAGTACCGTGCACTCCGCAACAAAACGGGGTTGCTGAGCGCGCTAACCGGACGCTTGTGGAAATGGCAAGGAGCATGATTATACATTCAGGAGTGAATTAGTCCCTGTGGGGAGAGGCAGTTAGGACTGCAGCATATCTACGCAACAGATCGGAGACAAGGTCGTTGAAGAGTCAAACACCATTCGAACTGTGGACAGGTAGAAAGCCTTCGATATCGCATTTAAAAATCTTTGGATGCAAAGCGATTGCATTGAATAAGAAAAATGCAGGAAAGTTCAAGCCAACAGGTATTGAATGCATGATGATAGGGTATTCAACAACAGCAAGGCCTACAGATTAATGCGCATTGGATCGAACCCGGTAATCGAAAAGGAAACTATAGGGTATCCGAAGAATGGAAACAGCGAGAACGAGACGGCACTTATTGACGAAATTGAAGTTGATTGTTCGCAGATTTTGGCAGTGGACAACAACAAAGAAGATGCTGAGGTGCTCGAGGAAGAGCAAATTGACAGCGAGATTAATGAAGCCGATAGTTCTGATGTTTACGAGAGTGCGAAGAGCGATGATACCGAAGAACGGAAAATTCATGGTCCTGGTCGCCCTAAGAAGATAAAAACTGGAAAGCCCGGGCGTCCACGAAAACAATACAACTTGTTGAACATGATGAAGGTTCAAGATGTCAAGGTACCTGTTACGTTTGCTAAAGCGACGCAGTCTGAAATGAGTCAAGAGTGGATAGCATCAATTCAGAAGGAGATTGACGCCCTCGAAGCTAATCAGACATGGGAGCTACAGGACTTACCAGAAGGTAAGAAAGCCATCGGTAGTAAGTGGGTTTTTGGCATCAAAGGAGATAAGGATGGCAATGTGATGCGATTTAAATCGAGGTTGGTGGCTAAAGGATTTGCACAACAATATGGTATCGACTTTTTTGAAACGTTTTCACCAGTTGTCAGATATCCGTCGGTGAGACTTATTATATCTCTGGCTGTTGAGCATAACTTATTTCTACATCAGATGGATGTATCGACAGCTTACTTAAATAGCGAATTAAGCGAAGAAGTCTATATGAAGCAACCCGATGGATTTGATAATAAACATTATGGACAAGTTTTGAGACTAAAGAAGTCACTTTACGGACTAAAACAGAGCGGTAGAGAGTGGACCGCCAATCTCAACGAAGTCTTACAAAAACTGTATTTTGTTCCCTGTGCCAGCGAGCCGTGTGTGTACACACGCAATAAGAAGGACAATATTAATATAATTCCAGTATATATATGTATAATATATGTCGACGATCTTCTTATTGCAAGCTCATGTAAAGATGATTTGATTGGTATAAAAGAGTCAATTGCCAAAGAGTTTAAAGTAGTAGATAGCGGACAGCTTAATCATTTCTTGGGCTACACACCTGGGGCATGTTAGATTGCAAACCGGTAGCAACGCCTTTGGAGGCCAATTTCCAAGTTAAGTGTACTGATCCTAACTGCAAACCTGTTAACGAAAAGGACTACCAGTCACTTATAGGATCGCTAATGTATTTGGCAATTACAACCAGGCCATATATAATGCATTCAGTTGCAAAACTGGCTCAAAGAAATGTGAACCAACATAAGAAGCATGAAGTCGCTGCCAAGCGTATACTAAGGTATTTGAAGGGTACCTCAAACTTAAAGCTTCATTATCACCCAACAGGTAAACCGATTCATGGCTACGTCGACGCAGATTGGGCAAATGACACATCGGATCGTAAATCCTACAGTGGATATGTCTTCATAAACGCAGCTGGTCCAATATCCTGGGAGTCCAAAGAGGCAAAGTCTGGTGGCATTATCCAGCACGGAGGCCGAATATGTTGCATTGTCCATTGCAGCAAGAGAAGCAGTATTTATTAAAAAGTTTCTGAAGGAAATGGGTTTTTGATAGATCACTCAATTTTAATTTCTTGCGATAATCAGAGTGCTTTATGTTTAGCTAAGAATCCAGTATTACATAATAGAAGTAAGCATATCGACATAAAGTACCACTATGTTTGGGAACTTTATTCCAAAAGGAAATTGATGTAAAATATATATGTACAAACGACATGTTAGCAGATATTTTAACAAAAAACCTACAGAAAAACAAGCACTTAAAATGTATAACTGAAATGAATTGTTTCTGAATATGTTGTTGAGAAGGAGTATTGAAATACTAAAATATTATGTATGTTAAGTTGGCAACAACTATATGCTGAAATTTGGTCACACTGATCTGAATAAGTTCTTTTTGTTTTTCTGGAAACTTCCTTCTTCTTGTGTTAACTTCCAAACGACTCACAACGGTGTCACGCTTATGTCAAATAAAACAGTTATTAAACTTTAACTAAATCGCCTCGCGTTTTACTCCACCATTTACAATATTGTTGTAATTCTTCTTTATCTTCTTGATCTAAAGTACCGAATAAGTATTTGTAAATATTTCCCATAAAGATAACAAAACCGCGTTTACTACGTTTTACAATTCGAATACCGTTAAAGATTAGGTAGCCGTTTTTGGCCTGGATAGGGGTTACTTCTTGGTATTATGTGTTAATTGTCGATAGGAGGCATAACATGAGTATCGTGCTCGGGAGTAGGCCTGGAATTATCGTTATTATATTTACTTTTATTAATTTTATTTTTCTTTTTGAACTTAGACTTATAGTGTATTATCTTTCTACCTCTATTTATTTCTTCTAAATGTTTAACATCTATTTGTCTTAAATTTCCTGTTTTTTTGAATGGGTTAGTCGTTTTTGCTCTAACTAAAGGAATTCCTTGAAGTTTGTGTCTATGTTTAAGTCGTGTCTATTTTCATTGAGTTTGTCAATTTTGTTTACTTTATTTTATTGAGTGTTATAGGCAGAGGTTCCTGCAAAAATGAAGATGTCTGCTGGGGTTCGAACAGTTGTGTTGTGCTTTGTTTTGTGATTGTAAATGTAAAGTATTTTTTCAAATTTTGTGAATTGGTTTTCAGGTTCGCTTGTTATTATTCTTAATTTTTCATTAACGGTTTTATGAAATCGCTCAATGTCAGAGATTCCATTTTTAATTGTTGTTATAATTGGAGTTACTTCTTCTGATTCTAACCAAAGTTTAAATGCAATGCACATGAATGCGGAGTCTTTGTCGGCTTTTATTTCTATGGGTTTACCCATATCGCTGAATATGCGTAAAATAGCTCTTTTAGTTTCAAGCCAATTTCTACTTTTTACTTCTATAAGGGAGTCGTACTTAGAATAAATGTCAATACATGATAGGAATTTTTTATTGTTTATTAAGTAAAAATCCATGACTATTGTCTTTTGGACTAAAGGCTTCTGGGGTTGTTTCAAGGGTTAATTTTGTGTTTCTATGTACAGTTTTAGCGGTGTTACAGATTTCACATTCGTTTATGATGTTTTGGATAAGTTTTTGATAATCTGGGTAATAGTAAAGTTCTTTGAACTCAAGTGTGAGTTTTTCTATACCAGGCTGTAATAATTCTCTATGTGTTTTGAGAATGATTTCCTTGAATTGGGCGTATGTTTGAATGTCTATTAATTTACTAATAGTTTTCATAGTTTTAGTGACACTGTCGGGACTTATGATTTGAATATACGCATTTTGAATATTTGAAATCCGATCTCATCAGGGAAGTAAATAGCACTTTTCTTAGTGCAAAAGTGTTCTTTGATTAGATCCTTAGCAAGGGTATCAGTCATTTCTTTATAACTGATTTTTATTCTGGTTTTATGGAAATATTTTATTATTTGGACGTCGTTAAAATTGTCTTTTATGAATTCAAATTGTCTGTTATAATAATTAAGAGGTCTTTCTGTTATTGAAATGTGATTTTGGTTGTCTTCTTGTGCACTATGGACAGTAGCTGCTGTGGGAAGGGAAGCTGGGTCATCTTCTCCTAGGAAGTTTTCCTGAATTTTAACTCTAGATAGAGCGTCATGATCTACAGAGCTACATGATTTTCTTTACCGGGTAGATATTGAATATGTCGGAGCACAATTATTATTTTCCATTTCACGCAGCGAGTTTCGAAGGCACCGAAGGTCTACACACAATTAATTTGTGTCACTCACTTCTTCTCCGTGCTAACCTTCGAACACTCTCGGCGACAGCGACCACACGCTGCCGCCGCGCTGAAACGGGAGATGCCAAAGCTACAAAAATACAGCCGACCAATAGCAACGCAGTATGCAATAATGCAATATGATGAAATACCAATGATTTCCCCAAAATGATGAAATTACTATTCTTCTGGAATATTCTAACATATAATGCAATATTATGAAATACCATTGATTTCCCAAAATGATGGAATTACTATTCTTGTGAAATATTCTAGCACATACACTAGCTTACAAAAGTATGCGCCGACACATATTATAATCGTATTCGTTAAGTTTTATCTTCCATCTCTGTAATTTCATATTGGGATCTTTTATGTTGCTTAGCCATACAAGTGGTCTATGATCGCTTAACATGTCGAACTTTCTACCGAATAGGTAGGACCTGAAATATATTGTTGCCCATACTATAGCTAATAGTACTTTTTCTATAGCCGAATAGTTAAGTTCGTGTTCGTTTATAGTTCTGCTTGCATAGCAGATGGGTTTATGCTCTTGGGTAATACAGCATGATGACGTGATGAATACTTTACAGCATGATGACGTGATGAATACTTTACAGCATGATGACGTGATGAATACTTTTAGTTTCTCGAAGGCGGACATGTAATCATTATCTTTTGTGTTAATTACTGCTCCTTTCTTTAATTTAGAGGTCATAGGTTTTGCTATTTTTGCAAATTTGGGAATGAACTTACGGTAGAATCCGCAGTCCAAGGAATGATTTTATTCCTTTTGTGGTTTTAGGAATAGGAAAATTAATAATTGCACTTATTTAGGGTTAGGAGTATTTAGGGTTTGGTTTTACACTGTCTGTTGTAATAATGTGACCGAGAAATTCAGTTTATTTCTTCAGAAATTCACATTTATCAAGGTGCAATTTTAGATTAGCTTATCGTAGCTTATCAAATAACTTTTTTAGTGACATTATATGTTCTTCCAATGAAGTGGAATAAATGATAATATCATCTAAATAAACTAAACAATCTTTATAAATTAAGTCTTCTAAAAGTTTGTTCATGAAGCGTTGAAATGTTGCTGGTGCATTTTTCAGACCAGAAGGCATACGAGTATATTCGTAATATCCCTGTTTTGTTAAAAATGCTGTTTTGGATATTGATTGCTGGTCCATTTGAATTTGATGGAAACCTTTAGCTAGATCAATGGTTGTGATGTATTTGACAGCGTCCAAGCTTGTCTAATATTTCGTCCATTACTGGAATAGGGAATTTGTCGTCAATGGTTATTTCATTGAGACTACGATCTATGACTAATACAAATTTTGGTTTACCAGAAGCATCACTTTTCTTTGGCACAATCCAAAATGGAAAACAATTGGGGGATTTGTGGGAAAGTTGCTCCCTTCCTTCTGTATTTAGATGTTCTAATCTGAATACGTTAGATTCTCTTAACTCGTCATCTAAGGCGTAGTTAGAGGATGTTACTAGAAGAGCTTCTTCTATGTATGGGGTAATAAGAGGGTTTTCCTCAGATTTAGAAGTCTTGGGATCCTCATTGGTAGTCTTGGACTCTTCTGGGTTAGACGATTTGGGGCACTCATTGGAGACCGTTTTTCTGCTTTTTCTGCGTATGTAGAGGGGTTTCCTCTGAATTAGATGATCTGGGACACTCATTGGTAACCTTTGACTCATCTGATTTTAAGTGGGGCTTCCGCTTAATTTTCCGAAGGGTTTTCTCTTTTTTTGGGGTATGTAGAAGGGTTTTCTCTGCGTTAGATGACCTGGGGAGTCCAGCCTTGGACTCATCTGTTTGGATGTGGTCACACTACATTTTAAATGTGTAGCCATTGTTAGTGAATGTTTGTGTTGAATAATTAATTTCAGTGTTAGTTGGTTCTATATAGTTTCTGCCTAATTGTAAGTCATATTTTTCTGAAAAGTTGTGATAATAGAATGTTTGTCTTTCTAACCTTGGATTTGGTTCGCAGGGTCTCGGAGTAGTGCTTGGATTTGACTTAATTGTATTATGCATAGCATTGTTCACGAAATTTTGATAGTTTCCCTTATTCTTAGAGATTTGGGGTTGGATTGTGTTAGGATTGGAATTATTTTGGGGTTTGATTCTGTCATTGAAAGTTATTTCGTATACACCTTCTTGTTATGCTATTTGTTTAAGTTTAGATACTTTCGTAATGTCAAATCTAGCAAGAGTCATAAATAACCAATCGGGCAATTTTCTCATGATTACATCTTTGATTGTATTATTTAATGCATTTGTGTATAATACGGTATTATCAAAGACACTAGAATAACAAGATGCGTAACACCAAACAATTTTTTGGCACGCGATTTTTTGGCCGTGGCTCTAGAGGTGGCTCCAGGCTCTCTCGAGTTTTTGTTCGAGAGAGAAAGAGCGGAGAGCGCTACAGCAAACAGCTCTTTTCTACGCATACAGTGATAGCAGACAACTGTATGTGTGCACATGTATGCTCATGCATTGTAAATTTGACCAAATATGCCCTTCACCTTAGAAGTTCGTTGACTTTAAATCTATATTATTTTTTATCAATTGGCACCATGCGAAGAATTCTTGTTTTGCATTGCCTTAACGTTATTATTATTTAAATAAAGATTATAAATAGTAATAGCCGAATCTATGTACATCACAAAATAAATTTCGAAAATTACTTTATATTAGAATACTTGTCATTAGGGTATTTAGCTTGCGGCGTGACAAAAATTAATAAGGCAATGATTATTGAGTGCTTGTGTCCGCACTTCGTGTCTGAAGATATGACTTTTGCAACAAACTGTTTTCATATTTTTATTTATTTTATTCATTTTAGTTTTCTACTACGTATTATTATTTTTTATGAAATATTATTATTTTTATTATTTATTAATAAAATTATTATTTTTTTATGAAATTAAAAAATAATTATTATTTTTATGAAATATTTATTTCTCAATGTAATGTCTTCTTTTTGGAAAATTTATGTTTCAAATTACAGTAGCTATAATAATTACCTTTGTATTTTCTTTAAATATTTAGTATACTTATTAAGTCATTTGACTTAATATGATGTATGTAAATGAACCATTTTTATTATTTAAAATGTGCATTATATTCAGCTTTCAGTTAATTTTTTTTTTTTGATCTATATTAAT
Source organism: Drosophila simulans (assembly GCF_016746395.2). Taxonomy (NCBI): domain Eukaryota; kingdom Metazoa; phylum Arthropoda; class Insecta; order Diptera; family Drosophilidae; genus Drosophila; species Drosophila simulans. Next base: position 22,181,025 of record NC_052520.2, on the reverse strand, counting down.
TATTATTTTATATCATCATATAGCTACGAAATTGGCCACAACTCCAAATATGTAAATTCGTTTCTTCGATCAGAATTGATTTCGGCCCGAAAATCGTCTTCTAGCACAACACGCACACATATACACGTTCTCGTCTATTGTTTTTACTCACACAAGCAAGCAAATTCTATTTTTAGATTTCTTACGCTCTCAGCGTAAGCGAGCGGAAAGAGAGCAAATTTGGCCTTCACCAAAAAAGTGGCTGCATAGTGCCAAACCAATGTATGGCCGTTACGCATCTTGTTATTCTAGTGTCTTTGGTATTATTGATATCATTTTCTAGCATAAGTTTATTCGGTATTGTGAATGATTTCATTTCTAACTGTTCGACGAACTTACGGATACTTCCGCTGAAGGGTGTGTTGTAAAGACGACGGAGTAATTCTTCACATGGTGTTTGGGTTTTATATTCGCTGATGAGCGCATTCATAAGGGTTGGCCAGGTTGTTGCTCCAGATAACAGGGATACTCGTTGAGGATGTCCTGCAAGTAGCATCTCAATTGCGCTGAAGAATGCATGCCTTTGCCTGGTGTCGGTTGATGAATAGAGCTGAAGTATGAACTCGATCCTTCGGATTCCTTCGGATAAAGGCACTCAGTTCTTGGGTATTACCACTGAATGTTGGTATTTGCCTAATTTGACTTAAGGCTAGATTCAGATAGGATTCCGATAACAGTTTGACTTGGTTGATGAATTCATTTTTATTTTTGTTTTTACACTTTTATTGACCGTATGCAGTAGGTTTGACTATTGCGTTTCAACCACCGATTATACGTAGTTCTTTTGCGGATAAAAAGAGTTAATTGTATTACGATTTTATGTTATCTTTAGCGCCGATTCGCGAGGTTCAATCTTAAAAGATACGCTTGGTCGTACAAGGATCTTTTGTCACTAGATTGATATTTGTAAACAACTTGCACAATTTTTCCTATTTATGCTACCGTCTGCGCCATTTACGAATTCAGACCGAGAGTTTATTAAAAAAAAGAACACAGTTGGGTTTTTATGTTTTATTAAAAGTTTATATTAATTCCAATAAAGGAAGAACTAGAGCCTTTGGATTATCACTTGGTTGGATAATGGACTTCGAAGTTGAAGTGGGCTTAGCCGGGTTATCGCTATTGATAACGTACTTAGAACTGAACTACTGTATGGGGACATGTTTGGGTTTATATAGGCAGATTGGGATAGCTTGAGAGCGAAGTTTAAGAGAATAAAGTTATCAACGTCTATTCTCCCGAGAAGAGAGGTGTCTCTTCTCCCGTTAAGAGAGGAGCTCCCGAAAAATAGGAGTAATTTGAGAATCCTGAGACGATTGTGTGGGCGGAAGTTTTTGTTTCAGTTGGCTCGCCAAGTGATCGAATGTTTAGGGGACGTGGACGTTGGCTCGCCACAGAGTCTAGACTTTGGACTTTTGCATTTTGCTGTGCGTAAATGACAGCTAAGCTTAATCGAAGGGCTCATGATCTTTAATTACGTTTCGTACTTAGACATTAATGTGTGTTTGTGATTGTTTACAATAGTGTGTGTGGTTAGGGAGTTGTGGGTGTAGAATGGATATATATATATATGGATATATATATACTATTCTCGTTGTCTTCGCAACGTTTTCTGACGCGTGAGCGAGACATGTCTGTTCTGCTCAATGATCGATCACTGACTGCCTCAATCTCTCTTCACAAAATCAGAATTAAGCGTATCTGGAAAAATCCCAATTCCAGAAAAGTCAACCACTGGTAGACTAAAGATCCGTCACCTAATTCAAACATTCCTTGCCTAAGCCCTCACCCCATCGTCGCGTTCCCACGTTCAAAGCTCGGACTCGCAATCCCGAAAACAAAAGTATCAGATTTCAATAAACAAAACTATTAGAATCAAATGCACTTGAATCCAAGAGAAATCCAAAGACAATTAAAGTCAGCAACTCCAAAGCTCTTTCTCTTCACTTGATCAGAGCCCTGAAGTCTGAAGTCCATATCAGGAAAGCTCGATACCGAGGCTTGAACGTCTTTCAGTTCAGTTTGAGACCTAATTGTAATCGGTCGGTGTTCTTCAACAAATAAAATATTGTAATCATTCAGTGAAATAAAATTATATTTTTTTTCACATATGAGTATTGCAAACATTTAATTGGAGCAGTCGGTAGGATCATCATAAAATAAAGAGTCCTTTTAGTACGGTACTAATCAACTGAAGGTTATGCTATACAACTAGCTATCTAAGATTAACGAATTAAAACAGTGATTCTAAAAATTATATTTTGAGATCCGCAAAAGAATCTACGTGAAAGTGGAATTTAAATAAAAATTCCGTGTGGTCGGAAACAAAGTTAATCATAACTTTTAATTCCGAAATTTAAAAAACTCAACTTAAAATTTAAAACCAAATAAACCACGTGTACAAAAACAAATACACCATGGCAGTTCCATAACTTTCGGAAACCCATTTAAACCAACTACTAAATCAAATAAAAGAATTAAATTACTATGATGGCACACCTGGCAGACTGTCTGGATTCGTTAATAAAGTGGAACAATTACTCAATCTATACCCAACCCAAGATGCGAGACAAGCACACGTCATATATGGAGCAGTGAAGCGGTTACTAGTGGATTCAGCATTGGAAGTCGTAACCCAGGAAAGAACGACAACATGGCTGGACATGAAGAAAGCACTGGCAATGGCATTCAAGGACCACAGACCATATATAACACTCATAAGGCAATTAGAAGACACATCATACCCAGGAAGCATCTGTAAGTTTATAGAGAAACTAGAAATACAGTATTGGATTATGTTTAATAAGTTAGAATTAGAAAATGATCCCGTTGATAAATCGAATTATACAGAAATGTTAAATAGGACTGTCAAATCCGTAATAGATCGAAAACTGCCGGATAGAATTTATATGTCATTGGCACGTAAAGATATTAACACTATTTATAAATTAAAACAAGCATCAATGGAGCTAGGCCTTTATGATGCTAGTCCAGAAAACTGCTGTCCAAATAGATCAGAAGTGAACAAACGTAGGAACAGGGGAAACTATAATCAAAATAATAATCAAAAATATTACAATAATAAAAATCACAATTATAATTATTATCCTGGCATGAATCAGAACAATAATAAACAACCACCTCAAAATTCGAACCAATTTATACCAAATCAAAACCAGTACTCACCTCGTTTCATACCAAATCATCTAAGATGAGATTATTACACATGTAGAAGGGATTTAACTCAAGCCCAACAAGATAACCTTAATAATCCCACTCGACTTCAAATAATCTTAACAGTCAAAGACCGGTAAAAAGACAACGCGAGAATCAAAGTGGGCAAAGCAGAATGGATATAAATTTTCATCAAGCTGCCTGGGACACTCAAGTGACACAGAAGGACGTAGTCCCTATGTAGAAATAAGTTATCATAATAAAATTTACAAAGGAAGGATCGACACAGGATCATCAATAAACATCATAAGAGAAAATTTTGAAAATATAAAAGAAAACGAAGAGAAAATAACAGTGTACACTATTAAAGGGCCAATTAAACTAAAGAAAAGTATATTAATAAAACCCACTTCAGTCTGTCCGTCTGTTTAGAAATTCTATGTCCACAAATTTTTCGACAATTATGATTTCCTATTAGGCCAAAAATATCTAGAGGATACGAAAGCTAAGATAAATTATGATAATGATACAGTAATTCTAGGTTCAACATTTAAATTTTTGTATGGAGAAAAGAAGGGCGAGAACGCATCCAAATGCCTCATCCCACAGCAAAAGAATGATTCTGCTCTAGTGGAGAAAATCAATCGAAAGATGCAAAAGGTTAAGACCGCACCTAAGGGCCTTAAACCAAAGCATCAACAACAAAAGAAGGAGACCGCATCATAAAATGCCTCATTTCAAATGTTGTTAGTGACGCAGTGGACAATGATGTAACACATCTCGATCCCATGTCCGTTGACGACGATATAGTCAACTTCGCGATTAACAATGAGTTACGCGAATGTAACGAGTATAGACTCGAACATTTAAATGTAGAGGAAGTTGAATACCACGCCAGTAGGTATCACAAGGGGATCAACGCGCCACCAACAGTGGTACGCGCCGTAATTGTGACACACTAATGGAAGTGCAACTACACTCTCCACGCGAGGGCGGCTGGAAACAGGCTCTTAGTTAGGTCATGTCTCTGCTAAGAGTGCTGGCTAATCGTAGTTGGGCTGGAGCTGGTAACTCTCAAAAATTTCCACACCTCCGGTGTGGAACCCGTGCCGAGAGTCTGCCATGCTAGGGGGCCCGGGAAACAACTAGCCCAGTCGATAACGAAGAGTCCGGGCAAGTGGCGTCCGCCCGGTCTAGTTAGCCTTACCCGGGTACTGCGGATATCTGCCCGGCCGGACCTTTTATTTCTCTGCAACTCGTGGGTACTATGAGCAATAGACCGAATAATTTTAAAATACCGCAGGCCTTGACTGCGGGAAATGTCGCAAGACATTACGAGGACCGTCTCCTTGACGGAGAGCGGCCTACTTCGGTGGTAACACCAAAAAATGATCCTAAACGGAGTGCGCCAACGGCACAAGCACGCCCAGTTGCGGGAGGGAAGTATTGGGCAACCACACCGAGTCACTCGAATGTGGTCCAAGCCGGCCAAGCGGGACGGGTTAAAAACCCATTACCGCAACTTTGTCAGCCTGGTGCCCGGGATGACCCTAACCGTAAGGGGCTGAGCGGGGCCAGAACGAAGTGGTATCTTCGTTACCTTCAGCAGGGCAAGTCACCCGCAGAAGCTTTGTCTCTGGCCAAGACACCGCAGCCGCTAGAGCAAAAGCCCAACTCTGCTTTGAAGCGGGCAAACACCATCCTGACGCCTCCGACGGAAACGCCTAAGAGGCAGAAGGTGGAGAAGAGCAGGCCACTGACTGCTCCCTTCGATGGCCCAAGTACCTCAAGGGCTGCAAAGGCAACTGAGGTACGCAAGCCATCATATGCGACCGTAACTGGGGCCATTAAGGTTGCGGTCGTACCAGAGGGGTACCCCAAAGTCATCCTCAGCAGTGAGAACCTCTCACAGCTCGAGGACGCACTACTGGAGGTAATAGTCGTCTCCGGTTGGGATTCTCCAATCAAGTTTGGAGGAATCCCCTTCAGGGTGGGCCACCTGATAGTGGACTGCCGCTACGCAACCACTGCTGAGTGGCTGCAATCAGCAGTCCCCAGCCTCAGTAAGTGGAGCGGTGTCTCCCTAGAGGTAAGGATGGGCGACGACCTGCCATCGTCACACAACATCACCATCTTCTGCCCCAGGACAGGGGACAAAACAACAAAGTGGATCATGGAATTGATCAAGAAACAGAATGACTTGGACACTGAGAACTGGCGTCTCATATCAAGGAAGAATGAGGGTGGTGGCTCGCTCCTCAGCCTTGGCATTGATGACAACTCATGCGCCAAGATTATCTCTAGTGACCACAAGCTGAGCTTCAGGTTTGGAGACATCTCAGTTTGTGGTCTAAAGAAGGCCAAAGCGATCAAATCCGGCACAAGACAGGTCGAGACTCCTCGAAATCCACCAGTCTCCGCGAAGAACGAGAAGCCCAATAAGCTCTCCGAATCCAGCGAGGATCTGGCGGATGATGAGGATCTTGATGCGACCATCATCGAGATGGGGGATCAGACCCCGTTATCCTCTCAGGAGCTAGGCATGGAACTAGACCTGCTGAGTAAGGAAGAAGCGATACCGGTGGATGGTGATCTGGGTATCTCCAGATCAGCAACGCCGACGATGGAGCCGATCATCTAATGGTCGGAAGTACAGGGATAGCTCAGGTGAACATCCATCGCGCCAAGCCGTCCTCGGCTGTGCTGGCAAGGATATTCACCAAACAACATCTTGGGCTAGCCCTGGTACAGAAACCCTGGTATAATCAGGGAATAAAAGGACTGTAGCTAGTGGATGTCAGCATTAGAAGCACTCTGCTTGTAGAGCATCCGCTCCAACGGACGCAGCATGCCTACAGGGCGGGCAGATCAACTGATACTGCCCTATATCACCTGATAAGCCTTATTGAGGATTAACTTACTCATAAGGAAGTGGCGCATGTGCCTTCTTAGACATACAGGATGCATTCGACGATACCTCTCATGAGGCAGTGAACGCATCCCTGGCAAGAAGAGGACTAGATGCAACAACCAGTAGATGGATCAAATCACTACTGGCATCTGGGCGAGCCATGGCCACTATAGGAGGACAGTCGTCCACAGTATCTACCACAAGGGGTTGCCCCTAAGGGGGTGTCCTCTCGCCTCTATTGTGGAGCTTGCTGGTAGACGAGTTGCTGGACAGACCCGCAGAGGTATACTTTGTCAAGGCTATGCTGACGATATTGTCATTATAGCCAGAGGTAAATATGAGGAAACACTCTGCGATATCATTCAACTGGGCCTCAATATGACCAGCGAATGGTGCAAGGAAGTAGGCCTGAGCCTAAATCCTAGCAAAACTGTTATTGTTCCTTTCACAAATAGGTACGAGCTACAGAGAATGAAAGCAATAACCCTGTCAGAATGTCGCATAGAGGCCATCAAAGAAGTTAAGTATCTTGGGATAACACTCGACTCCAAACTTAGCTTCAAAACGCATGTCGATAACACAATTGATAAGTTCACCAGAGCACTTTTCACGTGTAGGAAAATTGCTGGAAAGTCGTGGGGAACCTCACCACGCATAATAAGATGGCTGTACCTCATGGTAGTCAGACCCATACTAACCTATGGGGTAATAGCCTAGGATGATAGAGCACGCCTTAACACCACTAAGGTGACACTTCATAAGCTGCAAAGAATGGCCTGCATATGCATGACAGGAGCAATGCGCACCTGTCCCACTGCAGCCCTAGAAGTACTAATGGAGGTAACGCCGCTTCATATCGTCATTGAAATGAAACGGAAAGCCACCCTAATAAGAATTGAGGGAGCAGGAAATGACTGCAACCTTACAAGAAAGGATGCTGAAAGCCTAAAAAGGGATATCCCTTTGCTGATGCAACCAAGGGATGAGATGCCAGCTGAGCACAGGTTCGCTCAGAACTTCAGCACTCATCTCAGTAATAAAAACAGTTGGACAACCCTGGGGAAAGTACACCCTATGAAACCATAAACAATAAAGTGCTATACAGACGGATCCCTCACCGACGAGGGAATTGGGCTGGGGGTTGTAGGCCCCAGGTTAAAATACTACGAATCAATGGGCAGATACACCAGCATTTTTCAAGCTGAAGTCTGTGCTATTGGACGCTGTGCGGAGTTTAATCTGCAAAGGAACTATCGTGACAAGGACATTGCTATACTGTCTGATAGTCAAGCTGCCATAAAGGCGCTCAGCAAAGCTAAGATAACATCTAAGCTAGTAAATGAAGTGAGGATAGCCCACAATAAGGTGGGTCCCGGGACACAACAACATCACGGGAAATGAGCTAGCGGACAACCTAGTCAGGAAAGGGGCAGAGAACCCTCTAATTGGGCCCGAACCATTCTGTGGTTTTGCTCACCACAGAGTACTGGGCTTACTTAAGTCAACAGAGGAAGAAAAACGTCTGTGCTTCTTGGAACACCTACCAGGACTTAGGCAGTCTAAGATTCTCCTTCGTGAATATAACCACAAAAGATTCAAGACCTTAATGACACGCGGGAAAAACACCGTGCGCATTTTAACTGGCCTTCTTACGGGGCACTGCCGACTTCGCAGTCATTTGCATAATATTGGCATTGCAGACAGTGAACTCTGTCGCTTGTGTTGCATGAAGGAGGAGAGCTCTGCACATATTATATGTGACTGCACGGCGCTTTCCATCAGGAGGAACAGACTCCTGGGCATGTATGTAGTCCCACGGGAAACAATTGCAGCCCTGAACCCCAATAAAATTCTGGCTTTTATACAGTGCATTGGACTTCAGGGAGATGTTTGAGTCAATAGATCCTACTGGGTCGCAGTACACATAGAAACCCACTTAATAATAATAATAATAAATGTTTAAAGAAGGTCCTATACGAATATAGAGAGGGTACAGAGAGGGCGAAAATTTGACCTTCACAAGTACTATTAAACATGTCATCCAGACTCAACATGAAGATCCAATATACCTTAAACCCTACAAGTACCCCCAAAGCGTTGACCAAGAAGTCAACAAAGAAATCAAGGAAATGATAGAACAAGGGATCGTTCGCAAATCAAAATCCCCTTACTGTTCTCCTATTTGGGTTGTCCCCAAGAAGGCAGACGCCTCTGGGAAACAAAAATTCAGGTTGGTAGTCGATTACAGGAATCTAAATTACAGGAATCTAATGAAAAATTTCCCATTCCCCGAATGGATGAGATATTGGACAAATTGGGTAGATGCCAATATTTTACAACAATAGATCTAGCTAAAGGTTTTCACCAAATCTAGATGGATGAAAATTTTATTGCAAAAACTGATTTTTCCACTAAGCATGGGCATTACGAATACACTCGTATGCCCTTTGGTCTAAAAAATGCTCCAACTACTTTTCAGAGATGTATGAATAATCTTCTGGAAGATTTGATCTACAAAGATTGTTTAGTCTATTTAGACGATATTATTGTTTATTCCACCTCATTGGATGAGCACATTTTATCTCTAAAGAAAGTCTTTGAGAAACTGAGAGAAGCCAACTTAAAATTGCAGCTAGATAAATGTGAATTCATGAAGAAAGAAACCGAATTCCTAGGACACATTGTCACAACAAACGGCATCAAACCAAACCAAAACAAAACTAAAGCAATCACAAATTTTCCATTACCTAAGACACCTAAGCAGATAAAATCATTTTTGGGATTATGTGGGTTCTATCGCAAGTTCATTCCTAAATTTGCCCAATTAGTTAAACCCATGACCCTCAAACTAATGAAAGGTGCCGTAATAGATATGAAATGCAAAGACTACATCGAATCATTTGAAAGACTAAAGGTTTTGATAACGTCAGACCCGATATTAATCTACCCTGATTTTTCAAAGCCCTTTTCTCTAACAACTGACGCAAGTAATGTAGCTATTGGTGCAGCGCTACACAGAACCATAAGCCCGTTTGTTATGCCAGCAGAACGGCGAACGAACACGAAATCAACTATGCTACTATTGAAAAAGAATTGTTAGCTATAGTTTGGGCGACAAAATATTTCAGGTCATACCCTTTCGGCTGACCATTTGAAATAATGAGTGATCACAAGCCATTGGTATGGCTCAATAATATCAAAGAACCGAATATAAAATTACAAAGGTGGAAAATCAAACTTAATGAATTTGATTATAAAATAAAATATCTTCCAGGCAAAGAAAATTTTGTCGCGGATGCTCTTTCCCGCACAAAGATAGAAGTCATGGTTGGCGAAGTCGCAAACAGCGCAGACGCAACATAGTGCCAATGAAGATAATTTGAATTATATATCCATAACGGAGAGTCCAATCAATTTCTTCTCTATACAAATAGAGATAGAAAAAAGGCGACAGTGACACAACAAGTGTAAGTCACTTCTTTCAAAAATTAAAGATTAAAATAATTAAGGAATATGTGTGCACCAAGAAAATTGCAATTTACTTCCCTAATGATGAAGATTGTTTTCTGATTTTCCAAAACTATTGAGATGTACCACCAAGCTAATTGACATACTAACTTCTGCGAATTTAAGGACTTAATCCTAAAGAAACATAAGGAACTTTTACATCCAGGTATAGAAAAAACCGTTAATTGATTTAAAGAAAACTACTATTACCCCGATAGTCAACAGCTAATTCAAAATATTATCAATGAATGTGAAATCTGTAATCTGGCAAAAACAGAACATCGAGACACAAAATTGATTTACGAAAAAACACCCGAAGTATTTAACACAAGGGAAAAACGTGATAGATTTTTATCTCACGGGAAACCAAATCTTCCTATCTTGTATTGATATTTATTCGAAATTTGCCTCACTAGTAGAAGTAAAAATTAGAGATTGGCTAGAAGCGAAAAGAGCCATTAAAAAATAAAATATAAATATATATTAAATATTCAATGATATGGGAAAGCCACAGAAAATTAAAGCGGACAAAGATTCAGCTTTTATGTGCATGGCTTTGCAAAACTGGTTAAGATTCAAAGGTGTTGAAATTTCAGTAACATCTAGTAAAAATGGTGTATCTGATATATAAAGATTTCACAAGACCGTAAAAGAAAAACTAAGAATCATTGGAAACGAACAAAATATTGAAGATATGTGTACAAAATTTAAAACAATTCTATACGTATATAATCACAAAACCAAACATAATAGTACTAAACGATATCCAGCGGACATTTTTCTATATGCAGGTAGTCCAGACTTTAACGTACAACAAAACAAAATCGATAAGATCGAATATCTTATATACACTTATTCGGTACATTAGATGAAGACGACAGGGAAAATTAATAACATGTCGGAAGACTCCATGAAAACCCATGATCTAAACATGATTGTCGACATAATCGACATAATTAATAAGCTCAAGCTAGAAAATGAACAAAACCAACAAAATGCGTTACTGATATTCAACCTACAGCAGTTTACAGAATACATAGAAGATATACAGTTAGGTATGCAATTAACTAGACTAGGAATTATTTGAAACACGTAAATTCGGAGAAAATGCTAAAGATAAAAACATCAACTTGGCTCAAGACAGACACTAACGAAATTTTGATTATTTCCCACGTTCCTAGCGAGGTCACTGAAGTTCCGATACATTCCTGAAACAGTTGTCAACCAAGATTGTACAAACAATAAAATATTAATCTCAGGAAACAACATCATTAAAATTAAAAATTGTACCATGCGAATATATGAGTTTCTAATTTCTAATAATCAAGCAGATTTTACACAAACAATTTATATCACCAACAATGTTACACGTTGAGAAACAATAAATCACTTACAAACAAGAGAAATGATAAAATCCCATGTAAAACACTATAACTTTTTTCAAATTATATGCATTACAACATTTGTCATCATGATAATTAGCTTGACTCTGTATTTAGCATATAAGCTTAAAAATATACCTAAGAAAAGTATTGTCAAATATTGTAAACAAAAAGAAGAACATCCGCACCTTGAAACTAATGTCAATGAAAATATTCAACTAGGAAACAATATTATGCTATATCCATATTTAACGACCTGAGGACAGGCCAAATTCAAAGGTTGGGGGAGTGACATATTCATAAGTCCCTAAGACTTAAGAACATGCCTAAACACTAATACACATACAACATGTTCACCCAAATACACCCTAAACTACCCCGGATGTACGTAATAGATTCCAGATAAGAATAAGATTGTCATATGATCCTCAAGACTGGGTTGAGTGGAAAAATACCAACTCCAGATAAGTCACCCACTGGTAGACTAAAGATCCGTCACCTAATTCAAACATTCCTTACCTAAGCCCTCACCCCATCGTCGCGTTCCCACGTTCAAAGCTCGGACTCGCAATCCCGAAAACAAAAGTATCAGATTTCAATAAACAAAACTATAAGAATCAAATGCACTTGAATCCAAGAGAAATCCAAAGACAATTAAAGTCAGCAACTCCAAAGCTCTTTCTCTTCACTTGATCAGAGCCCTGAAGTCTGAAGTCCATATCAGGAAAGCTCGATACCGAGGCTTGAACGTCAATCAAATCAGAATAATTAGATGAGTTCAGTTTGAGACCTAATTGTAATCCTTCTTTGGAGTGCTGACGTGGATTACCCAGTAGCCCAGGCAATAAGGATAACATTCACCCAGCCAGGAGGAGTGACCGCAACAATTTTATGTTAATTAAACGCAAAACGAAGAACAGCCATATTGCCGAAAAGAAGAAGGAAAAAGTAGAAGTAGAACGCCGTGAACTAACGGCACTACAGAAGAGAAACACCGATAACAGTTAACAGTGCAATCCAAAACGGTTAAACGACGAAGTGACCGCACACGTAATGTAAAATCTAAAAAGTAAAAGCAAAAGTAAAGGCAAAAGTAAACGCAAGAATAAAGACGACGAACGGCGGAGAACGGCTGCGTGAGCCAAAGCGCAGACAATAAGGAAAAAAAAGCAGTAGCAGCAGCAGCCCGCTAAAAGAAAGAGGAACAAGAACACGTCGACGACGAAGAAGCTGAAGAAGCAGAGAGACGACAAGAACCTGGAAAAATACACAGGAAAAAATATCAATGTTTAAATACGCTCGAAGTCGGTAGACAAAAAGTGAGCTAGCGACAAACTCCGAACTCAGAAGACCACCTTACCCAGCGCAACAACAACAACAGCGACATCATCAACAACATCATCAATTTAAAATTCAGGCATCCACCCATAATAAAACATAAGTATGTCGGAGCGCGACTCTTCGCATTCCAGGACTTCCTTCTGTGATTTCATATTCTGATGAAATTGTAATATTGCGGTAAAATTCTGTCGAGCGCTGCGGCAGGGGCACGAACAGCCTCTGCAGGTGAGTGAGGTCCGATCGTGTTGTCATAAATAGTGTGCTAGAGAGAGATGACAAGTAGTGCACGCCAGTGTGTATAGACATAAGATAATATGTATGGCTGCTTCCGGGCCTACCTACTCCGGTTCCGTCACGTAGAGTCAGCTCGATGCTTGTTCTGCGTCGACGGTGAGGAAACAGCAGAACATGTGTTAATGCACTGCTCCAGGTTCACGGCGGAGAGGGAGCAGCTAAAGACGCTGTCAGGTACCCCGTTCAGACCTAGTGGCTTGTTCGCGGCTATGCTGGCGAACAGCGGGGCTTGGGAGCTGGGACACAGCCTTATCATTAATATGATGAAGCGTGTCCGATCAGACGAGATGGCCAACAGAGTGGATGCCTAAGCCCAAACTGGCGCCCTGGGTGACGGCGGGCGAAGAATTCTACTCCAGAGTTCCCGGCTCGTCGTAAAAAATCAACTAAAGGAAGGAGGAGCCGCCAAGGACTACACTGAAGGCAGGGAGTGCGACCTGGCCTCACATCCTGCTCACCGAAGTCATACCTTGACTGGCAGTCCCGGTGAGCGAGTAAGGACTGAAGAGCACGCGGAGGTTTTTGTTTTAGTACGTAGGCATAATTCCAATAGGGCTTATGAATCGTGCATGCCACCTACGAACAGTAGGTGGTATCTTTAGAAGATTTTAATTTTCCTACCGTAAGTCGAATAAAAAAAAAAAAAACATAAGATAATATGATAAAGTAAGAAGTATGATAATGTAAGAAGATCCCTTCAGTGAAGTTTGACGGGTAGAGTTGATCGGAACTTGCTGCGCGGCCGCACCAAATCACAAAGTGAATAAATGAAATGGATGAGACTCCTCTATTTGGCGACAAGTATAACAAAAAAATAAAGTATATTATTATTATTATTATATTATTATTATTATATTATTATTATTATTATTATTATTATATTATTATTATTATATTAATTTTATTATATTATTATTATATCATTATTATTATATTATTATTATATCATTATTATTTATATTATATTTTCAAACCAGTTCCTAGAGATCTTCTGAAAGAAACAGTTTCCTTTTCTCGTACACTGTTCTCAAAGCAAAATAGCCGCTGCGAGCTAAACGAAAAGAAACGAAAAAGAAATAAGCAAACACATACACACGATTTCCATATTTTCTTCTCACCACAACTTTGGTTAAGTTCGAATTGGTTTAGGTTTAGGCTTGTTTTGTGCAGGTGTTGTTCGAATTAAAAGCCAACATGGCAAACCCTAATAATATAATAAGACCATCAGCTTTCAGTTCAAATGAGGGACCGGTACCGTCAGAAAGACCCGACCTGCCTGAATAGCATCGCGTAGACATGAGTGTCGAACAGTTGACAGGATTAATTGGCCAAACGGTGTCCCAAGTTTTACCTGTACTGATAAAAGAAATAAATAACTCTTGACTTTACTGACGTGAGCGATCAGGTCGTCGAGCCCGAATACAGAAATAATTTGGTGGACTTCGACAGGGTACCTGATATCGTAAAATCGATCAGGGAATTCTCTGGAAATCCAGCAGAATTTGGGTCTTGAGAAAAGAGCGTTGATAGAATCCTGGAGACTTATACCCCATTTGTGGGTACTCCAAAATATTATGGTATACTTCATACCATAAGTATTAAAATTGTTGGAAGTGCTGATGTGTCACTCGAGTCCTACAGCATTCCGCTGGACTGGAAGGCCATGTCGAGATGTCTCACTCTACATTACGCAGATAAACGGGACATAACTACCTTGGAATACCAAATGTCAACATTGTTTCAAGGCCACCAGCAGTCGGTGGAAGACTTCCACCAGGACGACTACAAAAATCTTTCTCTTATTCTAAATAAGGTCGGCTGCATGCAAATGAGCCGAGAATCCGAGCAGTTTGTTACAAAAATGTACAGAGAAAAAGCTCTGGATACTTTTATTAGAGGCCTTCGAGGAGATTTACCTCGCCTATTGGCAATAAAAGAGTCAACTGATCTCCCATCAGCTTTACATTATTGCCTTAAACATGAAAATCAAACTTTCAGGTCAAACCATGCGGCAAATAAGGGTCAACAGTCGAGTTTCAGAGGTAACAAAAAACAAATACCGGGACCCCGCCAAGCCGTCGAATGCCTTTGGCCATCGACAGCCTCCACCGGTCTCTCCACGAAATCTCATGAGGAGACCACCACAATATCTAGGCCAGCCATCCGCGGCGCCAATACAATATGTGTCTAACTTCGGTAATGCACCGTTCATTCCACCCCGACAAAACTATCAACAGCAATGGCAACAATATAAGGCCCCACCCCGTCCCTTTGCGACCAAACCACAACCAAGACCAGAACCAATGGACTTGGACCGCAGTGTACAGACCCGAAACGTTAATTATAGAAATAGAACACACTCGGACATAAACAAACGACAAAGGAACTACAACATCCAAACAATGGACATGGGACAGCCAAGTATTGAAATAACTGGGTCCAGTTCAAGCATGACAGGCTATCAACGGCCAATGCAAGAATGTGAAACCCAGAACGATAAAAAACGGCACCCTAAATGAATACTGTTATGGGCAAATAGACAATTTGGACAGCGAACAACGAGACCACGTGTTGCATTTTTTACAGTAGAAGACTCCTCACTATCATACTTCGAATGTAGAGTGGGGAGTGGAAAGGTTTTAAGAGTTTTGATTGACACAAGCTCTAACAAAAATTACATCTAGCCCATTTTGGTGTCGAACGCGATACCAAATAACAAGCCTTACATAGCTGATACTCCAAGAGGGGATGTAAAAATATCGCATTACAAAAGAGAAAACCTTTTCGATTTCGAAATAAAATTCTTTTTATTACCATCGCTGAAGACTTTTGACGCCATACTTGGCAAAGATACAATGAAGGGAATGGGAGCGCAAATTAACTTAAAGAACCTAACCATGACACTGGAAAACGGGAAGAGAGTCGTTCTCAAAGAAAAACAGCTCGAGGCTGTTAGCACAATTAGTCCCAGAATAAGACACTTTAAGGTAGAACAGAGAAAGAAATTAAATAAAATAATTGATTCTTATCCAGGTCTCTTCGCAAACCCCAATCAAAAACTACTTACACAACAAGTGTAATGCCAAGAATCCGAACTATATCAGATACACCGGTGTACTCAAAATTCTATCAGTACCAGTCTCTTAAAGACGAGGTACACAAACAAATATCAGAACTTTTACACGATGGCATCATTCGACCCTCAAGGTCACCATACAATAGTACGAAAAAAAAACTCGACTCCTCTGGAAAAAAAAATACAGGGTGATAATTGACTACCGGAAACTTAGTATGGTAACGGTAGCGGACATATACACTATTCCTGACATTTCTGAAGTGTTGGCCTAATTGAGAGACAACAAGATTTTCTCAGTGCTCGATCTGAAAAGTGGGTTTCATCAGATTCTTTTAAAGGAATCTGATATTGAAAAGACCGCCTTCTCCATCAATAATGGAAAATACGAGTTTACACGACTCCCATTCGGTCTGAAAAATGCACCGTCAATTTTTCAGCGCGCACTTGACGATATCCTTCACGAACATATCGGTAAGATATGTTTTATTTATATTGACGACATCATTATCTTTAGTAAAGATGATGAAACACACTACCAGAACCTAACACCATTTCTTTCTCTTCAGCAAGTCAACATGAAATGTCAGTTGGATAAGTGCAAGTTCATGAAGAGAAAAGTGGAGTTCCTAGGCTTCATTGTGTCCGACAAGGGCATTGAAACCAGCCCAACCAAGGAACAGGCAATCTCAGACTTTCCAATTCCAAGAACACTCAAAGAACTGAGATCATTCTTGGGATTATCCGGATATTACAAGAGATTTATTCCTAACTACGCTAAGTTAGCAAAACCACTTAGCTCGCTATCGAGAACAGTCTCGAAGGCGGAAGAAAATTATGCCACAAATGAGAAGGAAATGTTAGCCATTATCTGGGCTCTAAAAAACTAAACATTTTCTTTTACAGCAAAGCAAAGGTGTAAGTCTTTACTGACCATTAGCCTCTGACCAAAGACACTAGAATAACAATATGTATTATTGTTATGCGTAACGCCATACGATTTTTTGGCACGCGATTTTTTGGCCGTGACTCTAGAGGTGGCTCCAGGCTCTCTCGAGTTTTTGTTCGAGAGAGAAAGAGCGGAGAGCGCTACAGCAAACAGCTCTTTTCTACGCATACAGTGGTAGCAGACAACTGTATGTGTGCAAGTTATCCAACCCATGAACATAGCTCCCTTCCACAGTTTATAAACAAATTTCAATTCTCAATCTCGTCGGCATATCCTTTGTCTTTGTTTTTGTCATTGCCTTTGCCAGCACTCAGCTACCCGCTAATATAAGCAACCCAAACTTAACGTAAACACAGCTTCCGCTTGGAGACCAAACCACGGCCAACTTATTGCGCATCAATCAAAAACTGCATCGATCAGCATAATTGAATTTCACAATGCAGTGGAATAATTTCAGCATAAAGCTTTTATCGAAAGTTCGGTAATTTTCCAAAAGAAAAGCTTCTGGCCGAGGTTGATTGGATTAGGACTTAGAATTTGAAGATCAGTCTGAATCGGGACGAGATCGTCTACAGCCACCAAAAAGTGTCTCGTAATAGTATAAGTGAAAAGGTTTATCACCGAATAAAAGTTAAATAATAAAAAATAAAATTTATTTTTTTAAATAAATAAAGAGTAACAATTTTAATTGGCGCCCAGTCTGGGGCAGCGTATTTAAAAGTTCTAAATAAATATTAACGATAATAAGTTAAATATAAAACGGAACTCGCGCCGCCAACAATCCATATTTTTAGTGGAAAAATTAAAACATCCACAACAATCCAACGACATCTAACTACTGTGACAGTGATCGTGGAAAAACTTAATTGGAAATCAATTAATGCAATAATCCAATCAAGAATTTAATATAAAAAGGTGGACTGAATACTTAATACAAATTACGAGAACACAATAATAAAAAATCAGACCTCAACTACGAACCCAAAGAAATTCAAACAAAATTTAAAAAAAAAGGCTATATACAAAATTGAAGGAAGACCACAATGAATAATAATCAAGACGACCCAATTGAAGGAAGACTCCAACAAAGAATTATTAAGACCAACCAATTGAAGGAAGACCCTTACCCTTCCCCAACTACGCTGAAGGAAGAACTCCCACTGAAAGTATCGTGAGCAGATAAAAACAACACTAAGTCTTTAAATAAAATTTAAAAAAAACTAAGATTACGATACAGAGAATACTACATTAAAATTAAATATTACAATTTAAATTTAACAATGGCAACCGGAGGTTCAGTATCAACCCTTTCTGCGTGCGGGATATCCAGCGCCAGCAATCTGACAATGGAATTAATAAACCGATTAATAAATGTACAATTGAGTGAAGTAACCATAAAAATTGAAGGGATAGAAGGGCAGTTAACCGCTAACAAAAATGAGGTGGAAGACTATAAGATCCAAAAAAGAGGTAGTTAAATCCTTACCAAAGTTCACAGGTGAAATAACCCAAATTGTAGGCTGGAGAGAAGCGGCGGAAACCGCAATGAGTCTATATAAAATTGAAAGTGAACAATATTTTATCGCTTTAACAATTTTACGTAATAAAATCATGGGAGCAGCACACGATGCTCTAACCAACCATGGTACCGTTTTAAACTTTCAAGCAATTCTTTCCAGATTGGAGTTTATTTGTAACAATAAAAGACCAATCCATATACTCGAATCAGAATTAAGCATCTTAAGACAGGGACGCATGACCATTACAGAATTCTACAACGAAGTAAACAAGAAAATGACGTTACTCATAAATAAAACTATAAAAACTTATGGAAAGGACAGCCTTATAACCAAGGAAACAAATAAAACAATTGGGAGCAACGCTCTAAGAATTTTTATTTCTGGATTAAACGGTTCAATCTCAGAAACACTCTTCTCTCTTAACCCACCAGACTTGCCAAATGCTTTGGCAAAGTGTCAGGAATTAGAGTCTAACAACTTTAGAGCTCAATTTGCAAATAGGTATAATTGATTTAGGAATGAAAATAAAAATCAAGGAAACAACCTTAGACTTGCCTCTAGACAGATTAATAATACACCAAATAGGATAAATAATAATTGGCCGCAAAACGGGAACTTGGGAGCGAATAACAATTGGAATTTTAATAATATTTCCAAAGTTCAACCACCACCAGAACCAATGGAAGTAGACGGCTCCATAAGAGTTCAAAATCGTCCACATAAAAATTATAATCATCCTAGAAATAATAACAACCAGTGGAATTATAATAATAACCGACACAATTTTAATAATAATTTCCAAAGAAATAATTATAACCAATACCCAGCGCAAAAACACAACACAAGCGCAGGTCATGTAAATCAGTTCGAAACACACCCCCCGATAAAACGGGAATCAACGGAAACAGTCAACCAGCCAGATCAAAAAACAATGAGGGTAAATAATATCAACGAGGGCCATTTTTTAGATCAGCACCTTACAGAGGAATGCCTCATATAACAAGGGTAGACAGAAAAACTAAAAGACAACTCAAAATATTAATAGATACAGGAGCCACCGCGTGCTATATAAAAAAGGGTATTTATGAGAATAAACTCTTTTATAATTATCAATACACAAAATAGTATCTACAGTTCATATATATTCAATCATAAAATATTATAATTTGATAAATATATTTGGGGAACAACATTTATTCTATGAAATTGAGGGTTTAGAATCTGATCTATTAATTGGATTCAATTTGTTAAGAAAGATTGGAGCTAAATTAGATATCGAGAAAGGAATCATGGAGTATAAGGGAAATAAAGAGAAACTCGAATATTTTGACGAGGATAAAAATGATTTGTGTTTAATTGAGGAACAAAATATTCTTCCATTAAAAGAATATATTATTTAAAAATATTTAGATGAGCAAAAGGTATATCAAACCGAAACGGTAATTGCTGAAGGCAGTTTATATAGCTTGGGATCAATGAATCCTGAGCACGACGACGTTGAATTATCCGTCATTAATAAAACTAATAGTTCGGGATCTGAAAATCCTGAGCACGCCAGCGTAGATTTATCCGCTAATAAACAATATATCAGTTTGGGATTGAACAATCCTGAACAAGACGACGATGTTAATTCCGTCAGTCATAAATCGAATAGTTTAGAATCCACAATCACCGAGCACGCAGTCGTTGTGTTTTCCGACAAAGAAAAAATTCATAACATAAATATAATTTCAAATCAAATAAAAGATTTTGAAAATAAAGTTATGAAAAAAATTGAAAAAGAGCATTCTAAAATAAATACGCAAATTCCTCTTCGTACCTATATTCGAGGAGAAATAAATACAGTCAATGACAGAGCAATTTATAGCAAACAATATCCTTATGCTATGTCGGTCTCAGATTTCGTTAATAATGAAATCGATAGAATGCTAAAAGAACAAATTATAAGACCAAGTAGAAGCCCCTACAATTCACCAGTCTTAGTAGTGCCCAAAAAAGGTCAAAACGAAGATGGATCTCCAAAACATCGACTAGTTATTGACTATTAAAAATTAAATGAAAGCACAATACCTGACAGATACCCGATGCAAGATCCGTCTGTAATATTATCTAACTTAGGGAAGTCAATATATATATATATATATATATATATATATAAAATTCTCTATAATAACGGAAAATTTGAATTCTTACGTATGCCATTTGGGTTAACAAACGCCCCTAGAATATTTCAAAGAGCAATGGATGACATATTGAGAGAACAAGTCGGAAAAACTTATCATGTTTATATGGATGATATAATAATCTTTTCTAATACAATTGAACAACATTATACTGATTTAATTCAAATAATTAATATTTTACAACAAGCAAATATGAAAATTTCTCTATAAAAATCTAAATTCTTTAAATTAGAAACAGCATTTCTAGGTTATATAGTATCTCACAATGTAATTAAAACAGATCCTGAGAAAATCTCCACAATTATGAAGTATCCTATGCAAAACATTAGAGAGCTTCGAAGTTTTCTAGGCCTCACCGGCTACTACCGTAAATTTGTCCGAAATTATGCAAAAATTGCCAAACCTTTAACCAAATACCTAGGAGGAGATAATGGAAAAATTTCTAGGATGATGTCTACAAAAATTACGATATAGTTAGACGACCCAGCTGTTAAAGCTTTTAAAGAACTTAAAGATAATTAAATAGCACAAGTGGAATTAGTTCAACCAGATTATAACAAACATTTACTTTAACGACAGACGCATCAGAAGTAGCAATCGGAGCAGTTTTATCACAGGATAATAAACCAATTACTTTCATATCCAAAACCTGAAATAAAACCGAACAACTTTATGCCACAAATAAAAAAGAATTGTTGGCAATAGATTGGGCTCTTAAAAATCTCAGGAATTACTTATATGGTGTAATTGGTATAGAAATTCAAACAGACCATCAATCTTTATCTTTCACAATCTCAGATAAAAACCCGAACGTAGAAATGAAAAGATGGTACTCCTTTATAGAAAGTTTCACCCCGAAAATAATATATAAACCCGGAACAACTAATGTCGTAGCTGACGCATTATTTCGAATAAAAATAAATAATATTACTAACAGCGACTTAGAACAATCAAACTCAGATAAAAATACACAGCATTCTGATGAAAGTAGTTTTAAAAATTTAATACAAGAGACCCGAAACTGTTAAATCAGTTTCAACAACAACTGTTATTAACAAAGGGGAGATATACAATACATGAGTCATTGAATGTTTTTGATAAGATACGACATATAATTGAATATGATACGCCAGAAAACCTAATAGAAATATTAAGGGAGTATCTAAAACCAAACATAACGGTAGGAATTCATTGCACTTTAGAAGATCTTTATCATATTCAATTACCATTAAAAACTAACTTTACCAACAAATTTCTTTATACTAAAATATTTCTACAAGACGTGGAAAGTAATGAAGATAAGGCTATCATAATAGAAGAAATTTTTATTGGCCAAATTTATATATCAAACTAAAGGAATATATAAAAAATTGCACAATTTGCAACGAAAATAAATACAACCGGCATCCTATTAAAGTCCCTATTGGGAAAGCTCCTATTCCAACTAAAGAAGAAGAGAATTTACACATCGACATTTATTACGCACAAAGTCTTATTTTCTTAACCTGTATTGACGCATATTCAAAATTCCTGGTTGTAACAGAAATTCAAAATAAACTAAACATCGAGAATAAAGTAATGGAATTACTCCAACATTTTTCCCATGCCAAAGTAATTATGACTGATAATGAACTCTACATTTCGCCGACCCCAGACTCAGTACCTCGAACGGACAAGTAGAAAGGGCACATTCAACATTAACAGAATTAGCTAGTTGTATAAAGGAAGAATTTAATCTCACTGACTATTCAGAAATAATTATTAGAGCCGCAAAAGAATTCAATCAAAGCATTCATTCTACAACAAACCAAAAACCTTTTGATATTCTTTATAATAAAATTGATCACGAAAACATTTCAAGAATTCTAAGAACACACAAGAAAAAGTGTTAGTAACACACAATGAAGGTCGTAAAGAAAAAGAATATCATGTAGGTCAAGTTGTTTATGAGAAGAAACACGGAGAAAGAAAAAAGCTAAAAAATAGATACAAAAAACAGGATGTTAAGGAAAACTTACCTAACAAAGTTATAATCAATAATAGAAACAGGACTATTCACAAAGATAACATTAAGTTTTAACAAATACCATATTTTTTTTTTTAAATTACAGAAAATGCATTTCTTATTACTTCTAATAATATTCGTAATGATAACCACTTCAGAAATAATTGATTACTCCAATCACGAATTCTTCCTGTTAAAGGACAAAAAGGATGTCCTTACCTATGAATCATATGCCGACTTATTCCACGTAACTAACTTAAGTTTTTATAAAGAAATAATCAATATAGAATCAGGATATGTAAGAAAAGATAAAAATATACGGACACAATGGGAAATTACTTATGAAATACAGATAATAGAATTAATTTTGTCACAACTGATACCAACTAGATCAAAAAGGGGAATAAATGAGTTAGGCACTGTTTGGAAATGGTTAGCTGGAACTCCGGATCACGATGATTTTATTAAAATACAGAATAAAATAAATTATTTAATTGAAAACAATAACCAACAATTTATTATTAATTCCAAATTGTTTAAAGAGATCACTTTCCGATCATTTTAAAAACATTTTTATTGATCAAGAATTGCCATTACGAAAACATCGTTTACGTTTATTAACATTTGACTTACAAAACATTATTGATACTATCAAACTGGCCAAAATTGATTTATTCAACACAAAATTTTAAATAATGAAGACATTAAAGAAATATTAGATCACGAACTGTACTTATTGCAGACTTAATGGACATCGCCATATTCAAAATTGTATTGCATAGAGAACTCTTAATAATTTATATAAAATACACCGTTATAAGAAACAGATGCGAAATTTACTATGCCAGATCCATTTCACATAATGATGGAAAATTACTTATAAGTAATCAGGTCGCAAAGTGCGAAAATACCTTTTATGAAATATCTAATTTTAAGAACGAACTTTTTAACAACTATTGTATTATAAGTAAAGATAAGACTTGCTTTACCCGCTTACTAAATGGAGAAAAATCAATTTGCACTAAAATTCTAGAAAAAAATAAGAATATAGATATCATTCAAGAAGGTGCCATTCTAATAAATGGAATTAATATTGTGAACGATTCTCATTTAAACGGGTCATATTTAATAACATTTAACAACACAACTACAATAAATAATATTTCATACACCAATTCAGAAATCAAAATACTTGAGTACATAACTACCAACCACTTTAAAAACATAGAAATATCAGAATATATAAAATCCAACAATTCAGAACATTCTCTTGACAACATTAATATCTTAAACCCATTTATTGAAATTCACAACTGATAAATTTCAATTTCATTTATATTATTAATTTTAATCATTTTGTATTTCATTACTATATTAATAATAAAATTCAGATATTATATATTTGTAACCAAACAAAAACGGCCAGAACCAGAAAAACCAAATAATGATGTAGAATTTTTAACAGAATTAAATGAGCGTTTGAACGAAATTAATAATGAAGCGGGACGCGTCATTTTAGAAGGGGGAGAGTTATCCAACCCATGAACATAGCTCCCTTCCACAGTTTATAAACAAATTTCAATTCTCAATCTCGTCGGCATTTCCTTTGTCTTTGTTTTTGTCATTGCCTTTGCCAGCACTCAGCTACCCGCTAATATAAGCAACCCAAACTTAACGTAAACACAGCTTCCGCTTGGAGACCAAACCACGGCCAACTTATTGCGCATCAATCAAAAACTGCATCGATCAGCATAATTGAATTTCACAATGCAGTGGAATAATTTCAGCATAAAGCTTTTATCGAAAGTTCGGTAATTTTCCAAAAGAAAAGCTTCTGGCCGAGGTTGATTGGATTAGGACTTAGAATTTGAAGATAAGTCTGAATCGGGACGAGATTGTCAACAGCTCGAAACTAAAGATAAGCTACCAACAAGTGTCTCGTAATAGTATACGTGAAAAGGTTTATCACCGAATAAAAGTTAAATAATAAAAAATAACATTTTTTTTTTTAAATAAATAAAGAGTAACAATTTTAATTTGCACACGTATGTTCATGCATTGTAAATTTGACAAAATATGCCCTTCACCTTAGAAGTTCGTTGACTTTAAATCTATATTATTTTTTATCAATTCTTGTTTTGCATTGCCTTAACGTTATTATTATTTATTATTTAAATAAAGCTTATAAATAGTAATAGCCGAATCTACGTACATCACAAAATAAATTTCGAAAATTACTTTATATTAGAATACTTGTCATTAGGGTATTTAGCTTGCGGCGTGACAAAAATTAATAAGGCAATGATTATTGAGTGCTTGTGTCCGCACTTCGAGTCTGAAGATATGACTTTTGCAACAAACTGTTTTCATATTTTAATTTATTTTATTCATTTTAATTTTCTACTACGTATTATTATTTTTTATGAATTATTTTTATGAAATATTATTATTTTTATTATTTATTAATAAAATTATTATTTTTATGAAATATTTATTTCTCAATGTAATGTCTTCTTTTTGGAAAATTTATGTTTCAAATTACAGTAGTTATAATAATTTCCTTTGTATTTGCTTTAATTATTTAGTATACTTATTAAGTCATTTGCCTTAATATGATGTATGTAAATGAACCATTTTTATTATTTAAAATGCGCATTATATTCAGCTTTCAGATATATATTTTTTTTTTTGGTCTTTTCCAAATTAATATTTTTAAAAAGCGCGCACTTTTGGGTGGGAAGAATAGCGCGCCATAATTATATTTCTACGAAATTGGCCACAACTCCAAATATGTAAATTCGTTTCTTCGATCAGAATTGATTTCGGCACGAAAATCGTCTTCTAGCACAACACGCACACATATACGCGTTCTCGTCTCTTGTTTTTACTCACATAAGCAAGCAAAATCTATTTTTAGATTTCTTACGCTCTCAGCGTCAGCGAGCGGAAAGAGAGCAAATTTGGCCTTCACGAAAAAGCTAGCTGCATAGTGCCAAACCAATGTATGGCCGTTACGCATCTTGTTATTATAGTGTCTTTGCTCTGACCCATTCTCTCAGTAGTTGGAATGGCAATGCGAGGATTAAAAGAAGGAAAGCATACCTTGAGGAATATTACGAGATATTACGAGATTTTCTAAACCAGGCAGAGAAAATACTGTAGCCGACGCTCTGTTCAGAGGACCGACAGATTAACACAGTAGCCTCAACAATGCACAGCTCCGACAGTTCGAGCAATGGGCTGATACGTAGCATTGAAGCCCCGACAAATGCATTTAAAAATCAAATTTTCTTCAGGAAGTCCGAGTCAGAGAAATACTCATTTAGCATTCCATTCCCGACATTCCAAAGGCATTTAGTAGATCGCAAATTGTTCACATTCGATAGTCTCTTGTCAGATTTGAAAGAATATCTCAACCCATCTCATTAATGGAATTTTCACATCTGAGGATGGAATGGGGAAAATACAAATTCTCTACCCCATCCATTTTCAGGGTTTCAAGATTAGATTCTGTCAAACTTAAGCCAAAGACTTTGTTAACGAAGCCGAACAAGAGGAAGAAATACTTAGGACACAGAACAGAGCACACAGAAATGCTGTAGAAAAAAAAGCTCAGTTGTCCGAAAGAATATACTTTCCTAAAATGAGGAAAAAAGTTTCGGCTACCGTGAGTCAGTGTTTGGTGTACCCCGGACAAATTATTCATATTGACATTTACTCGACAGAACGACATCTGGTGCTCACGGCGATTGATACATTTTCCAAATTGGCCATGGGAAGAGTTATCAAATCCAAAGCTGTAGAAGACGTTAGGAAAGCCTTAAAAGATATCGTGTTTTATTATGTAGTGCCCAAATTAATAGCAATGGACAATGAAGAGTCCCTCAACTCAGCCTCTATCGTGTTGACAGACCAGATGGGTATTGAGCTCTATAAAGCACCTCCGTATAAGAGTACGGTAAATGGACAGATAGAAAGATTTCACTCCACACTCTCTGAAATAATGAGATGTTTGAAAGGAGATGGAACACATTGGTGCTTCGAGGAACTTCTCGATAGAGCCATCTATAAATATAACTACACTGTCCATTCTGTCACAAAAAAACTACCTCTAGAGGTGTAGGATAGCTACTGTAGCTCCAGAAAAATACGAACAAGCTAGACTGGACAATATAGACCGACATAAGAAAAAACAGGAAACTGACATAGAATACCACAACTGGACAAGAAAGCCCATAAAGACCTATATCAGGGAAAGTAGTACATAAAAGTAACATTAGATCATGATTTCTTTCAGGATAATTACTGTGGCCACATCAATAGACAAGTAGAACATAGAATGAACATACTGACTAACGTAACCACGAGAACACAGAATTCAATTTGAAATGATTCGACTTTGAAAGAAGAGTTGGGTATAGGTTTGCAGAATTAGATTGGGCACGTGAAAGAAGAGATAGCGTTGTGAATGCGTTTCTGCTGAGCGAGTTTAAATTGAATGAGATCAGTAGCCTACTTGAAAACAATAATATGCCGATTTCTGCCTTGACGGTCAAATAAATGTTAAAACTTTGACACGTTGTCGCTTTACACAACGGAACTACAATTTGTATGCCATTAAAATCTCCATATTGAATCAGTTAATTCCTTATTTCTTATATTTTAAAACATGATCAGTAAAGGAAACTAATAATAATAAATAAATAATAATTTAATTTGAATAATAATAAAATTTACCAATTAAAGACGAAATGTACGAAATCAATGCCTTCTGCAAAGGTTCCAATGGTCTAAAAATATGTAGATATAAATTCATTAGTAATTTAGTAAAAACCAGAACTTTTAATAGAAAGCAATCAAGGTGTTAATGCAGAACACATACCGGCAATAGAGAAGATAGACGACGGGCTGATATGGCTCAACGACTTCAATGGCAGGGTGGACTGGAACATCGAGAGACGATTGAACGGCACTTACGTTCCTGAACGAGACCCAACAAAACCTGCATCACCACTGATACAGTGACTCCATACGAGAAGCACTCGAGCTGCAACTTCATCCGAATAACACATCCGAGTAGCACAAACCTCGAACGCACGCAACAATAAACACCTGGCATTCAAACCATTAATGCGGTGCCCAAACCACCACGAATCACCCCACAAACGATGCGACTCAACAACATCCCGTCCTTATGATGACCGCTCGAGGACAAGCGTCAATTAAGAGGGGAGGAGTTATTGCCCTACAATAGGTTCTCTCACATCTTGTGTTCCTACATTGTTCTGGGTGTAACATAAGTGCCCAGAATGCTAACCAGAGGTCAGCATAATCTCCGCTGCCATCAACGACAACGAACGGTTAAGCGCGACATCAACACTTCTCCGCTGCGACGCTGCCGACGACTTCACTTGATTGCTAGGGACTTAGGGAAACATTTTGTATGTTAGTTTTAGTTTCAAATGATCAATTACAATAAACGGTCGCTAGCGATCTACAAAATAAAAACAAATTAACTGTAATAAATAACTTATATATTCATGTGTCAACTTTGCTTATCTTTTTTACAATCGATATATTTTTGTAATAGTGCTAACCAAAAGGTGTTAGGCAGTGCATATCTTTGGTAACAATTAAATGTTTAATGATTAATACTTTTCATAAATAAAGAGAACTTTTTGGCAGCGAGTATCAGCCTTGTTTTTGATGCACATAGACAAGAGCCCTCAAAGCGACGTTTGCAGTCGTGAATAGCCAATAACTTTTGTTAACATGTGCATATTTGCCCGGTGGCCCGGTGGCAATTGTTGTTAACTTACATATATAGCTTTTGTTTTCTAGCCTTTAAATATATTAATACAGATGGCACTAGCCAACAATATATTTATCAATGAAGATATGATATTAATTCCTATATAAAAAGATGAGTAGGTAAACAATCTTAAAGGGGGGTGCCGACGCGAGAAGTGGTGTAGGTCCACTACGTGGGATGACATAATCTTTGATGGATATCCGCCACGATCCATTTGGCACACCGACGTGTGAAGGGGTGGGAAACATTGCCCTTTTATTTTGGAGAGGTGAGAGGCTTACCAAGATCCCATGACCCGAATACGACGAGCTTACGCTAGCAGCCTGGTGCCTGAACACCGGATGCCTCGAGATATCTGCCACTCAGTTCAAAAACAATGCGGAGAGTCAGCTCTGACGCAAGATAAAGGCCATACGCAGAGATAATGCTCGTAAGTTTGTTTTTAGGCCTTTTGACATTTTGCTTCATGAAAATAGAATCGTAAGTCAGTTGACGGTCCCCTTAAGTCCGCAATAAAACGGAGTGGCAGAGCCAGGACAACGCTCTGAAGCTCAATAAGGGAATATACGGACTCAAACTCGCAGGTCAAGAGTGGAAAGCCACTTTAGATAAGGCACTTCGAGAGATCGCATTCGTGCCCTGCCACTACAAATCATGTTTGCACAAACAGGACATTAACGGTAAATTGAGTCCCAGAGCAGACTGGTCCACAGGTATAACATAGGTCAAAGATTTGAATGCGTGGACAATGTTCAGATGAGCATGTTTTTGAGTATCAGGCAAGTGTACACAAATTGTACAGCAAGGATATGCGGCAGTGACACGGATTGGAGCTGTGCAGGTCCAAAGCGATACCCTTAGACGCAGGATTTCAGGTTAGTTGTAACAAGCAGCATTGTGTTACTCAGGATCGTTGATGGTTGATGGGCAGGTGATGTTAGTCACCGACGTTCGTACACATGATTTGTTTTCTTCTGTAGGGAGGCCCTATCCCTTGGAAGTCGGAAAAACAAAGCAGTATTGCCTCCGCTATAAAAGAGCCGATACATCTGTGGCGTTTAATCATCGAGATCGGTTGTGGAAGGAAGAACACCCCAATAGTCATCAATGGAGACAATATTAGCGGCAGTAAACCAGTTTACAATGCACGGTCAAAGCATATTCGTATCAGGTATTATTTCATTGGGGAAGTTATCCAAAAAGGCGATGTTGAATTAAAAAATATATTCCAACTAACGATAAAATAGCCGATAAGTTAACAAAGTATTTGTTAAAACTGAAACGTGAGAAGTTGATTATGTTATAAACAATTATGTTTTAAAAAATTAAATGAAAAATTGTAACATTGAGGAGGGGCGTTGAAACTAGGCCAATATTACCATTTATGAGCGTCTGTAAACAGGATGTACGCGTATCATATGTGGAGCGAACTGAGAGACAGTGAGAACTGTAAGTTTAGTATTTTGTGATTACTGGAGTCCAACCGAATTCACGCAACCCATTACCCGTTACTCAGCTTAGAGAAATCTTGAAATATATTTCATGATAATCAATGTCAATTGATACTATTGATACTTTTGTGCGGCTGTGCGCACTATGGTGAGCATGGCTAAAACGTGTTTGGCATATCTATATAAAACCCTTTACTCTACTAGTAAAATGTGTAAATATCAAAAGTAAACGTGTGTGGCGGCTTGTGGCTGAGCCCAAAATGTTTCTGGCATATCAAGAAAAACGAGAAGGAATGCTATAGTCCCTATGCCGGCGATATTTCATAATTTTTTCTGGGATTTGGATAGATATTGAGGAATAAAATGTGAAAAATTTGAAAACTTGTTCAAAAGTGACCGGTTTGGCGGCTTTAAGGCGTTAGAGTAGGCGTGGCAACTTATTGTTTGGAAATTCAATATAAATTTATAAGTCTAATAAAATGATGAAAACATATCCATCAACTTGGGAGGTTTTAGGGCGTTAGAGTGGGCGTGGCAAAAAGTTATTTTTACAATAGATAGAAATTTACATTTTTACAGAATATCTAGAATATATTCATTTATTCTGCTTGTTTCATACTTTTCATCGAATCTAGTATACCCTTTTACTCTGCGAGTAACGGATATAATTACCACTTTTAATTCGAACTCTGCGCAATGTCATGTTACAGAATCACAATCTAGCTATAATCTGCACATAATATTATAATGCAGAATAAAAAAACTTTTTGAATATTATATAGAGATTATTATAAACCGAAAAGGACAATTACGGAGATAAGGAAACAATTAAATTTCTCCAAGTGCTCGGTGCATGGAGGGTTACAAATTTTGAAGAAAACAGAACATTCTAAATAATATTACGACTGAGGGAAGCTCGTCAAAATTGTTTGGACTTGTCGTCGGAAATATTTAAGAAAATCGACTTCTGAGTGCTTGAAGAAGATTGTCAAAACATCGATTTTGGACGCGGCTACACTTTGAAAATATTAATAAAGTTTCCATAAAGTATGTTTTCTGATCACCAATGAATTATATCCAATAAATTATTTTACTCAAAGGGCAAGGAAAGTCCCTTCCTTACAATTCGAACCAACAGCGTTTGCAACTGACTCTTGAAAGGATGTCTTGCACTGACTCACTCAAAAAAAATTAATAGGACTGTAATCCTATGTGTTTATGCTAACATAAAAACTATGTGTTCACAATATAAAATTGAGAATATAAAACTCATCTTTCCATCTTATAAGAATTATCAGAATTCGAATTTTAAGATATTAATGGTACAATTTCTAAAAAAAAAATCAGTACTCTAACAGTGTAGAAAAAATGTCAGACTCAGTTACTATCTGAGGGAGAAGGAGGGATAAGTCTTGTGGACAGAATGTACCGAAAATAATATATTTCAGGCAATAGGAATCACATTAGGAACTACTAAGGGCCTGCAGTTAATTTAATACAACCAGTGAAACAGCACAGGAGTACAAAATGTGTACACATTTGAGGCAACCGTGAAGGCATTTGAAAAGAAAATTAATTAGCTTCTTGGGTCACATCCACAGGCAAACTTCTTTGCCCGAATTCGACGGGAGTCAAGGGAATTGAAGACACAATAAATTGGGGGCAACGCAGATGCGGTCCTATCCCCTTATTTCTAATTTTCAATTGACTAAAGAAATTTGATGGAGTAGTGCGGCTGGACTTTGTAAAGAAGGTAAATGCAAATATTATTTTCGTAAAGAATTCTATAGAAAATGAAAATGATAATTGTATCACTTTAATGGCCGTGGCAACCGGGACCGGTACATTCGCAGACCCTTATCAAGCCATTACTAAATAAAATCGCTAAATAAACATAATACGTGTCATCAAGAATGATATACACCGCGTTTAAAAAGTTTATAAGAAGCCGGCATTAGGCTGTCTCAAGAAAAGTCAATCGAGGCCTTCCAATCACCTACGTTGATTGACGGCCTTAGATCATTTCTGGGTGCCTTATTAAACGCTATACCACACGCTTACAGCGTAAGAGGACCTAATTCTATCGTAACCAGGTACATACTAACAAACTAATACATAACAAAGGACGCTTCCGCGCTGTTGCAGATGGAAAATCGCACAATAACATCAATCTCCATGACCATCCGGGACAACAAAAAACATTTTGCCAATAATGAGCGTGAAGCAAACAAATTAAACAATCATACCGACCATCAGCCTTAGTAAAGCGATAGAAATCTTTTATTGATGATAACGCAAACATTTTCTGCAAAGCAGGCAAACAAATATTGTCGCCGATACACTCTTAAGATAGAATGTGAATTACGACAACTCCAAAAATAACATTGCCATCATTCATAGTGAGAATTTTCTCACGTACACTATAGAGTCAGTAAATAACCCTTTTAATAGTTTCTGTAATCCAAAATAATCAAAGAAGCAGACTTCTACGAAAATTTTTATCCGCGCTAAATAAATTTCTAACGATTTGGCAAAAAACGTTCTGTCACGCCCACAAACCGCCCAGAACTGCCACGCCAACACTTTTGAAAAATATTTTGTTATATCTTGATGTATCAGTAATGCAAATTTCTATCGATATGCCAGAAAACTTTTTGCCGCGCCCACTCTAACGCCCTAATGCCAACTATAGCATTCTCTTGCTTTGTGTTGATTTACATGCTCTCGTCAGCAGAAGCTGCTGGAGATCCCGCGAAGTAGCATCGTACTTTATTCGTATTCGTATACTTAATGATACATAAAGATGAAGTGTGTTTAACATGACAGGGATTCAGGTCGGAAACAAGATAAAATCAGTACTGTTGACTGCTATGTTTGCCCACATAGCGCTCGTGGGCATTTCCAATCACTTAGGAATGAAATTGAGTGATTAGCCAAAGACAGAACCTTTTTAAGCCAAATAATCGTCTTTAGTGCACCGACTTAAGACAATTAAAGATGTGCCTACTCCAGATGGATGTGTGCATATCCTACATTAATTAATTACAAATAAATTTGCAAGGCAACAGATGTGATAAAACAGAAACGTCACCTTGGGCTCAGTACTTCGACACCTAGTCAGGTTCATGATATAAAACATGCTTGCACGAGCAGGATTAAAGTGCAAATTTTTACTTAAAGCGACAAACAGAAATTCAAATATTTAGGCAAATGCTTTAATTTCGACCATACCATTTACATTTTTGTAGGTAAGCCTCATTGTAAATGTAAATAAGTTCATCCGCACAACTGTCATCATTAATTTTTCGTACGTAGAAAATATAAAGATATTTTTATTCTAAGCTTAAACCATGTGGCGTATCCTCACTTCAGCGACATACTGTACATATTTAAAATGTATTTTTATTATATTATATTTTATTTAATTAACTGGAATTTATTTAATCTGTTTCAACTTTAGCTTAAATTGTTTCGTATGTTTATGTGTACATCACTATATATATTCCAACACTCTTCACACTTTCATAAGATGCACGCGCAGCAACAAGACACAACCTCCTTTGCAATCCACAACACACATCAATACTAATCACAACCGTATTTGTTTGGAAAACAGTTTCAAATCACCTATCTATACATTATGAATATGAGTTTAAAATCGTCGGATTTTGTGAATACTAACCGAGAAGGAAATAATGTGCTTATAGTTGAATTTCGCATGCATTTTAAGCGTGCACTATATAAATTCTACATGAATTCAGTTCTAAGCCATTTCTTTGGCATAAATGCGCCTACAACAAATTTTTATATGTATATAACCTCCCGCGTGAAATGCAGTCAATGTAATGTACGTTAGCACTTGTTTAAGTAACTTTCCAAGAACATTAACCCTTAAATAAACGTGTTTCTTATTAAAATTATTAAAATCATTATTAATAGATAATTTTTCATTAATATTGGTACCATAATCATAGGCTTCGAATAAGTAATATAGTAATTCAATTAATATTTTAACAATGGTCATGTCACTACAAATTTTAAATAAAAATTGTTGTACTTACATGAATATATATGAACCAATTATATAATTTACGACAATAAAACTCAAAATTCACTTAAAACAACACGGCACATGCGAAGATTAGACTTTGTGATCCCTTGAACAGTGAGGAGACTACGTATGTAGAAAACATTGATGACTTGTGTGGAGGCTGGAAGGTAGCGGCATAGGCACTGGAAGGTGAATAGTTTGGGGTTAATTAAATTGTTATTATTTTGATTAAATAAATTTTCTTCTAGTTGTTCATTTCATCCAAGGAACTTATTCAAAACAAGAGAGAATGGTATAGTCGATTTCCCCGACTATTAGCTAGTGTGAATGCAAACTTGAAATTTCATAATTTTTCTGGAATATCGATAGATATTGTTGAATAAAATGAGAAAAAATTTAAAAATTGTTCAAAAGTGTGGGCGTGTACGGTTTGGGGGCTTTAGGGCGTTAGAGTGGGCATGGCAAAAAGTTTTTTGGCAAATGTGGGCGTGGCAGTTTTGGGCGGTTTTTTGGCGTTCGAGTGGGTGTGGCAAACATATTTTTTGTAAATCGATATAAATTTACAAGACTGATAAAACTGTGAGTAAATGCAAAGTAAAGGGTATAATAAATAATCCAAAAATAAATGTTAAAATTTAATTTTTTGAAGACATATTTGCTTTTAATTAACGCACGGGAATTTTTATATCATTACTATTTAATCCCAATTGTACTGAATACTTACTCACACGAATTCTAATTGTTTAGACCTGTACATAACCTTATTTTAGAAATATATTTTTTGAATCATGTTCCGTCTTTTTCTCACTCTGCTAACTCACTAAACAATCTTACGGAAACTTTTCGCAAGTCCACAAAAAAATCATTTATTTTAGTTGTTTTGCATCAATTTTACATGCAAAAGACCTTTTTATAAAACTTACGTTTCTAAGCTTTGAGTCTTTTTATTCTATTTAGTCATAACACATTGTCTTGAATTCCGATCAGATTTGGGTAAAATGCCCGTGGGTTGTCAAAGAACGAAGAAAGAACAAAGTTTTTTTACCCAAAATCCAACTAGAATTCGTACAGCTGTGTTCATAAAAATAGCAGTGCTTGGGACCTGCGAGTTTGAGATAAAAAATACTATTATTTACAGTTTTAATAGGCAATTTTTTTTATGATATCATTAGGTATTTAATTCACAATTTAACAAATGTTTAAAATTCATTTCTTCAATAGTTCCGAAAGCATAGATTAAAACTACATAATAGGCAGAAATTCTGGTGTTCACTGAAATAGCAGTGCTATAAGAAAATATTAACAAAATTCAACTTGATTTAGAACGAACTTAGTGTTTTTTTTTAATGTGTTAATTGGGTTCTAATACTTGGTTGGATAGCCTTTGTTAGCCAGAACAGACTTACACCTACACGGCATGGAGTTCACCAGGTCCTGGCAACGTTTGGGGGCAACTTTTGCCCATGCATCCTGCACAACTTGCCAAAGCTGAGCCTTAGACGACGGAGAGTTCCTTGACACATATGTATTGTTTAATGTCTCCCCACAGGTTTTCAATCGGATTTAAATGATGATGAAGATGGTGATTGCTGCGGTATTACCTCTATTCTATTTTGGGTGAACCAGTTCTCAGCCGATTTTCTTGTGTTTCGGATCATTCGGATTTCGGATTTTAAGTCCCCCATTAGGCTGAGCCTTAGACGACGGAGAGTTCCTTGACACATATGTATTGTTTAATGTCTCCCCACAGGTTTTCAATCGGATTTAAATGATGATGAAGATGGTGATTGCTGCGGTATTACCTCTATTCTATTTTGGGTGAACCAGTTCTCAGCCGATTTTCTTGTGTTTCGGATCATTCGGATTTCGGATTTTAAGTCCCCCATTATAAAAAGTCTTGAGTGGGTGTTATGGGTGGTACTCCGTGTTTAGAGGTCGTCGGATATACCAGTTCCATCAAATAGCTCTATTTTTAACCCGTCAGTCAAGGATGTTACGCCATTTGGAGACTGGCCAGTTTAGGTAGGTTTTAGCGAAGCTTAACTTTGCCTTAATATACCTTCCTCGCACTTAAATTTTGATTCAGTAGTCGTCGAATTGTAACGTCACTGATTCCAAGGTTCAGCTTAGACTTTATGTCCCTAAAGGATACAAAAGGATCGATTTTGCTGTAACGAACTATACGTCGATCCTCTATGTCAGTCGTTTTACGTATGGTACCACGGTTTTCGGGCTACCATTCATATTTAATGGCATACCATTTTGACAGAACATTAAAGGGTTTTTTGAATGTCCTTATTAAACGTGTTTACAGCGCAGAGGTTTATTGGTAACTGAATTCAAATTATGTATACTTGCTGCACACAGGCAGCGTCAAAATATGCGAACAAAGAGTGATCCCCGATTAGTAGCGAAAACACTCAAAAAGGAATTAACCGTTGCTCGCAGGCGAGCACACAAGTAATTGAGTGATTCTTACATACATACATCGTTGTTCATTATACATATATTTTCATTATATATTCAACAGTCCCTATATGTTTTTCTTTTTTTTTTCTTAGCTTAAGAAATAAAATTCGTTTCTCCTAGGACTGGAGTTGGACTAGGACAGCACTACTGTCCTCTACCAACTAAAATTTATTTTTTTTAATTTATTGTACTTTTAAATATACGAATTAACTTAACCAAACACACTTTTAGAAAATATTGATTATTTCGAGACGTTACGTTATGAACAGCCTACAAGTTGTAAATTTGCTGAAGAATGTAAATAAAAAAAGGTTAACAAAAAAAACTAACGGATTTTCTTTTTTTTTCCTATCTACACATTCTATTTTACAAAAATAAGTTGAATAAAAAGTCGATTTCGAAAATAACTTTGTTTTTTATTAGTTTCCCTTACACTGCTATTTCGTTGAACACAGCTGTATGTACTATAAAACAAGTAATCGTTATTATACCCGTTACTCGTGGAGTAAAGAGGCATTCGAGATTTATTGAAAGGTATGTATGTAACATGTAGAAGGAAGCGTTTTCAACCACAATAGGATCATTTAGAATGACCCCGCCTGTTTATGTAAACGTCGCGATCTCAGCAACTATATAAGCTAGAATGTTGAAAGTAACCATACAGATTACAGATACATAAACGGAGAGCAAGTTTGTTGCCATGTTGCCACGCCCACTCTAACGCACACAAGCCGCTAAAAAATGTTTTGATCATTTTTCATATTTTTATTTGTCTTGTAAAATATTATCGATTTGCCAAAATCCTTTTTGCCACGCCGTCATAAACCGCCCAAAACTGCCACGCCAATACTTTTGGAAAATGATTTGATTTTTCTTCGGTTTATTGTTTGTCTTGCCAAAGTGAGTGAATTTATGAAGAATTTTGAATTGAATCAATTTCCGGAGATAAGTAATAAAACTCAAATTCATATCTCAGCATCGACCAAGTT
Organism: Drosophila simulans; assembly: GCF_016746395.2. Taxonomy (NCBI): domain Eukaryota; kingdom Metazoa; phylum Arthropoda; class Insecta; order Diptera; family Drosophilidae; genus Drosophila; species Drosophila simulans. Next base: position 22,143,875 of record NC_052520.2, on the reverse strand, counting down.
ACCCACTATATTCTCAACCCTTCCAACCTAATTTAAATCAATACACGCAACCATTTAGAGCCACCTATACACTGCAGGTGACTGACAACCAACCTATGTGACACTCACCTAAATATTAAAAAAAAAAAATCCTTTCCCACAACATCCCGACAAAACCCAAAATCCCCAAACAACACATTTTAGAGGAAATACATACCCTCAACTACAACAACCATCTACATTTAAAAATACTAACTTCCCTATTACCAAACGACTAAAACCATCGGACAGTAAAAAAACCAAAATGTCTATTGGCGAAATGGATTCGAACAATTTCAACCTAATTATTTTGAACAACAGTATTATGACCACAATCAATACAATCCGTGCCAAAATCATGGATGGATCATCAGCAACCCGCCAAAATTAATGACGAAAAAAATCAAATAACTCTGAACCAAACTAAACAACAAGAATACACAGAAAAAGCATACAAAGGTTGCACATACTTAAATGCCTTATAGACACAGGATCCACAATATATATGATCATTAAAAATTTTTTTGTCTTCCTATTCAAAATACTAGATGTGAAGTTTTAACATCAAATAGTCCTTATTACGTTAAAAAGCATGATCTTACCCAGCAATAGTATTTTAAAATTAAATCAACCATTTTCTGTACACAGTTTTTCTTATAATTACTAATTGGAGGCAAATTGTTGAAAAATTCACAATCAGTTATAAATTACAAAAATAGTACCGTTACCTTTTTATTAAAACACACAAATTAATTACTTCAGAATCGGAAAGAAACCAAAATTTGTATATCCAAAAGCCACCAGAACCAATTGAACACTCAAGTCGGGAATCAATAAAAAAAATATATATTTCTCACAGTTTCGAGTAGATCATCTAAATCAGGAGGATTTTAGGCTTATTAAATAAATTTAAAAATATTCAATATAAAGAAAGAGACAAATTAATATTTCCAAATTCCATTTAACATGTACTAAATACAACACATAACTCCCCAATTTATTCAAAACAGTGAAAGAAAAAAACAGTAAAAATCAGGGAAATGCTGAATCAGGGATTAATTAGGGAAAGTAATTCACCATACAATAGTCATACTTGGGCATTACCCAAAACACTGATGCTTCTGGTAAAATCAAGTATAGAGTAGTTATTGATTATAGAAAACTCAATTAAATAACTATCCCTGCCAGATATCCAATACCAAACATGGACCAAATCCTTGGTAAATTAAGAAAATGTCAATATTTGTCAAAAGGATTTCATCAAATATAAATGCAACCAGAATCAATATCCAAAACTGTTTTTCCACCAAAAGCGGTAATTACGAATACCTTACAATGCCATTTGGCCTTAGGAATGCACCCGCTACTTTTTAAAGGTTCATGAATAATATCCTTAGACCGTTGCTTAACAAACACTGTTTAGTATATCTGGATGATGTAATATTTTTTTCAACATCCCATTAGTTTTTTCAAAGCTTGCAGAAGCAAATTTAAAATGGGAGCTAGATAAATGAATTCTTAAAAAAAGAAGCTAGTTTTCTTGGTCACATCGTAGTCCCAAATGGCATAAAACCAAGCCCTCTTAAAGTTAAAGCCAAAGAAAGTAAAAGAGATCTGAGTTTTTTGTGGATTAACCGGTTATTATCGTAAATTTATCCCAAATTACGCAGACATAGCAAAATCCAGGCAAACAGTAAATGACCAACTTGTTTAAAGAAAATCACTTATTTCCAAATTGCCAACTACTAATTCAGAATATTATCAACGAATGCACCAAATGTAATTTGGCTAAAACAGAACATAGAAACACCAAAATTATTTTTTTTTTATTTTAAATTCGATACACTTGAGCAATTTAAAACAAAGGCCTTGATAGAATGCAGGATAGGTAAGTCCAAATTACTAAAGGCAGCCAGAGACGGAGCTTTCTCCGGCTTGACTCTAAAGCGATGGCTTGAAGCAGAAGGAATCGAATTGCCACTCAATACGGCAAATCCGGCAGACATCGAAAGACTACATAAACCACTAAAAAAAAAAAATCCATATAATCACTTCATCTGATGACGAAGAAATAAAATTAAGCTAGATAGAAACACATAAAACCATAAAAATAAACTTGACACTACTGGACAAACACCTGCTCAAATTTTCTTATACGCTGGGCATCCATATAACGATGTTGTTTCAAATATTAACAACTTGCCACAGTCTACAAATTCAAATAACAAACCCAGATTTCGACCTTGGCTACTTACTTATCTTAAGCAATCCAAATACCAGTAGCATATGAACATCACTGTCTAAGTATTAATTTAACGGATATCAATGTCATCACTAATTCTTTTGGTAACAAAATCACTGACCAGCCCTCAAAGAATTAAATGGTTTAACTATTCATCGGCAAAACAGGCAGGCCCGTGGACGGACTATTTGACATAATAGGTTCATATTTCAAATTTCTTTTTAAAACAAGTGGCATACTTGATGAAAATGATAGGGCAAAATTAAAAAAAAATAGATGTAATTGCAGAAAATTCAATCCAACTTCATAAACTAAATGATGTCGTAAGTTTCGCGAACGAAGGACTGCAGAAGCTTACTCTTACTATGAAAATAACCGTAATAGTATTGACTCAATCGTTTATGATCTTATGCAATTTTTTGAATACGTAGAAGACATTGGAATGGACATGCAACTTTGATGTTTCGGAATTTTAACCTAAAATCACTCAATTACGACAAGATGGAAATCATTAACAACCAAATAATGGGTATCAGTTAGATAATTCAGATCAACAAACATATTCTGAAGATGAGAATAAGATTTTTAATCAAGACAAAAAATAAGTTAATAATGAATTCATTAAAAATATAATAAGGCGTAAGAATCCAATTTTTTATTTTATGCCAACTCCCTCAGAGGAAATTATCCAATACGTTGAACCAAATACACTACAATCTCTCGCTCCAGAAATAATATAAACAAAAGGGCAGTATTACAAAGATTTTTGTCACTAACATTTAGTCTTAAGCTGAGATCAATTGAATAAAGACGCGAAAACTATTTCTCCGATAATTTTTTATTTCTTATTATATATATTGTTTGGTCTGCTCCTAACCTCGGTGCTACAGAATTAAACCATGTTTGGGAACTTAACAGTCCACCAGGCATTCCGGAGTCAGGATATTGATTATAATTGATTATAATAGCATATTGATTATAATAATATAATAATAATAATAATAATTGATTCAACAACTTCTTTTAAAATTAGGAAAAGGTATGTTCTAAATAAAAGCAATGTGTTTGTGACCCGTATTTTTATTTTTAGTAAAAAAAAGTGTTCTAAGTTCGTTCTTTTACCAGGTATGGCATTATGCTTGATACTAACATATTTGGTCTATAACCAACCTTGTTCACTCTTGTTCAAGCTGATTTTAGCATTTATGTAAAGTTTTTTGTAACTTACAGAAAGTTTTTTTGACTTACAGAAAAATTGAAACCATGTCATTACAACAGAACTTATTTCGAGAACAAAAAAAGCAGAAATGGCTTGGATGAGCCGCTGTTGATATGCAATGTACCATCAAATTAAGATCTGGGTCGGCCCAAGAAGGATTTTGGTGACCTGTGCAACAAAGTTTAAGCCAGAAAAGTATCTAACAGGTGCACTCCCTGATTTTTGAAAATCAATTTGCGGAAAACAATAATCGCATAAGTGCAACCGCAATACATAAATGTGGCTGTGATGGAAGCAGTGGACACGCTACCTGTCTAAATATGTGTTTAGACATGATAAGTAGGCAAACTATAAATATGTTCTATTTATGGGCTGCAATTTACATGTCACTGGACAGCATAAGTGGCAACTACAGATAAGTACGATTGCAGCGGCCTATTGCCGGAGTCTCAAGAGATATGACCACGCGGGAGGTGAAAGATTTAAGAATAAAACTCAGCTGCATTTACCAATGCAGACGGCGGCGTATTACAAGCGCTGCATTATATAATTAGATGATAAGAACCTATGTAAGAATGAATAAAGGGCGAAGCACTCGCTGCAGCTAGTCAGCTAGATTCAAACGCCCGAATTGAACTCATTAAGTGTACGCACAAGTTTATAGTGTGAACATTTTGGTCCTTCGAGAAATTCTGTTGTTTTCCCCCACCAGTGGTAAGAAACACAGAAGAAAAAACCAGCGCTTTAAAGTAAAAAGAGCAAGGTTATTCGAGTGATTCTGTTGTTTCCCCACCAGTGGTAAGAAACACAGAATAAAAGACCACGCCTTAAAGTACTAGGATTATAAGGTGAAACATTGTGTTCTTGCTTTTCCTTAGCTAATCAATCAGCTGTGAGTCGAGGCAGAGCTAGGTCAACTGGGTGACCAATCAAAAAATCCTCCAACGGATCACGCCAAAGAATAGAAGCAGAAAGCACAAAAAAGTCACAGTGATTGTTTTCCCAAGATGTTGTCGGAAAGATCTGTGAAATTGATGCAAGAACAAGGAGAGCTGCAGAACAAAATACTGCAAGCCATCAAGGAAAAGGCATCTAAACCAGCAATATAAGTATTGGTAGTCCGATTTACTACTAACAACAATGCGCTGGTAAAATTGGCAGTTAGCGATCATCAATATTTTAATTATAAAATATTTATTAAAAGTATGGATGCTATCAAGGCCTACAAGGAGTCACTATTAAGGGTAGAGACACTTGATAATAAATATACCAAGCGGATCAAAATTATCTGATACCGCATCAGCTTGGAGCTCCAGTCCAGTTGATAATCTGGTTCAACTGGTGGATAGAAGAGCGGACAGGGTGAGGCAACAGATGAGCCTAATCTAAGAAACCCTAGATAGTTCAAGTAGGATTGAACTAGTCAAGCAGCTGGCAATGATGAAAAGTCATTGGTCCAACGTGACGGACACACTGAAACTGCTTGAAAACAAGTATGACAGAACTGCCTTTGATCAAGATGAGGCCGACATTCTGCAATCTGAAGTGGCCGAACTAGAGATGGTACTTCAAATAAAGTTGGAACAGCTCAAAAGTTCCAACTACGACGTGCCAGAACTCTCAAAAGTGGACCTTCCAACGTTCAATGGAAATGCGAAGGAATGGCCAACATTTAACGAGCTGTTCTATAAGCTAATAGACAACAGGAAGGATCTCAGCAACACAAGGAATCTGGGATATTTCAGAGCCTGCTTAAAAGGAGAAGCTCAAATGGTGGATAGCCATTTGATAACGGGATCAGCGGCTAGCTATACAGCAAACGCTATGAGAATAGCAGAAAAATATTCTCCAAACACTTCAACAAATTAATGGAACTGGAGTGCTTGCTGCCCCATGATGAGAAAAATTTAAGGAAGTTTTTGGATACTGCGACTGAGAGCATATTCATCATAAAGGAAAAAGGAAAAATAGAAAGCTCTGCTGACGTAATTTTATCAGAAATTCTACTACGGAAATTTTCGCCAGAAGCCTTACAGATGTATGAACAGCATGTAAAAAAGGCAAGACCTATACAGTCCTTGCAAGACGTACTGGAGTTTAATGAGCAACAATACAACTCAGTAAATGCCATTACCAAAAATACCGCTCAGCTTGCTATAAGAAAAGTGCAAGTTAGATCGTGTGCCTTTTGCTCTAAGGATGGCCACGATATGATAAAGTGTGTCAAACTCGGAGCACAATCAATAAAAAAAAAGAAAAGAAATCTTTCAAAAGAACAGCATGTGCTTTAGAGGCTTTGGAAAGCATAATGCTATCGACTGCAGAAAGCAAATTACATGCAATCGATGCTCCAAAGGACACAACAGCCTTCTTTATGAAGACACAAAACGCAGTATCAACAGCAATAGCCTCAAGCAAGGCCAAGACACACTATTGGCAACAGCTGTTGTTTTAGTGAAAAACAAAGCTGGAGGTTACAACGAGTTGAGGGCGCTTATTGACGGTGGATCCCAGAAGACGCTGATTTCAGAGGAGGCAGCACAAATATTAAGGATGCGCAGAGTAAGGAGTACTATAGAGGTCGAAGGTATCTCCCAGACTACTCAATTATCCAAAAATAGCGTCCACCTGACGATCAAACTAAAAATTCCAAGCAGCTTCAACACATCAACGGAAGCATTGGTTTTACCAACACTCCATAGAGCCCTTCCCAGCAAAAAGTTTGATATTGATATCAACAAAGTGTGGAAGGGCTACAGGCTAGCAGATCCACGATTCAACGAGCCAAGCAGAATTGACATGGTGATAGGTGTGGATCTATTTCCCCTGATTATGATGGAGAAAATAAAAACCATGAATGGAATCTTGGGACAAAAAACCAGATTTGGATGGATTGTGTCCGGAAATATAGCTCGAGCAGCAAAGCAAAAAATAATAAGTTCCACTACAACAATAAATCTAAGCGACCTGGAACGCTTTTAAGAATTGGAATACGATTACAGACAATGGACAATGCGAAAGAAAATTCCAGGAAACAACTGTCACCAATGAGGAAGGCAGATTTGTGGTTTCAATTCCATTCCACAAAGAGGCAAAGCTGGGAGAAGTTTCAAAGAAACCCTAAGAACTGGGCTGCATACAACGAATTCATGAAAGAATACCTTAAGATGGGACATATGGAATCTGTAAAGACAACGGGCCAAGGTAAATACTATTTACCCCATCAAGCAATCATCAGGCCTGGAAGCTTAACTACGAAGCTACGAGTAGTTTTTGACGCATCCGCAAAGACGACAAATGGACTATATGGTTATTATAGCTGGTCCTAAGATTCAAAAGGATATATTCGATATTCTAATTAAATGGCGCAAGTGGCAATATGTTATGGTAACTGATATTGAAAAAATGTATTGCCAAATAAAGGTTGCTGAGAAAGACCAAGAATACCAATATATCCTATGGAGAGATGATCCAAAATTGCCGATCAGTGAGTTTAAGTTAACAACCGTAACTTATGGCACATCGTCAGCACCTTTCTTAGCAGTCCGATGTCTACGAGAGTTGGCAGATCGCTTTTGCCAAAAGGATAGCGTCTTAGCAGAAACAATTAGAGACGTTTTTTATATGCATGACCTCATAACTGGTGGAGACACAGTCAACGAGTGCTATGAACTTCAAAGGAAATTGAGACAAGTGATGAGTGGCCGCCATGCATCTGCGAAAATGGGTTGCAAATGACGAACGTATTTAAGCGGACATTCAGGACGACGGTGCTACGAAGAAAATCTTGAGGAGAATGAATCCATCAAAACCTTAGGACTTCAATGGGATCCGAAGAAGGATACGTTTACGTTTTCGGCAGAAAACCCAATGCTAACACGCATAACAAATCGGTTAGTGTTATCACAGTTGTCCAGAATTTTCGACCCACTAGGATGGTTGGCACCTGTAACGATTCAAGGCAAATGTTTCATTCAGGAACTGTGGAAGTTACCGATGACTTGGGACGTTGAATTGGAATCCAACTTAGCTAACTGGTGGGTGGAATATGCTAAAGGTCTATCATGTTTAGAAGAAATTAGCATTTCACGCTGGACTGAATGCTCGAAAGGTATTATGGAGCCACATGGATTCTGCGATGCATCAGAGAAAGCATATGCAGCGGCTGTGTATACAAAAGTAGGCGGCAGAGTTACTTTGCTAGCAGCAAAAAGCAAAGTATATCCTATAAAAAACAGGAAATCAATTCCAAAGTTGGAATTATGTGCTGCGCATTTATTAGCAAAGTTATTAGCGAAGGTGCTATATGGAGCAACAAGATCACAACGCATGCATGGAGTGATTCGCAAATTACTATTGCTTGGATACAGAAAAAGCGCAGCAAAGATAAGTTCGTCATAACTAGAGTGGAAGAAATCAATAAACTAATTCCCAATGTCAAATGGAATTACGTTAAATCGGAAGAAAATCCAGCAGACGTCAAGAGTAATATCACCGCAAGCTCTTAAAATCTGTGAAATTTGGTGGAGAGGGCCGAATGGGCTAGCTATAGATGCACAACACTGGCCCATTCAAATGGAATCGGAAATTGTTGTGGTATCCACATTGATAAAATCCGAATATCTGCAAAATCTTAAAATGCGCATCAAGACTCTGAAAAATAACAAGGTACACATTGATGACTTGATTTTCCACACGGCAAGCGGACACTCGGCTCTAGGGTTGACAACGATTATCATAATTATATTGGTCATTTATATCCGGAGGCAACGCACAAATGAGAGACGACTACTGGCCGTACATTGAAACTGATTTGCGAAAAGGAAACTAAAATTGATTCGATAAGATTCCGATATAGTAAAAAGACAAATACTGGACATTCAACCAACAATTACACCCTTATTTACAATTTTCCACGAATTTCAAATGACCATGCTAGATGGCAAAACATTTGGCGCTCTTGATGAAGCATCTACTCAGACATGTGAAATTTGTAGAGCACTACCAAAAAATATGAATAATATTAGATGGGTAAAAAGCTATCCAATTGATGCAGATTTTTTGAAATATGGACTATCAACTCTGTATGCATGGATATGGTTTTTGAGTGTATCTTACATATTGCCTACAGACTGCCAATAGAGAAATGACAAGTTCGTTACGAAGGACAAGGTAGAAGCGAAAAAAATCAGAAATCCAATTGCAGCCAAGAAATCAGATGGGATTATTGGTAGACATTCATATGGCGGGCATTGGAAATACCAACAATGGGAATACGCTAAATGTTTTTTCAGTCAACCGAGTTTGGTTGCTGGCATTACTGGAGTTTGTGAAGAACACATATACCGATTCAGTGTGATCTTAAGGGTGATGGCTAACGAACACCAAGTCAAAACAAATTTATTCAACTCATATGCAAACGAAACAGCTGAAATTTTTGTAGAAAAATATCCTTGGTTTTATATCCCTTCATCTGTGCACAAAATTTTAATAAACGGAGCTGACATCATCAACAGTGTTGCACTTCCTATTCGTATAATGTTTGAAGAAGCTGTGAGGAGTCTTAAAACTCGCCACAAATCTGGATGCAGGGGAGCGGCCTTAGCAACAGCGTAGACGGCTGCAATGCAACAATAGTCAAGGGCGATCAGGTCAAACGGTAATTAATGGAATTTGGACCCCGGCAAAGCGGAGAAGCCGTGAACTAACGGTACCGCGCTGGACCTTGCACTAGAGCAGGCCAAGGGCACGGAGATCGAACGGTAACGGTGAGGACCTTGGACATGCTCAACGAGGACGCACCGTGAACTAACGGTACATTAGTTGGACCTTGTACCCGAGCGGGTCTGGCGCAAAAGGAGAAGTGACGGGATCTCCGCGGCCTATAAAGGGACGGCGCAAGTGCAGCTCGAGGCAGTCAGTCACAACACGTGAGGAGCCGTACGTACGCGAGGATAGTCGAGGAGAGTACCGGTGCGAGTCGCGCCGTTGAAGGAATCAGTGTCCGAACGTGCGAAGAAGGAGATCGTGAGTGATAACGCGCAGAGAAGTTGGTGAAGAGCAAACTGTGGAATTGTCGGGCAGCAAGAGTCCCGCAGTACACGGAAGGACGAGCAGTGCAAGTGGAGAGTGATCCTTGGAGTGGAGGACCTGGCGTGTTTGAAAGGATCAGTGGAATCAGAGGTGGTCCCAGGCCGAGCGTTGCCTCAATCCGTGGACTATACACCCTGCCCCATAACATCCTAAACCCGTTCCAGCCGGCAGGTGGTCCTTCGGAGGAAATGACAAGGACCTGGCGTGTTCGAAAGGGTCAGTGGTCGGCAAAAGTAGTCACAGGCTAAGCGTTGCCTCTACCCGTGGACGATACACCCTGCTCCATAACATCCTAAATCCGTTCCAGCCGGCAGGTGGTCCTTCGGAGGAAACGACAAGGACCTGGCGTGTTCGAAAGGGTCAGTGAAGTCCGTGGTCGGCAAAGGTGGTCTCTAGGCCGAGCGTTGCCACGCCCGTGGACGAAACACCCTGCCCCATAACATCCTAATCCCGGCCGGGCCGATACGTGGACCGTTGTTAAGGAGTACACAGGACAACAAAGGCAAGGCGTTGCAGAAGAAACGCCGCAGGAGCAGCGAGATCACCGGAGGAGTCAGCCGTAAAACAGACTAATAAATCGACTACATTAAGAACCATCTGATTTTCCCTGGTGTTCGGGACAAACGCACAAACTCTCTGAGCTGGCCGTTGCAATTCGTAGCGAGCAGAAATACAAAGTCCTTGAAGCCAAGAACAAAGATTTCAGAAACACTCAAGTAAACCATTCCCGTAAGGACAAAAGGAGTAATACAATGGAGGGTGTTATGAAGGGGTTACTTGTTTCATCGGATCCGTATATAACGGCTATGTCGAAAACTTCTAACACTAGTTGCAAAGAATTCAATTTTGATAAAACCGTCGGTGGACTTTTGATTAATTTCGAAAACAATTTAAATAAATCAGATTCGTCAGATTCATCCGATTCCGAATAATTACGGATGAGAAATAATAATACATTTATCAAAAGTCCAAAATATAAAGATAAAGTCAAATCTTTTTTTGTTTATTTGAGTTATTACTAAGGTTCCGCTAGCTGGGCAGCCTGGCCCACTGTGCGTTTGTTGGATTAGGAGTCTTTCAGGGCAACCTCCCTTGACTTCCGTAGATTATTTAGCAATTCCGAAGGCGTCGACCGCCACAAAAATATCAAAACATTTTTCAATATGGGTAAATAGCAAAAAAAATAGTAAAAAAGCAGACACAGCTTGTTTACTGCCCGCCTTATTACTCCAGACGCGGTCCTCAATTCTGCAACTCGAGCGACGCCGTCTCTGCCAGGAATCAACTGAATGACTTTCGCCAAAGGCCATCTCATTGGGGGTAGATTCTCGTCCTTAGCAAGAACGACGTTGTCCATGGCTACGCCAGGCTTTGGGGTGCGCCACTTGGAACGCTGCTGGAGCAACGTCAAGTACTCTTCCTTCCATCGCGACCAAAATATTTGCTGAAGAAAGGAGATGCGCTGCCAAGAGTCAAGCCGATTATAGTTTAGGCCCGTTATATCTGGCTCGTCAAACGATGAAGGCGGACCACCATTGAGAAAATGCTCCGGGGTGAGGACATCCAGATCGGCAGGGTTCTCTGAAATGGGAACCACAGCGCGGTAGAAATGATGTTTGGCCGTTTTCACCGCTGCTTCCCAAAGTCCACCGAAATGGGGCGACCGTGGAGGGATGAACCGCCAGTCAATCGTCTCCGAAAGGCAAAAATTCTGAACGGAGCCTTGATGCTCGCTGCTGAGAAATAACCTTCGAAGTTCCAGAAGCTCATTTTTGGCGCCGACAAAGTTGGTGGCGTTGTCTGACCAAATTTGCTTCGGGTTCCGCCGGGTGCATATGAACCTCTTGAGTCCGCACAGAAACGCAACTGTCGAGAGATCCTTGATCAGCTCCAGCCTTGGTTGCAAAGCATATAAATACGCAGACGTAGCATTTAACCGCGGGCTTGTTGCAAGTATCCGACTTGTAAAAGAAGTGTCCACAGAAGTCTATACCAGTAATCTCAACAGCGTGGGATCCTTCCAAGCGCTCCTTGGGAAGGTCCGCCATTATGTGCTCTATCAGCCGCGGCTTAATCCGAAAACATCTGATGCACCTATTCACGGCCTTGGCACCCGTCTTCCTCCCCCCAATAGGCCAATATTGGTATCGACTTGCACCCAGAAGAGCTCGAGGTCCGGCATGAAGATCGCTTTCATGGTAATGCGAAATAATTGTTTTGTCAGGACAAACAGCTGTTGGCCAATCTCTTTCAGGCTCCGTAAGATAGGCGGGTCCATGCGCCCAGAGTGACGATTCGCTAGGCTCAGACGGCAGGGATCCTCTGGATAAGATGTCAGCCGGATTTGAAGCTGTTGGAACATAACGCCAAGCCGTGACATCTGTCAGCTCCTGAACGGCAGCAACCCTATTTGCCACAAATATGTTTTCCTGCTGGCTGAAGAAGGAACGCGTGAAGCTATTAAGGCGCTACCGCAAGGGCGCGCGCAGCCTCCAGACACAACCCAGCCCAGACGAGTTTTTTGAAGCAGGGGCAGTCCTGGCAACAACTTTATCTGACCTACGCACAGCAGCTCATAAAACAGGCTAGCTCCTATTAACATGTCAACACGCTGAGCTTTATGAAATTCCGGGTCGGCGAGCTGCAGGTTTTCTGGGATCTTCCAGTCCTCAATGTCTACATTAGAACTTGGCTGGCGATCCGTGATATTGGGAGCGATAACTGCTGTTATGTTCGTTGAGAAGTCCGAAGTGACAGACCGAATCGCAATTCCTACCGAGAATCCATCAGTCGCGAAATTGGAATCCCCGATTCCAGTGACGGAGCTGGACGACCTCGACCTCTTAAGTTGCAGTTGATTTGCAAACCGAGAGGTGACCAAGTGCAGTTGAGAGCCAGAATCTAACAAGGCCCTGCAGGGAACGAACAGTCCCGACCGATTCTGCACTAGAACGGTTGCAGTGGCTAGCAGCACAAGGTCACTACCGAGATCCTGGGCAATAAGAGTAGAAGAAGTCGAAAGCGGAGCAGAAGGCTTAGTGTGGGAGCTTGAAGATACCGGAACATGTGGCTGCGAGGAAGGCGGACCATCCAGATGGAGCAGCGTATGATGCCTGATTCCACAGGTGCGGCAGCGGCTCGAGCTGCATTGCCGTAGCTGATGACCTGCCTTTAGGCAATTTAGGCAAAGTGCTAGTCTCTTTGCGTGGCGCAGACGATCTACTGGCGCTAAGTCTCTAAATTGCGGGCAATAATATATGGCATGCTCTGCACTATGGCAAAGCATGCAACCAAGAGAATTTTGGGTGGTAGCAACTAGCGTCGAGCGAAATTAAAGTTTTGGTTGTGAAACCAGCGCAGAATAATCGGAATTTCTATCAGTCCCAATAAAAATATAATACCGCACCGAGATAAGAAATCGGATCGTGATCACTCTAAGCGGAATAACTCCAGAGCGAACGGTTAGCTTAAATATACCGTTATTTGTGTGACTGCATTCTTTGACAAAAATAATCGATACAAAAACTTAACCGTGGCGATGAATTCGATCGTTATTAACCATACTAACTAGCAGGGCAAATCTTCGTCGTCCTTTATCGGTATGATGGCTAGGACGAGCCCAAGGAGGGCTTAGATCAGTGTTCCTCAGGTCCCGAAGGAGGGTGGCTCGCTTAGCCATGGCGATGCTGGCCTGAGACTCGCATGATGTTGCTTCTTATGCGGTGCAGTACATTCTTAGTATCGAACCACAGCACGCAACTGCTGATGGGCACAGCGTGCTCTTGTTTTACGGTGTCCACCGGTCTTGCTGCCTGGAGTTCCATTCTTGAAATCGATATCGACTTTATCGGAACATATTTCGTATTAAAACACATGAAACATGCTTTCACGTCACCATCACTATGTTGCCCTCCAGTAGGCAACTGCTGCGAACGTCGACTAGCTCCGCAAAGATGTGCATCCCTCATCAACAATTTCGCAGTAACCTTGTAGTAGCTGAAGAATCCGGGTCAAAGGTTAACATAACGGGGCTCAGGAATCAGGAATCTGCTGAATTTAAAGTCATCCATCGTCGGCTGCTAGTACATGCCTGGCATTTTCTTATCGGTATCAGTTCACTCAACATAGCTTCCTTCTCATCTGCGAGGCCATCGACAGTCAGTCAGATAGCTTTTACGTGATCCGTGGAGCATGGCGAACAAGCTGATGCATACAGATCTGGGTCTCGCTGGCTGTCCCCGTTTCCCCAAAGGAACCTCTGGGCGCAACTATTCCCGTGATGTATAAACACCTGATGAAACAGCTTCTTAATAGCAAGCGGAGGCAGGCACTAGACCTTATCACTAGCTGGAGTGCTTCCTTGACGGAGTCATTTATAATTTCTTTGTATGTCGTAGCAAAACTCATTTGTTTAATATGTAAAGTTGACCTCCGTCTGCATCTACGCAGCTTAGATTTAGATTTGGGTTTGCTCTTTCGTCATTGCTACATTCATCATTGCGATACAGTCTTATCCTCCTCCCTCTCAGCATCTTGACTCACTCTGGCTTATATCCTTTGGTTGACGTATCTCATTTCACCTGCGCCCTGCACCCTGTCTTCCATTGACCCCTACATGCATGCAGTGTCCTGTTGCGGTCGTTTATTTGATCTCTCCGTGGCCACCGTGGCGGCTGGGTGTGTTCGTCGTGCAGAAGGTAGTGATGTCCTCTCTGACATCCATAAACATTGCAGCTTCCTTTCCTACAGAACACATAATATAGATCCGATGTTCCTTTGCAAAGTTAATTCCAGCAGTTAAAGAAGTATGTGTGTAGAAGTAGAAGTGTAGAAGAAGTATACACTCTGTACAGTCCTTAACCGGATGCTGCCCTTCACATATTTGCTCGGGTCGGCCAGCCTCGGAACCCGGTTTACAAATCGGTGTACTTTCACGGCCAACGCGTTAGGGAAAACCTCCACGTCTGCCGAGGAAAACTATGCGCAAATGCCGGGGTACTCGCAGGTGTCAGCTACACAGGCGGCTTAAATAATGCGCATAAGCCCGATTCCACATAGGCGGCACAGTCGCGGCTAGCACCGCTAAGAAACTCTAAATGCGCGGAGTACTTCCTCCGTCCGCGTGTCTTTTTTGAAAGCGTCCTGCTTCAGTGTGAGCGTCGCTCGCTTTTTGGTTTTCCAAAAATCCCTCTGATCGATTTCGTTGCGCGAATTTATATTTTTGGTATGCCCAAATGGAACACTTAATAATATCTACCAGAGACAGCTAAAAAATTTATGGAAAAAGTAGTTAAGGAAACACTAAGAAGGCAGCAATTGTTGATTTTAACATCAATACAGATCTTGAATAAATTTCGTACGTTTATCGGTGTACATGAATTCGAGGAAGAGTATATAAAAACGTTTGACTTGTATTTAAGTCCGTTGGTTCACTACTCGAAACTCGAGAGAGCCAATGTATTATCAATTTATCTTACGCAGCGTCTGTACGCGTGATCATATTTAATTCATTTAATTTCATATATCTAATTTCATTTAATAAACTTATATTTGATCAATCTCATTGCCTCACCACTCCTAAAGCCATTCCTGCTTACATTTCAGAAGTGGGATGATCATGAGCAAAGACAGACAGTAGCGAAGGCGTTGGCAAAGAATAACGGAACTTAGTTACGATTGAAACATATGTACGTAGATGCAAAGCGTTGTATCTATCAGTGTGTTGATACGAATATATATGTATTTGTCTGCAAGCTGTGTGAATATACAAGCGGTATTTCATGCAAACGGTATAGGCATACAAACGGCGGGCATATAGACAACGTAACGCAACGCAAGAACGAACGAATCGCAACGTAACCGTGCAAATCCAATCACGCAAACGCAACGCTAACGTAAGCCTGCGAAAATATTTCCGCAACGAAACGTAAACACGTACGCCAATTCGGTATATACAAATACAATTACGCGATGTTAAATAAGACATAAAATAAAATGAAAATTACAGAACTGAAAGTCGATCAGTTAAAGTTCCTGTTGCGGGAACGAGAGTTGCCCACAACTGGATCGCGAGATCAATTAGTTCAACGTTTGATGACCCACGAAAAGTCTGACGAAATCGAGTTTTGTGTTTCTTTCGCGAATGAAGATACTGACGAAATGCCGGTGGTAGTACAACTTCAGGCCGAGATGAGCCAACTTCGTGAGATGATGGCAATTTTATTAGTTCGCAAATTGCTGCGACAAATGCAACGCAAGGTGCACAGGCGGCTGCAGCCAACGTAATACCTGTACCACCGAGTCCAACAGCTGAAATCGTACACACTAGCACCATTACACGACATACATTGGTCAAGGAAATCGCTAATACCCTGCCAGAGTATGATCCAACGGATGAGAATGGTATCTCTGTGGATCAATTTATTGATCGCATTAATCGAGTGATAGATGCCTATCATTGTGACGAAAAACTTGTCTTGCTTGCCATTTATACTGGACTAAAGGGCGCTGCCAGAATGTGGCTAGTTGCGTCTTCAGTTTTACACACCACCTGGAGCGAATTTTGGAATGCTATTAGAGATGAGTTCGGTTCAACACCCGACGAAGCCGAGATTCACTACATAATGTCAAATGCTGTTCGCCGACAGAAGGAAACTATCAAGGAGTACTGATTTCGCATGTCAGCCCTTGGAAATCGTTACAATTTAAGCGAGTCTGCTATTACTCGATATGCCCGAACTGGGTTAAAGCACCGAGAGCTACAACAGAGCATTGTGACCACATAATTTGCAACGATAAAACAGATGCGTGACGTCATTGACGAGTATTTTGTCAACCGAGGTAGGCTTCAACTGCCAAAATACGATCCAGTATCGAAGAACGATGAACCGAAATCGAAACAACACGAGTCTGCAACAACAAACGATAAATTAAAATGCTTTAATTGCGGCGAACCAGGTCATCGAACAAATGCCCACAACCACCGAAACGACACCGATGTACTACGTGTAATAAAGTACACCCCAACAACGGTAACTGCGTTAAACCCGAAGCGAGTACACGACGCCTTGGGGCAACGAATCAAGATAAGTGTTTCTACAAAACCATCATCGTCCAATCGAAACCATATACTGCGTTTATTGACACAGGTAGCCAAGCTAGCATGGTTCGTGAGACTGTAGCACAACAACTCGACGCCAAACGATGCAAGTGTGCAATGCAAATTCATGGTATTTGTGGTGGAGTACGCATTCTAAACGAAGCAATCATCATCGATAATACTGTCACCGAAGCACTGATTTATATAGCCGAAGACAAAATCGTACAGCAAGATTTTCTTATCGGCCAGGATATCCTTGTTAACCCAAATCTTACGCTGAGGTTTGAGAACGGAATGATGACTTTTGAGAGCAAACGAGCAACACAGCAAGTATCTCACTTCAAGAAAATTACTAATCTTCTTTCTAATATCGACAGTAATGACGATAAGACACGCATGCAGAACTTACTAGAAGATTATGCCGATGTCTTTTCCTCTGGCCTTAAAGGAATTGGAAAAACTAATGTGGTCGAAGCTGAAATTGAAGTAGAAGATAAACAAGCAGTGGCCCAAGCGCCTTACCGAATTCCTGAACCTAAGCGTGACGTTGTGAACGCTATGATTGACGAGCTCCTCCAACACGATATTATTGGAAAATCAACATCTGAGTATGCGAGACCAGTAGTTTTGATTAAAAAGAAGAACGGAGGCTGACTACCGACGTCTGAACAAGTTGATCAAGAAAGAAAACTTTCCTGTGCCAAACATTGAAGAACGTTTACAAGAAGCGATACTTTTCTACGTTTTATTTAAACAGGGGATATTATCAGATCGTAGTATCACCTGAGAGTCGCAAATTTACCGCATTCATTACAACCGACGGATTGTATGAATTCAAACGAATGCCATTTTGGGTTAAAGAACGCACCGGTGGCTTTTAATCGATTGATGGCTGAGATACAGAAACGTGTCCGAAGGGGAGATATGCTGCATTATATGGACGACATATTAATTGGCAGCCATTCGTTTATCGAGATGTATGAGAAACTTCACCGTATACTGCAAGTGCTACGAGAATTTGGCCTCACCCTGAACGTTGACAAGTGCGAATTGTACAAGCAGACAATTTCATTCTTGGGGCACCAGCTGCACGCAACCGAAATAAGTCCAGGTGAAGTCAAAACCAATGCCATTGCAGAGTTTCCACGTCTAAGGAACGTTTCGGATATACGAAAATTCCTAGGGCTTTGCGGATACTTTCGAAAGTTTATCCCCGGATACGCCATTATTTCCGAGCCCTTACGCAAGCTACTACGCAAAGACCAGCCGTTTAAATGGGAACCACAGCAGGATGACGCATTCAATGAACTTAAACAACGCCTTATTTCGATGCCTGTTCTTATTAGCTACGACGTCAGCGCAGAACACGAAATACATACTGATGCTAGTTCTGTTGGTTTAGCCGGAGTTCTATTGCAAAAGGAACATGATCAGTTAAAGCCAGTAGCCTATTATAGCCGATCGACGACATACAGCGAAATGTTCCACAGCTACGAGCTAGAAGCTTTGGCTGTTGTCGAGTCACTGGAACGTTTCAAGTATCATGTCTATGGGAAACAAATTCGAGTCATCACTGATTGTAATGCATTAAGAACGACGATGGAGAAACGAGAGCTGATACCCCGAGTTGCCAGATGGTGGCTACGCATCCAAGAATTCGATATTGAGATACTGCATCGCTCAGGTACGCGTATGGAACACGTCGATGCCTTAAGCCGAGCACCATATGAAGATTCGCGTGAAATGGAAGAAGCTGACCTAAAGATATTCAAGACCGTCATTGATGGAGCCGATTGGTTCTTTGCTGTACAATTGCAAGACGAGAAAATAAAACGAATTGCTAGCAAAATGATCGCTAAGAAGATCACTGAGAACGATGAGTATGTCCTTGAACTCCTTATCGCAAACATAACAACAAGCACCTTTGGGTTGTACCCAAGCAGTTACGCTATCGCATTCTTGTAGAATGTCACGACAACGCAGGACATATGAGCACCGACAAAACAATCAGCCGAATTATAAATCAACTCTGGTTCCCCCGTATGCGAAATTATGTTAAAGGATACATTAATTTATGTGTAGGTTGTTCCCTGTATAAGCAACGAGGAGGTCGCCAAGAGGGTCAATACCATTACGATAACATCAAGCCAGTTCGCTACGGTACACATCGATCATCTAGGACCTTTTCCTGGTAATCGTTGATGCATTTACAAAGTTTACGATCATACGAGCCGTTAAAAGCACCGCAACCCGACACGTTATTGAAATTCTCCGAGATGTTTGCAGCTACGTTGGAATGACTGAAAGAATCGTGACCGACCGAGGAACTGCTTTTACGTCAAAAGATTTCGAAAGATTCTGTCGAGTCAATGTCAAGCATGTACTTAATGCTGTTCGCACCCCGCGAGCAAATGGACATGCCGAACGCACTATACGCATAATCCTATCAATGCTATTGCCTACTGTTGAGAATGAGAAGCGCTGGGATGCGAAACTGTACCAAATCCAGTGGAGCATTAACACGATGACCAACAAGACTACTAATCGTTCTCCATTTCAGCTATTATATTGTTATGAGCCACGAGACACGTGGAAGAACTCCGTAGTACAAGCGTTCTAACAGTTCGTCGACCTTGGCGTTGATCTCCACTTGCATCTTAGGGTTTTTCGGGTAGTACCGCTGCTTGACTGGTTGATCGTCCTTCATTGTTATTCGGCGCACTGCCACGGTTGATGTTCCCTTTACGCTTCCTAAACTGGTCAGGATCAGCAGTTGCATCCGAACGATACTCTCCCCGAGTCCTATGTTGACTTCGATCATCGATGTGACTTCTTCATATCGTCCATCTGCCATTCATACTTCTCTCCTCGTAGGTAAGACCTCTCCTGCCGTCTGCAACTTGTCGGCCAGCTCCTCGCTAAAAGTGCCGGGTTCGGCAGAAAACCCTATCGTTTTTGTTCCTCGGATGGCCTGCAGTGTCATCCTGGCACCTCCTGCACACCGCGTTCTGTTCTCCCGTTGGGAAGTCTCGCTGGTGGTGGGCCCTGTGAGTCCGTTCTATATCAAATCGTTCCCTTTGGGTGTCCAGCTCTTCGAACTCGTCGGCCAGTGCCATCAGAGTATCCAAGTGTCGGGCGTATGAACATGCGTAAGGCTGGAGTGCTGTTCTCCCTTATTCTTGACAGCGTCTCCTTCTGCGACATTCCTAAGGGCCGCATCAAGATCTGCATGTCCACCATGTAGTCCTAGAAGTTCTCGCCATGTCGCTCCTTTCTCTGCCTGGCCTGGTCCGCCAGCTTCATCATGAAGCCTCTAGGCAGGAAAAATTCCTGGAAGCCGGGATTAGGATGTAATGTTGCAGGGTGTATCGTCCACGGGCGAGGCAACGCTCGACCTGGGACCACCTGTACCGACCACTGACTCCACTGACCCTTTCGAACACGCCAGGTTCTTGTCTTCTTTTCCGAAGGTCCTTCTGCCGGCTGAAACGGGTTCGGGGCAGGGTGTATCGTCCACGGGCGAGGCAACACTCGGCCTGGGACCACCTTTGCTGACCACTGTTTCCACTGACCCTTTCAGACACGCCAGGATCACTCTTCCCTTGCAGCGCTCGTCCTTCACTGCCTGCGGGCCACTTGCCGACTCTTCCACTGTTTATTCCTTCGTTAGTTGTCCGCGCGTTCTCACTCCCGAACTCCTTCTTTCACGTTCCGTCTCACTATTTCCACTCACGCGAGTTACCAAATTTCCTTAGGTCGACACGGTGGGAGGCTACGATAGGCGTCCATACACTTATACTTCTTCTATTTATTCTTCTTATATTTTATTATATAGATGATTTATTTATGCGATAAAGTAAACGATCGACTGTTTTTTAGTTAGTAACGTTTGGCCTGCCGTTAATTTATTCCTTCTATTTTCTTTTCTGGTTATAGTTTGATTTGGGGTAACCGGGAGTTTCCCTGGTCTACTTGTTCCTTAATTTTAGGGTAAAAGTCTTCACGAAATGTATTTGTTGCAGATTTATTTTTAATTTCAAGTATAACGACCGTTTTCTGTTACTTTGTGTCCACTTCTTTCGTTTTGTATATTCTTAGAACACGCATTCTCCACCTCGCAACAGCGTGGCAAATAACTGTTTCTGCCGAACGTAGTCTGGTCGCGGGCGGGAGCGAGAGCGAGAGAGTGATATTCCCGTTAAGAATGGGACTATAAAGGAATTCACAAAAATGCCATAATGTGTGTTGGTATTAGTGTGTGTGTGGAGTGAAGTAAGTCTCCAAAGTGTGTTTGTATTGCGCATAGACTTGGGTTCTACGCATTATTGCAACGTTTGTTCTGCACATTAAGTTTTGATGCCTCGCTCCAGAATTAAACGCGTCAGAAAACGTTACGCCGACGCGGTAGAGAGTGATGCCGAGTATAAAAGTGATTTAGATCCGACATATTTAATTTAGTCAAATAGTCATGATAGTTATCAAATTTAATATTTTTATTAAAAAGATGGGTCTTCCTAAGAAAAGTTTGAATGGAGTTAATTTAGTAGCAGAATGGACTGCGTTATTATAAGTGATTAATGTTTCTGATAAAATTTCTTCGTGATTACATTCGAGCCTTTCTTTTGACTTTCGATCTGTAATGATTGTATAGATTTCGGTCAGTGTGGAATGCAACCGTTCGACTGGAGCATTGCTTAAAGATTGCTGAAACGAAGTAGTGTGTAAATCTATATTGTGAAGAAAAACTTTTGAAAAGGTTAAATAGCCTGTATGGGATCGTATAGCCTGCAGCAAATTTCGAGAACTTATCTATTATTGTAACCACGTATCGGCCGTTAATAATATACAAGTCCGTGTGTACTATATTTAATGGTCTATCCGTCTATTTTTGATAGGCTTGCTTAGGTGGGTTTCTGTCATATTTTAAGGTTTTGCATACATTACAGTTTTGAATTATCTGTTTTATTTTTTCATTCATGTTTGGGAAATAGAACTCTCTTTTAAGTTTTAGTGTCACTTCATCCGCCTATGATTTTTCTGCTTGTTTGTCGATGCCTATCAGGTCTGTTAAAAATATCTTGCATTTAACAAGTTTATAAGTGTTAGTGTGGGCAAAATATCGTGAGTATGCTTTCTGAATTAAATTAAATATTCTGCCTGTTGTATATACTGCGCAGATTTTGTTGGGTTTTAGAAGAAATTTTAATATTTTATCTATGCTTTCTAAGTTAAACTCTGGGTTTATGATTGTTCGCCGTACTTTATTTTTAAAGGGACTCGGAGTTCGGCCCTTCTCCAAGGATCAATTGAAGTCTGAAGTCATTAAGTGGTTTCTCTGAGATATGAATATTGTCGTTTGGTTGTTCTGAATGAAAGGTAAAATCCGCTGTGCCTTCCAATGTTTCAATGTCATTACAGATAATTTCTCATTTATTCTGCTTAACGCATCTGCAACGACATTTTGCGAACCTTTTTTATAAACAATTTCAAATTCATATTCTAGTAGCTTTAGTCTCCAGCGGACAAGTTTACTGCCTGGCTCTTTAAAATTCATTAACCAAATCAGGGGTCGATTTTCCGTAACAATTTTGAATTTTTTACCAAATAGATATGGTCTACAATATTTAATTGCCAAATAATCGCCAGCATTTCTTTCTCTACTGTACTATAATTCTGCTCGGTATCGTTCAAAGTTTTGCTGGCGAAGGATACAGGTTTATCGCTTACCAAACTGCATTGAGACAGTACCGCACCCAATGCTACATTGCTAGCGTCCGTAGTCAGAATAAATTGTTTAAAAAAGTCTGGATATTGTAGGATAGGATCATTACATAGAAGAGTTTTGCATATTTCGAATATATCGACGAAATTTTGGTCAATTTTAACTGCCTTCTTTCCTTTCAATTGTGCTGTTAAGGGCTTGGTTATCCTTGCGAAAACACGAATAAACTTTTTGTAGTATTCTAGCAATCCTAAAAATGATTTAATATCTTTCCTTGTTTTGGGGAGTGTACAATTTTTTTTTGCTGTTAATTTGTTTGGGTTAGGCTTAACGTCATCAGCTGATATGACATGTGCAAGATATTCGATTTCTTTTCTTAAAAATTCTGATTTTTTAACTGGCGGCTTGAGGTTTGTAGACTCTAGTTTGCAAAAAATCTTATGTAGGTCTTGCATATGCTTTTGCAGCGAAGATGAGAAAATTATAATATCGTCTAAATATATTAAACAACATTTGCCAATTAATTCCCTAAACACATTATGCATCACTCGCTGAAATGTTTCTGGAGCGTTCGTTAACCCGAAGGGCATTCTGGCAAATTCGTAATGGCCACATTCCACGGAAAAAGCTGTTTTTGCCATGTCTCTGCAGCCATTTTGATTTGATAATAGCCACTAGCCAAATCTAAAACGGAGAAATAAGTGGTCTTTCCTAATTTATCTAGAACATCGGTAATAACCTGCATAGGATATATATCTTTAACTGTTTTTTCATTTAGTTTTCTGAAAGCCACCACTAATCTCTACTCTTTTTTTAAGTTTTTATCCTGCTTTTTAGGGACCAACCAAACCTGTGCGCTCCATGGTGAATAGCTATCTCTAATAATATTCATGTCCAATAACTTTCTTATTTGGTTTTGAAATTCTATTCTTTCGCAGTGTCCATACCCGAATGGCTTGGTGTACATGGGGATGTCATCCGTGGTTGGGATGGTTTTCAACCTAATTAAACAGGCTTGTCTTGATTTCTGTAATCGTTTCAAAAAGCTTAGTAACTGACCAATTTTGAAGAGATACAGAAGGCAATTCGTACAGTAACGTAGACTCGTCGCGCTTGTCGGAAAATGTATTAATCAGGGTTTGTTTGATGTCGTGCCACACAAGTGGAGTACCGGACGATAATAGCGCTTAATTTGCCTTACCCTCAATCTTGTTACGAATAGCTCTTAATAGCATTTAGCCATATGAAGTCATCTCCGTATCCTTTATTATTATCAATATCTCCTCAACGTTTACTATAAATTCCTTGAGTGCCTTAAGGTTACCCTCATATACTGGAAGAAACTTAATTGCATCTGGTATACGAAGGGAATTGAATATCTCTTGAAGTGTGGTTACCGAAGTGGAATCGGTTGTGAGGGATCCCGAGTCGGATGTTATATCGTCCTTTGACAAGTCAGGGTCTAGTCTAGTCATATTTCTGGTTAATATTTGTTTTGTTTTATTTAATTGAGACATTTTCCTTAAATTGTGTGTATTGTGTAGTTTATATTTAGTAGATTTATATATACGATATGTTTTTAATTGCTTAAATATATATTTTTGTTTTTAATACAAATTTATAAAAGACTAACTTAATATACATATTTGCAAGATAAATTTTAAGTCTAATTATTAATTATTTTATGGAAATGTAGGTGTCTGTTAAAGAAATAAAAAAATGAGAGTATAGTTGAATTGTTGTGTTTGTTTGTTTTTTTTTTTTTTATTTAATTTTTTTTTTTGTAACGTTGCCTTATTGCAACCGCCTTATTGCGTTTTATTTCCTTTGGTTTTGAATGTTGCCTTATTGCAACCGCCTTAATGCGTTTTGTTCTCTTTTGTTTTGAGTATTGCCTTATTGCGTCTCCAGATAGGTTACACAATGAATACGTGAACAAAGCGACGTGCAAGTTTTGCATACACAACACCTACAGTCCAAGCGCAGTCCAACATACCCCATCTTGCTCTTTTTTCTGTATGCGTACATATGTATGTACTAAGTTGTAAGTGTACTGATGGCAGTAGCAGACAGTTTCGGTTCTAACCTTCAAACACGATCACACATGCTCGAGCGAGTACAACGTCGGTCTGAAACACGTGCTTCAACACAGGCGAACTGGTTGCATCCAGCCGACCACACAAGTTCGAACGCACACTCACACAATTGCACCGTAACTAACTGCAAGCCACATGACGCCACTTATATACACATTAATTTTTTTCTTTTTTTTTTATTAATTCCCCCTTTTTTTATCCATTTCTCTAATTTCATATATTTACGTGTGTATACGCACTACGCTTCTTGCCCCACTTAAATACATTGTACATTTGAATTACACATATACACACATATATATTTCTTTTCTTTATTTTTCTTGTATACACATACGTGTACATGTATGTACATAAGTAATATGCACAATTTATATTTTAATTTCTTTGTTCGCTTACTTTTTGATTATTATACTCGTGGTTCCTTCCTTCCAATGGAATGTACATATGTATCCTTATATTTAATTGTATATATGATTTAATTAAGCGATAATGTAAACGATCGACTGTTCAAGTAGATGGTACAACTCACAATGATAAAGCTTTATTGAAAAGCAATTATGTATGTGTCGCATTACGAATGTATTTTGACCACTGTACGTGTCAGTCATATTATTAGCATGGTTTGACCACTGTGCTTGCAAGACGCAGCTGCGCAATGAGTTTGGTATATTGTGAGGACATTCTTAGAATTTGACTACAACGTAGAATATGACTGGCGCCAAAGTACCGTTACGAGTGAGGCGACGGCGTTGTCGCGCTGTCGCCTAGTGTAGTCCAGCTAGCGTGTGTAAAGGATAGATCGATGCGTAGAAAATACGATCAGTTGCATACAGACGATAGCGCACGCCGGTTGGAATTCGCTTCACTCGAATAGTTCATTTGCCTATATGGAAAATCAGGAGCAAGAAAATGCCAACGCTGCGACATCAGAAGTGGGATCTGCTTTGCCTACAAATATCACCGATGCATACCTGGCAGCTTTACAAGTGCAAAACAACAACCTAATGGAGATCATCAAAAATATGCAGACACCAAAGGCATCGGCAACTGATGAAAAGGGAAAACATATAACTCTCCCAAAGTTTCATCCTGAGGGAGTTGGTGCGGATGCCTCAGCTTGGTGTACAACAGTGGATCTAATTTTTGCTGATAAAATGCCCCAAGGTAGCAGCCTGATGATAACTTTAAGTAAGGCGCTAGAGGGAAGTGCATCACAATGGCTGTCCCAAATATGCTTTGCTGGCATCACATGGCCACAATTTAAAGAACTCTTCGTTCAACGCTTCGTTGGCATCGAAACGTCTACTGCCACACGGATGAAAATTTTGGACGGGCGACCAAAGTCTGGAGAAAGTTACACCGAATATGGAAGCCGAATCGTCACCTTACTTATGTCCAAATTTAAATCTATTGATCTGGAGGAAATTGC
This sequence comes from Drosophila simulans, assembly GCF_016746395.2. Classification (NCBI taxonomy): domain Eukaryota; kingdom Metazoa; phylum Arthropoda; class Insecta; order Diptera; family Drosophilidae; genus Drosophila; species Drosophila simulans. The sequence goes on along the minus strand of NC_052520.2, from coordinate 22,117,957 downwards.
GGTTTCACTTACTCTGGCTCACATGGTACAAATTGATGACAAATTGTCGCGCTGGGTTTTTACAAACAATATTAAAACTCGAAATGACATGGAACAACAACTACAAGCGCACACTTTTAAAAAACGGAACCTTGATGAAGACGCATCTACAACAGACCCGGATCATAAAAAGTCTAAGTATCTCTCTGAAGTGAAATGCAATTATTGTGGAAATACTGGACATAAATATGCTGAATGTCGTGCTCGGCAGAGGTCACAAATTCAAGGAAGAAGTCACAACGGAAGTTCAACGCAGGGATCAACAGTCAAATGTTTTAATTGCGACGAGCTTGGGCACTTCGCATCCGCCTGTCCAAAAGGACGATCACGAGGAAACGACCAAGTAACCGAGAAACGTGTTGGCATCTGTACTGTAGCTCATCAGGAATAGTAAGAAGTTCAATCAGTGAGTCCGTTCCATACTTTTTTTTGATTCCCTATTGAAAGAGGGATTAGCGGATGTGTTCATGGAAGGATGAATTAGTGGTGCTGTGCTTATGAGTGGCAAATTCTAGCTACGTAAAGATTTGTAATTTTAATTTTATAAATAAAAAAAAAAAAAAAAAGATTCAATATAAGAAATAAGATTCAATGTAGGCGACCATGTCTTGCTCAAGAGTGAAGAGCGGCATCAAACAAAGCTAAACCCAAGGTTTGGGGCCATATGTAATGGCAGAAAAGCTTGATGGTGACCGATATGTGTTGAGATCTTTGACAAGCAAGAGAACGTATAGTAGGCCCACGAATAGTTATGGTCGAGGCCTGTTGAGGTAGACGCAGACCAATGCGAGAGATCGCCGACTGAGGCACTCGTAGAGACCAATGTGAGAGATCGCCGACTGAGGCACTCGTAGAGACCACTGCGAGAGATCGCCGACTGAGGCACTCGTAAATACCATAGACTCTGAGTTAATTATTCACAAGGCTACAGATATGAGGGTCCGGAGAGACCATGACTCGTGACGATGCGTGAGATCGTTGCAAGGAGTGCAGCAAGAGCCTGACAGTGTGACATAATAGAGACAAAAGAGAGAGAATGGTAAGGTAAAGAATGAAAAAAGAAAGAAGTGCGGCAAGAGATACGATTACTGTTTGATCAAAAGAAATGAAGTCATAAAATGTAAATTGCAAAAAAAAGCTTGAGCAAGGCAAGGGATGCCGATATGTTATTTGATAAAAATGTTTCGGATATTGATGAAATAATGAAGTGAAGTTGAGGAATATAAGGAAAGCAACGAGAGGGCGATTCTGACGCAAGTTGTACTGGGTATGGAGCGATCCTGTTATATAAAATTGATTAGATTTAACACCGGCTTATCACTAGGCGTACTAACCTGGAGGTATTCCAATCGCAACTGGAGTCCACACTGCCTTAAACTCTGGACAGGACGTTGATGATGCTATCGAACTGCTCACCAACAATATCAAGTCAGCAGCTAGACTGGCAACTCGCAGAATATCTCGGCAGCCCGCGGCAGATCGAATCCCAATACCCAGGGAGATCCTGCTGCTTATAGCTGAGAAGAGACGCTTACGCACTAGGTGGATGAGGTCTCGGCACCCGTTGGACAAAACGGAATGGAATCGAGCGCTGAGCAGGCTCCGATGCGCGTTGGTGCTGCACAAAGCTGCATGGTTTGACGAAAGGCTTGCCAACACTGGAGTCGAAAGCGAAGCGACGCATTCACTGTGGAAGGCCACGCGCGCAATCAAAAGGCGTTGCACGAGGAAGGCGCCTCTTGTAGATAGCAACGGGACATGGTGTCGGACCGACTTGGGACAAGCGGAGGTATTCGCTGCTCACCTCGCCGAGCGATTCCAACCATTCAAGCTTGCCAGCCTGCAACAGGTTGAAGAAACTCAGGACCAGCTGAACCAAGCGCTTCAAATGGATATGCCAATCACGCCGTTTGAACCCTGCGAGGTAGCCGAAGTCATTGTGTGCCAGAGTAACAACAAAGCACCTGGACATGACGTCATCTGCAACGCCACATTGAAGGCCCTGCCCAGACAAGCGATCCTCTACATAACGTTGGTTTTCAACGCTATTGTGAGGTTGCAATACTTCCCTTATCAGTGGAAGCTCGGGATAATCTCCATGATCCACAAACCTGGCAACCCGGAAAGGGAGCCCGCCTCCTACCGGCCGATCAGTCTCCTCCCTTCAATTTCGAAGGTGTTTGAGAGACTGATTGCTGTCCGGATTGTAAGGATTATGGAAGCCCAGGGGATTACCCCTGAGCACCAGTTCGGCTGGCCACTGTACTGTCGAGCAGCTCCATCGAGTCGTCGAGCAAATTCTGACTGCCTACGACAGTAAGGAATATTGTAACAGCCTCTTCTTGGACATTCGAGAAGCGTTTGATCGAGTGTGGCACATTGGACTCCAACTGAAAATCAAGCAGACGCTGCCTGCTCCATATTTTGGGTTGCTAAAATCGTACCTGGAAGGAAGGAGGTTCGCTGTGCGCTTTCATTCAGCAATTTCCACCGAGCACAACGTGGCAGCTGGTGTTCCACAAGGTAATGTCCTCGGCCCCCTGCTCTACTGCCTGTATAGCCACGACATGCCGCAGCCAGATGTAAGCCTTTACGAGAAATCTATGTTGGCCACATTTGCCGATGACGTGTGCGTCACCTACAGGTCCCGATGCGAGCACGACGCAGCCGATGGTATCCAGGACTTTGCATACCGGTTCTCGGAATGGGCAAGACGTTGGAACATTGGCATCAATAGCAGTAAGTCCAACAACGTCTGCTTTACTTTAAAGCGGAGAACGCCACCGCCCGTCTACATCGAGGAAGCCCCCGTACCACAGCCGAACGCAGCAAAGTACCTTGGAGTGCTTCTGGATCGCAGACTCACATTTTCCAAGCATGTGACCGACATCAGAACGCGCCTACGTGCTAAGGTGGCGAAGCACTACTGGCTACTTTCTTCGCGCAGTAAATTGTCGCTATCCAACAAGCTGACAATTTACAAACAGATCTTAGCACCAAACTGGAAGTATGGGTGCCAAATCTGGGGCTTAGCCTGCGACAGCCACATCAAAAGGATCCAGGCTATTCAAAATAAGGTAGCAAGACTCATCACCGGCTGCGAGTGGTTTGTTCGTAACACCACCCTGCACAGAGACCTGAAACTCGCAACGGTATTTGACGAAATAAACCAGCACTCGAGCAGATACCATGACAGGCTAGAGCGCCACAGAAATCGGCTGGCCAGAGCTCTAAACAGATCTCGCCCACCAAGGAGGCTCAATAGAAGGCAACCGAGGGATCTCATTACCCGATCTCCTTTGACAAGGGTCCGCAGAAGCTGACGCTTATCTTAAATTCTAAATCCTATTTGTTATATGTGATTGTTATGTAATTGTAGTTAAATTACTGTAAATTTGAAAAAGCTAACTATAGTTAGCCGGCGAGCCCAAATGGGTTGAATTAATAGATAAGAAGGACACAAAGGGGCTTCTAGACTTCCCCGTATGCCTTAATAAATAAATTTAAAAAAAAAAAAAAAAAAAGATTTAACACCGAGGGTGCATGGTGCGCGTTTTTACAAGCATTTGATTTCGTATAGAGTATAGAAAAGGCGAGCGAATGGCGCATGTGGATTTTCTCTCTCGAAATCCAGTGCTTGAACAACAGAAAGAACAGCGATATACTGAGATACAAGATATAATTGTAAAGTTAAAGAATAATGAGTTACGTTATTATGCATCTTGGATGGGAAAAGACGCTGTACCAGGTCTATTGTTATTATCGGTTCGAAAATATGTCTAAATGTGTGCGTGGATTCGTAGAAGATTGCATTACACGTAAAGTTTCTAAGCCACTAGCGGGAAAAGTGCAGGCTGAGCTGCATCCTATTCCTAAAATAGAAGCCGAGTCTAGTCAGAGATCATGGCAGGATGCGTTGGCTGAAGTGAAGCTAGCAATGAATGGCACGACTAATCGTGTGACTAAGTTTAGCCCTTTGGAATTATTGATTGGTAAAGAAGCTCGACCTTTTGGCTTGTTGCCGCTAAACGAAAATAACGATGATGAGGTAGACAAAGAAAATTTGAGAAAGAAGGCTAAAAAGAACATGAGAGCTCAAGCAGAATACGATAAAGATAAGTTATGTAAAGACAGGGGCAGCACAATAGGAGTTGTGTCTGTTGCCCAATAGAGAAACTGAAGACCGCACCATAGCAGAAGAGACTTGTTATGGCGGGGGTCGTTTGTGTAAAAGGAACTACACAAAATATAAGTTCAGTTTGTGTAAAAGGAACTACACAAAATATAAGTTCAGTTTGTGTAAAAGGAACTACACAAAATATAAGTTCAGTTTGTGTAAAAGGAACTACACAAAATATAAGTTAATTATGTATAAAAGGAACTACACTAAAGATAGGTTTATTATGTGTAAAAGGAACTACACAAAAGATAAGTTAATTATTTGTAAAAGGAACTACAAAATATGTTTGATTTGAAAGATTAAGAGATAAATGTGTTAAAGGAATTACACGAGTGGTATGATTTGTTAAATTTGAGTTGTGTTACGAAAATTTAAGTAATTTAGTCATGTTATGATAAGACTAAAGTTGAAACTAATTTGAATCAGAAATGGATTGAATGGAAATAATTCTTTGAAATATCCAGAGAGTCTTTGAATCCTGAAGTGTTATCACTTATGTGGTAGATTTAAGACAACATTCGAGGACGTGTATTATGTCAGGAAGGCCGTGTCGCATTACGAATGTATTTTGACCACTGTACGTGTCAGTCATATTATTAGCATGGTTTGCCCACTGTGCATGCAAGACGCAGCTGCGCAATGAGTTTGGTATATTGTGAGGACATTCTTAGAATTTGACTACAACGTAGAATATGACTGGCGCCAAGGTACCGTTACGAGTGAGGCGACGGCGTTGTCGCGCTGTCGCCTAGTGTAGTCCAGCTAGCGTGTGTAAAGGATAGATCGATGCGTAGAAAATACGATCAGTTGCATACAGACGATCGCGCACGCCGGTTGGAATTCGCTTCACTCGAACAGTTTATTTGCCAATATGGAAGATCAGGAGCAAGAAAATGCCAACGCTGCGACATATGCTTCTATGGTTACACGCTAGAGCTTTTTATCCCGTTAGTCGATGATCACAAAGTAAAGACGAAAGCCGTTTTTAGGTTTTTTATGTATGTCACTATTGATATTCTTCGGTGCTTATGATCCCGTTCGTTGATATCCACAGAGTAGAGATGAGTTCGTGATGATGACAAGGCTGCCGCTGTTATGGTAACTCGCGCGGTCTGGCTGACTGATCTCTGATCTGTGCTTGCGCCACCCTTTATAGGCCGCAGGGATCCCGTTACTTCCCTTTTTGCGCAAGGAACGCTCGTGTACTATTGTACCGTTAATTCACGATGCGTCCTCTTTGTGCACGCACCGTTACCGTTCGACCTCTTCGCCCTTGGCCAGCTGGAGTCCAAGGTCCAGAGCGGTACCGTTAGTTCACGGTGCGTCTTCTTTGTGCATGCACCGTTACCGTTCGACCTCTTCGTCCTTGACCACTCCCCTACACGAGATTTGTGGGCAGTTTTAAGGCTTCTCACATCTCCCCCTTTCTTCGGAAGTTTCGAAAAAGCTTGATGATCCCGGCGGTCCTCCGCTTGAGTGTCTCCTCGCATAGGCATATCGATATCGATCATCGCAGCGCCCCTATCCCAATTCTTCTTTTAACGTGTTTCGGTGTAGCAGCTCAATGAAAGGTAAGTTTTTCGGTTTTATGCGTACCGCCATATTGACGAATTCTCCTTTCCAGCTCCACCTATACATGTGTGCCCCTTCATGCTCCGGGGTGGCTGTCCCTGGCCCCGCGCGCCCCTGGAGACACGCCTGCGTCTTCAAATGCTCCGGGGTGGCTGTCCCTGGCCCCGGATGCCCACTTGCGCCTGCAGCAGCCCCGCGTCGTTTGCTGGCCCGCGCTGCGGATGACACCCGCACCAATTTTTTTTTCAGTGTTGTGCCAGTGTCCGTTTATGAAAACCCGGACGTACCTTGTTTCTTGCCTTTCGGCGTTTTATTCGTACCTTGAGGCGATAGTGCTGCCCACCAAGCTCGAACAGCTTGACCCAGTGCACCTTTCGCTTCCGCGCCAACCTCGGCCACCCGGAGCGGCCAGTCTTCCACCACCACTTCCCTCCACCACTGATTGGCCAGCGACGCCTGCCTGCGGGGGCATGGCCGCGGAGGCGGTTGCCGCGCCTCCGGGCACGACGTATGCCGCGGAAGCTTTGGTGGCGGCGTCGCCTCACCTGGCGCGGGCAAGCTCCACTCCCTCTTCTCCGGGTTCGCTTCTCCCGGGCTCTCCTCCCTCGGGTTCGCCTCCTTCGGGTTCTCCTCCAGCCTCTTACCTTTTGCTCGGGCGCGTGGCCGCGGATCGCGTAACTCATGGCCCGCCGGCTTCCAGCCGATCGCTTTTGCCTCCTCCCAAACACGCGTCCTCGGCTTCCATCGGTGCGGGCCACGTCCACGTCACCGACTGTTGGTGCCACAGGCGCCCTCGCATCTGGATCGTGCGGACCGCCTGGCCGACGTGTGCCTTCCGTCCTGAGTCAAAGTGGCCTCTGGCTCAAGACGGACGATGAAAAAGCGAGGGCATTTGCTTTGCACCTGACCTCCACCTTCTTGCCCTTCAACCTAACAGACGACTCAAACCGCGTAGAAATCAATAATTTTCTGGACGCTCCGACTATACCGGCTCGCCCCATTAGGCATACCACTCCGCAGGAAGTCATGATGCAGCTGAAGGCGCTACACATTAAGAACCCCTGGTTACGATAGCATCGACAACCGTGCTGCGAAGTCTCTGCCACGCAAAGGAGTCCTAGCCTTAGTAAAAATTTTTAATGCCATGCTAAGGCTAGGGCACTTTCCAAGGCAATGGAAGCGAGCACGTATCATCATGATACCTAAAGCCGGAAAGCCGCCAACGCAGATCGATGCATATCGCCCAATCAGCCTGCTATCAACATTCTCAAAGATTTTTGAGAGAATACTCTTAGCCCGCCTGATGGAACTGCCGCAAGTAGTGAACCACATACCTCCACACCATCTCCCGCAAACAACGCCGAAGTCCCCCCGGCTCAGCTGCTCCTGGCCACTTACGCCGATGACACTGCCATGCTAGCGTCTCATTCCTCACTGCAAACTGCCTCCAACGCAGTCCAGGAATGGCTGCACGCAATCGAAAAATGGACTGCCAAATGGAATGTGGCCATTACATAAAGTCAGCCTGTGTAACTTTTTCCCTGCGACCCGGAACCTGCACAGATCTGACCTTCGATGGAAGCCCTATCACCAATGCTAGTTCGCACTGCTACATAGGAGTTCATCTAGATCGGAGACTGACCTGGAGGGCCCACATCACGTCGGTCAAATCTAAGTCACTGGCGAAGCTAAAAAAGCTCGACTGGCTCTTCCACTCCAGCAAACTTCAAATGAGCTCTAAGGCTCTTTTAATCAAAGCCATTCTCGCTCCAACGTGGAGTTATGCCATCCAGGTGTGGGGAACTGCCGCCAAATCCCAGCTTAATAGGCTCCGTGTGGTCCAGTCGAGAGCTGCACGTCACGCATCTGGGCTCCCCTGGTACGTGACGAACATGGTCATCGAAAGAGATCTGAAAGTTACCCTTCTTGGGGATCAGATTAATTTCCACAGCAGCCGTTATGCCGACAGGCTTATGGCCCACCCGAACCGACTAGCAACTATCCTAGCTGATCCCATCTCCCTCCGAAGACTGAAGAGGGTACACCCCAGCGATCTCCTTACCCGGAGGATAACATAACATATTACATTTTAAGTAATTGATAACTAGTCTAGATCTTCCTTTCTTTTGTACTTTATAATTAAGATACCACTTGGTCTCATTTATATTTATCACACATTAGGTTAAGTTCAGAGGAATTACTGAACGATTCCTTTTGAAACCTTAATAAATAGTAACATACTTGAAAAAAAAAAAAAAAAAAAAAACTGGCTGGGATTGTACTTCATACAGCTGTCGCAACTTCGCACATACTTTCTTATGTCTCGATGCATTCCCGGCCAATGATAACGAGCTGCAATCCTGGCAATCGTCTTGCGACTTCCCAAGTGCCCCGCATTTGGCATGTTGTGGTTTTCGGTTATGACGCGTTGCCTCTGCCCGATCGGTACACACATATTCCATGATGCTACATCCTCGTTGCCCGCCCGTGTGTCGGTACAGCTTGCCGTCCTCCTCCAAATAGTCTGGAAATTTCTGCGGCTTCTGCCTGACTTATCTTCGCATATCCTCCATCCACCTGCATCCCTGCAGCTCTTTTGATTATTCGTCGTCCTTCACGCTCACTCTTCGGCTCGTCTTCTGCAGAGGTTGTCTCAGCCTGGCCTTGACGGCCTCGAATGCGGCTTGGTGGGCGTCTTCCCATTCCCACTATGCCTGCTTCTTTAGGAGCGCATTCAAAGGCTGTACCAGCGTCGCAAAATCGGACACGAAGCGTCTGTACCACAATGCAACTCCCAAGTACTGCTTCAGCTCCTTTACGTTTCCTGGCGGCTTCAGCTGCGCTATTGCCGCTACCTTGTCAGGATCCGTTTCAATACCTTGATATGTCACGCGGTGACCCAAGTATTGTAGCTCCTTCCTGAAGAACTTGCACTTATCCGCATTTACTTTCAGGTTCGCCGCCCGTAGCCTCTGGAACACAAATGGCATCACTTTCCATTGGAACAGGCCCTTTCCTGGCACCGTAAACGCCGTATACAGTATCCGTCCTTTAAGTCTAGACTGCTTATATACTTTGCCTCCCTTAACTGGTCCAGGATGTAATTTATCATCGGCATTGGGTACGCGTCCTTCACGGACCTTGCGTTTATCTGCCGGAAATCCACGCACAACCTCCATTGCCCTGTTTTCTTTCTCACCATCACTATCGGTGAGCTGTACGGGCTTCTAGACGGCTCGATACATCCTTTTTCTAACAGTTCGTCGACCTTGGCGTTGATCTCCACCTGCATCTTAGGGATTTTCGGGTAGTACCGCTGCTTGACTGGTTGATCGTCCTTCATTGTTATTCGGCGCACTGCCACGGTTGATGTTCCCTTTACGCTAAACTGGTCAGGATCAGCAGTTGCATCGGAACGAGCCTCTCCCCGAGTCCTATGTTGACTTCGATCATCGATGTGACTTCTTCATATCGTCCATCTGCCATTCATACTTCTCTCCTCGTAGGTAAGACCTCTCCTGCCGTCTGCAACTTGTCCGCCAGCTCCTCGCTAATAAAGCTGGCCGTGGCTCCAGTGTCCATCGTGGGCTTTATCTCCACTCCGTCTATGAGCACTGTGGCGGACAGTTGCCTTTCTTCCGCCTTCAGCTTGCCCATTAATTTTGAGGGGCTGCAGCTTGCGAACCCTGGTTGCCCCTCTGAGTCTGGGATCGCGTGGCGTTTCCCGATCTGTGGCAGCATTCCGCAGTCCTTGGACCGATTCTCCCGCAGGTCCAGCAAAAATTTATCGGCCGGTTCCTGCTTGTGCCGGGTTCGGCACAAAACCCCACCACACCGGGTATGATTTTCGCCTGGGAAGTCCTGGTCCTCCAGCTTCGTCATGAAGCCTCTAGGCAGCAAAAATTCCTGGAAGCTTTGTATGAACTCGACCCATGTCTCCCAGACCTTGTTGTTGGCAATAAACCACTTCAAGGCCCTGTCCGTTAGTAGTTCTGGCATCGCTGTTGGGATCTGGTTAATGTCGAGTCCATACGTCATTGCGTCGTAACGAAAACTCCATTCTCGCGCCTTTTTTGCCACCTTTGCGTAATCCTGCGGTGCTGCCCTTGCGGTATCACGCCTATCACGGCTGCCTTCCCGCCGCTCCCTTCTTTCGCGGCTGCCGCCTCGGCATTTCTGTCCGATTTCCTGCCTTTCGGATCTGCTTCCGATGGTCTCCGCCATGCTAGCGAAGACGATGCTCCTGACCAGGCCTTCTACGCCGGTGACTTTCAATTCTACAGCCGGTCTCCTTCCGTATTCCTTTTCCAGAGCTTCCAGAATTGCGACTGATTCCGGCTCATCTATGGTCTGGTCGATGAACTCGGACAATGTCTTCCGCATCTCCTCGACCAAACCTTCCAGCTTGATCCCGAGTGCACTTGCTATGGCGGGAAAGTCATCATTTTTTAAGCTGTACAGCCACGACTTTCCTATCTTGCCATATTTTCCGTTTGCCCGGACAATCACGTCCAGGGCGAGGCAACGCTCGACCTGCGGACCACCTTTGCCGACCACGGACTCCACTGACCCTTTCGAACACGCCAGGTCCTTGTCGTTTCCTTCGAAGGACCACCTGCCGGTCGGTATGGGCTTAGAATGTTATGGGGCAGGGTGTATCGTCCACGGGCGAGGCAACGGTCGACCTGGGACTACTTGTACCGACCACTGACTCCACTGACCCTTCCGAACATGCCAGGTTCTTGTGTTCTCTTCCGAAGGTCCTTCTGCCGGCTGGAACGGGTTTGAGGCAGGGTGTATCGTCCACGGGAGAGGGAACGCTCGGCCTGGGACGACCTTTGCTGACCACTGTTTCCACTGACCCTTTCAGACACGCCAGGATCTTCTCTTCTACTCCCAGGATCACTCTTCCCTTGCAGCGCTCGTCCCTCACTGCCTGCGGGCCACTTGGTGCCCGACGCTTCCACTGTTTATTCCTTCGTTACTTGTCCGCGCGTTCTCACTCCCGAACTCCTTCTTTCACGTTCCGTCTCACTACTTCCTCTCACGCGAGTTATAGATGGGCCGCAGCTCCACGTGGACGGTTGGTTAAATTATATGTTTTAATTCCGAACACAGATTAGGTAACAAATGAATATGACTTTTTATTTTATTTGAAAATTACATTTAAGGTGTAGAGTTAATGTTCCGGTTTTAGGTTTCCGGTTTCGTACCATCAAAATGCGAGTGACAATGCGTCGCAAAAGCCGAAACTGCGCTAGACATCGCTACAACGCCTCGCTATAACGGTGCTTTCAAAGCTACAAATGTGAACTGACCAATAAACGCACAATTAGAGGCTGATGCAACATTATCGTTATGGTGAAATCTATTCCTAGAATGTTCGAGACCATGTATGCTCAAAGTGTGTGTGTAAAATGTGTATGAGCTTATTTTATAATATGTGTTTATTCATGTAGGTGGACTACTGAGTTGTTGTTGTTGTGGCCCTTGATGCCGTTGTCATTCAGCGGAATCTGGACGATTTCAGGGGAGTGGGGAATGTGTAGTGGTAACTCCTCCCCCCCAAGACTGAAGAGAGGGCCATAACGAAGGAATGGCGTGATCGGGTATGACTGGTGATGAGGCCGGAATGAAGATTGTCATTCTTTGTTATTGCAAAGGTATGATTCCCGCGAAGAGAAAAAGAATACACTCCAACATGCGTATGGTACTTTAAGGTGTGTTCCATTCTATCGTGAAGCTCCGTATTTGTCTTCCATAATCCTTGTCGAATTTGGAACCAGCTTCTGACAGATTGTTGAGTAAGTTTGGTAGCTCCGGGGTCATGATGTTGACGATGTCTTCATGGTTAGATGTATTGAAGATGGCTTTTTGCACGTCTCACATATTACATGATGAATTCTATTATATTCTTCCTTAAATTACAATGTTTGTGTGTTCTTACTCGCTATAAAGTTATACAGTTTGCTGTAACAATAATTTGTGTGTTATTAATAAATACGGAATTAATTAATTTGTTAACTGATAAATGTCTAATGTAAACATAAGTATTTTAATAGAGAAAAAAAAATTTAATCATTATTTGTATTGTGCTTAGGGAAATTGTTGGAATTACGTTATAATTTAAATAAGCTTTATATGTTTTGATCTGGCAACGCTCAATTATAGCTTAAAAAGTCATTGTGAAATTCCTATTACTCAGTTTCAATTAAACCGTCAACTACACCACTACGTTCTTGTGTTTATTTGCACGGTCGGTCTAGAAGCACATAACGGTTGTCCTGATCGTACGGTAAACAACTAACAGAAATTAAGTTGTAAACATTTTCTTATTTTGATTTCATGACTTTTTTTTTGTATTTATATATAAACTTAGGAATTATTTTTAGTTTCGCACTAATAAGGTTTCTGCAATTTTATTTAAGCGTAACATAGTCAAATCTATATTAGAGTTTATTTTAATCGTACATTCCAAAGTTTTTTTCTTGTTATTTACATTATATATTTCTTTAGCAATTTCAGTTTTCTGTTTATCGTATCCATGTATGTTTGTTATTATTCAGGTTATATATGGAGTTCTCTACTTGTGTCCTAATTGGGTCTTAATTTTAGATTTATGAATTTTTTGTCTTTTGTTTGTAGTAAAAGTAACGCCCTCATCAGTATTTACAGTCTGTTTTAAAAATCTAGGGGTAAGCTTATTGCGTCTATTTTCCTTACGAAATACTACGTCTTCTGTTTCTAGCTGGATAGCTTCTTTCCTTTCTTGATTTAACTTTCCAATGTTATGAACCTTGTTGTTTTGAACTAGTTCACATACTTTAGGGTATATTGTTTTTGGAATTCGTTCAATTTTTTTAGATAGTCATGCTCATCGTCAAATTTAATGGTTTGCTGGAATACATGTGTACGTCCCGAAAACAGTTCATAAGGAGTCAACTTAGTTGCCGAGTGTATAGCGTGATATGTGATGAAGGTTTCTGTTAGAATCTCCTCGTGGTCTATCTGTACTTTTTCATTTTCTTTTCTTCCAAAATGATTCGATACACTTCAGTGAGTGTAGAATGTAGTCTTTCGACTGGGGCATTACTAGAAGATTGTTGAAAAGACGTGACATGTCGTTCTATATTATATTGTTTGCAAAAATCCTTGAAAAGGTTTGAATTGTATTGAGCTCCTTGATCGTAAACAATATGCCGTTCGCTACTATGAATCGCCTAATAGCGTTCACTATATTATTGCGTCTCTTGTAGGGATTGTGTATCCAAGGGCAAACTTAGAAAATTTGTCAATGACAGTAACAACATATTTTCCGTTTATCGTATATAAGTCAATGTGTAGTACCATATATCTAAAGGCATGGTAGGTGTTTCGGTTACTTGGAATTTAATATTTGGGGGGTGGCGGTTATATTTTAAGATGTGACAGACATCGCAATTATTTATAGTCTGAGCAATTTTTTATTTCATATTTCGAAAATAGAATTGTCTTTTCATGTGAGCAACGGTTTCGTCTGTACCTCTATGATTGTTATTTATGTGATATTTGTTAATTTGAAACTCTTCGTCCTGTGTTTCTAGTAAATCGGTTAAGAAGATAGTACATCTTAAAATGTTATAAATGTTATTGTTTGAAAAGTATTTTTTATAACTCTCTTGTATTTGTTGAAAAATATCGTCGGGTGCAAAAATTGCAACAGTCCTGTTTGGCTTCAAGGTTTTCTTTAAAATATCTGTAATTTGTTGTTCTGTAAAAGACAGTTCAGAAATTACTTGTCTCGTTTTTCGTTTAAATATAACTCCAGTTCTAGATTCTATAGGAGCACCATATTTCAATATTAGTTGGTAAGTAAAATCCATTAAGGGTTTTTCTGAGATATGGATGTGATCATCCATGTGTTCGTCTGCTGAGTGGACTGTATCTCCACACGTCCCTGTTATTGAGTTACTATCATTTATGTTCATGTCGATTTCTACCCTGCTCAATGCATCCGCTACCAAGTTTTGAGAATCTTTCTTATACAAAATTTCGTAATCATATTGTAATAATTGCATTCTCCATCTAATTATTTTGGAGGTCGGTTCCTTAAAACTCATCAGCCATGTAAGTGGCTTATGATCAGTTACTATAACGAATTTTCTTCCAAACAAGTAAGGGCGAAAGCATTTGACAGCCCATATTATTGTTAACCTTTCTTTCTCGACAGTGGCATAGTTACGTTCTGTATCGGACAATGTTCTACTTGCAAAACAGACTGGCTTGTCCGAACCAAAGGGACCTTGTGATAGCACCGCTCCAAGAGCAACGTTACTTCCGTCAGTTGTTAAGATAAATCTTTTAAAAAGGTCTGGGTATTGTAGTAGGGGATCATTGCAAAGAAGGGTTTTGCATTTTTCGAATGCATCGATATATTCCTGGTCTATTGTAACATACTTTAAATTGCCTTTTAATTGGACTGTAAGTGGTTTCGTTATTCTGGCCATATCTTTAATAAACTTCCTATAATAGCCTAGTAATCCTAAAAAGGATTTAATTTGTTTTTTAGAACGAGGCAAGGGAAATATTTTAATGGCGATAATTTTGTCCGGATTTTGTTTAATACCATGGTCCGTAACAATGTGTCCTAAAAATTCTGTCTCTTTCTTTAAAAATTTTGATTTCTGTGAATGGAGCTTTAATTTGATGAACTTATTTTACTGAATACTTCTTTTAAGTCTGATATGTGTTGTTGCAATGAACCAGAAAAAACTATGATGTCGTCGAGATAAACTAAACAACATCTCCCTTTCAAGTTACCTAAAACGTTGTTCATTACCCTTTGGAATGTTGCAGGGGCATTTGTCACGCCATTCTGGTATTCTGGTAAATTCATAGTGTCCGTCTAATGCCGTGAAGGCGGTTTTAGGAATATCTTTCGGTTCCATTTGTATTTGATGATAACTACTAGCCAAATCTAAGGTCGAAAAATATGTAGCTCTACCTATTTTATCAAGTACTTCGTTAATATTAGGGTTGGGGGATATCTGCCTTTAACGGTTTTTTCGTTCAGTTTTCTATAGTCAATAACTAATCTCCATTTTTGTTCTCTTGTTTCGGATTTCTTCGGAATCAACCGAACAGGTGAGCTCCAAGGTGAATGGCTTTCTCTAATTATGTTTTGTTCTAACATATTTTTGATTTGGTCACTGATCTCTTTTTGTTCTTGGTAGGAGTATCTAAAGGGTTTGGCATATATGGGTATGTCGTCTGTAGTTTCTATTTTGTGTTTGTTTGTATTTGAGAATGTTAATCTATCTGACGGGTCGTGAAAAAGGAAGTGAAATTGCAAACATAGGTGTTTAAGTTGGTTTGCTTCGTCAGAAACGTGGTCCGTATTGACTCGTTCGTGAAATTTCGCGTCGTTTTCCATGTTCGTTGGGGGTTCAATTCTACATATTCCTCTTGAATGAATTGGGTTGTAAATAATGGAAATTCCAAACAAATCGTCTGATTCTGATCAGAATAGTTGACTATTTCTATCCATGCGTTGTAATTGTCAGCTGTATAGAGTCCTTGTTAAATGTAAACGTTATATACTAATTCTACGGAATCAAGTAAAAATGGTCCCTGTTCACATTCGACTGGTATCTGCACTATCATTCCCGAACTGGCTTCGATATTAAATATATCCGAAGCTCTATTTCGATCAATATGAATGGGGACAGTTACCGCAGGGGTTTGTAAAATTAGCATTTTAAGATCTATATTTGCTTTTATAGTACATAAGATGTCAAGACCTATTAGTGCGTCGAAATATTCGTAAAATTTGAGGATTAAAAATATAAAAGTGTCTTTTAAATTAAATTCGGAAAATGCTGTATATTCGACCTTTTCGGTGACCTGCATTTCGTTTAATACAGTTTTTATGACTGTATTTGTGCTTAAGGATTCTCTCTGCTGAAGCGGAACAAATTTAGGATCGATAAAGGAATTCAATGCCCCTGTATCGATTAAAAACGTAACTTATTACCAAACGCTAAACTAATCAAAATATAGGGTAGTGTCGATTCGTGTTTATCCTTATAACTTTTTAGGTACCCTGTCTGCTCTGTGAGACTGGTCTTTGAAAATTTACACTTTCCTCTAAATTGTGAAGTGCTGGTTGCTCCGAAGAGGATTGTTAAATCTGCTAGTATTAGTCTGACGTCAACTATCGAATTTTCCACCTCTATATTGGCGCGATTGGCTATCTGTTCATTCTGTCTTAGGTGGCATAATTGCTCTAGGGAAATTATTATGTCCATTGCCCTCGTTGTTAGAGCGATGGCGCTGTCCGTAGCGATTCTCGGTTGAGTACGGAAGAGCTCTATACTGTCCTCTGCCCTGCTGGTAGTCTGAAATACGATTATTATGTTGATTTGCTGGGTACCGTCGTCTCTCCATCATGTACTCATCCCTCTGCTGAATGGCTATATCAAATGCTTCATCCAACGTATTTGGTCTAGAAGCTTTGACCACATTCCGGAGTGGTACGGTTAGACCCTTAATAAAGGTTTTAAGGCAAAGAGCCATATAGAAATTCTTTTTTTCTAGAATAGCTGAAGCTGGTAGTTCCTTTGAATCGGCCATGCATGTCAATACTCCTTTTATATCCAAAATGCTATCATACAGTTTTGTTATTGGCAGCCTTCTAAAAGGAACCTGATGTAGTTCCTCTATTAAGGTCAGTTCGTACCTGTTATCTAGTAACTTTATTGTTAGATTCCTCTTAATTTCATCCCAGTCTAATGGGGTATCCAATCTATCTAAGAATTCACTCGCTTTGCCCTCTATTTTATTCCTGATCGCTCTTATTTTCCCTCTTGGAGTTTGGTCTGTGTCAATAAAATCTCTTCCACGTTTTCTATGAATCTTTTAAGTGCGTAAGGGTTACCGTCGTAGGTCGGAAGGTACTTAATAACGTCTGGGAGCTCGGTAGGCAATTCATATATGCTGGACCCCGACGTATTTTGAGGAGCGTTACTCATTCTTGAGCTTGTGGTTATGTCTGTTGGGTTAGTTTCGGTTATGTTTCTTATAAGGGTGGGTGTTTTGGTTGTCTGTCTAGTAGTCCGAGTTAAATTAGGAATAGTAGATTTAGTCTTATGCTTAAATTTTGATGACATTTAATATTATCTTATAATTATCTTAATATACAGTGTGGTTTGGTGTGTGATAAATGCTTTTATTATAGGTTCAATACCTGCAATGATACTTGGATTATTATATGTATTGTGTGGAATATATTTCATTTGATATTATAAGATGGAGGCAAGGTTACATTGTATTAATGTGCTGATTCGTTTTAATTTCTTAATATGTTATCTTCCACATTCATGACATACTAACAGACTCATATGTACGTCGCGATGAAAATCTCATTGTATTTGACTCTGTGAAGGCAATCGACTCACTACAGCGGTCGAGAGATTACAACACAGCTACCAAATGGCCGATATGGTCGTCTCGTATATCACCAATGTAAGGTTATTTCTTGTTTGATCATATCTAAGTTGTATTTTTACACCAGTTTGTGTAGACTGATCTGAAATTTGTATGTTTCTGTGGTTCCATCGCGTATAAGTGACCTGTTCGAACATAATTGTTCGCGTCCAACTTGACGGAACCTCTTCCCCACTACAAATCGACAACTGTTTTGCAACACGTTGCCACTTTAAAGGTTGTGGTTTTTGCACAAGTTACTGTGAGCTTATGTTACGTTTGTACGTTTGTATGGTTCCGTCGCGTATCAGTGACCTGTTCGAACATAATTGTTTGCGTCCAACTTGACGGAACCTCCCTCCACTACATGTCGGCACTGGGATCAAGCATGTACCACTGACTTGTTCGAACATAATGTTCGCATCGAGCCTAGCAGCCCTCTCACAGCACTTCCCAGTTCTCTGCTTCTACGCTGCATTCTAACTGTAGTCTCGTTACTTTCTGTATGTATGTATGTATGTAGCCCTTCTTTTTTGTATAAACGTGCTTCTTATTTTTTTTTTTTTTTTTTTATATAACTCTGCTTCTTATTTAGAGTGGCATCTGATTGTTTTGTATCACAGTGCTTCTTATTTAGAGCGGCATCTGCTTGTTATGTGTTCAAATTTTTTTTTATATATGTCGGAGCACAATTATTACTTTCCATTTCACGCAGCCAGTTTCGAAGGCACCGAAGGTCTACACACAATTAATTTGTGTCACTCACTTCTTCTCCGTACTAACCTTCGAACCACACTCGGCGACAGCGACCACACGCTGCCGCCGCGCTGAAACGGGAGATGCTAAAGCTACAAAAATACAGCCGACCAATAGCAACGCAGTATGCAATAATGCAATATGATGAAATACCAATGATTTCCCAAAATGATGAAATTACTATTCTTGTGAAATATTCTAGCACATACACTAGCTTACAAAAGTATGCGCCGAAAAAAAAATTTTTTTTTTGTTGATATCTAGTTTTTAATAATAAATATATTATTATGATATATTTATATATATTTTTCGTTTTTGTTTCATTTTCTTTTTCATTTGGTAAAATAAAAACTACGTTTTACTTTTAAGTGCAGTTAAGTACTCTTGCTTCTTTTTAAAATATCACTCTACTCACAAATTTACCTAAGAAGCGTCGGAGGTTGTTTCCCCAGGAATATGCAATCCGGTCCTGGTTATCGACTGCGCCAGTTATAGATGGGCCGTAGCTCCACGTGGACGGTTGGTTAAATTATATGTTTTAATTCCGAACACAGATTAGGTAACAAATGAATATGACTTTTTATTTTATTTGAAAATTACATTTAAGGTGTAGAGTTAATGTTCCGGTTTTAGGTGTGTCACTTCGTACCAAACACTTCTTTTGCCTAACTCCGAAACTGCGCTAGACATCGGCTACAACGCCTCGCTATAACGGTCCTTTCAAAGCTACAAATGTGAACTGACCAATAAACGCACAATTAGAGGCTGATGCAACATTATCGTTATGGTGAAATCTATTCCTAGAATGTTCGAGACCATGTATGCTCAAAGTGTGTGTGTAAAATGTGTATGAGCTTATTTTATAATATGTGTTTATTCATGTAGGTGGACTACTGAGTTGTTGTTGTTGTGGCCCTTGATGCCGTTGTCATTCAGCGGAATCTGGACGGTTTCAGGGGACTGGGCAATGTGTAGTGGTATCTCGCGCAGTCTAGCTGACTGATCCCTGATCTGTGCTTGCGCCGACCTTTATAGGCCGCAGGGATCCAGTTACTTCCTTTTTTGCGCACGGAACGCTCGGGTACTATTGTACCGTTAATTTACGGTGCGTCCTCTTTGTGCACGCACCATTACCGTTCGACCTCTTCGCCCTTGGCCAGCTGGAGTCCGAGGTCCAGAGCGGTACCGTTAGTTCACGGTGCGTCTTTGTGCACGCATCGTTACCGTTCGACCTCTTCGCCCTTGACTCTTCCTGCATCACGGCTGTTGCTAGGCCACTCCCATACACGAGATTTGTGGGGAGTTTTAAGACTTCTGACAATGCACTTTTGCGTAACCAACGGAAATACTTCCAATCATGTCTGAATATTGCAGTCACAAATTGTTATTCAAAAAAGCATTCAGCAGCAACAGGAATTGAATTAAATTTGTTTATTTAAATTTGTATGATATTAACTATGTATTGCTTACGTCGGGGTCACCAAATGTTGAGCTTAAAAACTCCCTTAATGGTTATCCAAAAAATGATGGGCGACGACTTGCCATCGTCACACAACATCACCATCTTCTGCCCCAGGACAGGGGACAAAACAACAAAGTGGATCATGGAATTGATAAAGAAACAGAATGACTTGGACACTGAGAACTGGCGTCTCATATCAAGGAAGAATGAGGGTGGTGGCTCGCTCCTCAGCCTTGGCATTGATGACAACTCATGCGCCAAGATTATTTCTAGTGACCACAGGCTGAGCTTCAGGTTTGGAGACATCTCAGTTTGTGGTCTAAAGAAGGCCAAAGCGATCAAATCCGGCACAAGACAAGGTCGAGGCTCCACGAAATCCACCAGTCTCCGCGGAGAAGGTGAAGCCTAATAAGCTCTCCGAATCCAGTGAGGATCTGGCGAATGATGAGTATCTTGATGCGACCATCATCGAGATGGGGGATCAGACCCCGTTATCCTCTCAGGAGCTAGGCATGGAACTAGACCTGCTGACTAATGAAGAAGCGATACCGGCGGATGGTGATCTGGGTATCTCCAGATCAGCAACGCCGACGATGGAGCCGATGGTCGGGAGTACAGGGATAGCTCAGGTGAACATCCATCGCGCCAAGGGGGCCTCGGCTGTACTGGCAAGGATGTTCACCAAACAACATCTTGGGCTAGCCCTGGTACAGGAACCCTGTTATAACCAGGGAATAAAAGGACTGTACGTGAAGAACGCCAAGGTAATTTGGGATCAACGGGCCTCTAGCCCTAGAGCCTGTATCCTGGCATGTAGAAGTATTAATTATTATATATGTTGGGTCATGCAGCCGCCAAAACTGTACAGTAGACTAATCATATTCTTTAATATTATAAGTCAAATTAATCAGTGGTAGCAGTTGCGATGCCCATAGTGCAAACCGCTGCTCTCGCACGCATTTATCTGTACGGCGCTCATTCCTTGTTTGTTGTTGTTAGCCACCTACGTTAAGCTTGGGCGCTGCATTTCGGCTGCCTGCCCGCCAGTTGCAAATTCTTCGTGTTTCGGAAAAGACTAAACTTACGCATTCGATTATCGCTATTGTAAAATAATAACAATTCGCAAAATAAAAACTGTCGTTATAAAAGCAAACTTTCTTCGGTTTTATTATTCGCAACAGCTATTGAAAAAGCTCAATAGCTAAACAAAATACTTACAGAATTTCTCACGCGGGACTGTGTACCGATCGTGGTAGAAGATGTGGGAGCAGCCAAGAAGACTGTGGTAGCATCGGTATACTTTGCCGGTGACGAGGCGTGCCCGCCGCCCGAAATCACTGCACTGGCAGAATACTGCAAGAGGACACACTCACCCATCTTCATCGGATGTGATGCAAATGCACATCACGTCATATGGGGCAGCAGCGACGTTAATCAAAGAGGTGAGTCACTCTTAGAATTTATCTTGAATAACAATCTAGAAATCCTAAATGTCGGCAATGTTCCGACATTTGTTACTAGGGTAAGATCTGAGGTTCTTGACATTACACTTTCCAGCAGATCAGTGGCTTCGCATACAAGCGACTGGCACGTATCTCCTGAGGAATCAATGTCAGATCACAGACTTATCCGTTTTAACATAGGGCTAAATCTGGAATGTAGCGAGCGTAGATGCAATCCCAGGAATACGAACTGGGAAGGGTTCAATGCCTCCTTACTGCGGAATCCAGCTACTAGGGTAACCAGGAAACTCCGTACCACTCTAGAACTGGAGGCCGCCGTAAAAGATATTAACTCGTGTCTTACTAACGCATTTAAAGAAAACTGCTCCCTTGGCCCAGCCAAGAGGGAAAAAGATGCTCCATGGTGGAACGACCAATTGGAGAAGTTACGGAAAGCGACCAGGCGTCTCTTTAACAAAGCAAAAAGAAAAGGGAACTGGGATGCCTACCGGAATAAAATGACCATGTATAACCATGAGATCAGGAAAGATCTCCAAAGGAGTGCCAGAATCAAATCAGGCACTACGTACGGAGGATAACTCCTATACTATAGGAAGTAAGGAGAAACTTGAGCTACTACTGGCAACTCACTCTCCGGTAAGCACGCTTCAAACGCATGGGAATACCCCGGTAACGGCTCAAAGTAGACCGTGTGCTTCTGATTGGGCCAAAGCAAAATCAATAGTAACAACGGAGAGATTAAGATGGGCAATTGGTACATTCCAGCCCTACATCAGGAAAATACTGATCAGCAGTTTAGCTTTAGGACACATACCTACTGCCTAGAGTATAGCAAAAGTGGTCTTCATTCCAAAAGCTGGGAAGAAAGACATCACTGATCCGAAGTCGTTCAGACCCATCAGCTTGACATCGTTTTTGCTAAAAACGTTGGAAAAGCTAGTGGATGTCAGCATTAGAAGCACTCTGCTTGTAGAGCATCCGCTCCAACGGACGCAGCATGCCTACAGGGCGGGCAGATCAACTGATACTGCCCTATATCACCTGGAAAGCCTTATTGAGGATTCACTTACTCATAAGGAAGTGGCGCTATGTGCCTTCTTAGACATACAGGGTGCATTCGACAATACCTCTCATGAATTTCGAATGAATGCCTGTCAGAATGTCGCATAGAGGCCAGCAAAGAAGTTAAGTATCTTGGGATAACCCTCGACTCCAAACTTAGCTTCAAAACTCATGTCGATAACACAATTGATAAGTGCACCAGAGCACTTTTCACGTGTAGGAAAATTGCTGGAAAGTCGTGGGGAACCTCACCACGCATAATAAGATGGCTGTACCTCATGGTAGTCAGACCCATACTAACCTATGGGGTAATAGCCTGGGGTGAAAGAGCACGCCTTAGCACCACTAAGGTGAAACTTCATAAGCTGCGAAGAATGGCCTGCATATGCATGACAGGAGCAATGCGTACCTGTCCCACTGCAGCCCTCGTCATTAAAATGAAACGGAAAGCCACCCTAATAAGAATTGAGGGAGCAGGAAATGACTGCAACCTTACAAGTAAGTATGCTGAAAGCCTAAAAAGGGGTATCCCTTTGCGGATGCAACCAAGGGATGAGATGCCAGCTGAGCACAGGTTCGCTCAGAACTTCAGCAAGTACAAAGTACACCCTATGAAACCACAAACAATAAAGTGGTATACAGACGGATCCCTCACCGACGATGGAAGTGGGCTGGGGGTTGTAGGCCCCAGGTTAAAATACCACGAATCAATGGGCAGATACACCAGCATTTTTCAAGCTGAAGTCTGTGCTATTGGACGCTGTGCGGAGTTTAATCTGCAAAGGAACTACCGTGGCAAGGACATTGCTATACTGTCTGATAGTTAAGCAGCCATAAAGGCGCTCAGCAAAGCTAAGATAACATCTAAACTAGTAAATGAATTGGTGACAGCCCTAGACAAACAAGGAGCTGGTCCCGGGTGGGACCCGGGACACAACAACATCCCGGGAAATGAGCTAGCGGACAACGTAGCCAGGAAAGGGGCAGAGAACCCTTTAATTGGGCCCGAACCATTCTGTGGTGTTGGTCACCACAGAGTACTGGGCTTACTTAAGTCAATAGAGGAAGAAAATCGTCTGTGCTTCTTGGAACACCTACCAGAACTTAGGCAGTGTAAGATTCTCCTTCGTGAATATAACCATAAAAGATTCAAGACCTTAATAACTCACGGGAAAAACACCGTGCGCATTTTTACCGGCCTTCTTACGGGGCACTGCCGACTTCGCAGTCATTTGCATAAGATTGGCATAGCAGACAGTGAACTCTGTCTGACTTCATGTGACTTCATGGCGCTTTCCATCGGGAGGAACAGACTCCTGGGCATGTATATAGTCCCACGAGAAACAATTGCAGCCCTGAACCCCAATAAAATTCTGGCATTTATACAGTGCATTGGACTTCAGGGAGATCTTTGAGTCATGAAGGGGTAGTACAATAGATCAGAATGGGTCGCAGTACACATAGAAACCCACTTAATAATAATAATAAATATGGCTGTTACATTGAAGAACAAAATGTTGACATCCCAAACAAAACATAACTGTAACCCAGAGTAAAAACTTTATTGCATTTATGATTTCTTTTTTATAAGTAATTTCCACCAAGTATGATTATTCGTAAAATCCCGACGAAGAACCGAAATGAAATTGTTTGTCAAATTCCTGACTTTTAGACAAATCGAAATTCTTTGGACGTTTGTCGGCTATAAGGAATTCGTCTTCCTCTAGCATTTCAGAGTCACCACGTTTTCTAGAATGCCCGTATTTGTTAGACCCATAGACATACTCATCCGTGTCATTGCTCTGGTAAGCCATATAATTGGAATCAATATACTTTTTTGATCTTGAAATGCAAAAAAAATATTATTTTAATACAGAGATTTGTAAAGGTTATACTCACAACTTAAGTACATAAGGATCGAAGGGAAAAAACGATTCAAGCGTCTCATCGGGCATGCATTTTTCATGACCGTAAACTGTAGCCAGTTTACGGCGAGCGTTGCGCTCCAAAACAGTATGACAATAGGCTAGCTGGTAAGTTCTTGTAACACCAGCAAATGCTGTGGCCACTGGGGCTAAACAATACCGCAGGGGATTTAAATGACACATAGCAAGGCGCGATAGTTGGAGGGATTGGAGGAAGAGCAAATCTGTAACAGAAATAAACAATACAAAAACATTTATTGTAGTGGAGAAAAAACCATATTTATGGATTTGTTTGATTATGTAATGTCAAAATTGTACTCAGGAGTAAGAATAATAGGCAAAAGGAACTTGGCCACAACGATTTTTAAAACTGCGGCCATGAGTGACATCTAATCTTTGATTCAAGTATTTTGTAATTTATCCCATAAATTTTGTTATTGTTTATTTATTTAGCAGCGATGAATCCATGCAATGCAGTAACAGTAACATAACAGCGCAATTTACAGATAAATGATAAAACCAAACCTTGCACTAAGCATGTGTACTCGACACCGAAGATAAAAAAAAAACGTAATGATCAAACCGAAGCGAGATATTAATATACTCTACTTTCGATCGTACTGGTTGCAGATCTCTAGTTCAGACTAGCATATTTATACCCGTTACTCGTAGAGTAAAAGGGTATACTAGATTCGTTGAAAAGTAACAGGCAGAATAAAGCATTTCCGACTATGTAAAGTAGATATATTCTTGATCAGGATCAATAGCCGAATCGATCTAGCCTTGTCCCTCTGCCCCTTATAAACGTCGAGATCACAGGAACTATAAAAGTTAGAAGGTTGGGAGATTCAGCGTACAGATTCTAGAGCGTTAGCGCGGCTGTTACGATGTTTAGAATAACTTAAATGGGCTTTTATGTGCCTCAGCTGTCCAGAGTTATTTATATGCAAGGCTTCCAGTGCTACGAGTGAAATGGACCTTAGGTCTTTTTTCACAAGAGGCACTCAGCGAGGATACAGAAGAGTACGAGGACCTGGCGTGTTTAAAAGGGACTTTTCAGTCTTTAGAAGTTATCTTGTGAGGAACGCTAACGTTTTTTTTCGAGCTAACTCAAGAGGTGGCTCCAGGCTCTATCGAATTTTTGTGAGCGAGAGAGCGGAGAGCTCTACAGCCAGCAGCTCTCTTTTACGCATGCATTGAAAATTTGAAAAAATATACCCTTTAATTTAGAAGTTTTAGACTTTAAATCTACATTATTTTTTAGCATGGACATGCTCAAAGAGGACGCACCGTGAACTAACGGTACAACTGTTGGACCTTGTACCCAAGCGGGCCTAGCGCAAAAGGGAAATAACGGGATCTCTGCAGCCTATAAAGGGACGGCGCAAGAGCACCTCGAGGCAGTCAGCCACAACACGCGAGGAGCCGTACGTACGCAAGGATAGACGAGGAGAGTACCGGCGAGAGTCGCGCGGTCAGGACGCGGCCGCGCAGTCGGGCAGTCGGAACGGACCCTAGACAGGCCGAGCGTTGCCTCAACCAGTGCAAAATACACCCTGTCCCATAACAGCCGAATCCTAATCCCGTTCGGGTCCTCAACGAACACAAAGGAAGCAGATCTTTGTTCTTCTAAAATGGTAACTAGATCCCATAAACTTCCTAACTTACCATCAATAATCCTCAAACCCCGTGCAAATCCTCCCCATCAATACATCTAAATGCATGGTCGCATCGCTGAAATCAGCCAATAAAAATCGCAATAAGAAATATAAAACAAACAAAAACATTCCATTCCATTCCTAATTTTACCAATTCATTGGCCCCATTAAACTATTTTAATGCTAAATATAATTCAATGGAACATTAAATGATATAGGAACAATTACTCCCAATTCCAAATACTAATTAAGAAGTTTAGACCACACATAATAGCCCTTTAGGAAACCAACATATCCCACACATTTTTCCTCCCTATCCCCATAAACATTAAAATGAAATGCAGCTTCTGTACGAATTCATTCCGTGGCACAGCTTTTGAAATGAGCAAATCTATCTCCCACACACAACATCAATTTCGATCAATTCAAAAATTAACTTTACCTTAATATCTTCCTACATCTTACATAACCATTAATTCCACATTACCAACCACCAAACCGTACTTTCCTGAAATCATTTAAAGCCAAATTTATATATTTCTCAGATTATATCCTCATTTACGACCCACTACTCACAACACGTTCTCGCATATAGATCTTTCGCTTGTCTCTGCCGAATTAACCCCTAAAACTAAATGGGAAGAGATCGACCATCTTAATTGGTAGACCACTTTCCAATCCTTATTCAATGTTCCCTAACTCTTCCCCACCAACCTTCATTGCCAAATCCTCTTTCAACCTTAAGAAAACAAACTGGCAATAAGATATCACACTTCAACTCAAATTCCCAAATCACAGTAAGTCAACAAAGAAGCTGCAGCCATTAAAAAAAATACAAGGCTATTAATACAAGATGGAACCGGGAACTTTCTTTACTAAAAAAATAAAAATAAAACAATAAATGGAAAATCCTTAAAAGAAGCATAAACAAAAAAAAAATTTTAATGTTTAAAAAGGCCAACGCGAAGTATCGAAGAGCAATTAAAGAAGCTAAGAGAACGACTATCCACAAATTCACCTCCCAAATCGGACTCCACGAGAGGGTGGGCAAACGTCTATTAAACGTCTATGCGGCCATTATCCCGGCAAGCATATACACGCCACACACAACCCTCATACGCAAACAACTACCACTACCTCTTGGAAAATAGCAATATCTTTTTTGGTAACCTATAGTTATAGTAATTTCCTCAGCATCTTCAGAACAAAGAAGCTGATCTTAAACACTTCATCAAACTACACGCCCTCCCAGCAGTCTGACAAATAAAAAATGACGTCTCTTTCATAGAACTTATATTCGCCCTCAATTCACTATTCTAGAACCTCACCCATATTCTGGAACCCATGCCTGGCTAAAGTTCTAGATAAAACTAGTTAAAAACCAGTTATCAAGAAGATGCCTCTCTCTAAAGCGCATCCTCTCTATAATATCATTGGACTTTTCCAAAGCATTCGACAAAAGTATACACTCCCTTATCCACCAACTCCTAGAATGGAAATGAGGTCCCCGTATCATTAATTACGTTTTAAATTTCATGACAAACAGAAAGATCATAGTTAAAAACACAACCAATTTATCTAACAGCTTTCCTCTCAAATACGGAATCCCGCCAAGTTCACTAATCTGTCATAATATTTCTAATCGCCTATAATTCTCGTAAAGCTACTCTACTCTACTCTCTTCTCTAAAGACGAGTAAGACCGCAATTCTTTATTTAGTTAATTTAATAAAGGGATGGTGCCTCGCTCACAATTTTTAAATTTTGAATAGAAAAGGACTAAAAAAAAACCATTAAAGTTCCATCTGCAATTATTTATTTTGACTTTGAAAATTTCAAGTGCAAATAGGACATTCATTGAGTGCTTAAGGTAAGTAGAGGTAAAATACGAAAAAATGTTTAAGCTTACCTTTTGAACTGGCCGTCAAATCTCTTGCGCGAAATGCTATTAAATAAAACACAGCTTGGCAAACAGAATAGAAAACCAAATTGGCTTTCAGAGAGCAGTTCTGCTTATATGCATCCGAGTCATCTATGTATGCATGAGCCCACTTTGTCAACTCTTTTAGGTAGAAAATAACAGTGCTAAAAAATGTAAATTTTACTTTAGTAGTCCTGTCTAGCGATTATTTTACACTTCCTTACCTAAGTGGCAAAAATCTTGCGCGAGATAAAAAGCTAGCCATGTATCCCACCGCAGCATGACGAATTACGGCGGATACATTCGGATTTTGGACTTTCGTCCATAAGGAATCAAGAAAAGCTTCGGAATATACCGACCGCAGACTAGTTGCATAAAATAGGATGAATTGCACATGATGCGTGTTGTGGCTGGGCAATAACACTTCGTCGAACAAATAAAGTAACATCTTAAACAACCGGTTGGCAGTCCTTCGTTGTTGTTCGCTACTATTTTCATTAAGGCGACATTTGCCATCAAAAAACTTATATAGCAAGAAAAGGCATACATCCAAGGTTTTGCCAACAGGATGACTCACAGATTTTTCAGATTTGGATACATTTTCGGCGAATACATCGTCGATTTCAAACAAAGTGTCCGCTTCCACTTTTTCTTCCTCATCATTCATTTCTAATTCAATTTCATCTTTTGGAGCATTAACGTCTAATAATAAAATCCTGAAATACACAAAAGAAGTTCGCACATATTATTCTATCAGAGATGACCATAGCATTTTTAAATAAAAAAACCGAGAAAAGCCTTTCCTTTGCTATTTAAACTTTTCTGGTTCCTTTTTTGTTGTTAAAATATGCATTCATCGAAGTTATTCACAAAAAAAAATTTGAAATTTAGTGAATAAGCTAGGATTTTCTAGAGTCGATGTTTAACATCTCATAAGAAATTAAATTCGTTCGACGGTTCGACATGAATACAATCATTATTGAGTCAAGTCTATAATAAGTTTACATTCTGATCCATCAAAGCGCACAAAAAAAGTTATCATAATAACTTTTGTGATGAAAAACGCAAAAACATACGTATTATCTCTATTATATATCTTGATAAGTATATATTTCCAACCGTGTCTACTGCGTAACTACGTAATTTGTACCATTTTTCTATATATAGAAATCCACAAGACCCTAAAATAAAGTTTTCTATCAAATTTACAAGCATCCAACAACATTTCATTGCAATTTCCCCAAAATCTTATTTAGAGAATATATTTTGAACAGAGATCGGATTTTAACTAATGAGGTGTCATCAATATTTCTTCTAAAGTTCTACATTTTTGCACTTCCTCCGCTTTATCCTTTTAGCTATATAAGTTGTATAAGTTGTCGTATGCATTTTTTGGCATATTGCCCGTTGTAGTCTGGCATCAACAGCAGATTATCAATGCTTCTTGTATAGTTAATAATAGATATCAAACATTCACGAATCAGATACAAAAAACACATTATGTGAAGTAATTGAAAGATATGTTTGTGCACTCAAATTCACCGTGAGTGTTTTGGAAGCTCACATAGATATAAAAGAAAGAAATTCGAATACATCATTTTTTTTTTTCGTAATTGAGGTCTTTGATAAATTCCCGGAAATTAAAATCCGTGCAAATTTTTGGAAGCGGAAATTGGAAGAGTTCCCCAACCATTTTGACATAAAAACAACAAGAACTGAGTATTGGTAAAGTATAAATTAGTGAGCGTTATATAAATAAATATATTAGTAGAGTACTTACTTTTGCAATACTAGTTGAAAAACAAGTTCTTCGAAAATTGGCTTGTACTCTAATAACCAAAGCACGTTATACAGATACCCTGCCGTCACATGGTACGGCTTTTTGAAATAGGGGAATTTGGCGGATATGGCATCTATAATAATATCGAATGCCATTGGCACGGCAGTTAAGATACGATCCAGTACTTTATGGATGGGTTTTAACTCATTTCGCGCGTGCTCCGAAGGGCATCCGTGGACCCAATCGGATTCATCCATATCTCCAGGAATCCAGTGGACAATTAGTTTAGACACTCCAATCGGTAAATATCTATTGTGGGTCACCATTAGTTCGATACAAAATTCAGTATAAGCTTCGATTATCTCTGAACTTCTTTTCTTCCAGTTAAGGGACAGTAACGCCTCGACAACGGTTACAAATTCTGGGGTCAAATTATGAACAATTCGTTTAGCATCTTTTATGATTATCACAACCTCATCGTCCTTTAAAATAGAAATCGAACGTAAACAATAATCAACAATTATGTAAATTTCACTTACGCTCAGTTCTGCTTCCCGGAGGAAGTATGTGAACTCCTTGACCAGATGGAAATTTCGTTCTTCTAGGGCAACGCGCACTGATTCTGCGAGCCCCTTCTCTTTGGGTGTGGAAAATCGAACTTTGTTGATGGCCACGGCATTTGCCTGATTTCGTTTTACGCCAGAAAACGTCTTTAAAATGGAAGTCACATCCGTCTTATTCGTGTAGAAGGACATATTAAATTAATAATAGCTTTATTCCTTATTGGACTTAATATTCGAAAGGATAATCCACATTGACGTTAAATGCGTAAAAAAAGGTTCTTAATAATGAATTTTTTTCCAAAGAGAATTTCATTTTTATTATTAAAAAACAAATCCGTATGAATTTTACTTGAAAATATACACGTTGTTTTGCGTTTCAATAATCAGTGTGGCCAAGGAATTTCGATAAATTCTTCCGAACGCCATCAGTAAATGCACTTTCTTTACTTTTGCTTTTTAATGTAAAACATTGTAAATGAAAATACTCGTTTTACTTAACTAATATACTTGCCCTTCAATTCTGTTTTCCAAGCAGAAGTTAAAAAATAGTTTTAAATAATCTTAAATTTAATATGCATACGATTTTAACATTTTCATCATTTTGACACATAGTTATTTCTATTAAGGAGGGATTAAGAGAGACATTAATATTGTTGCTTGTTTTGTATTAAAAAGCGTTCTGTCCTTGATGGTGGAACAATATTTTGCCTCCCCGTTTAATCATTTTAAGTTGTTAACGATACAGTACATACAGTACGATACAGTATATATAGTGATTTTACATTTTCCGAAACATCGATTCGGATTATTTGCACTATTCGAAGAACCAGAAGAAGTGCTAGAATACATTTCTTGATTGGTGGCGAAAGCGAGGCAAAGCGATGGAAAGCTTCGTCGGCCATGTAGTGATAAAATGAAGATGATCAAAGTCAGATACAAAATGTACAATATTATAAGATATATTTAATATGCAACGGTTGAGACCAATCTCACTGATTTTTAATTTTCATTTGTGACCAGTTATACCAGTTTAAGAATATGCATATAATAAGAAATCTAATTGATTTCAGGTTGTAATTTTATTGTTTGTTTGCGGATGCGGATGTCGCCGATATAGATACATAGATTTCATATTAAAGTATAACCAAAGACACTAGAATAACAAGATGCGTAACGGCCATACATTCGTTTGGCACTATGCAGCCACTTTTTTGGTGAAGGCCAAATTTGTTCTCTTTGGGCTCGCTTACGCTGGGAGCGTAAGAAATCTAAAAATAGAATTTGCTTGCTTGTTAAGGCAATGCAAAACATCAATTTTTCACATGGTGCCAAATGTAAAAAAATTATATAGATTTAAAGTCAACGAACTTCTAAGGTGAAGGGCATATTTTGTCAAATTTACAATGCATGAGCATACGTGTGCACACGGCCAAAAAAACGCGTGCCAAAAATTTGTATGGCGTTACGCATCTTGTTATTCTAGTGTCTTTTGTATAACGTTATGGTTAGATGTGAACAGTGTGGGATGTATATGCTGTTAAATATTTTAAGAGAGGCTTTTACATAATTAGTTATTCGGCATGTATATTACGATTTCGAATTTCGAATTCGTAAGAAATTTTCGATTTGTAAAACGGACGAAATGTCAGGCCGAACTGAAAAGTAAATGCATTTTTTCATATCAATTCAGATTATAAATGAGGAATAAAGTTACTCAGTGGTCTATTGATCTTTATTCCTCATCATAGCAAGAACATTCTGCCACTTAGTTATATTATAATCAAAGAATTTCTGACCCCACCTCAGATTTGACAAGATTTTACGTCGCAAAACTTTTCGGCTATGCAGCCACACTGTTGGTGAAACGAAACGGGCAGGTAAATAAATGCTTATAAAATGAAGAAAATGAATTTATTAATTAATTAAAAGTATTGGTTGTAAATAAAGCTAATTAATTTAATTAGTTAATTGGCTAAAGTGCAGCAAAAAAAATAATTGCGAACATTGTAATTAAAACTATGAATTATGCGGCAGCTGTATTGTCTGGAAAAAGCTGAAACAGCTGTTTACCGCTTAATGCATACAGAGAAATATTCCAATAGTAAAACAATAGAAAAAAATTTAGAAAACCAGAGCACCTAAAAACGAAATCAAAAGATTTTGGCCAAATCGAGTTCGATAAAAATTACGATTACCAGATTGTTCTTAAAAGGAAGCAAATTAATACTGATTAAATCCCACGATAGTAAACACTTAAGCAAAACGGTTCTCTTATTTCGCCCCACTTGCAAAAAGCCCGCAGCACTGCGAAAACAACTAACAAAACAACAACAACAACAACTAACTGAAAAAAGTACTATATTTGCCAGGACTATATCTTTCTTAAGGTTATATTTATCTTCAAAATTGTATCAATAAATTCGCTCAAATCAGCAAATTAATCCCGAGCGCATATTAAGGTCTACGAATCGGACACAGCTGCTCTTAGCGATTATTAGTATCTAGATTAGTATCTATAATGTATAATGTTTTTATATTATATAAAAATTTAACTAAATCGTTATTAATTTTAAATTTTCAGACTTGGGATTGGGGCTTAGCAAAGAAAATCCTATTGTTTAAAACATTCATAAAATTTTGCTACTCATTAAAGATTGAGCTTCATGTGTAATTTAGTGTGGACGGTACGTTATATTTATTTTCTAAACTCTTAATTGCTATGAGTGGCAACGCTATTCAAGTAGCCATCTTTCTTTCTTTTCCCAACTATACGACCGCGTGGACGTCAGTTCGAAGAGGTTTGGTCAATATTTCTTAATTATGAATTGAAAAAATCTAATAAGACTCTTTATTACAGGGGATTATAAATCAAAATGACTAACTCAAAGGGCTATCGTCGCGGCACGCGGGACATGTTTTCCCGTCCCTTCCGAAAGCATGGAGTTATTCCGTTGTCCACATACATGCGGGTTTTCAAGATCGGCGACATCGTTGATATTAAGGGGCATGGTGCCGTACAGAAGGGCTTGCCCTATAAGGCATATCATGGCAAAACCGGGCGCATATTCAATGTGACTCAGCACGCCGTTGGTGTAATAGTAAACAAACGCGTAAGAGGTAAAATCCTTGCTAAGCGTGTCAATGTGCGCATTGAGCACATCCACCACTCCAAGTGCCGCGAAGACTTTTTGCGCCGCGTGAAGGAAAATGAGCGATTGCTGAAGGAGGCGAAGGAAAAGGGACAATGGGTCAGTCTGAAGCGCCAGCCGGAACAGCCGAAGAAGGCGCACTTTGTTAAGAAACTTGAGGAACCGATTGCTCTGGCCCCGATTCCATACGAATTCATTGCCTAAAGGGATTTTATTGTTTGGAAATTGTACGGAATGAAATAATATTTGATATAATTTCAGTAAACAAAAAAAATGTGCCCAACATAAACAGACTTTGTAATTTTCATTTTGCAATAAGGTCGGTATTCAACTAAAGTTTTGATTAGCGAGAACTCGGAAATCGAGCCGATTACGTCTCCTTAGTATTGAAAGGTTTTTATGTTCAAAGTCATTTGACCACCATTTTAAGTAAAACGTCCTCAAATTGTTGATACTAAAGGTACAATTAAAGCTTATACTCTTTATTTATAAACATTTATTCACTCAAACTACCGTAGGTCACAGCTTGTTTCGCGCAGTTGGGAAATTGCTGCTAGACTAAGAAAGATAAAAGCAAATCCGTCTTTAAGGCTGTCAAATTTTTGATTACATGTCTGCGGACTGCTGGCGTAATTTCTAAATACGTGAGGGCATTTCCAGACGAGCCAAGTCTTGACAAGTGCCGCTGTGTGTTTCGGCTTTTCTACATTTTGGATCAGGCTCTTCTTTCAGTGTCACATACATACGCCAACCATATCGAGATCTCCGTCACGCTCTCCCATGGGTTTCAAGTGCTTGTTTTGAAGCTCTGTAGTTGGTCGACATCCATCAAAACTAAAAATGTTTAATTTGCGTGCGTTAGCAAAAATAACGTCGTCTCAAATAGAAATTTGATGATCAGGTATTTCATTAGTTTATGAAAGAATCTTTTCGTAAAACTCCAGCTTTAAAATTTATAGCATGTAATACAATTAATTCTCACTGTTTCTGGACTATTTTCGTCCTCGATCCTGATGCTAATTCTGGAGCCAATAGCTTTCGGTTTTCTAAGCCGTCGTTGATGTACAGATACGGTCCAAACGGGCCGTTGATAATATATTGCAACTGGGTTGGGCTTCCAAATACCATTTCTGCAATAACCCGCATAGTTTTAAGGTCATTTCATGGCATTTCGTTGGTTTCTCGGAATCTTTATATTGAAGTGTAATCAAGCTCTGAAAGTCATAGTATTTATGTATTCCAAACATTTTGGAACTAAATGGACAATTTATTAAATATAAATATACTCCACACAAATGTATGCGACATGGAAATAAGCTCATTTTTTTTGGTTTTTATAAACGTTACTCGGAGAGCAAAAGGGTTTCTTGAGTCGTTAAAAAGTATGTAACAGGTACAAAGAAACGTTTCCGACCATATTAAGTATATAAATTCTTGATCTATTCGATCTCAGCAACCATAAAAGCTAGAAGGTTGAGCCATATTACCAGGCCCACTGTAACGCCTATAAACCACCCAAAACTGCCACGCCCTCACTTTCGAAAACTGTTTTAATATTTTTTCATATTTTTTATTAGATTTCTAAATTTCAATCGATTAGACAAAAAACCTGGACCCCAACACACCGCCCAAAGCCTGTCACGTTCATACCAATAAAAACATATTGATATTTTTTCATATTATTATTATGCTTGTAAGTTTCTTTCGATTTAATAAAATACTTTTTGTCTGTTTGTAATTGTTGCCAATAAGTTTATCTAGGTTCTGCTTTATCATGATCAGGTCATCGTGATCTAAAGTATTCGCGTTGTACTTATAACCTGACCCTAACCCATTTAAGGACATCGATTTTCGGCTTTTAGGAAATGATGTAATTGTTTGGGATAGAAGGGAACATCTCATGGTGGAGGATGGCGTCAATTGACTACCTTAAGGCTATTTATGGTATGTTCATGTAAAATTTCTTAAGCGGTTTGGACTTGGTTAAGGTATAATTAACGTGGGCGTGTGAGTCCATCCATTCAAACACAACTCGGCCGTCCTGACCACCATATCCCCTGAACATGGTTTACATTGCTTGTTTGTAGTTGTATAATGGTTTTTTTTCTGATGCTTTCATACTATATCTATTTGATTGATTTTTATTATCAGTGTTCGTTTTTATGTGTTCGTTTTTATTTCTTGTTGCCTATCCAATGTTTAATATTGTTAATGTTCCAGCCATCTTGGTACGGGTTACGGGATACCTGAAAACCTTCTACGCCCTTTAACGAGAATCTGTCGTATCTTTATACTTTTGAAATCACGTATGGACCTTTGCATTTTGGAATCAATTTTCCAAAGATCTCTATCTTCTTCAGTATTATCTAACGCCTTTAGCTTTTCTTTTAATTCGTCTACTATTTGTCCTCTTTGCTCTAATCCAAACAGCACTTTGCTTGGAGTTTGCTTGATACTGCGGTGTTGTGTATTATTTAATACGTGCTCAACTTTATCTATTACTGTTTCCCAATATATACCATTCTCCGGTTCTACCAATTTCGCTATCATTGGATCCAGACTTCTGTTGACTCTTTCAACATGTCCGTTCGCATCTAGTCGCAACCTTTATATGGTTAACATCGAACTCTAACAAGAAATCCTCAAACTCTTCGGATGTAAAACAACTTCCCCTATCTGAAATTAAGCATTTAGGCATACAGCATACAGGAATGCTCTAAAATAGTCCTGCAGAGCTGTAATGACCTCCCTTGTATTAGTGGTCTTTGTAGCATATGAACGAACGAACTTGTACAACCGCCGATGACAATGACTTCGTTATCCCTTCTCAGATCTTCGAAAATGTTGTTTACGAACCTTTGAAACACCGCCGCCGCAGTTTTTAGGCCCATTGCATTCTGAGAAACTCAAATTGATTTTTTATAAACAAATACATGAAAATAACCATTTCTTAAATCAAGCTTCGAAAAGACTTTCTTGTTGACTAGATTGTCTAAGAGGTCATCAATAATCGGTATCGGATAATTGTCTTTAATTAACACCCTGTTTAGTTTCCTAAAGTCCTGTTTTGTTTTTGACAAAAACGATTGGTGAAGCATAATCTGATTCGCTAGGTTGTATAAATTCCTATTTTAAATATTCATCTAGCAATTTTTGTAATTTTTCTTTCTCTGAGTATGCGAGTCTTTTTGGGGCGCAGCTAAATGGTTTTAAAGTGTCTAAGTAAGTAATTGCTTTAAATAATTTCTTTTAATTGATAGTTTATGGCTTGGTTATCTTTTGCGCCGCATGTAATTCATTTTCCCCCACCCTTCGTAGTCGATGTTGAAGATTTCTCTAATGGTTTCATAACTGGACGAAACTGCAGCATACAATTTTTGATTAATTGCGAAATCCTTTGTTACACTAGAGTATCACTGTATCGATAATCGTTCTACTAACCGATTCACTGATCCACTAACTGTTTCACTCACTGTTTCGTTAACTTTTTCACTATCAATAGAACTGACTGTTTCACTCTTTGCTTTTCTATCTCATTCACTATTAAATGGTTTTACCGCAATCCGTCCCAAAGTACTGGATCCAGTTTCAATTGGCACGCTTCCATGAAATCTCGTCTGAGAACTACATTATGTCTCATAGACCCGTCTGGGATCACGTATAAATAAAAATAACATTTTATTCTTTCTTTTATAATATAACATACGATTTTTCCAAATATTGTCAGTTGGCTTTTATTCAGCCCATACAAGTTTTCAGAAACGGATTGTAAATTAATTTCCTCGGATATACTGCTCAACTGTCTATGAGGCAATCTGCAAATAATGGTTTTTTAAGAAAACATCGATAGTATCGATAGTTAAAAAAAAAAAAAAAAAATGGAACTATAATTTAACGTGAACCGAAGTCTATATACCCTTGCAGAATAAAAATATATATTACAGTAGCCCTTTAGAAAAATGCAGAAAGGCCTGCAAAGGAATTAAAATGCATTTTTTAAACAAAAACGTTTTATTTGCATCAATGCAAACTATTATTTAAATTAACAAAGTATTCAAAATATTTAGTAATAACAAAATAATTTTTTTTATATTCATAAGACAACAAGAGATCATTGTTACTGGTTTTTGTTCACAAAAAGTAGCATGTCTACTACTTTTGGTTTAAGCGATGCTCTGCGGTCAGATACAATCTGACCAGCTTTACTGAAGGTTCTTTCAGATTCTGTTGAACTAGCCGGAATGCACAGGTACTTTTTACAAAGGTTGGTTATTGGCTTCAGACTCTCACTGTTTGCCTGAAAAGGGAAAAAGTCATGAATATTTAATTTAAAAAGTAAAAATGATATTCTTACCATCCAATAAGCAGGGGATCCTTATCCTCCGACTCATTAGGTCTCTCAAAATACGTCCTCAAGTGCATTATTAAGTCTGCTCTGTTTGAGTGAACTTTATTTGAAATTTTCGTTTCTAAAAAAGTAAAGAAACTGTTCTTTTTTGTCTGGTGGTGTTGAAATATTAGGTGTGGAAGGAACTCGGGACAAACTTGAAAATATCTCCAACTCCAAAGCTTTCGCGGCTTGCTCTGAGTTCGATGTAAACAAAAAGTCATTTACTAAGTACGCGCTATTCCAACGCGTTGGAACTTCTTGTATAAGTCCATAGCGTGCTTCAGAAGTTTTTGCATTTTTTAGTTTCTCTGTTGCGATTGAACTCGATTTGAAAAACGATACGATTCTCTTACACTTTGCTAGTAAAGGCACTATAGAATCTATTTTCAGGAGATCTTGCTCTAATAGATTAATAGTATGCGAGACAACAGGTAAATGTTTCATTTTCACGCACGCTTATTTCATAGACGCGTCGTTGTCTGTTACAATCGTTACTACCTTATTTAAAAGGTTCCACTCATTCAAAACGGCGCTGAGTGAGTTCGCAATATTACTAGCGGTAAGTTGGTAAGTTGCATCTACAAGTTTTTGCGTCGACAAAACTGCTGATTTAAGTTCATAGCATTCGTTAATGAAGTGGCACGTTATAGTGAGATACGCCTCATTAGCACGCGAGGTCCAACAATCAGTAGTAATGGATATATTGTCAACGTAAGTTAAATCCTCCTGCAACTTCAATTTTAAACCTTCATATTTCTAGGAATGTTTTCCTAGGATGGGTTTTACTGGGCAGCTTGTACCTCGGGTTTTGCTTTCGAATCAAATCGCAGAATCCCCTGTCTTCAACAATAGAAAAGGGTTGGACATCCAGCGCGATCATACGCATTACTGCCTTGTACAGCTCCGTTTTTTTTGCTGACCCATTTTTATAAGTGAGGTCAGTTTTTAGGAACCGTTCCAAACTAGTGCAAGGAGCAACCTTTGCAGCCTCCAGATATTAGGGATCTGCACGTTTTAAGTGATCCTATTTTGCAGTCGTGTTATCCACAGTTGTTAAAGGGTCTGAAATCAAGAACATAGTGGTTACTAAATATAAATTTAAAAAACACGTTTAAATGCATATTTTTGGCTACATGCACATTTGTATATACATACACATATGCACATTGTATGCGAACGAGTCTGATTGAGTGTTTGCATTAAAAGTACTTACTTTTCAAGTATTTATCCATATCTAACCTCTTCCAACACCACCATTCTTCTCAAATAGTTATTTCTTTTCTATAATCTGAAAAAGAACACTATAATTTCCATTCCGTATAAAATTTACCAAACTTAAATGTCTCTCTCTCTGTATCAAAGTGTTAGTGACGCCAGTTCGGATTGTTGGATTGTTTTCGAAAAGCATCGATGGTTTGAAAAAACTTAAAACCATCGATAGTATCGATAGTGCCATCGATGGTTTTCCAGCTCTAGAACTAGTGGCTTCCACGCCAGCACATTTACCAGGGAAGGGATTCTGAAGACAATAATTCTTGGAGTGCCCAAAAACAAAACACCTCTTTTCTGCGGTTCTGTTATTTTCAGTACTTTGCCGACATTCGATCCTTATTTTTGGTTTACGAAAAACAAGTTTTGCCTTATCTTGTAGTTGATTGTCGTTTCGTCGTCTTCTTCAGAGATCGGTTCGTTTTGCCAATCCGCTTTTCTCGGGCAATATATTTTAATGACTTCAAGACCAAGGTCAAGGTCTTTTGTTTCTGCTTTCTAAGATAATTTTCTGTGGAATTTTCGTAACGTAAGCACACGGGGATGAGTGAAGTTCAGGTTGGCCGTGTCGTTTGCGATGGAGGAGATGGCATGCACTTAAGGATATACCAAAAGGCTTTGCAAAACATGATAGATGCAGAAATTCTGTCATAAGTATATTGAAGTTGTACATGAAGAATGTAGCTGTCACTTACTCTTAATCTTAGCTGTAAAGCATGTCATGGTTTTGGGTTTTTGTTGTTTAATGTAAATGCGGGAAACGAAACAACAGTTCCTTTCCCTAATAACTTTATTGGTTTTATCAGATCAGCATAACAAATGTAAGTAAAAAGAATTTTCGATATACACACATTTTTTTTAATGTGCACTGTTATTTTGATTTTGTTTACATCTTTGTTCGGTAAGTATTTGTGTAATCTCCTCAGCCAATTGGGTAAATAGATTAGAGTACTTGCTGTCTGGATATTTTATTACAACAGGCACTCCACTCTCGTTGCTATCCGCTATTTGTGAGTCTAACGGAAGAGAAATTAGCTTGCGGGGTAGAGAGCTTATACGGCTGTCTTTAAAAAATTCCAATCGTTGATTACAGTTCTGACAAATGGTGTACTTCATATTCTCTACTACCCCAAATATGGGAACATTTAGCTTTTCGTACATCCTTGCACCTTTCAAGGTCACCTGAACTGCTGCAGTATGAGGTGTTGTTACAAGGATAACCCCAGTGATGGGTGTATGCTGGGATAGTGAGAGATGCACATCTCCAGTGCCCGGTGGAGTATCTATAACCAGGACATCTAAAAGTCCCCAATCAGTACCTTTTAACAGTCGTTGTATTGCTGACATTACAAGAGGACCTCGCCAGATAACAGAGGCCTCTACAGGTGTCAGCATGCCCATAGACAAGCACTTTACATTGTAGTTTTGCGGCGGGATCATCAAATTTTTATCATTCACACCCGGCTCACCGTGGACATTCATTAAAAGTGGAATAGTTGGCCCGAAGATATCTCCGTCCAGCAATCCTACTCGTTTTCCCAGTCTTGCCAGGCTGCAGGCAAAATTAACTGTAAAAAGGACTACAATAACCGATGAATAGAAATATGTGAGTACACACACACCTGCCACGGTGCTTTTTCCTACACCACCCTTTCCAGAGGCAACGACTATAATATCTTGCACTCCAGTAATCGGTTGCTTTTTAGGCAATCCCCGCGCCATTAAAGTCACCTGGGACGGAGTTAATTTCGTTGCGAAGGAGCGCCATATCGTGTTGATCAATAGAGGCTCCATTGTTATAAAACGATGAATTTATTTTGTATCTTAAAAATAAAACTCATAGTGGAAACAGCAGCGACAGTCTTATAGACGATTCTCACACATTTCCATCATTTATATTTTTTGATGTCACTTTTCGATAGTTTTCGATAGATCAATGAATATTCTTAGGAATTTAGAACTTTTCTTTGGGCGACTGATTGAGCAGCTTAAAAAAACTGGGAAAGCGAGTATTTTTACTGGACGGTATATATTTGAATACATTATTCCCTATCTAATGAATGTCTATAGCGAGGAGCTTGTTTGCGATAGGAATACCACGTTACACCAAGTAATTTAAATAAATCGGTCAAATCTCAACAGTGGAACAACAGTAGTAACAGCAGTAAAAGAATACTCGTAAATCGGTTTATTCTGTAAAAAGTCTCTGCCTAGCGCTAACTTTGAAACTGTAAAATTTTTCGGCGAACCTTGTCAAGCTTGGATGAAGAACAATTTACGATTGTAGATCATTCATTTAAACTAATTTAATAAATATATTTAGCCACCTATATAATCCAAATATTTTTATTTATTAAAATTGTTTTATTGTGGCCCACTCGGATACAAAAAAAAAAAACATTTTTCTTGTATTTTTCGAACCTTAGTCTTATCATGGCAACAATGTTTTGTGGCATACTGGAATTGTAAATAATAACCTTAAGACTTCAAAACATTTTTCAAAAATTTGCGCGCTACATAATTTGTAATTACTAGTCAATGGTAAAAAATATTAGTCAAGGATTCGCTTGCATTTCTTACAATTTAAAATGTAAGAAAGGATACACTTATACCAAAGACACTAGAATTCTAGTGTCTTTGCTTATACACTTTTATATACAATATTCCATTAATTCTACACATGTATATGGTTATTATCAAAGACACTATAATAACAAGATGCGTACCGCCATACAATTTTGTGGCACACGAGTTTTTTGGCGTTGCTCTAGAGGTGGCTCCAGGCTCTCTCGAATTTATGTTCAAGGGCGAGAGAGCGGAGAGCTCAACAACGAACAGCTCTTTTCTACGCATACAATGACAGCAGACAACTGTATGTGTGCTCACGTATGCTCATGCATTGCAAATTTGACAAAATATGCCCTTCACCTTAGAAGTTCTTAGACTTTAAATGTATATGTCGGAGCACAATTATTATTATCCATTTCGCGCAGCGAGTTTCGAACGCACCGAAGATCTACACACAATTGATTTGTGTCACTCACTTCTTCTCCGTGCTATCCTTCGAACCACACTCGGCGACAGCGACCACACGCTGCCGCCGCGCGCTGTAACGGGAGATGCCAAAGCTGCAAAAATACAGCCGACCAATAGAAACGCAGTATGCAAGAATGATTTCCCCGAAATGATGAAATTACTGTACTTCTGGAATATTCTAACACACAATACAATATGATGACATACCAATGATTTCCCCGAACTGATAGAATTAATATTCCTGTGAAATATTCTAGCACATCCACCAGCTTACAAATGTATGCGCCGACACGGCCATCCTGACCTTTACACGTCCTCGTGAAATATTACCAAAATGATTCGTTCTCTATAATTTTATTGTAAAACTATTTTTACATCATTTTAAAAAAAATATGAGCCCATTGACAAATCAAATTTCCAAATTTAAATTTCCAATAAAAATTTCTTTTCTTTAACGTAATTCATTTTCTTCTTATTCATATGTAATGCGCAACACGCCATGATCAAGACATTTGCCTTGCACTTGTGCTTACATTAACATTATACTTAAAAATTTCATTATTAGCCCTTCAGGCATCCATACTGTCTCTTTCAACAGCTTCAATAATTTCGCTACTGTCTCTTTCAACAGTTTCAACAATTTCACTACTGTCTCTTTCAACAGTTTCAACAATTTCACTACTGTCTCTTTCAACAGCTTCAACAATTTCGCTACTGTCTCTTTCAACAGCTTCAACAATTTCACTACTGTCTCTTTCAACAGCTTCGTTACAATTTTCAAATTCTGCTTGTACTTGCCAATTTGGCATTTTCCTTATGTCATCGTGAGCATATTTATATTTTCTATTATTTGTCAGTGACCTGAGCATATACCTGTCTCCGTCTAACAATTCAGTTATTTGATAAGGCCCTCTGAACTTCGGGCTTAATTTTGTTTGATGCCTCTCCTCATTCTTTAACAATACAAAATCTCCGACTTGACATCTATCAACTTTAGCTTTGTTTTTATCAAATTGCGCCTTGTTATATGCTGCTGCAGCTGAAATACTCTGAACTGCACGTGCTCTTACTTCTTCTAGATCAACCTCATCTACCTCATCGCAAGGTGGAACCAACCCCAACGGCCGAGCAACTTTGCCAATAAACAATTCTAAAGGGCTTGCCTTTGTCACTCGACTAACAGTACAGTTTAATGCTAGCTGAACCTCACCCAATGCGTCTTGCCAAGAGCGACTGCTAGTCTCGACTGCGGTTAGTAAGTTTTTTAAGGTGCTCATAATGCGTTCTACTTGACCATTTGCTCTACTTGCACCAGTCGCAATCAAGTGCAAATTTATTTTCTGTTGCTCACAGAAATCACTAAATCTACTGCTGGCAAAACACCTACCCTGATCTGCAATAATGCGATTTGGTACTCCAAACAGAGATATAGCCGACGTCACTGCACTTACGCAATTCTCTGCGTCAATTTTATGCGTGTGAGTTAAATAAACAAATTTAGTAAAGGCATCCACTTGAACGATGATATACTCTTTCTGATCAGACTTGCCGCTTAACTTTCCAGTTATGTCGATGTGAACAGTGTGCCAAGGGATATTTACTTTTGGTATTGGATGAAGGCTAGCTTGAATTTTGCCCGAGGAGGTCTTTGACATTTTACACGTAATGCAGTTTTCAACGAATTTTCGAATATATTTAGACATGTTATCGAACCAGTAATAGTCATAGGCCTTGTCTAACGTCTTCTCCCATCCCAAGTGCATGATTGACTCATGAATTTGGTTTATAACAGACCATCTAAATACCTTGGGAACAATTGATAACGATCGAGTTCTACCATTTCGCTGAATTTTTCGATATAATATTCCTCCTCTTAACTCATAAGTTTTTGCAACGTCCTCAGCCAGGGAATTGTCTTTCAATTTATTTACAATATTTACTATTTCGATATCTTGACGCTGTTCAGCCAAAAGCCAATTACTTGATATTTCAGCCAAATTAATTCGTTTTTCAAGAACTTTGGGAGTTGTAATACTCAAATCAGCTGAAGGCACATTTCTTGAAAAGAAGTCAACATGCGCCATTCGTTT
The DNA here is from genome assembly GCF_016746395.2 of Drosophila simulans. Taxonomy (NCBI): domain Eukaryota; kingdom Metazoa; phylum Arthropoda; class Insecta; order Diptera; family Drosophilidae; genus Drosophila; species Drosophila simulans. Next base: position 22,074,180 of record NC_052520.2, on the reverse strand, counting down.
GCCTTCCCTATATTGTAAATCAAATGTAAATGATTGTAAATAAGACCACCATCTCTGTACTCTAGGAGATAGGTCTTGTTTTGTCCTTGAGGCCTTAAGAGAGTTACAGTCAGTAAAGACAACAAAGTTTCTACCCAGTAAATAATGGCGAAAATGTTTCATTGCTAAAACAACAGCAAGAGTCTCCAGTTCATATGAGTGGTAACGTGACTCAGCCGGAGAAGCTGCCTTACTAAAATATTCAACGACATGAGGCTTGTTGTTAATTTTGTGTAATAAGATGGCACCGTATCCACGAGAACTTGCATCTGTATGCAACTCGATGGGATGCTGTGGATCAAAAATGACTAAAACTGGCTTCTGGGTAAGAATAGAAATAACCTTTTGTCTTATTTCTTCATGCTCTGGCTTCCAAATAAATTCATTCCTTTCTGAAGTCAAAAGATATAACGGCTTCATAAAACAAGAAAATCCTTGCATAAATTGTCGAAAGTAAGACGCTAATCCTATAAATTGTCGCAAAGCAGGGACCGACTGAGGAGGTGGTAAAGCAGTTAACGCTGCAATTTTAAGCGAATTTGGCCGGATTTCACCTGCACTCACTTCGTATCCCAAATATTGAACCTTTGACTTTAAAAAAGAACATTTGTTTATATTGAATGAAAATCCAGCTTTTGTGAGACAATCAAGAGTAATCTGCAACCTTTCTAAAGCTTCACTTTTCGTTGAAGCAGCCACCATTACATCGTCCATATAAACGACTACAAATTTATTTGCAAGGTCTCCGAGAGCTTGCATCACTGTACGCTGGAAAACAGATGGAGCATTTCTGAGCCCAAACGGCATTGCCAAGAATTCATATTGTCCATCTGGGGTGACAAAAGCTGTACACTCTACTGAATCTGGGTGTAATGGAATTTGATAATATCCACTTGCCATGTCCAGACATGAAAAATATTTCGCTCCATGAAGTCTCGCTATTTGGTCTGATATAAGGGGCAAGGGGTATCTGTCTGATACCGTAATAGAATTTAATTCTCTATAATCAACACACAAACGATGAGAGCCGTCCTTTTTGTTGACTAACATTATGGGACTTGCAAAAGGTGAACAGCTTGGTTTTATAATGTTACACTCTAATAATTCATTAATTTTGTCTCGCACTAATTCCCTTTCATTTGGGCTAAGTCTATATGGTCGTCTTTGAACAGTTCTTTTTGGGTCAACTAATTTAATTTTCATTTCCCCCGAGCTAACTCTGGTCAATGGAATTCCGGTAATAAAAGATTTTGAGTATTTTTCCACTAAACTTTTTAGTTTATCTCTGTCTTCACCAACAAGATCAGTATTTAACTCAGAAAATTTCTCATCATTAGAACAATAGTTTACAGTTTTTGATCTGACAATTTCAAATTTATTTTAGTTTTTCAAATATATGTCATTCAAGACATGAAACAATATTTCAATACAATGATTGTTAATTATTACGTTACTAAGTATCTGCAATGTGCTACAAATACTACCATTGCCAATACCTTTTAACATCACTACATTGTTAATTCTTTTACCAACTAATTTGCTACTTAGCTTTTGTTTAATTAAAGAACATTCCGCTCCAGAGTCAAACGTTGTTGAAAATGTCTCGCCTTGATGAATCATCTCTCCCTTGGGTTCGACAACCTCGCATAGCTCCAACCTCTTCACTTGATGAGTGCCTTTGTCCTTTTTGGGCTTGCTGCAGTGTGTTGAAATATGACCGCGCTCGCCACAATTAAAACAAGTCACATCCGGTTTTTGACGGTGAGCAAAAGGGTTCCTGTCGTTGCTGTCCTTGGCATTAGACGAAAATTGCTGCTGCTGTTTAGCTCTACATTCGATCATCTTGTGACCGAGTTTTCCACAGAAATGGCACTTCACTGTTGAAAGTCGCTGGCGCTTTATGTCAGCTGGAGGCATTTCTTCTTGCGGAGTTTTCTTTCGTTTATTAAACGTAAATGCTTTAAGCTCAGTTTGTAATTCACTTCTTGTGCGCACATTTGAAGTAAATGTTAAACGTTGCAGCCTGCTATCTACATGAGCCAACTTAGCAAGCGTCACAGAAACAGCTATTTCCTCCACATCCATCTCACGCCACTTCGTAATAAGCGACGTCATCATGCGACTAGCATAATTGGAGAGACATTCGCCGTCAGTTGGGCAACCAGCTAGCATTGCTAAAAACATAGCCGCTGGAGTTTCCACACTAGCAAAACGTTGCACGAAAAGTTCCTTAAACTCGGCCCAAGTTATTTCCGGATAGCATATTTGAGCAAACCACTGCGACGCGCTTCCTTCCATCGCTGCACTTAAAGCCATAACTAACGCACTGCCTTTTATAGTTGATTCAGCCAAGATGATATTTGCCGTAGAGCACCGCGCCGTTGCGTCTGCGCCATCAAGGTCCGCGTTGAATTTAGGTAACACCACAGTATTTTTGTTTGTTGATTCGGATGCCGTTGATTGTATTGCTTTAACAAGTTCGATCAAGTTTTTATTTTGCATTTCCATTAAAACGCGCCACGGTCCATCTATGGTGTTAGGCAGCGAGCCAGATCCCACTTCTGATGTCGGAGCACAATTATTATTATCCATTTCGCGCAGCGAGTTTCGAACGCACCGAAGATCTACACACAATTGATTTGTGTCACTCACTTCTTCTCCGTGCTATCCTTCGAACCACACTCGGCGACAGCGACCACACGCTGCCGCCGCGCGCTGTAACGGGAGATGCCAAAGCTGCAAAAATACAGCCGACCAATAGAAACGCAGTATGCAAGAATGATTTCCCCGAAATGATGAAATTACTGTACTTCTGGAATATTCTAACACACAATACAATATGATGACATACCAATGATTTCCCCGAACTGATAGAATTAATATTCCTGTGAAATATTCTAGCACATCCACCAGCTTACAAATGTATGCGCCGACATATATTATTTTTGATCAATGGGCACCATTTGAAAAATTATTGTTTTGCATTTCTTTAACGTTATTATTATTTAAATATAGCTTAGAAATAGTAATACCCGAATCTATGTACATAATATACCAAAACAAATTTCAAAAATAATTTATATTAGAATATTTGTCACTAGAGAATTCAGCTTGCGACGTGTGAAAAATTAATAAGGCAATGATTGTTGAGTGTTTTTGTCCACACTTCGTACCACTTTTGCAATAAACAGTTTTCATATTTTTATTTATTTTATACATTTTTATTACTTAATAGACTCGGACTTCGGGAAACAAAAGGCACCAACTGATCTTTTTTTAATATTTGTAATATACACATTAAAGTTTTTGAAAAATATTTAAAAATAATAAAAAAACAAATGTGTATAAAAAATGTATTGTTGAGCAATGCATTAAGTGCACTGCCCCACAGGGCAGTGTTCACGGACCGCTACTATATTCCTTGTACACTGCTGATATCCCTTGCCCGAGTTTCGAACACATGGCAGCACCGAACAGGACTCTTATTGCAACCAATGCAGATGACATCGCAGTTGTATATAACTCTAGGGACAGCAGAGAGGCAGCTAACGGACTACAAGAATATATTAATGCTCTGGCAGCCTGGTGTAAACGGTGGAACCTAAAAATAAACCCACTGAAAACAACAAATCCATGCTTCACATTAAAAACGCTTATCCCGAACACCCCTCCAATTCGGCTAGAACATTTTCGAACAGAAAATGTTCGAACAGAACACGTTCGAAGAGAACAAGTTCGAACCGAACATGTTCAAACATATTCGAACAGAACACGTTCGAACCGAACATATTCGAACAGAACATGATCGAACCGGACATGTTCGAACAGAACATGTTCGAACAGAACATGTTTGAACAGAACATGATCGAACAGAACATGTCCGAACAGAACATGTTCGAACAGAAAATTTTCTAACAGAACATGTTCGAAAAGAACATGTTCGAACAGAACATGTTTGAACTGAACATGTTCGAACAGAACATGTTTGAACTGAACATGTTCGAACAGAACATGTTCGAACAGAACATGTTCGAACAGAACATGTTCGAAAAGAACATGTTCGAACAGAACATGTTTGAACTGAACATGTTCGAACAGAACATGTTTGAACTGAACATGTTCGAACAGAACATGTTCGAACAGAACATGTTCGAACAGAACATGTTCGAACAGAACATGTTCGAACAGAACATATTCGAAGAGAACATGTTTGAACAGAACACGTTCGAACAGAACACGTTCGAAGAGAACATGTTCGAACAGAACATGTTCGAACAGAACATTTTCGAACAGAACATGTTCGAAGAGAACATGTTCAAACCGAACATGTTCGAACAGAACATGTTTAAACAGAACATTTTCGAACCGAACATGTTCAAACAGAACATGTTCGAACCGAGCATGATCGAACAGAACATGTCCGAACAGAACATGTTCGAACAGAACATGTTGGAAAAGAACATGTTGGAAAAGAACATGTTCGAACAGAACATGTTGGAACCGAACATGTTCGAAGAGAACATGTTTGAACAGAACACGTTCGAACAGAACACGTTCGAAGAGAACATGTTCGAACAGAACATGTTCGAACAGAACATTTTCGAACAGAACATGTTCGAACAGAACATGATCGAACAGAACATTTTCGAACAGAATATGTTCGAAGAGAACATGTTCAATCCGAACATGTTCGAAAAGAACATGTTCGAAGAGAAAATTTTCGAACAGAAAATGTTCGAAAAGAACATGTTTGAACAGAACATGTTCGAACCGAACATGTTCGACAGAACATGTTCGAAGAGAACATTTTCGAACAGAAAATGTTCGAACAGAACACGTTCGAAGAGAACAAGTTCGAACAGAACATGTTCGAAGAGAACATTTTCGAACAGAAAATGTTCGAAAAGAACATTTTCGAACAGAAAATGTTCGAAGAGAACATTTTCGAACAGAAAATGTTCGAAGAGAACATTTTCGAACAGAAAATTTTCGAACAGAAAATGTTCGAACAGAACACGTTCGAAGAGAACAAGTTCGAACCGAACATGTTCGAACAGAACACGTTCGAACCGAACATGTTCGAACAGAACATGATCGAACCTGACATGTTCGAACAGAACATGTTTGAACAGAACATGATCGAACAGAACATGATCGAACCGGACATGTTCAAACAGAACATGTTTGAACAGAACATGTTCGAACAGAACATGTTCGAACCGAACATGTTCGAACAGAACATTTTCGAACAGAACACGTTCGAAGAGAACATGTTCGAACAGAACATGTTCGAACAGAACATGTTCGAACAGAACATGTTCGAACAGAACATGTTCGAACAGAAAATGTTCGAACAGAACATGTTCGAACGGAACATGTTCGAACAGAACATGTTCGAACAGAACATGTTCGAACAGAACATGTTCGAACAGAACATGTTCGAACAGAACATCTTCGAACAAAACATGTTCGAACAGAACATGTTTGAACAGAACATATTCGACAGAACATGTTCGAAGAGAACATTTTCGAACAGAAAATGTTCGAACAGAACACGTTCGAATCAGCCCCTGAATCAGCCCCTGCAAGCAACATATCTAGGTATCACCCTGGATAAACGGCTCACCTTTGGGCCGCATCTCAAAAAGACAGTAAAGAAATGTGGTCACAGATCACAACAGCTGAGATGGCTCATGAATAGAAGGAGCACTCTTTCGATGAGGTGCAAAAGAGCTGTGTATGCGCACTGTATCGTACCGATATGGTTGTAAGGGATCCAGATTTGGGGAATTGCAGCCAAATCGAATTATAATCGTATCCAGGTGATGCAAAATCGCGCATTACGACAAATAACCAACTGTCCCTGGTATGTAACTCTACACTCCACAAAGACCTCAATATTTACACAGTTGAGACACAAATTGGGAGACATACAAGTCGATATAGTGACAGATTACTGAGCCATAGCAGTCTTCTTGCAAGACGTCTCATCCCCGCTCGACCTCTGAGACGACTCAAACGGCAAGGCTTCGCCAAGACAATTGGGCAACAGTAAAAACTCTTCATTTATGTTCCTACTTCACTTATTTTATTTTTATAGTGTTTGGTAATTCATAAGAATATTTCTCCACACAGTGATGTTAAGATACAATATTATGATGTACTTCACTTAATAGATATTAATAAAAAAAAGTGCTTTCTCATTAAAATTTTATGTAAATAATGAATGTTATATAGTAACGTAATTATGCCTTCCTCATAATTTACTTATACAAAAGACCTACAGCGGTGGTCCTCCGTATTGATTCTCGATATTGCGCATCCACTCAAGCCGTAACCAAAACCATAGCCACGTTGTACATAAAAATTCATTTTCCATAAAACAGTAAACAGCCCACTTATCCAGTACATCTAAGATTTTATCACACCATTTGTTTGAGTCTTAAGCAGCGACATTCAATCAATAAAACGCAAAGCGGATTCAATCGGAGTTTTTATTTATTTCGGCGTTGATCTTAGTTCTCCAGAGGAGTCAATGTCAGATCACAGACTTATCCGTTTTAACATAGGGTTAAATCTGGAATGTAGCGAGCGTAGGTGCAATCCCAGGAATACGAACTGGGAAGGGTTCAATGCCTCCTTACTGCGGAATCCAGCTACTAGGGTAACCAGGAAACTCCGTACCACTCTAGAACTGGAGGCCGCCGTAAAAGATATTAACTCGTGTCTTACTAACGCATTTGAAGAAAACTGCTCCCTTGGCCAAGCCAAGAGGGAAAAAGATGCTCCATGGTGGAACGACCAATTGGAGAAGTTACGGAAAGCGACCAGGCGTCTCTTTAACAAAGCAAAAAGAAAAGGGAACTGGGATGCCTACCGGAATAAAATGACCATGTATAACCATGAGATCAGGAAAGCCAAACGAAGGAACTATAGAACCATCTGTGAGGCAATAGTAAACACATGTGAAGGCGCAAGACTTCACAGAGCAATCTCCAAAGGAGTGCCAGAATCAGGCACTACGAAAGGAGGATAACTCCTATACTATAGGAAGTAAGGAGAAACTTGAGCTACTACTGGCAACTCACTTTCCGGGAAGCACGCTTCAAACAGATGGGAATACCCCGGTAACGGCACAAAGTAGACCGTGTGCTACTGATTGGGCCAAAGCAAAATCAATAGTAACAACGGAGAGACTAAGATGGGCAATTGGTACATTCAAGCCCTACAAATCTCCTGGTCCAGATGGAATTCAGCCAATCCTGCTACAACAAGCGCTAAATCAGCTCGCAGTGCCGATCAGGAAAATACTGATCAGCTGCCTAGCCTTAGGACACATACCTACTGCCTGGAGTATAGCAAAAGTGGTCTTCATTCCAAAAGCTGGAAAGAAAGACATCACTGATCCGAAGTCATTCAGACCCATCAGCTTGACATCGTTTTTGCTAAAAACGTTGGAAAAGCTAGTGGATGTCAGCATTAGAAGCACTCTGCTTGTAAAGCATCCGATCCAACGAACGCATCATGCCTACAGGGCGGGCAGATCAACTGATACTGCCCTTTATCACCTGAAAAGCCTTATTGAGGATTCACTTACTCATAAGAAGGCGTTATGTGCCTTCTTAGACATACAGGGTGCTTTCGACAATACCTCCCATAAGGCTGTCAACGCATCCCTGGCAAGATGCGACAACCAGCAGATGGATCAAGTCACTACTGGCGTCTAGGCGAACCATGGCCACTATAGGAGGACAGTCATCCACAGTATCTACCACAAGGGGTTGCCCCAAAGGGGGTGTCCTCTCGCCTCTCTTGTGGAGCTTGCTGGTAGACGAGTTGCTGGACAGACTGACCCGCAGAGGTATACTTTGCCAAGGCTATGCTGACGATATTGTATTTATAGCCAGAGGTAAATATGAGGAAACACTCTGCGATATCATTCAACTGGGCTTCAATATGACCAGCGAATGGTGCAAGGAAGTAAGCCTGTGCCTAAATCCTAGCAAAACTGTTATTGTTCCTTTCACTAATAGGTACAAGCTACAGAGAATAAAGGCAATAACCTTGTCAGAATGTAGCATAGAGGCCAGCAAAGAAGTTAAGTATCTTGGGATAACCCTCGACTCCAAACTTAGCTTCAAAACTCATGTCGATAACACAATTGATAAGTGCACCAGAGCACTTTTCACGTGTAGGAAAATTGCTGGAAAGTCGTGGGGAACCTCACCACGCATAATAAGATGGCTGTACCTCATGGTAGTCAGACCCATACTAACCTATGGGGTAATAGCCTGGGGTGAAAGAGCACGCCTTAGCACCACTAAGGTGAAACTTCATAAGCTGCGAAGAATGGCCTGCATATGCATGACAGGGGCAATGCGTACCTGTCCCACTGCAGCCCTCGTCATTGAAATGAAACGGAAAGCCACCCTAATAAGAATTGAGGGAGCAGGAAATGACTGCAACCTTACAAGTAAGTATGCTGAAAGCCTAAAAAGGGGTATCTCTTTGCTGATGCAACCAAGGGATGAGATGCCAGCTGAGCACAGGTTCGCTCAGAACTTCAGCAAGTACAAAGTACACCCTATGAAACCACAAACAATAAAGTGGTATACAGACGGATCCCTCACCGACGATGGAAGTGGGCTGGGGGTTGCAGGCCCCAGGTTAAAATACCACGAATCAATGGGCAGATACACCAGCATTTTTCAAGCTGAAGTCTGTGCTATTGGACGCTGTGCGGAGTTTAATCTGCAAAGGAACTACCGTGGCAAGGACATTGCTATACTGTCTGATAGTTAAGCAGCCATAAAGGCGCTCAGCAAAGCTAAGATAACATCTAAACTAGTAAATGAATTGGTGACAGCCCTAGACAAACTAGGAGCTGGTCCCGGGTGGGACCCGGGACACAACAACATCTTGGGAAATGAGCTAGCGGACAACGTAGCCAGGAAAGGGGCAGAGAACCCTCTAATTGGGCCCGAACCATTCTATGGTGTTGGTCACCACAGAGTACTGGGCTTACTTAAGTCAATAGAGGAAGAAAAACGTCTGTGCTTCTTGGAACACCTACCAGGACTTAGGCAGTCTAAGATTCTCCTTCGTGAATATAACCATAAAAGATTCAAGACTTTAATGACACACGGGAAAAACACCGTGCGCATTTTTACCGGCCTTCTTACGGGGCACTGCCGACTTCGCAGTCATTTGCATAAGATTGGCATTGCAGACAGTGAACTCTGTCTGACTTCATGTGACTTCATGGCGCTTTCCATCGGGAGGAACAGACTCCTGGGCATGTATGTAGTCCCACGAAAAACAATTGCAGCCCTGAACCCCAATAAAATTCTGGCATTTATACAGTGCATTGGACTTCAGTGAGATCTTTGAGTCATGAAGGGGTAGTACATAAAGATCAGAATGGGTCGCAGTACACATAGAAACCCACTTAATAATAATCGTAGTTCAAATACGGATCATTTATTCGACTCAAAACAAAAACTATTTTACTATATATATTACACATAATTAATTATCAACATAAATATAAATATGTATTTAAACGGTAGTTAATTCGAGGGGCGATTTTATCAAACGAATTTAAAAATCTTTAAAAGTATAATAGTCATATTGCTACGAAATTACATCACAAAATAATTTTCGAAAATGACTTTATATTAGAATACTTGTCATTAGGGCATTCAGCTTGCGACGTGAGAAAAATTAATAGAGCAGTGATTGTTGAGTGCTTGTGTCCGCACTTCGTGCCTCCAGATATGACTTTTGCAATAAACAGTTTTCATATTTTTATTTATTTTTTATTAATTTGTATTTTCTACTACATATTATTTTTATGAAATATTTATTTCTCAATGTAATGTCTTCTTTTTGGAAAATTTATGTTTCAAATTACAGTAGCTAAAATAATTTCCTTTGTATTTGCTTTAATTATTTAGTATATTTATTAAGTCATTTGACTTAATATGATGTATGTAAATAAACCATTTTTATTATTTAAAATGCGCATTAGATTCAGTTATTTTTCAGTTTCAGTTTTTTTTTTATATTCCAATTTGATATTTTAAAAAGTGCGCAATATCATCATATTGCTACGAAATTTTCCAAAACTCCAAACGTGTAAATTTGTTTCTTCGATCAGAATTGATTTCGGCCCGAAAATCGTCTTCTAGCACACAAGCAAGAAAATTATATTTTTAGATTTCTTACACTCTCAGCGTAAGCGAGCGGATAGAGAGCAATTTCGTCCGTCACTAAAAAAGTGGCTGCATAGTTCCAAACCAATGTATGGCCGTTACGCATCTTGTTATGCTAGTTTCTTTGATTGTACTCTATGTAAATATGTACTCTGGTTGCCACGCCAGTAGGTATCACAAGGGGATCAACGCGCCACCAACGGTGGTACGCGCCTATTATTTAAAATGCGCATTATATTTAGCTTTCAGTTGAATTTGGTCTATTCCAATTTGATATTTTTAAAAAGCGCGCACTTTTGGGTGGGAAGAAAAGCGTGCCAAATTTTTGGTTTTTCCTTTTAATTTCCCTTAGCCCGTTTGCTTAAAGTTGTCTAATGATGAACTCCAATTAAGAACACAAGTCCATTTTAAAGAATGCAGCCGTCGTGCTGACTTTATATTTATTGAATTTATTCTTTTGATTTTAGAGTAGGCAGAAATGGTTCTGCCAGCTCAACGTCTACAGAGTATCTGATTTTACAGTTTTGAATATATTTGGACTTAGGCTAATCCGCGTAGCTGCGCTGCCGGGTACGCCAGCGGCGGAGCGGCGTTCGTATGTATATCTTATATATCTAGGCTTATCGGGAGAGCGAGCTAAGTATGTACGTATGTAATATGCATTTGGTCGGCGTGTGAATGCTGACCATGCACTTATACTTTTGGCCTTCAAGTGGGCAATGCACTTATACTTTGTGGCCTTCAAGTGGGCGATCATGTTACATCCGCCCTGGGCCTAACTGCGTGCATAAACATAAACATAAACATAGCAACAAAGTGCTGCCATATGTAAGTATGCTATTTTATTTAATTGTTCTTAATATTGCATAGGCACATACTACAGTTGACTATACGCAGAGCTCCTCGATTTTTTGATCTTTTCGCATATAATCGAGTTTATATTCAACTTTTTTTATTTTATTTATTTATTTATTTAGAAGCGATGAATCCCTACAATGCAGTAACAGTAACATAACAGCGTAATTAACAGATAAATAATAAAACCAAACCTCGCGCACTAAGCATGTGAGGACTTTCAACTATGTCTCATATTTCGAGGGGGTAGTTTATATTCAACTAAAATCGTTTTGTTGCAATAGTGAAGTACGGAAATATAGTTCGAGCGGCGATTTTAACAAACGAATTTAAAAAATCATATTGCTACGAAATTGGCCACAACTCCAAATATGTAAATTCGTTGCTTCGATCACAATTGATTTCGGCCCGAAAATCGTCTTCTAGCACACGTACGCACACATATACATGTTCTCGTCTATTGTTTTTACTCACACAAGCAAGAAAATTCTATTTTTAGATTTCTTACGCTCCCAGCGCACTATGGGGCATTTGGCCTGTTTTTTTTGCAAAAATGTGTTTTTCACAAGTATGCAAAATTGAAGTATTGTAGTATTAATACATTGGAAATACGTTAAACTATTATGTTATAGACGGCAAAAGTAATTTTAACAGTGTACTGTTATAATAACAGCTGTTAAAGTCGGCTGTTACTAATATAAACGACGTGGCTGAAATGCGCGCAGAATTTAGCTTAACTTTCAAAGTGTTAAAATTTAAAAAGAAGACGAAGAAGAGTATAATTTGAAATTGATAATCAATCTTTAGGTTTTTATTATGTGTTGCTATTAATATATTGTTTATTGTGTGCGCCTATTTCCAACAATTTGTACATTTAGCAAGTGGTGTCAACATGTAGTTGTTTGAAACAAATTTGAAATTGAAAAATATATCCATGTTTTAGTGTGTTCAATTCCTAACTCATACCAGGTAGTCTCTATGTGCGTTTTTTGCGGGTTTTTGAGAAATTTCATTTTTTAGGGAGCAATATCTCGATTGCCAATGCTGCCCTGCTGGAAGTGTGGCGCAAGCAAAAGGGTGTTCGTCAAAAGGAAAATTCTTTTTGCACTTTTATTAGTGGTCATTTTTCTGATAGCAAGCTAGACTTTAATGAACGATTAACGAATAGTAATAATAACGAATGTTTTCAGTCAATCTTTTGCGAAATTGGAGAAAATGCAATCGAAAAATATATGAACTTTCGAAAGTTTTTTTAAAGTGGTTAGAAGAACACCTAGTCCTGAAGGTAAAAGAGAAAACTAAAAAGGAAAGGAAATTAGCTGGATGCCCGAAAACGTCATATTATTTTAAAAGTTTGAGTGGCCGAAGACAGCAAGTAGATGAACTCGTATGGGCGCAGAACCACAACGAACGTGTTTTGGGTCAAGCTGCAATGCTAGCTGCACGGAAGCGCGGCCTGCTGGATCTTGCAGACATACTTAAAATTCTTTTTTTGAACCCAGCCAAGTCAAATAAAAATAATATCCCATAATATCATCAATAAATATAAAGAGGCGCGTTCGAAAACATAAGCGACTATCTCTTCCACCAGAAGTCATTCAAAATTTGAATTTCAAATGTTAGCTTGCGAATTTGAACCTGACACCGATTCTTTAGACTCTATTGATTGTAAAGACGAAGACGAATGTGAATTTGTATACAATATTAAAATTAAAAATTAACTTTTAAAACTTAATATTAAAAAAAAAAAAAAAAAAAAAAATTGGGGCGGAGTTGGGGGCACGCCCACTTTTCCAAAATATTCCTGGGGGCATATGTAACACATAAAAAAAAATTCATCCAAATATCTCCCATAGTTTAGGAGTTATTAATTTTTGTAAAAAAAACAGGCCAAATGCCCCATAGTGCAGCGTAAGCGAGGGGAAAGAGAGCAAATTTGGCCTTCACCAAAAAAGTGGCTGCATAGTGCCAAACGAATGTGTGGCCGTTACGCATCTTGTTATTCTATTGTCTTTGGTCTAAATAACTGTTCGATAAGACGCCTTTCTCAAAACAACATCTCCTTCGAAATATATAAGTTTTCACACTTATAAACAAATTCATTTTATATTTTAGTTACAATTCTATTTCTACAGAAATGTGTGTAGACAAAACATGGTTTCGGTTTGTACCCAAATATGCATGATTGTAAAAATATGAGCAATCGACTAATTTCGTGTTTCTTATTTTCCTTTAAATATTTAATGCAACTAAATGCATTACAGTAAAGCACGAAGAAGCCATCTATTTAATTCTTCTAATAAAATTATTTGTTCTTAAAGAAGTGGTCCCTGTTCTGTGAGAAAGAAGCAGTCTACAATACTTTTTTTTAGACCTGTAAGGGTATTCTAGTTTAAGGTAAAATTGAGGAGAAGCCTCAGTGTCTTAAAAATATGTTAGTGTATTTTGGGAGATCATTGCTCTTGAATGCCCTTGGCGCTGCTTCAGAGACAGCACGCAAAACTGCTTACATAAGCAAGGCTTTAAGATGTTTAAGTCGATAAGTGCCGTTGCCAAAGAATTACTTATTAGAACGCATACAGCGCTGAAATGGAATGTATGGAAAGCAATTAAGTGCTCTATTGTTTGTGGTTCTGCCATATGATTGAATTGGCAGGTTTGGGTTGGACAAAGGTTACAATTATAAATTTCAGTATTGAACAATTATAAATCTTTAATGTTAGACGATTGTATTTTTGTTTTATGTAAACAAATTTTGTGCTTACATAATGTTTGTAAGCTAAACTAGTAAAAAGAAGTGAAGCGAAATTTAGTGCTCTTAACAATACTTACCTTTTAACCCTCTTTCTTACAGTCTAAAATAAAATCGATTTTTAGCCATGTGCACTCTTAATAGCTTTTTAAGCTGTCCGAGTTGTCAGTTCCGTACATCTAAATGCTCCTTTGAGACGTTTGACATTTGATATATAGAAGTTGATGCCATAATTGGACACCTAATAATTCTCAAAAAAAGTATATAAAACAGGAGCAATAGCCCTGCTCCGCTGATTCAAGATGCATACGTTTCTGGCATTGGGCCTGCTGTCCTACCTTTTGGGATTGCTAAACAGTACAAGGCTGACTTTTATTGCTAACGATGAGTCAGACACTGCAATAGGTTTGTACACAAGTTATTCTCATTTTTTGTAAGCAAAAAGTTTTCATAGCCTTTGTCTTCTAGCGCTCACCCAAATTATAAGAGGCTTGCAACAACCTTCTCTTGCTATATTGGCGCTACCAAGCCTCGCTCTTTCTGACGGAGTTTGTCAGAAAGAGCGCAGCGTTTATCTTGACGATTTTCTGCAGCGTCTTCATCGCAGTAACTACAAGTCGGTGGTATTCAGCCAGACGGAGCTTTTTTTTCAACACATTGAGGAAAACCTTCAAGGTGCAAACGAGTGCATCAGCCTGATTTTGGACGAGCCCAACCAGCTGTTGAATAGCCTCCACGATCGTCATCTTGGACATCGCTTAAGCCTATTTATTTTCTATTGGGGAGCACGCTGGCCACCCAGCTCCCGTGTAATTCGTTTCAGAGAGCCGCTTCGAGCGGTAGTCGTAACTCGTCCTCGCAAGAAGGCCTTCCGCATCTACTACAACCAGGCTAGGCCTTGTAGCGACAGTCAGTTACAGTTGGTTAATTGGTACGACGGCGATAACCTTGGTCTGCAACGAATTCCCCTTCTTCCGACTGCATTATCCGTGTACGCCAACTTTAAAGGTCGTACCTTTCGGGTGCCTGTATTTCACGTAACGCTTTTAGGCTTGAAACAACAATGCAGGTCCTAATCTATGCTATATTTGATTGCAGTCTCCGCCGTGGTTTTGGGTAACGTATTGCAATAACAGCTTCGAAGAGGACGAGGAGTTGAACAGCCTAGACAGCATAGAGAAAAGAAAGGTTCGGGTCACGGGTGGTCGCGATCACCGCCTACTCATGCTGCTATCTAAGCATATGAACTTTCGGTTTAAGTATATCGAAGCACCCGGTCGAACCCAGGGCTCAATGAGGTCAGAAGATGGCAAGGATTCCAACGACAGTTTCACAGGAGGCATTGGATTGCTGCAAAGTGGAGTAAGTGGTTCTGAACCTATTCTTAAACAGTTAAATTAAGATATTTTGGCTCAACAGCAAGCAGAATTTTTTTTGGGAGATGTCGGTCTAAGCTGGGAACGGCGGAAGGCCATCGAGTTTTCTTTTTTCACACTGGCTGATTCAGGAGCGTTTGCTACACACGCTCCCAGACGCCTTAATGAGGCCCTCGCCATTATGCGCCCGTTTAAGCAAGACATCTGGCCCCATCTAATCCTTACGATAATTTTCTCCGGACCTATTTTTTATGGCATTATTGCCCTGCCTTATATTTGGCGTCGACCATGGGTAAACTCAGATGTGGAACATCTCGGAGAATTATGTATCCACATGACGTATTTAAAAGAGATAACCCCACGCTTATTAAAGCTCAAACCCAGAACTGTGATGTCTGCCTATCAGATGCCCCACCAACTTTTTCAGAAGTGCATATGGTTCACTTTACGTCTGTTTTTAAAACAATGTAAGTAATAATTATTTTTAAGATAATATTTCTTAGGTAATCAATTTAATTAATCTATCAGCTTTGTTCCGAGCTTTAACTCTACAGTTATAGCTCCCGTTACTCAGGCAGTGGGTGTGTGAGCAAGAACGATCAACGAGTACCTAAAGGCTTGTACCTAAAATGGCAAACTTGAACTCTAGAAAGGCTAAACTATAAACCAAACTAGCAAATACTATTACTTTAAGAAGTTAAATTCGAACCAAGCGAGAATGTCTCTTTTTTGTAATGAGGGGTTCCCATAGTGGATAAATTGGTTTAGCACCAAATGATTATGTATTCATTTTCTAAACTTATTAAACAAAATATATCACTTTATACTTTACCACCAGAAAAGAAAAGGAAATTCAACAAATGAAAGCTACAAATGTCGCTCTGAAGGGTATTGTGATTGTTCATAATCGCCACTGAAAGGTTAACTTTGTAATTGAAATTATTAATTGAAAGAACTTATATTTATCTTTAATTCCGTTAATATCTATAAATGCATAAGGCATCTCCTTCTTTGTGTTTTAAGAGTCTGATTCTATAATAAAACTGTTTATTATTTTAATCTTTTAATTCTTTTTAATCATCTTCAGTTTATGTTGTAAATAAATGTTTATAAGAGATTCCTTCTAAGTTAATTAATCCTCGTTGTTGTCTCTGTGACGAAACTAATACCTTGATTTCATATTTTAAATGAAGTAGTGGTAAGGCATTATCGGAAACGTTCTTTAACTGGTTTTCGTGCTATTTTAAATTTTGAGATGCTTCAAATATTTTCTTTTGATTAATTTTCATCATATGATGCTGATAGTTTAGAGGTATTTCTTTCCCTGTGTTCAAAAGTAAATAACCGTTATTCCAAGTTATGGAAACAATACTAATTTGTTATTCTCTCGTCAATGATATTTTCGCCAACTTCACTATTGCTTTTAATTATAAAAGCAGAATTGTCAGATTTCCTGCATTGGCGTGATAGAATTTCTTCCTTCGCGTTTTACAGCCTAATGATCTCTATAAGTGCTAGTGCCTTTCGCCTTTTTGTTCTAAAGGTCCTGTATTTCAAAATGGATTTATTACATAGCTTCTGTTTCATATCATTATAGCCGTTACTAGTAGAGTAAGAGGGTATACTATATTCGTTAAAAGTATGTAACAGGCAGAAGGAAACGTTTAAATTATATATAAATTAAATTACGTATAAATTATATGTATATTCTTTATCAGGATCAATAGCCGAGTCGATCTAGCCATGTCCGTCAGCGCTGTAAAAGCTTCAACCTTCTAGTTCAGAATACAGATTCTAGATACAAAGACGCAGCGCAAGTTGGTTGACTCATGTTGTCACACCGACTCTATTTTTTTTCACATTTCTATAAATCTTGTAAATTTCTATCGATTTTCCAAAAACTTTTTGACACGCCCACTCTAACGCCCTAAAACCGAACCAAACTGCCACTCCCACATTTTGACAAAATATTATTATATCAAGATCTTACGTTACCTTATTCCAGCCATACTCCTACGCGGTATTAAATTCGAATTTAATATTTTGTGCCTATGTAAAAATATTTTTGATATACTTATCCGCAACGGGACTTATTTTGCACCAGCAATGATTGAGAACAGGTATCTTCGAACAGGTATCCTGATCATCCCTCCAGACAGGGTGGTGGATTCTGTGCGGAAGCCTTGAGCAAGTCTCTACCCAAGCTATTCTCTAAATTGTCGGATATCCCTAAGCTTTTTGAAAATGTTATCACTCCTTATTTGTAGCAATTATATCGCCATGTTATAAACATTATAACGGTAACTTCCTTTGATATACAGGGTTTCAAAAGTAATCTTCAAACAGAATTCATCTACGCTGACGTAGTAATTTGACTCATTGATTGCATTTGACTTTGTTAATTATTCTCTTCTAGTAAGGAAACTTGACTTATTATTCTTCACTGTTGAACTTCTAAATTGGATATTGAGTTATCTGAATGACAGTATCCAACGGGCCCTCTTCAAAAGTTATCTTTCTTGTATTCTCCGGGTCACATGCGGTGTTCCACAAGGGAGCCACCTTGGTCCGCTTATTTTTAGCTTATTTGTTAATGACCTTCCTTAGTAATAAGTCATTCTCGTGTACTTATTCGACTATTGTCAAAAGGTCAGTGCTTGGTTTTTTAAAAAGCTGTTCAAAGGAATTTGATGATCCTGACATGGACAAAACCTTATTTATTTCGCTAGTCCGTCCGATTCCTGAGTATGGATCACCTGTTTGGAGATCTCAATCCGTAGTTAACTCGGACCGCATTGAATCGGTCCAAAAAGCTTTTTACTGTTCGCCTTGCGGCGCCCAAGTGGGGATGCAAACCTTATGTTACCTCCGTATTCCAGTAGACTAATTTTAATTAGTTCCATTCCCTAGCTAACCGTAAACCTATGCTTGCAACAGCCTTCACTTGTAAGCTTATTCGTGGTGAAGTTGATAGTCCCGACTTGGTAAGGTAGATGGTAAAGTAGCCAAGTATATTCACTAGAAACCACATACTCCCAATCTTAAATCATTGTAGACCTAACTATGTGGTCAGATTGAGACGCCAGACAACTGGCGGTAGCACCAAACCGAACCCGTCGGATCGTCTAGCTTCAAATCGAATGGTTATGTTTTTTTCTGCGCTCCGAATTTATTTTTGCGTTTGGTAAATCCAGCTGCGTTTTTTTTAATAAATACTTGTATAATATTTTCTAAACATAATTATAATTATGTTTTCTAAACATACATAAATATTTCATTTCCGTTAGCTTCGCGACTGAATCTCTCTTGATTTGTGAATTTGTCTCGTGAGTTGTGAGTTTAAGCAAACTAACTAAATTTGTTGCTTTTCTGCCGTTGTGTTTTGTTATGTCTCTATTTCTTGCGTTGTTCGCTCTGCTTTTTTGTGTTGTTTTTGTATGCACATAAACTGCACTGTGCACCCACTCTCTCGCTCTCCCACAAAAAATCTGAAGATCTAAGCGTGTAAACTGCTCTCTTGCGGTACTTTTAACAGCTCGCTTGCAAGTTTTCCGCCAAAATAATCTCTGCTTCTACATACTCTGCCCGGTTATACCAAATCCATAGCTTGCGATCAGTTTGACACCTGTTATGTTTTTATGCCTCCTAAAAACCTCCTCTTGCATAAGAATAATTCGACTGGCGGGCAATATACTTGGGCATAGGTCTCTGTCACATGAACTCCCACAGGTCTACACGCTAATTTAGCTTCTCTGACTTTATTATACGATGGATAAATGTCGCTAAATTGTGTTTTGTTCAAAGCTCTCATGTCGTTGTATTGGGCTTTGGTTAGAGAGCTGTCAATCAAATTGGTGTGAGCTGTACTGGCTCTGAGAATATAAATTTCTTTCTAGACGCTAGAATAACAAGATGCGTAACGCCATACGATTGGTATGGCGTATGGTATGGAGGTGGCTCCAGGCTCTCGACTTTTTGTTCAAGGGCGAGAGAGCGGAGAGCTCAGCAACGAACAGCTCTTTTCTACGCATACAATGACAGCAGACAACTGTATGTGTGCTCACGTATGCTCATGCATTGCAAATTTGACAAAATATGCCCTTCACCTTAGAAGTTCTTAGACTTTAAATGTATATTATTTTTGATCAATGGGCACCATGTGAAAAATTCTTGTTTTGTATTGCCTTAACGTTATTATTATTATACAAATATAGCTTAGAAATAGTAATAACCGAATCTATGTACATAATATACCAAAATAAATTTCACAAATGACTTTATATTAGAATATCTGTCATTAGAATATTCAGCTTGAGACGTGAGAAAAATTAATAAGGCAATGATTGTTGAGTGCTTGTGTCCGGACTTCGTGCCTCAAGATATGACTTTTGCAACAAACTATTTTTATTTATTTTATACATTTTTATTACTTAAATTTTTTATACTTCGGAAAACTAAAGACACATTCTGATCTTTTTTAAATATTTTAAAAAATAATAAAAAACAAATGTAAGAAAATTGTTGAGCATTAAGTGAACAAATAAAAGTAGTGCTTTCTCATTATGGTTTTATGCAAATAATGAATGTTATATGTATATGTATATTACACATAATTAATTATCAATATAAATATAAATATGTAAAGGGTAGCTAACTCGAGCGGCGATCTTAACAAACGAATTTAAAAAACTTTAAAATTATAATAGTCAGGGCGTGAATTATTAATTTTAATTTTTTTCATCATATTGCCAAAACTCCTAATATGTAAATTCGTTGCTTCGATTGATTTCGGCCCGAAAATCGTCTTCTAGCACACGTACGCACACATATACATGTTCTCGTCTATTGTTTTTACTCACACAAGCAAGCAAATTCTATTTTTAGATTTCTTACGCTCTCAGCGTAAGCGAGCGGAAAGAGAGCAATTTTGGCCTTCACCAAAAAAGTGGCTGCATAGTGCATATGGCCGTTACGCATCTTGATATTCTAGTGTGTTTGCTCAGATATTATTGCATATACGGGTACGAATTTCCGGAAATATCCAATGAGACCCAAAAAATGCCGCACTTCGGTGATATTATTTGGCTTTTCAAAGTCTGCCATGACATTAGTTTTGACTTCTTCGGGACTGATTCCATCAGGGTGTATTTGATGACATAGAAATGTGATTGACAACAACAACTCACATTTCTCTAGATTCAAAGTCAATCCGCAATCTCGCAACACTTACTGAATATTCTCTAGTTTGTCATACATCTCATCAAAAGTTTGCCTGTCATATCATCGATGTAATCCATCATTTCCCCTTTCTTTACACGCCTCCGTAATAAAATGATCAAATTTCGCGTTCGCCCTAGCTAAGTAACGGGTATCTGATAGTCGGGGAACACGACTATAGTTACTCTCTAGTTATGTATTCTTTATATAATCTGTTTTGGGTTTAGGCATGACACGGCTTAAGACAACGGAATCCAGAACATTTGGAAAGCCAATTACAAATAATTACAAATCAAGTAACGGTTGAACAACGAAACTGATTTTTTTAGCTTTATTCCATCTCCATCTGATTTTGATCTAAATAAATTCTATGTTGTCAAAATACAGGTGTATTCCGAGTCAGAAGATTTAGTTTTAAAATATTAATTTTCTGACAGTTCCTTTGCCATCTACATAATATAGTCAGCCGAAATAATTTTACAAATTTAACAGACGCCAAGCATTCAGGTGTATCTTGAATATTGGGATTTATTGTTTTAATATAAACATTATTGTTCTTAACTCTTACCCTTCTAATTTAAGTTTGTTCTCAAGCGCTATCTAGAAGTAGCAAATGTTGTTATGCTGATATCTATCGATATCCTAGAAAATGATGAAATTTCGCGTTTGCGTTTGCATTTACACTAGCGGAGTAACGGGTATCTGATAGTCGGGAACCATAGCATTCTCCCTTGTTTTATAATATACTTATTTACTCGTTTTTGTGTTCTTTTCTATATCTTCATGCGAATCGAATTGTTCGATACAGGGTGCCGCCCGCCGTACGGTTGGACGGGTGGTGTGGCCGTGGGACTCGCGCACAAAAAAATTCATCTGCAAAAAAATGTTCTGGTATTTGCGGTCATTTTGGTGACATCTGCGGCGATGATATACCGAAGCCTGAGTTCGAGCAAAAATAACTATAAATTCCTCTGAATGGTCGATCAAAGTTTCACGAAGCACCGTAAGCTTAGTCAAGCACCTGGTACCATGACGTCAAAGTAAAGACGTCCAGTGTCTCATTCCACTTGGTTTTGGTTTGTTGATCACACTTTTAAAGATGACGTAGATCACCAACCCTAAGATCGAGGACTGAATGGGGAAGATGCATTGTCAATGAAGCTCTGTAACTGCTGGGTATTGGATGGGATGACGCTACCGACTCCCCGAATATTAGAGCTGGCTTAACATATGAGACTTAAATTTGTCCCATTGTCCGCCATTTTTTTCCAGAGACTGGAAAGGCTCTTATAGCCTTATATAGCGGAACGAGCAAAACTAAGTGGAAAAAGAACTCAAAATAGGTAACGGTTTTTTTAGAAATTTGGGGATTCCGATTTCGGCGACAATTGTTTGCTTTCAAAATGCTTATCGGCTAAGCTCCTTTGGTAGATCCGTCGAGGTTTTTTTAAAAACACATGACCCACTTGCTTACTGCATTTTTTCACATAACCGAGAAGAGTCCGAGGACCAGTGTGCAGGTTGCACTCATTGCTTGAGTTATGATGGCCTTAGTAACTATGTTACCCTGCGACTGGATGATTGGTTGACGGACATTGAAATCTATTAAAAAGTTCTACAGCTGATGAAGTCCAACTTAGTCGATATCGAATGAAAGCGAGACAAGATTTTATAAGCAAGACTTTTCGACGACGTTTTAGCACTGGTGTTTCTGTTAAGACTGTGGGTAGCAAATCAGCTACCGGGCTATAGAAATTACCGTCCATTCCTTAGCGGGTCAATGTTTGAGCTGCACCGAAACAGCTTGCTACAAAGACTTTGTATATTCGTGGCTCGTCCCAAATCCAAGATCTTAGAGTCGCTTCAGGTAAAGAATTTTCCTTTGGATATGTTAAGTTAAGCTACTTCCGATAAGGCAAGATAAATGTTAAGGTCCGAAAAACTAAAGTTTTAGTACTTTCAGGGTTTTTAAGGGCACTGGAATTGTCCACTAGAAACGACAATTACACACGCTCCATAAGCATCAATGCATCGCAAAGCTCATGAATCTTCAGTTCAGAAAGAGGCAATCGAGGAAACGTTTACTAATCTGTCTAAAACTACTGAATCTATTATAAATCTTGTGCCAAATGAAAGCCAAAGCGAGTGCTAAAATTTGCTAAAATCGCGTCAAACTTTGAGTAAAATTCATTACCAACAACTGAATTATAGTATTTATTTCTGAACAAGAGTGCGGAAGTCGACTGCATTATGTTAATGGCCTCTTCCTTGGAGCAGGCTCAGATATCAAATCATAAACATAAAAGTCACTTCGAGGAGTCACTTCTCTCATAGCTCGGTAGAGGCGAGGCTGCGTGCTATACATAACAGTATCCAACTTAAAAATTCAGTGGTTGTCTTGAGGATAATCCTTTCCGGACACAGATGTACCGTGTGATTGCGACTGGATACGTCGGAAATCAAAGTAGAATCTGGAATACCAGATTGAATGGACCAGCCATTCAAATCATTGATTAAAGATTATGCAGAAGAAGTTGACGCTGATCCAACAAAAACGATGCGAAACTGTCCTTTTCTTTTTCATGACTCAGTGAGGAGGCAAAAAAAAAAGAGAGGAACTAGGTTCCTCTGCCGGAACGGCGGTTTTTGTCAAAAACCAAGAACCTTTAAAGAGCTTGTTGGTAGTACTCCCTTAAAAGATCTAATCTGAATTTAGCTGGCAATCGAACAGAATAACCCCTAGCAGGCAAACGAGTGATGCCTTGCATCAGTAGCTTGTACGATAGCCTCGGCGCAACATTCTACCTTTCAAAACTTCTAAGGCAGCACCTTAAAACTATCGATATTAACGGCGATTAGCTTATCTGATGTGTATTACTTCCAATGCTATAGCATATCTATCATCCTAAATTGCGAAAGAGTCAATGGATTCCATCGTTTTTGGTGCTAGGATGGGAAAAAGGGTTGTGGGTGAATGCTTTTACCAGGCGCGCTTTGAAATCTCCCCCGACCTGAGTTGTAGCAAGAGAAGACGGTATAGTCGAGTGACTCGATACTCGTTACTCAGCTATTGGGATTGCACCCTATAAACTTCAAAGTTACTATTTAATAAGCTATAAAAACAACAATAAAAATTAAAAAAAAAAATCGAAAAATTTTTCAAAAGTGTGCGCTTGGCATTTTTGGGCAGATTGTGGCTGTTGCCGTGATCGTGACAACATCGCGAATAAAAATTACGAAACTTATGCTGCGTAAATGTCTTAAGAATCTGCATAATTAGACTAAACTTTCTAGCTTTTATAGTTCATGAGATCTCGACGTTCATACAGACGAACGGACAGACAGTCGGACATGTCCAGATCGACTCGGCTATTGGTCCTGATCAAGAAGATGTATACTTATATGGTGCCTCCGATGTTGGCATGTTAAAAATTAATCAATTTAAAAACTGCTGTTGACTGCTAGACTCGACTGAGATATTTGAACAAATTTTGTATCGTAATATATTGGGAGTATCAGCTAAGAAGAACGTATTCAAACTGTAAGTTACTTTTAAACATTTTATGATTTTTACAGCATGCAATGAACTACATAACGGATACCGAGCCAAGTTTTTGACCATAGTGTATTGGATAGCAGCGACCTATGTATTGGCCGATGTATATTCAGCTCAACTGACCAGCCAGTTTGCACGACCTGCTCGCGAGCCACCAATCAATACTCTTCAGCGCCTGCAAGCAGCGATGATTCACGACGGTTACCGGCTATATGTGGAGAAGGAAAGTAGTTCGTTGGAGATGTTGGAGAATGGGACAGAACTGTTTCGTCAGCTTTATGCTCTGATGAGGCAGCAGGTGATCAAGGACCCTCAAGGATTTTTTATTGACTCTGTGGAAGCTGGAATTAAACTAATTGCAGAGGGCGGTGAGGACAAGGCAGTACTGGGAGGGCGTGAAACACTATTTTTTAACGTTCAGCAATACGGATCAAGCAACTTTCAGCTCAGTCAAAAACTTTACACTCGTTATTCGGCTGTGGCCGTACAAATCGGATGCCCCTTTCTAGGCAGCCTCAATAATGTGTAAGTAAATGAATTTCGAATAATATGTCTAAAAGTATTTCGTAATAACGTCGTCGTAAAGTGATAATTTTTTGCTTCATCGTAACGAAAAGAATGTGACTATTTTTTTTTATACCCGTTACTAGTTGAAAAGTATGTAACAGGCAGAAGGAACCGTTTCCCACCATATAAAGTACACTTACATAAGAGTAAGAGATCTAATGTGTAATTATCAGTCGATATTTGGAGATAAGAAGAGTCGGTCATCGCCACGCACAAACATAAGGATTCGCCTCATCTAGTGCAGACCGCATTAATTCTATTATAATTTGTATACTCACACAAATAAATATTGTCTAAAACATTAACCGAAATTGGCGCCCAACTAAACCTAAAACCTACGATTTCAAAAGGAGGCAACTAAATCTAAAACCCACGATATTAAAAGGAGAAACATAACAGCTGGATCGCACCTACTCAAGCGGAAATTACAATAAAAAATTATAAAAAAGCACAAAAAACATCACACAAGTTTTAAGTATAATTATTAAATTATTAAAATAAAAAATTTTTCATACACACGTGAAGGTTATAAATAACACATTGATGAGTGGCAGTGATAAAGAGATAGACGACTTAATATCAAGTTGGAATAGAATATTAAAAGGGACTAGACAATTAGAAACCGCAAGCGAAAAAAACGTGAAATCAGAAAACAAAACTAGTGAAATGGAGTTATCAGCAATTAAACTGAAAGCTTTAGTAGAAAGTGCCGTTGTAGTTGCCCTTGCTAGTCAAAAATAATTATTTAACAAAGAATTACAAACGATTATTGAGCGCATAGAAAAATCTACAGCTAACACCCCAGAAGTTGAAACTTACTTCTTCTTACTTTTTTTTTTAATATTATAAAGAGTTGAAACCATACATTCTAAATATCATCTTAACAACACATATCAAAAACAAATCTTAAAGTACCAAACCACTCACGAGGATTACAAGCAGGCTGGACAATTCACGAATCGTCTTGCTGAATCCCAGTCTTTTAAGTCGCTTAAGCGGCCTAGCTGGTAGCAGTCTCCTTGCAAGTATAACAAGTCGATCGTTGTATCTGCTGGAATGTCAACAAGTCTGTTCTTCGCCAGTGGGTAGATTGAGATCACGGTGAAGTGTGGAGCCACGCACGTACCAAGGACAGTTAGTTATCTGCCGCAGGGTTCGGTTTTGCATTACTTTTATCCGCTTATAGTTAGATTTGGCAGCAATCCCTCAGATCTGCACTCCGTTGTTGCTGCATTCTTTGGCCACACCTTTTGGTTATTGTTTTTAGGTGAGGCCCAAAAGTAAGGCGCTTATCTAAAATTATGCCGAGGTATTTCGCTTGACCTGGCTGTTCCAATGTCTTACCTTCAAATTGTATTGCTGGAGTATTCATTACAAGCCTTTTAAGTGCGAGACACGGATTCATTGTTTAGAGTTTGAAGATATCCTTGCAACCCATTTGCAGCTTAAATACGGCATTTGGATCTGTAAAGAACCGAAATGTCATCGGCGTAAGTCGCAATGATAGCCTTGAAGGGTATTGCATATTCTCGTAAGTAGGTCTAGGTAAGTCAGCAGTATATAAAGAATAGAGCAGCGGGCCAAGGACGCTGCCCTGCGGAACTCCATCTAACATTTGGCAGGGAGCAGAGTAGGTATCCCTGTACCTGACCACAAACTTCCGTCCATCCAGATATGACCGCAGAAGGCCAACGTAAGGTGCTGGCAACAGACTTTTTATTTTGAATAAAAGTCCAACATGCCAGATCCTATCGAATGCTTGCTGCATATCGATAAAGACTGCATTGCAATATTCAAGGTCATTAAACGCCTGCAGTATATGTTGTACCAGTCTGTGAACCTGTTCTACGGTGCTATGACCCTCTCCGAAGCCGAACTGATGTTCCGGCATGTTGTTAGTTTGGCTTATGACTCAACTGATACGCTTGGCAATAAGCCTCTCCCACACCTTAGAAATTGAGGGGAGCAGACTTATTGGCCGGTATGATCCGGGTCCTCTTCTGGTTTGCCTGTCTTATGAATCATATAGATATCTGCCATCTTCCACTGTCTTGGGAAAAATTGGACGCGTAGCATAGCGTTGAAGATCGAGCATAAGTAGATAATTGCTCGAATTGGTAGAGCTTTGAGTGTCGCATTGCAAATCCTGTCGATGCCAGTAGCCTTGTTCTTTGGTAAGGATTTTATGACATCTACTACCTCCTCTACCCTAGCTGGCGTATTGGGTAAAGCCATTTGCAGCGGTGTCTGTTGGCTGTCACTTATTTCATTGAAGATGTTGAGCAAATGCGTTTGCCTCACTGTCCAGCGACGTCAACTTTTGCTCAAAAAATTCGTTTCTTAGTCGTTTTAGCTGATTTGCTGTCCGGTAATATCTAATTGAATGGAGCTGTCTAAAAGCTGTTTAAATGCTGTAATGTTGGTCGCTTGGTAACTAGCCGAGGAGACGGACGCGTGGTAAGTCCAGCCGTTTGTATTGTATACCGTGATGCAATACAAAATCAATGCAGGAGGGCGTATGACTTTACACATGTGGGTACCTTGTTGGTGATCCTGTAAAAAAAATATTAGCCCCACAGCTAGAAATGGCTTTAGCTAGTCACCCCTGGGTCAGTTTTATCTATCTCCCCACAGCCAGTGTCGCGCATTCCAGTCACCACCTACAAAGTACCTTTGTTTGCAAGCACGGAGTAGATTAGTGAAATGTCTTTCTTTTATTCTGTTTCTTGGAGGACAGTAAATAGCACTGAACTCCGTGTAACCAATGCCAGTTGCGACCTTAACTGATGACATCTGAGTGGTTTGCGTTTCAGCATAATCTCATTTAAGATAAGAATATCGACGCTGTTGTCTTGCGCGAAGACCTCAATTTCTCTGGCTTTGCATGAAATGCCATTGACATTCCAGATAAGAAACTTAAGGTGGTTCATTGCGAGGCCAAAACGTTGTCATGAGACTGGTGATTAGCTCCAGCCCATTGTTTTATATTATTAGCTGTGGCTGCTGTTGTTGCCAGTGCTGAAATTGTTTTTGTTGTTGCTCCAGAAGGGATTGTACATGAAGAAATCTGTGCTGTTGATTACTGTCTTCTCGTTGTTGCAGTGAATTTTGCGTCTGTATAATATCTAGACGGCGCTGAGCAACTCTAACGTTGCCTGGCTTAGAATTTTCTTTTGCTACTGCAGCGTAGGACACCCCTGTATTGCCATTGGCCCTGTATGACGGTTGTTGTTGTATTATACATGTGTTGTTTCTTTTGAGGCAGTTGCTGTGGCCGCTGCTGTTACAATTGCGGTTGCTGAAAATTGTGCCGCGATGCCGATTTTCCAGCCTTAATGCTACGGCCCATTTTCAAGGTAGGAAACTGTTGCGGCTCTCTACCATTTGTAGTCGGATAAGAATTGTCTACATGGGACATTGCAGAGGAGCGATTCGACCTGGTTGTATTTTTCACGCTCTTGGTGGTTCCCATTGACCGGCGAAGATAGTTTTGGTACCATTCACAAGCTTTATAGCTGGCCATGTGGTCTCCTTCGCAGTGGATGCAGTTATGATGCGCTTCAGGGGAGCGTCCACATTGTGTAGTGTCATGATCTTCTCCACACCTGGCGCAATTTGGATGCCGCCGGCAGTATTTGGCTGTGTGCTCATACTGTTGGGAGCTATGACATTGTGCGATTTCCGTTGCTTTTCGCATCCTTTCAATCTTCACCATCTGGCGGCAAAGATACTTAATCTTATAAATTTAGTTTTTGCGCAGGGCTTAATATTAGTGAACAAAATATTGAGTTTTTCCTTAGTATCCTTAGATGAAGGATTATGAATATGAAGATCATCGTATCCAACTGCCTTCAAGCTATCTATAATATCTTTGTTTATATCTTCATATGTATCTTCAAAGTGTAGAGGTCTACATAACAACCTCTACTATTTGAATTTGGTATGTATGATATTCAATACCCACTTCTTCAAAATGGTTAACAATTGCCGTGTAGGTATCGCTAGCCTTGGCAAAGATTCTGGTCGTTTCACCTTGATTGGCCTTGGTCGTAACGTTGTCCAGATTGGCGACCTCTTTTATGAATTCAAAAAGGTCATTTGCAACTATTTTTGGTTTTTGGCCCTTAAGCTGTAAGTCTCCGTTAGTTGCATCGTCTTCAAAATTGTGATCAGGGGCAGAGACACTAAATACTAGACAATGATTTCGGATTCTTTTTTCTTTTAATCATTCGTTGCTTTTGGGCATCCATCAATATATGGACAGCAGCGCTGTTCATTGGCTCTTCAGTGTCAGTGGAACATGTTGGTTTACGGCCAACATGGCTATCAACACGTCTGCCGGGGCCAGAGCTGCTGGGTATTACAGTGGCTACAGTATAAGTGGGATTACTAGCCGCACTATTAAATGTTAGAGTCGTAGTGGTCGTGCTATTGCTGATGTGATTTTCAGTGCACAAAAGTCATTGAGTTTCTAGTCGGCACTCAGCCCTTATATCCGAAGGTGTTTTGCCAATTGTTAGAAACATTTTCTTATAAACAATCTGCTTATTTCTAAGCTGACAGTCATGAAAAATGTTCTCCTCCATTTTATCATTATTTTATTAATTATGTATAATATATTTTTGTTATATCACTGATTTACTTTAGCTATCCTGATTTTGCTCTTGATGCGAGCAAGCAAGACAAAGTACGATGAGCTTAAGAGATAAGCAAACTTTTAATGCCCCTCTTCGCGGCTGCACGCGGGGTGAGGGGCTCAATGGGCAGAGAATGCAAGCTTATCGCACCTCTTCCACTGTTGTTTGTTGTTGTCCAAATGCGGTCTCTGCAAGGCAGAGTCCAATGTTTAGAATGCGTGCTGTTTTCCACAGCATGCAACGGTAAAAGCAAAATAGATAAGCTTTTTTTGTGCACTAGCGTGACACAACCGATCTCCACGAATGCAGATTTGCGACTCAGTGTGTAATGAATCTCTAGACATAGTATGGTCGCTGTCAGACTTTGAGGGCGAAAGCGAAACCTACATATGTGTCGTGGAGAAAATCGTCTTATGTCGCTTTTAAAGTTTATGAATCATACGGGGGGAGTTCAAAATATTATCATTCCCTTGGTATTATCCGAAATAAAATTAAAAACAAACAAACAGCGAACAACGTGAATGCTTCGTTTAGCACGCCGTTGAATATTAAGGCAATAATTAATCGCCTTGTCTTTACATACGCTGACAAAGGGCCCATCTACCTAATTGAGCAAGAGTTGTCGACGTTGAAACAGGGTGATATGGCACTTACCGAATTTTATAATGAGGTAGAGAATGAATTGACTCTGCTTACAAATAAAACTATAATGACGTGCGATAAACCCTTGGCGATGTCACTCAATGAAAAGTATAGGTCTGACGCGTTACGTGTATTTATAACAGGCACAAAGAAGTCATTGAGTAATATCCTATTTTCCATAGGAGTCAAGGACTTACCAACAGCCCTTGCTTAAGCACAGGAGGTTGAGTCATATAACGAGCGTTATCAATTCACTCTGAACTAATCAAAAAATTTTCAGGACAAAAAAAAAAACTAATAGGGATAGAAGCACTAATGTGCAAAAACCCATATTTTAATAAGCGCCCAGTTTTGACAGCCAAGCAGGTCAAATACCAGTCCAGGCTCCGACTCAGCTGTTTGATACTGACGATATCTATGCGAACCATTTGATCAAACCAATTTAGGCAAGCACAAATTTTGAACCAGGGTAACTTACCCCAACTTTAAAATGTTTGGCCAATTCAACAATTTGTTCAGGCTCAAATTGACTATTAACATATAACCCCAAAATACCAAATAGTGGCAAAATACCAATTAGTGCCAGGTTTACACGACCGAAACATTAAAGAGTGAATCATTTAGCCCAAGAAGAAGATCTAGAGGAGTCAGATGAAAAAGAGTATGAACAAGGGGCAACAGCAGCTGTTAAGCATATTGACCAAGAACTTACAAATTATGACAATGTGCATGTTTTAGCCACTGGTCCTTGCTACCGTTTATAGTAAGAAAGATACCAGGGAAAACCGACACCGGTTATTCAAAAAACTATATACAGGACTCAAGAACTTAAGTACATAACGCCAGTACAAAAAGACGACTTTCCGGCATACAAAAAAGATGGTGACCGATATTTATAACAAAGAGGAACAAAAGAAATCGTAGCCATTGAACAGAGCGCACAGGGCAGAGCAAGTAAATGTTAAACATATTCTACATGATTATTTTTTTCCAAAAATGTCGCAGCTGGCAGGCAGTATAGTATTTCAAAAAGCCAAATAGATACGTCATCCGCAAAAACAAGTCCTTGGGAGAACGCCTCTTCCTTCACGAATCGGCGAGACATTACACTTTGATATTTTCTCTACGGTCAGTAGATATTTCTTGACATTTATAGATAAATTCTCAAATTTTGCAGAACCCATAGGTTCTTGAACGATAGCCGATATAGAGCTTGAAATAGTACAGTTAATGAACCTCTATCCAAACTCAAAGACAAGATTTTGCAACAATGAGTCAAACCGGTCACTCTTATCAAGTCAGTTCAATGTTCAAGTGGAAAATTCACCACCCTAACATAGTACCTTAAATAGACAGGTGGAAAGGTTCCACAGCACACTGTTAGAAACAGCACGATGCCTAAAACTAGATAAAGGCATAGTTGATACGGTAAATCCCATACATCAAGCAACCGTGGAATAAAACAAAACAGTACATTCAGTCAATAATAAACAGTCGATCGACGACTGGCGGCTGGCCTCATGAATATGCTTGGTGGAATTTGTGACGCAACCATGCTACGAAAGATACCTAAAACTAGATAAAGGCATAGTTGATACGGTAAATCTCATACATCAAGCAACCGTGGAATACAACAAAACAGTACATTCAGTCAATAATAAACAGTCGATCGACGACTGGCGGCTGGCCTCATGAATATGCTTGGTGGAATTTGTAACGCACCACCCGTGTATTGGTGGAGTGCTGTTATTAAAAGAGTGGCGTTGGGTAAACCTGACATCTTCAGGATCATGGCTAGGGGGCAGGAAGGAATAATGCGCAATAGTGACCCTGGACGTAAAGAACGCCTTCAACACCGCCAGGTGGCACACAGGTGACCTCCAAAGAGTCCCTAAAGTACCTGGGTGTAATGATAGACCACAGACTATCGTTCAAGGATCACGCGAATTACACCAGCAAGAAGGCAGCAGTCACACCCTCTTCACTGGCTAGACTACTGCCCAACGTCGGTGGCCCTAGATATCCGGCCAGGAAACTGCTGGTGGGGGTAGCAATGGCTTCGCTGCTTTACGCTGCACCAATCTGGAGCATTGCCACTAGCAGGGTTCATACCTGAAAGGAGCGCGCTCGGTACTACGGTCCATGGCCCTCAGGGTTATTAAAGGTTTCAGGACCATATCCGAAGACGCGGCGCTAGCACTGGCAGGCCTGCCGCCAATTGATCTGTAGATCAAGGCTCTCAGCCTAATGCGGGGTGGCGCTTCTACTACCATCTTACCCAGTTCCTCACGGACCACGGCTGCTTTTGGGCCTATCTACTCTGGTTCCGCCACGTAGAGTCAGCCCAAAGAATCAGCTGAACATGTGCTAATGCACAGGTTTACGGAGGAGAGGTAGCAGATAAACACGCTTGCAGGTACCCCGTTCAGCCCTAGTGGCCTGTTCTCGGCTATGTTGGCGAACAGCGAGGCATGGGAGCTGGGTCACAGACTAATCATTAATATGATGTAGCGAGTCCGATCAGACGGGATGGCCAACAATGTGGGTGGCTAAACCCAAACAGTCGTCCCGTGTGGTGGCGGGCGAAGAATACTACCTCAGCGTACCCAGCTTGTTGTAAAAGGCGACTAAAGGGAGGAGGCCCTCATTGACTACACTGAAGGAAGAAGTGCGACTTGACCTCACATCCTGCTCATCTAAGTCATACCCGGTGAGCAAGCAAGGACTGAAGAGCACGCGGAGGTGTTTGCTTTAGTACGTAGGCATAATCCCAATAGAGCTTATGAATCCTGCATGCCACCTACGGACGGTAGGTGGTATCTTTAGAAGATTTTAATTTTCCTACCGTAAGTCGAATGATAAAAAAAAAAAACAGCAAATCGACATAACTCTTGCAACGCCCCCAAAATTTGCAGAGGAAATCTCAGAAATAATTGACAGAGCACAAGAAATGCAATTAAAAGGTATTAATAAATCATTATTATTATTAAGTGAGTTTCTATGTGTACTGCGACCCATTCTGATCTATTGTACTACCCCTTCATGACTCAAAGATCTTCCTGAAGTCCAATGCCAGTCCAGGGCTACAATTGTCCCCCGAGGGACTACATACATGCCCAGGAGTCTGTTCCTCCTGATGCAAAGCGCCATGCAGTCACATGTAATATGTGCGGAGCTCTCCTCCTCCATGCAGCATAAGCGACAGAGTTCACTGTCTGCAATGCCAATCTTATGCAAATGACTGCGAAGTCGGCAGTGCCCCGTAACAAGGCCAGTTAAAATGCGTACGTTGTTCTTCCCGTGTGTCATTAAGGTCTTGAATCTTTTATGGTTATATTCACGAAGGAGAATCTTAGACTGCCTAAGTCCTGGTAGGTGTTCCAAGAAGCACAGACGTTTTTCTTCCT
Source organism: Drosophila simulans (assembly GCF_016746395.2). Classification (NCBI taxonomy): domain Eukaryota; kingdom Metazoa; phylum Arthropoda; class Insecta; order Diptera; family Drosophilidae; genus Drosophila; species Drosophila simulans. Next base: position 22,040,918 of record NC_052520.2, on the reverse strand, counting down.
CTATTGACTTAAGTAAGCCCAGTACTCTGTGGTGACCAACACCACAGAATGGTTCGGGCCCAATTAGAGGGTTCTCTGCCCCTTTCCTGGCTACGTTGTCCGCTAGCTCATTTCCCAAGATGTTGTTGTGTCCCGGGTCCCACCCGGGACCAGCTCCTAGTTTGTCTAGGGCTGTCACCAATTCATTTACTAGTTTAGATGTTATCTTAGCTTTGCTGAGCGCCTTTATGGCTGCTTAACTATCAGACAGTATAGCAATGTCCTTGCCACGGTAGTTCCTTTGCAGATTAAACTCCGCACAGCGTCCAATAGCACAGACTTCAGCTTGAAAAATGCTGGTGTATCTGCCCATTGATTCGTGGTATTTTAACCTGGGGCCTACAACCCCCAGCCCACTTCCATCGTCGGTGAGGGATCCGTCTGTATACCACTTTATTGTTTGTGGTTTCATAGCGTGTACTTTCCCAAGGTTTGTCCAACTGTTTTTATTACTGAGATGAGTGCTGAAGTTCTGAGCGAACCTGTGCTCAGCTGGCATCTCATCCCTTGGTTGCATCAGCAAAGGTATACCCCTTTTTAGGCTTGTGAGGTTGCAGTCATTTCCTGCTCCCTCAATTCTTATTAGGGTGGCTTTCCGTTTCATTTCAATGGCGATATGAAGCGGCGTTACCTCCATTAGTACTTCTAGGGCTGCAGTGGGCAGTTCAGGCCATTCCTTGCAGCTTATGAAGTTTCACCTTAGTGGCGCTAAGGCGTGCTCTATCACCCCAGGCTATTACCCCATAGGTTAGTATGGGTCTGACTACCATGACGTACAGCCATATTATAATGCGTGGTGAGGTTCACCACGACTTTCCAGCAATTTTCCTACACGTGAAAAGTGCTCTAGTGCACTTATCAATTGTGTTATCGACATGCGTTTTGAAGCTAAGTTTGGAGTCGAGCGTTATCACAAGATACTTAACTTCTTTGCTGGCCTCTATGCTACATTCTGACAAGGTTATTGCCTTCATTCTCTGTAGCTTGTACCTATTAGTGAAAGGAACAATAACAGTTTTGCTAGGATTTAGGCACAGGCTTACATCCTTGCACCATTCGCTGGTCATATTGAGGCCCAGTTGAATGATATCGCAGAGTGTTTCCTTATATTTATCTCTGGCTATAATGACAATATCGTCAGCATAGCCTTGGCAAAATATACCTCGGCGGGTCAGTCTGTCCAGCAACTCGTCTACCAGCAAGCTCCACAAGAGAGGCGAGAGGACACCCCCTTTGGGGCAACCCCTTGTGGTAGATACTGTGGATGACTGTCCTCCTATAGTGGCCATGGTTCGCCTAGATGCCAGTAGTGATTTGATCCATCTGCTGGTTGTTGCATCTAGTCCTCTTCTTGCCACGGATGCGTTGACCGCCTCATGGGAGGTATTGTCGAATGCATCCTGTATGTCTAAGAAGGCACATAACGCCACTTCCTTATGAGTAAGTGAATCCTCAATAAGGCTCTTCAGGTGATATAGGGCAGTATCAGTTGATCTGCCGGCCCTGTAGGCATGCTGCGTCCGTTGGAGCGGATGCTCTACAAGCAGAGTGCTTCTAATGCTGACATCCACTAGCTTTTCCAACGTTTTTAGCAAAAACGATGTCAAGCATGATGGGTAGCACACGGTCTAGTTTGTGCCGTTACCGGGGTATTCCCATCAGTTTGAAGCGTGCTTCCCGGAAAGTGAGTTGCCAATTAATAAATCAAGATATGACAGAACTTGCCAGGTCGGGGACACTGTCTATGTAAAGCAAACCCAACGACTCGGAAATAAACTTAACTTAACTTATCATCATTACTAACACAAAAGGTTCGTGTCTAACAATACGCACCTGGCAATGTGGATAAAATGAAATTAGTTTTCGCGGTAATAAACCTATGGACAAGTCCAGAATACTGGCACATATCGCAAATAGTGACCCCCCAAGTCACTAACAGTGAAATAATAGTGAAACTAAAACATTTTCATTCAAAAATACAAAGTTAATTTACTCGAATAGGGGCTCCGCTGCCCAGCTGCCACGCGATCGCACAAACAGCTGTTTGCGAGCTTAAAGCTTTTCTATCCCAGGGTTCAAGTTTTGGCTGGAACCCTGGTGATTTGGTGCACTTTTCAGTATGAACTCTTTAAATGAATCCGCTGCGGCTGATGAATCATTGGATACTGCTGTTCTCTCGAGCCCCCAATGTTCTGCCCCGCAGCGCTTTCAAAAAATAAAGCGAAAGTCTCGTGTTTCTCCGGAGACTGAAAGGAAAAAATCCAAATCAAGCATCGGCAAACAAGGGGAAAACGCTTCGTCTACAGAACCTAGATATGACGGCAACTCAAACCGATTTGGTTTACTTGCGCATCTCACAGCCGACAAACAAGTAGGCAATGAAATTGGCGATCTGTATGACCAGCCCAGTACCAGTCATCAAGCTGCTACTGCTGCCGCTAAGCGGGATGCAGACTCCGCTGGTACCACTAGCTCACTAAACAAGGCGCAGTCCAAACCACCTCCTATAGTAAAGGAGGGAGTGGACGACATATGCCTGATGATGCAGAGCATCGAAAGTATAGTGGACCTAGAAAAGGTTGAGGCTAGGGCGTCAATGAGCGGTGTCTTAAGGCTTTACGCGGCTGACGCTAATACACTTCGCACCATAGTGAACTGCCTCGAGAGCGAAGAGTATGAGTTCCACTGTTACCAGCTTAAAGAGCACAGGCCTTACAGGGTATGCGTGAAAGGCCTGCACCACAGTACGCTACATCACCAAATCAAGGATGAGCTGGAAAAGATCGGGCATAAGGTTCTCGATATTCATACACCGCTTAGGCGAAACGAACCGGGTACCTCAAAAATACTGCCGTAAGGCCCACATTTGTGTGAAATGTGTCGGAGAACACCCAGCCAAGGACTGTACTAGGCCACGCATCGAGCTGTGCACTTGCTACAACTGTGGCAAGGTAAGCGAGCGACCAACTTCACGGGGCTTAGCTGGAGGTAAGGAGATCCCCTCTTCTTGAGGCGGAATATCTTATGCAGATGTGGCTAGAGGGTCCGTTCACCACAAGCAACCACTGAGCCTGACGCGCCAACAACAGAAGCAACAGCAACAGCAATGATGGAAGTCCCAGTCGTCAAAGGAGGCGCAGCCGGACAAGGACGTCTAGGGGTACACTTCAGCGATCGACGGATGCTAACAGCAGCATTGAAGCCATCCTGCAGACGCTAAATGAAAACATTAATTCTTTGCGCTCGATTCATGAGAAGCAGATGGTATTAATGATGATGATGATGAAGCAACAGAAACAACAGTCACAGCAGCAGGGGCAGATTATCAATCTGCTCACTGCTCTCCAAGCGCGTCAAGCGCCATAATGATGCCGCTGCGCATCCTAGTGTGGAACGCCGACGGCATATCCACGAAGTTGCCTGAAGTAGAGTGCTTCGTGCGACGTCACGAAATCGATGTATTACTGCTCAGCGAGACACACTGCAAGGGGGCAGAGACGCCTAAGCTATTCGGCTTTGTAGCTTACACTGCCAATGTTCCGAGTGGTGGCAACGCCAAAGGCGGGGCAGCTATCTTAATCAAATTTAGCCTTGCCCACTTCCCGCTAACACCAATAGCCACTGCCAAGGTGCAAATTGCGCCGGCGGTTTTTGAAACGGCACTTGGTCCTATAAGCTTTGGAGTGGTCTACTGCCCACCGAGATTTGCATGGACTACGGACGAGTTTAGGGACATTTTGGAAGAGTTCCAGACGAAGTTCATTGTTGAAGGCGATTGGAACGCGTCCCACTGGCTCTGGGGTGCGGGAAGGAGCTACCAAAGAGGCATTGCATTAGCGAATCTTGTCCTAAATTCGAAGGTGGACTCGCTAGCAACAGGAGGACCAACAAGATACCCGTACGGCAGTAGAGGCTCACCAAGGTACATCGATTTTGCACTGACAAAGGGTGTGCTGGGCATCCACGCTAACATAAGTGCCGTTGTTGAGCTTAGCTCCGACCACCTGCCTCTGGTAATTACGAACAGGCATTTGACAGAGTCTGGCACCCTGGGCTCCTGTACAAAGCGAAGAGGCTGTTCCCGCCGCAGCTATATTTGGTTGTTAAAAGTTTACTGGAAGAACGCACATTCCACGTCTCTGTTGATGGGTACAAATCGTCAATCAAGCCAATTGCAGCTGGAGTTCCTCAAGGAAGCGTTCTTGGCCCAACCTTATACTCAGTTTTTGCTTCGGACATGCCTACTCACACACCAGTCACAGAGGTAGACGAAGAAGATGTGCTCATAGCCACCTACGCTGACGATACTGCTGTGCTCACGAAAAGTAAAAGTATCCTGGCTGCCACTTCTGGTCTACAGGAATACCTGGATGCATTCCAGCAATGGGCTGAGAACTGGAATGTGCGCATCAACGCTGAGAAGTGTGCCAATGTGACGTTCGCCAACCGAACAGGTAGCTGTCCGGGTGTCAGTCTGAATGGGAGACTGATCAGACACCATCAGGCTTATAAATACCTTGGTATTACCCTCGATGGGAAGCTCACCTTCAGCAGGCACATCACAAATATTCAGCAAGCGTTCAGGACCAAGGTTGCTCGGATGTCTTGGCTCATTGCACCACGCAACAAACTGTCGCTTGGCTGCAAGGTCAATATTTACAAGTCCATATTGGCCCCCTGCCTGTTCTACGGCCTGCAGGTATACGGCATTGCTGCGAAGAGTCACCTTAATAAGATCCGGATCTTACAGGCGAAGACCTTAAGAAGAATTTCGGGGGCTCCTTGGTATATGAGAACAAGAGACATCGAACGCGACCTCAAGGTGCCCAAATTAGGAGACAAGCTCCAGAACATCGCCCAAAAATATATGGAAAGGCTTAATGTACACCCCAACAGCCTAGCAAGGAAGCTAGGAACTGCAGCTGTGGTCAATGCTGACCCTCGGACTAGAGTCAAAAGAAGACTCAAGCCACAAGGTAGTGTCCTCGGCCCCCTGCTCTACTGCCTGTATAGCCACGACATGCCGCAGCCGGATATAAGCCTTTACGGGAAATCAATGTGTTGGCCACATTTGCCGATGACGTGTGCGTCACCTACAGGTCCCGATGCGAGCACGACGCAGCCGATGGTATCCAGGACTTTGCATACCGGTTCTCGGAATGGGCAAGACGTTGAAACATTGGCATCAATAGCAGTAAATCCAACAACGCCTGCTTTACTTTAAGAACGCCACCGCCCGTCTACATCGAGGAAGCCCCCGTACCACAGCCGAACGCAGAAAAGTACCTTGAAGTGCTTCTGGATCGCAGACTCACATTTTCCAAGCATGTGACCGACCGACAATTTTCAAACAGATCTCAACACCAAACTGGAAGTATGGGTGCCAAATCTGGGGCTTGGCATGCGACAGCCAAATCAAAAGGATCCAGGCTATTCAAAATAAGATAGAAAAACTTATCACCGGCTGCGAGAGACCTGAAACTCGCAACGGTATTTGACGAAATAAACCAGCACTCGAGCAGATACCATAACAGGCTGGAGCGCCGCAGAAATCGGCTGGCCAGCGCTCTAAACAGATCCCGCCCACCAAGGAGGTTCAATAGAAGGCAACCGAGGGATCTCATTACCCGATCTCCTTTGACAAGGGTCAGCAGAAGCTGACGCTTATCTTAAATCCTATTAATATGTGATTGTTATGTAATTGTAGTAAAATTACTGTAAATTTGAAAAAGCGAACTATAGTTAGCCGGCGATCCCAAATGGTCTGAATTAATAGATAAAAAGGACACAAAGGGGCTCCAAGACTTCCCCGTATGCCTTAATAAATTACTTATAAAAAAAAAAAAAACTTACCCGACGCTACAAAGAAGAAAAAATTGAAGCAGGCGGTGGGACAAGTGTCTTTATAAAGGGGAGGATAAGGAAGGAAGATAATTTACGTTAGTATTATTATTTCTTTGTTTAAGTTCGTCATATATATTTTATTAGTGTCAATTGGCCAAATGTTTATTTACCTAAAAACTTTTTAAATTTACACAAGTACTCCAAACTTTTAGTACAATATAGGAAATCGTTAACTCCTTAGGTACAGCCTAAGAGTGAATCTTAAACGATCGTCTCTAATGAATTCAAAAACTTTAAATTCACGCAACAGGAACCTTTAGACTCAAAAATTAAGCAGCAAAACAGCAATAGACATTACAATTAAAAAGAACAGCTTACAGAACAATAACTCCGAATAAAAAACAAAAACCCATTAGTGTTATTGATGGCCTTCTATCATAATAAAAAACAAATTTCATCAACGAGTGTTGTTAGTGTTATATATTATCACTATTATTAACTTGAGGTTAAACTTTTTTTGTATTCTATAATAATTTAAGCAAAGCGTTAAAGAAAGCTCTTAAATCTTACTGGCATAAACGACATATCCGATTGCGGCAACTGGAGAGAAAAAGTCGACAATTCAATCACCAAAATACATTGAGCACCCCGTCACCAACTACTCTATCCAACGTGCGCATTGTGGCGCCACTACAAGACCGTATAATTTAAAAGGACTGAGAACAGCCTTCATCTTAGTAAAGGAGAAGTTAACTGGAGTCACTTACATATTGGTTATGCCCGCCTTAATGTAAGAGTATCGGAGCTTTCGAGAGAAGAGCTATGCTTTGCTAAAGAACGTCGGGTAATCTTAAGAGATCTAATTTGTATTGATCAGTCGATATTTGGAGATAAGAAGCGTCGGTCATCGCCACGCACAAACAAATGGATTTTCCACATCTAGAGCAGACCGCATAAATTTTATTATAATTTGCATACTCACACTAATAAATTTTATATATTCTTCTTAAGGATCAATAGCCGAGTCGATCTGGCAATGGCCATGGCCATCTGAACTATCTTGATCTCAGGAACTATAAAAGCTATTAAGTTGAGATTAAGCATTCTAGAGACAAAGACGCAGCGCAACTTTGTTGACCCATGTTGACACGCCCACTCTAACGCCCACAAAACTGCACAAAACTGCCACGGCCACACTTTTAAAAAATTGATTTAATTAAATATTTAATTTTCATTAAATTAAAATATTTAATTAAAGTCACCAGCACACAATCCCAAATACTTCAGGGCGGGCAGGGTAAGGGGCAGGGTACCAGTGTCTGTGGACTGGTCCATATATCGCAGGACTATGATATAAGTTCCTCTGAACCAGGCCAGTAGAACATGATACCGGCCCACCAGCAGCAATCGCAGGCATTTTTAAAAGCACATTGAAAGTCAGCAAGCCGCAGGATGGATGTGTCAAGACGTACGGTACGAAGAAAGTCTTCGAATTATGAAACAGGATGGCAGAACACGGTAGGTGCAGGGGCCAACACCAATTAAGACGTTGGTCTGCCGTTAACCGGGCGAACCCGACACTGCTTGAACAGGCGAACCCTATCCCAGCGTAACTCAGTGTGACAAAAATGTGGCGAAGAAATTTGAATAACAACATGCGTAACTGCTATACATTGGTTTTGCACTATGCTGCTACTTTTTTGTTGACAGCGAAAATTTCTCTCTCGCCGCTGCATCGGGGGGATACGGTAGAACGAATGGTGGCAATTCGGCTCGCAGAGCATCTAATGCACCAGAGATTTTCGAGGAAGTAACTGGTATGGATCTCAAAATATAAAACTTAAGAATTATTCTTATATGTTTATCGTGTCAATTGCCCATAAACGTGATAACATTTCAAAGCTCCTGCTATAACACGGGAGAAATTATTATAGATAAATATCCTTGGGTACCTAGGACCGCAAGGGTATATAAAAGTCCTCGTGCACGCTAGTGATATTATAGAAAATACAACACATCCAGTGGGATATATTCAAGTGATATTCAAGTGATATTATAGAAAATACAATACTTCCAGTGGGATATTTTAGTGAAGAGGGTGCTGAGGCCATGATGAGGCCATCATGCGAGGAAAAATGTCGGTGTAACAATTTAAAGGACGTATTTCACAGATCTTTGGATACATCAGATCCGATATTATTAATATATTAAATTAAATTTATAAATGTAGTAACACAATACAAAAAACAGAAACTAAATATCTTTCTCCGTTTTGAAGTTCCTAATTTTGTCCACAATAAGTTACCAATCAGCCTTTAGTGCATCCCTTGCGTCAAACTGAGACCGTAAAAACCTAAAAACGGAATGCACTTATGTGTGTAAAAACAATAAGCGAGAACGTATATGTGTGTGCGTTCTTGTGATAGAAGACGATTATCGGGCCGAAATCAATTTTGATCTAAGAAACGAATTTACATATTTAGAGGTTTGGCCAAATTCGTTGCATTATGATCTTATAAAATATTATTTCAAAATTGATGCCCTGGCTACTATTTTATTAAAGACATTTTTTAAGGACAAATAGTTTCTTTTGAAACACTTTTAATGTTTTCGAGTTTTTATATCCCTGACGACAAAATTCAACAGAGGACTGTGAGCGGCAATCTGTGGACGCCGAAAAATGAATATAGGCACTCAGTCTTTTTAATAATTTCACAATCTCTTTAATCGACTTTTCCCTTCAACTCCACGCCACCGAATGCCGCGTCTCGCATATTCCACTTTGCTTATGCTCTCTCAAATCTGTATGCGTTTGTGGGTGAGCTAGGTATACATTCTTATCTCTTAATGCTAGCTTATAAGTAAGAGCGAGATGACAATAATATTCTTATTCCTAACGGTGATATGATCTTATGCTACTACATGGTACAGTGGGCCTTATGAGTGTTCATCCTACCACAACTCGGCCGTCCTGACTAGCTGATCCCCTGATCATGGTTTACATTGATTGCTTAGTTGTATGATGAATTCTTTTACCTTATTTATACATATGTACATACTATATTAATCTGTTATTATATTATTATTATTGTTTAATTGTGTCTTCGTTTATTTTTCTTGTTGCCTATCCAATGCTTAATATTTTGGATGCTCCAGACACCTTGGTATGGGTTACGAGATATCTGAAAACCTTCTACGTCTTTTAACAAGAATCTGTCGTTTCTTAATACCTTAGATATCACATATGGGCCTTTACACTTTGGAATCAATTTTCTAGAGATGCCTGCTGTACTGTCGAAATTTTTAACCATCACATAATCTCTTTTTTTGTATTCTGATGGCTGTCTGGCGGTCTTGTCATAATGTGTTTTATTATACGCTTGAGCCTTTTTTTGATTATTTTCAACTTCATTTCTAATTTTTACCAAATCCCTACCTTCTTCAGTATTTTCTAATTCCTCTAGTTTTTCTTTTAATTCGTCTACTATTTTTCCTCTTTGCTCTAAACCAAAAAGAACTCTGCTTGGAGTTTGCTTGATGCTGCGGTGCTGTGTATTATTTAAGACGTGCTCAACTTTATCTATTACTGTGTCCCAATATATGCCTTTCTCTGGTTGTACCAGTTTCGCTATCATTGGACCTAGGCTTCTATTGACTCTTTCAACCTGTCCGTTTGCTTGGGGTGAACCAGTCGCAATCTTCATATGCTTAACATCGAATTCTAACATAAAGTCATCAAATTCCTTGGATGTAAAACAACTTCCCCTATCTGAAATTATGCATTTAGGCTAGCTGTATGCTCTAAAATAGTCCTTCAGGGCTGTAATGACTTCCTTTGTATTAGTGGTCTTTGTGGCGTATAAACGTACGAACTTCGTAAAACCATCGATGACAACAAAAATGTGTTTTTTGGATCTGCCTGAGTCGACTGGGCCGTAATGATCGATATGTATTAGTTCGAACGGTTTGCTGCCCTTCGGAATGCAGTGCAGAAATCCTTCCTTGCCTGTCTTAGGGGAGAACGCAACACATTTTAAACAATTTTCTATATGGCTCAAACATTTGTCTTTGGCATTGGGAAACCAATAAGATTTAGAAATAACATCTAACATTTTGTCTCTACCTATGTGTCCGATCTCATTGTGATATTTATATAGAATATGATCTTCCATGTCTGTGGGAACATAAAATAAAAGTCTGCCGTCGTTACATTTTCTATAAATTAATCCGTTTCTCATTTCGAACAACTTATGTTCATTTTTTTCCAGCAGTTTCTTGATTTCTTGAACTTTTTTATCCTTGCCTTGGCAGATTACTAAATTGTCTTCAAACGTATTTGATTCCACTATCAGAATATTCGTGCATCTACTAAGAGCATCAACATGCTGCATCCTTTTACCCTCTCTATGTATGAGCTCATAATCGTAGTTCTGGAGCTCTAACGCCCATCTAGCTATTCGCGGATTAAGTTCAATCTTGTTAAGCGTCAAAGTAAGAGAATTACAATCAGTTATAATTTTAAAGCGTTTTCCGTACAAATATATTCTAAATCTTCGCAGTGCGTGAATAATTGCCATTGTTTCCAATTCGAAACTGTGATATTTTGCCTCAGCGACTGTTGTTCGCTTTGAAAAATAAAATATTGGGTGTAATTTTCCATCCTCTTTTTTTTGACATAACACCGCACCGAAACCAAGAGCACTTGCATCACAGTGCAGTTCTATTTCGTCTTTGAAATTATAAATTGCTAAGACCGGTGCCTGCACCAGCTTTTCCTTAAGAGTTGAGAAACAGCTCATTTCCTTTTCCCCAAATTTAAATTTTTCATCTTTTCTCAAAAGGTCATATAAAGGTTTCGCTAATGTTGAAAAATCTTTTATAAATCTACGGAAGTATGAACATAAGCCCAGAAAACTTTGAACGGCTTGTATTTTGTCTGGAACTGGAAAATGCTGTATGGCATCTATTCCTTTGTCATCAGCCCTAATGCCTTCACCATTTATAATGAATCCTAAATATTTAATATTTGTCTGAAGGAACTCACATTTATCCATTCGTAATTCCAATTTGTTTTGAGCTAATCTGATAAACACTTCCTTTAAGGTTTCTAAATGCTCCTCCGAGTTCTTGCTAGCAATCATGATGTCGTCCATGTATACAATTACTTTGTTATCCCTTATAAGATCCTCGAAAATTTTGTTTACAAACCTTTGGAACACCGCCGATGCAGTTTTTAGGCCCATTGGCATTCTGAGAAATTCGAATTGCCCTAACGGTGTAACAAATGAGGTGTATTTGACTGATTCCTTATTAACGAATACATGAAAATAACCGTTTTTTAAATCAAGTTTCGAAAAAATTTTTTTGTTGACTAGCTTGTCTAAAAGGTCATCGATAAGCGGTATCGAATAATTATCTTTAATTAAAACTTTGTTCAGTTTTCTAAAGTCTATACATAGTCGTATGTCTCCTGTTTTCTTTTTGACTAAAACAATTGGTGAAGCATATTCTGATTTACTAGGTTGAATAATTCCCTCTTTTAAATAGTCATCTAATAGTTTTTGTAATTTTTCTTTTTCTGAGTAGGCAAGTCTTCTTGGGGCGCAGCTAAATGGTTTTGACGTTTCTAAACAAAGTTTTATTTCGCATTTGACTAAGGGCTCGGTAGGCTTATTAACGCTTAAGTAGTTGCGTTTAATAATCTCCTTTAACTGACTGTTTAAGGCTTGGTTATTGTTTTCGCCGCATATGAAGTTCATTTGCTCATCCTCTAAGTGATCAATGCTACAAATTTCTCTAACAGCTTCTTCATAACTGGGCACAACAGCAGCATAAAGTCCGGAATCCGTCGTGAAGTTGGCTAAAGGCATAACTGTTTCGATGACCGTTTTGCTACCTGCTTCGTTAACAGTTTGACTAACTATACTACTCGCTTCGTTGGCTGTTTTACTAACTGTCTTATTAACTGTTTCATTATCCATTTGACTAACTGTTTCACTAACTGTTTCGCTAACTGTTTCACTAACTGTTTCACTAACTGTTTCACTAACTGTTTCACTAACTAATTCACTAACTGTTTCACTAACTAATTCACTAACTGTTTCACTAACAATAGAACTGACTGTTTTACTATTTGCTTTTCTATATCTTTTACTATCGACTGGGTTGACCGTTATCCTTCCCAAGGCGTCTGGATCCAGTTTTAACTGGCACGCTTCCATGAAATTTCGCCCAAGAACTACATTATGACTCATAGACTCGTCTGGGACCACGTACAAATAAAAATAACATTTAACTTTTTCTTTTATAATGTAACATAAGATTTTTTCATGTATTGTCAGTTGGATTTTATTCAGCCCGAAATAGGTTTCTGAAGCGGATTCTAAATTAATTTCCTTGGATACATTGCTTAACTTTGTAAATGATATTGGACTCCCTGTGTCTATGAGGCATTCTGAAATTAATGGGATTTTATAGCTATTGTGAAAAAAAATCTTGACAAGTCTTACATAATTGTTGATATTGGCACTCTTGCGCTCCGGGCATTGTCCGACGAAGTGTCCAAATGCCCCACAGGCATAGCAGGATCCGGGCTCCCTCTTTGGCTTGAGACACTCCCTGGCGAAGTGCCCTTTGGAGTTGCAATTGGCACAACGTAAGTCCTTATTGGCTGCACCTCCTCCAGTAAGGCGCTTTGATGAACTGCTTTGATGAACTGCTGTTTTGTGCTTCGGCAGACGGACTTCCGAGAAAGCCCGCAGAATTTGCATCGGCTCGGAGAAACACTGTATGCGCGCCTGGTTGCGCAACGCTGGTGCTGGGATTCCTTCAATGATGTTTTCCAGGAGCTCCTCTAGATCGATGTTGATGTCGTTGGCCAGCATCACCTTGTCCTCGAAGTAAACAGCAAATTTCTCATCCGGATGCCATTCGCGTTTTTGAAATGCGTTCCTCAGTTCCCCTTTTGACATCTTGACCTCGAATGTCAAGATTAACTGTTCGCACAGCTGGTCGGTCGATTCTAGGATGCGTGTGGCGCTTGCGTGCAGCCAGCGCTGTGCGTTTCCTTTTAGTTTGGCAATTAGCAGCATGTGCATGCATCCGTCGTCCAAATTGTAAATCTTTCCGATGTTCTGAAACTGCGTGACCCAATTGCGCGCACATAAGCTGCCGTCAAACTCCATCGTTACCTCTTTTGCCAAGGCAAGCGATGTTGCAGGATATTCCAGAAGCTTGTTTACATTTCGACTCTGGTGCTGAACAACACTACCAGCGGTTTTATTTCCAACACTGGTATGTCCTGTATCGATGTTATCAGCGGCGATAGTCACCTTGGTGCTGTTAACATTGGCGTCGGTGCTGTTAACATTGGCGTCGGTGCTGTTAACATTGGCGTCGGTGCTGTTAGCGCATATGTTAACATTGCCGTGGTTTCCGTTGCTGTTGTTCTTGATGACGTCATTGATCTGGCGAGCATGAGCAGACTTGCTCTTGTTCGCGTCGTCGATATCCGCTTGGATCCTCTGCAGCACAGCCATGTTTGCCTCTATCTCGTCCCGAAGCTTTTTTAGAGTGGCTCTCTCTGCATCCACCAACGATAGCTGATCCAGATCGAGGTTCTCCGGGGATTCTGACTGCAATGACTGCTCGTCGAACGGGATCGTGCGTGTGTCTCCACTCTGTGGTTCTCTCTGCTTTGGCCAGGCTGCAGCTCCATCCAATTCTTCCACCTCTTCTGCTGCTGATCCGTTATTTGGCGGTGAATCGCCACGCGTTTCTGGGGAAATGGCCTGCAGACGCACTATTAATTCCGCTTTAGTGCCGGAAGTCTGGCGTCCAAGGGCTTCCAACCACTTCTTTAGTTGGAGCACTGAAAATTGATTCCATTTAGTGTCAGGCATAGTGGGTAATGACCACTTCTGATGTTGTGGACGCCGAAAAATGAATATAGGCACTCAGTCTTTTTAATAATTTCACAATCTCTTTAATCGACTTTTCCCTTCAACTCCACGCCACCGAATGCCGCGTCTCGCATATTCCACTTAGCTTATGCTCTCTCAAATCTGTATGCGTTTGTGAGTGAGCTAGGTATACATTCTTATCTCTTAATGCTAGCTTATAAGTAAGAGCGAGATGACAATAATATTCTTATTCTTAACGGTGATATGATCGTATGCTACTACATGGTACAGTGGGCCCTATGAGTGTTCATCCTACCACAAATCTTACAGCACTAAAATCAATTCCATCATTATTGCAACTGCTTGGTTGGTGTATTTGGTTATGCAGCCCGCAGCCTGCAGTAGCTCATCATAAATTTGAGTTATTTTATTTTATCACCCTTATACATTTCTCTGGGAAGCAACAGATTTTGCATTCCCCTTTGTGATATGTTCTTCTCTCTAAATAGAGAGCGAGCAAAACTGTTTAAATCATTATTTTGTGAAACTTGCTCATTTGCCTTCTGCATAGCAAGGTCAGTTACAAATTAAGTGTTGATCATCACTGCAGTGATGATGAGTGGCGGCACTGCCGCCGCTCTTATTATACATTACAGCCCTGTGTGGCAAAATATATATTGAAATAAAACTGAAATATTAATTGAAACATTAACTTAACTGTGCTTATAAATTGCCACGCCACTTCTCCAAGTCAATGAAAAAGCTCATTGCCTTAACATTTGGTGACCCGGACGTGATCGGGAACATTTCTTTATCGTGAACTAAAAACAGTTTAACTAATTTCCGTGCACTACATAAGTGGATGTACTTTTCGCCCTAGCTACTTTTCGTTTATCGCAGCATTTTCGCATAGCGGCAGTTGCACCCGTTTTGCTTGCTCTCGTTTCGTTTTCAGTTTCATAGCTTACGCACATAAGCATTCACGCGTAGCGGCAGTTTAACCCGTCTCGCTCGCACTCGTCGGTTTCTTCTTTGCCTACCGCCAAATTCGTGTCGTTTTGACTCTGCACAAAGAATTGACTTTGTGCATAAACACACACATCATTGCTATTGTAAGTGCAGTTTGGTTGCCGGTGCAAACACAGTGATTGTAAAACTGTTTACCATTGTGCGTTCATTTAACATTGCCCGGTTAAAAATTCAGTGCTTTAAATATTAAAAAAGAAAAATTTTAAAGCAAGGACACATTCAGTTTGCCAGCTGACAGAACAACATTTTTAAAGCGCAAGGAAAATTCCACATTTGTCGACGCTAAAAAAATTGCTGCATGTTTAACCACCGAATCGGTCACTTGCCTTAATGATGATGGTCTGCATTTAAAGCTGGACTTAATAAGCCAAACAGAGATTTCGTTCAACTTGGCTCACGATTCCCTGGAGTAACTGCATCTTAGTCAAATGGGAAGCGAATTGCGTGACCAGTTCAAAGACATTGTCTTTGAAATGCGGTATGTTGTACAAACGGAACTCAGTAGACGGTAAGTGCAAGAGATTGATTGTTCAACTATGCGTCAAGATCCAGGAACTAAGTGGCCTTCTGGATCTCTATTTCGACGATCAAATGTGCCTAGCCTGAATCTACCAACCTGTAGTGGAAATTATACTGAATACAAAGATTTTATGTCGATGTTTTCCACTGTTATCGATAAAAACCCAATACTGGTTGACATGGTTGACATAAGCTTCAACACCTCAAGTCTTGCCTAAAAGGTCCCGCATTGGATGCAGTTGGTGCTTTAAAGGTTGCAGATGCAAATTACCCGGCTGCCCTGGAGTTGTTGGATAAGCGCTACAACAATAAGCGGCCTCTTCTGTAAAGCTGCGTGAACTGTCCGATCAAATTAATTTGCGTTTACGGGCACTTCACAAAATGGGCACCCCTAAGAAAATATCCGAGTTTATTCTCGTTTATTGTCTTCTCCAAAAGGTCGACCGTGAAACACAGCTATTATGGGAGGATGCTGCTCCCACTGAAATGCTTCCCGTCTGTCGTGAATTTGT
The DNA here is from genome assembly GCF_016746395.2 of Drosophila simulans. Taxonomy (NCBI): domain Eukaryota; kingdom Metazoa; phylum Arthropoda; class Insecta; order Diptera; family Drosophilidae; genus Drosophila; species Drosophila simulans. The sequence continues at coordinate 22,025,074 of NC_052520.2, read as the reverse complement.
TAAGTTTTTGGAGACAAGAAGCCAGAAATTTGAAAACATCGAACGTACCAATGTTGCGACAGTTTTCTGAAATGTGGGCAATCAAAAATTATGTGGTCACAGCATTGCAGACCCCTGTCACAATACAGAAAACTGTCGCCTCAAGATCGCTTACAGGAGGCAAAAAGGTTGGCTTTATGCCAAAACTGCCTTAAAGGTGGACATCACCTACGAAATTGTAATGCCGATCGCTGTCGTATTTGTGGAAGTAAGCACAAGAACTTTCTACATTTTGTCTCAAGGCCTTCGTCATCTCGCTCCCAGCCTGCTCATTCTCAGCTAACTTATGATGCTCATTCCAACGGATTGCAAGTAGTGGCACAGGAATCATCACTTGGTCAATCTTCTTCCTTAGTGGCTCAAAATCTCGGAGCAGACTTGGCGTAGTTGGCCACTGCCGTCATCAATATTAAAAAAAATCAGGATCTTGGGTTCGTTGTCGCGACTTGCTTGACTCCTGCTCGCAACTACACATAATCACCTCTCGTCTGGCACACACTTTGCAATTGCCCAAGTACAGGTCTGCAGCTACAGTTTCTGGAATTGGTGAAGCCAGATTTAGCTCAGATGATGACATCGTTGCCAACATCGCAGCTTTGGTAGCTCCTACTATCACGGACAACCAGCACAAATTAACTGTAAATTCTGAAGGAAAATAGGAGGAAGGAATACTGGAAAATATCAGCTAATCTTCGCTTGGCCGATCCCCAATTCTTCAGGCCCCAAAAAAATTGAATTGCTGTTAGACGCTAGTCTTTTCTTTGACTTCCCATTCTCCAAAATACTCGTTTCGGATGGATTGTCACTGGTGCTGGCTCCAACCCTAACAAGGCTTCATCATTGACCGTTCAATCAAATCTGTCTCAAATGCCTGATGAGGACATCCGTCTGGAGCAACCGGTGCGCAAATTTTAAGAGACAGAAACCATTGCCGAATCTGCCCATAAGCGCACAAAGAAAGAACTCGACTGCGAGGCCCACTTCAAGTCTACATTTTCTAGGCTTCCATCTGGAGAATATTAAGTTCGACTTCATGCAAAGCCCGAAAGTGTTGGGATATTTCTATCGACACGCCCATCGCCGTTTTTTAAATCTCAAAGAGAAGTATTCAGCCTTAATTCACGAGTAGTTATCTTTAAATCATATGTCTCTGGTACCATTTGACTCCCAGAAACTATTCAAATTTTATTTGCCGCATCACTGCGTTTTAAAGGTAGACAGCACAACAACTAAGCTGCTTGTAGTCTTTTATGGCTCTGCCAAAACTTCTTCTGGATACTCCTTAAACGAAATACTCATGGTAGGCCCCACTTTGCATCCCAAACTGTTTCACACTTTGTTACAGAGTCGAATCTTCCCTTTTGCTTTAACTGGTGACATCTGCAAGATGTACCAATGTGTACGGGTCAAGGAACCGGACAGCTATTTACAATGCATTTTGTGCATTGACATACCCCAGGAAAAAGTACAAGTATTCAAGCTTGATACCGTCACCCACGGAACAAAGCCAGCTTCATTTCTATCTGTCAAAGCCATGCAGCACACACTGTGTGCAGCTCACACTGGTACCCAATAGCGTAGTCGAAATGCATGGATTCAGTGATGATAGCATTGACGCATATGGAGAATGCATCTACATAGTCTCTATGTCTCAAAGTCAACGTGAAGCCCACCTTTTCTGCGCTAAATCTCGTGTTGCCGCATTGAAGACCCTCACGGTTTTCAAATTGGAATTTTGCGCGGCAGTATTACTGGCTCAACTAGTGCGGGAAGTCCTGCAGCTTGGCTGACTATCTTCAAGAAGACAAATCGCACTGGTCAGAATCTAGTCTTGCTCCAAAGGTTCTCCCTGATCTAACGAAGAAGGCCCTCATTGCTCTCCATGCCGATGGCACATCTTACCGAGGACTATTATGCCCTGCTCAACAGTCGACAAGTAAAATCATCGAGCTCAATTGCAGCCCGCGCACCCATCATTGACAACTCTGGACTTATGAGAGTTGGTAGCAGACTGAAGCACTCATCGTTGGACTATCACGCACAGCATCCATTAATATTGCCACGTCAGCACCCAGTCACTCGTGCCATTACACTCGACTATTATCGTCGCAATCTGTATTCTGGACCTTGCGCACTACTCGCTTCCATTCGACTGCAGTTCTGGCCCATTGGCGGTCGCAAGACAACTGCAAGTTGATGGTTACATTATGGGTGATCTTCCTGAGGACCGCGTAACAGCTTCACATTCCTTCAAGGTCATTGAGGTCTGCACTTTTGCGGCCTATTTTATTACAAAAATCCTGTTCGGAACAAAGCACCCATCAATTGTTATACCTGCATCTTTATCTGCTTTTCTACAAGGCTGTTCACCTTGAGCTGGTTCAGGATCTCTCCACTTCTGCATTTCTTAATGCATTGCGTCGATTTATACTGACTCGTGGAAAGCCTGCACGCATATGGTCGAACAACGCCAGCCATTTTTTTAATGTTTGAATTTTTAAAACATAATTTTTTTGTTGCTATTTTTTAAGTGGATGCTGTGTGTGTCGTGGTTCTTAGGCGTGGCGCGTTGTTACCGATCGAAATCTTATTGAACAATGAACATACTCTTTATTAATAGTGGCGGCAGGCTCATTTCTCACTAAAATGATATAATGAGATATACATAGTCGGTGGATTATTTTTGGCATCATATTATCGTTTTGCTTTGGCTCAAATATTATCGTTTTCAATATTATCGTTTTCTTGGAGTGCCCAAAATGCTGCATCTCAGGACATTGTAACACCTCTTTATTGCGGCGCGCGTTACAGTCCCGAGAGGGGGTATGTTAACTCGCGCACGTTCTGCAGTGACTGCAGAGTATTGAAATGTCGGCTCAGCGAATCTTCAGTGTGATACTGCCCCATTTGCCATCCATTACGGCGCAAGTATATCTTGGAGGAATATTGTTTTAAGTATCCGCTCAAAACTGAATTCAGACAGTTTCAATGTTCTCCGCATTTTTGAAGCAAGTCAAATTTTTTCCTAACACCACCAACATCTAATTCGATAACCTAGTTAATAAAAATGCTTATTATCACAACAGTTTTAACTGTTCTACACATTTAAATAATTATTTTCTCACTCTGCTTTTTTAAAAGGTTAAAAAGGTCTCATACCCATATGGGTATGGGTAGATTAAAATTATGACCGGCCGGTTCGGCGGCTCTGGGGCGTTAGAGTGGGCGTGGCAAAGAGTTTGTTGGCAAGTCCATAGATTTTTACAGAACTAATAAAATCATGTAAAAATATCGAAAAAATTACAAGACTAATAAAATGATAAAATAAAAAAAAAATGGTAAAAATATCGAAAAATGGTTCAAAAATGTGGACGTGACAATTTTGGGCGGTTTTAGGGCGTTAGATTGGGGGTGTCAAAAAGTTTTTTGGAAAATCGAGAGAACTTTACAAGACTAAGAAAATTAAAAATATCGAAAATATAAAATATCGAAAATTGGCTCAAATGTGTGGGCGTTGAAGTTTTGTGCGGTTTGTGGACGTGACAACATGGGTCAACCAACTTGCGCTTCGTCTATAGCTAGCTTCGTATAGCTAAGTGTAGAACTAAGGAGTTCTATTTCTTTTTCTCCTTTCTCCTTTTTTAGGGCAGTCAATGGCCGGCTGTCATGTGCTACAGTACCTAAGCTTAAGTCAACATATTCTGTGTTTTCCTGCTCTTCTGTTCTGAGCAACAGCACAGCTCTTTTCTTTATCGCACAGATTACATTTCTTGTTCACATCCGTATGTCCTTCCTTATCTCCCGATCTACTCCCTTACTATTCCTATCCAAATATCTGTTCGCCTTTAACAAATCATTGGTTTGAGGTAACCAGCCGTCATGCCGGCCCCTTGCATCTAAGATCATGGTATTTATTTGTTTTTTTTTATTTTTATTTATCCTTTATTAAGGCATACGGGGTAGGTAAAAAACCCCTTTGTCACCTAGGTCTATATTAATTCAGTCCTTGCAGGCGCGGCGACTAACAAGAGTTAGCTTTACAAAACAATAATACAAATAATAACATTATAACAGTTATGAGATCATCATCATCTCCTGGTTCTCGTCAAGGGGGACCGTATGGTGAGGTCCTTGGGCTGTCTCCTGTGGAGCCTTCTTGGTGGGCGAGCTCTGGACAGTGCCTTGGCTAGGCGATTTCTGTGGCGCTCTAGCCAATCGTGGTACAGGCTAGAGTGCATGTTGCCTCAAAGACAGTGGCTAGCTAGAGGTCTTTGTGCAGGGTTGTGCTCCTTACGTACCATTCGCAGCCGGTAATCGTCCTGGCGATTTTGTTTTGGGCAGACTGAATGCAGCGAATTTGGCTGTCGCAAGCCAAACCGCAAATCTGACAACCATACTTCCATATTGGCGCTATAATTTGCTTGTCATTTAGATTCCTTGAATCTTCTAACCGGAAGCATCGACCTCTCCCCATTGTTACTTGTCAGCTTGGTGATCCCCCGGTCCCCTCAAAAGATATATTAGTGTTAATGGTGTTGGTCCAAGCCCAACGCAATCCTGGACCCAACGCAATGCAATATGGTGTCAGCCTCCTACTTTAGGGCAAGCCACAATAATTCCACCTGTAGGTATTATACCCCTCAATCCTGAGCTACTTCTTGGTCTGGCTCCTATCATCCGCCGGACGCTTTTGGCCATTGTTTATATGGTCTATATATGGACCTGGCTTATGCCGTCGGCCACACCTACAACGATGTCAACTCGGTACCCAATGTGAATGTAGAGAATTTTGACTGTATCTTATCCGTTATTCTTAGGATCTTCATCATCCTATTTCACCCTGGACAGCTCTAGACTGCGAATACACTTTTTCTGACTAATATAAATGTTCAATAAAACGATCCATTATCCATTGTGATGAACTATGCAGTTCGTGCGGCTAGTTGATATTTACATTACGTAATCGCCCGGTGTCCAGTAAGTACACTTTGTAGTTTGTACTTTTAATCGACTTTATTCTTCCTCGTGGTTCTTGGAATGATTTGTCCGATCCCGGCTTACTGACGGTACTGCCGCTGCCAGTCGGTATTGGTGCCGAGGAGGTGGAATGTTGGACTTAGAACTAAGCGTCTCACATTTACCGCGTTCTGCTTTCAATGCAACCTGTATTTCAAATCGGTGATTTCGTCCCAAACGTCTCGTCGCAGAGACCCTGCCTCTTACTGACTTTCGTAGGCGTATCTCCCTTGTTATTTACATGCCTTACGTTGTGGGTCATCATTCCACATTGAGCATTTGTGGGGAGTATGATGGTTTTAAGCATATCTTACGTTCGCTCGATATTTAAACAGCTCCGCAGGGAAGCCAGATTGTAAGCTGATTTTTTCAAAAATTTAAATGCCAAGCAGCACATATGAATTATAAGCCAATCCAAAACTATTAACTACATTTATCCATCATTTTCACTGTACCTTGCAAGATAGCTGAATGACCTCAATAACCTTCAGCCATTTTATCACACGGTCGTGAACAATTAGGATGCTCGTTAATCTTTACCCCAAATAACACATATTTTCATGATAAAGAGTTGTGTTTTCATGCTAAAACAGTAATAAATAAGTGGAATAGGGTTAAAGTATACTTTAAATAAATGTGTTAAAAATGCTTTTGTTATCTTCTGCAACAAACACCTTTTTGAATACCAAAAACACATATTGTAAACAGTAAATAAAATTAGAGTGCTTGTACCAACTGACAAGCGATCTAAACATACAGCAATTATTCCACTACATTATACATTATAGTTAAGTTATTTTTACACATAAGTTTGGATACGAAAACGCCATACATATAGAACCGCGGGGAAATTATATTTAATTATATAGTTAATATTAGTCCATAAAATTATTGTTTAAAAAAAAACAGGTGATTAACAAATTTCACAATTTTTGTAGCTTGATGCAGTTGTTTGAGAGCGGAATCCTAGATAAGATGACCGCTGCCGAATACGCGAAGCAGTACCAGGAAGTAGAAGCCACGAGAATATACAAGGGCAGCGTGCAGGCGAAGAACAGTGAGGCTTACAGTCGAACCGAAAGCTATGACAGCACTGTTATAAGTCCGCTTAATCTGCGAATGCTGCAGGGTGCTTTTATCGCTCTCGGAGTTGGTGCATTGGCTGCAGGTACTGATCTATATTATTAAATGATTCCAAAACTCTATAGGTATTTCTTCTGTGCAGGTTTAATTTTGCTACTAGAGATAGTATTTATTAAACTGGATCAAGCGCGATTGTGGATGCTATGCTCACAACTGCAATGGATTAGGCATGATAGGGGAGTGTAAGTCAATGCATTTAATTAGCATAAGCCGCTTTAAATAATAAATGTGGAAACCTAAAATTCGAGAGACAAATACAGCTATTGAAAGAGTTTTTATTTTTCTCTTGATACAAGACAATAGTCGAGCTTTCCGACTATCAGATGCCTGTCACTCAGCTAGTCGAAATGCGAAAGCAAAATTTTATAATTTTCTGTGATATCTATCGATATTGGGGAATAAATAAGAAGCAAAGCCAGTTTTAGAAGATTGCCTACTCAAACGTTAAAAACCGGAAATCGTTCCTAGCCAACCGTAGAATGGTGCTTAGAGCGGCCATTATTTGTGTTGAAAACTGTTTTTTAATGCTGGTTTCCGAGTATTAAACAACCGAAACACCCGTCATGCGACCTAATTTTTGTGCAAAGCGTAGGGAAACAACGTTCTTAAAGATATTAGCTACGAAAAAAGGTTATTAGCAACGAAAGCCTATGCAAGTCTAACTGGAGCAACACCAATTGAAGCTGCAGAAGGGCTGGCTTATGGGCTACAATTGAGAACTGTGCATAATCGTTTGTTTATCGTTTCGTTTATGGTATTCATGCGCCAGGCTTGAGCGCAACTGGCTGTAAGCGAAGCTCGTAGCGACCGAAATCTTTAGCACATTGACGAAATAGTGAGTGCATAGTGAATTATAGCAGCTGCCGTAAGTGTTCGCAAACGGCGTGCTTGACACATCGCTTATAATGGTTTTAATTTAGCGAAAGGGTCATTTAGAAACGTAAACCAAACACCAAAGATTGGCAGGAACAGCCTAACCAAAAAATTCAAACTTTGTAAACTTTTCCTAAGGGAGATTATATAATCTCCTACAGCACGTCGTTAACCCAACATGGAAAGGCCTTTATCACAGTTGGAGCGACAGCGTAAGTGCCATTTACTGTACTTTTGTTATGATAAGGATCATGGAATAGCTGTTAAGTTTAATAGTATAACTCAAGAATCAGTATGATATGAACATGAAGTAGGGATTGCCAAAGAAACAAAAGAAAATAATCAGGGAAGGATGTTAGGTTCTTACACAGGGAAGTCAAAGCACCGTGTGGCACAATACATTTGTAATCTTATTTATGGTGAAAATAATAGTCCCGACTTGTTTGGCCGGCTCAACTTTTCTGTGAACAAAAGGGAATGGCTTTATCAACACTTCGTTGCTGACTGACCATTAAAGCTTTGGCCAATCCCAATTTATTAAACAAAATATATATCACTGACAGAATTTTAACCAATCGAAATCTTCTGATCAAAGCTGGTGTCACTGTCACCGATAAAAGCAATAGTTATAAGAATATACATTTATTTTAAAGAACTGGCGCACAACTAATAGTATCGGGAGTCATATCTCATAAATTCAAATCTGAGCAGCTGTTGGAACAGTGTTAAAAGGCGCCCATGCAAAAACCACAAACCAAAATAATAGCAAAACGTTAAGACATTTTAAATTTTCGACACATTAAGCGCGGCAGAGCGACATCGTCAACGGGTTAAGCCAACGCTCGGCCTGGGACCTCCCTTGCCGAACACTGACTTCACTGTGCCTTTCAAACACGCCAAGTCCATGTCGGCTCATCCAATGGACCACCTGCCAGCTAGAATGGATTTAGGATGTTATGGGGTAGGATGTATCGCCCACTGGTTAAGGCAACGCTCGGCCTGGGACCACCTTTGCTGACCACTGATTCCACTGACCCTCTCAGCCCCGCCAGGTCCTTGTTTCTCCACTGCAAGGATCGATCTTCACCTCGTATTATTTGTCCTTCTGTGTCCTGCGCGTTTCTCACTGCCAACACTTTCACAGTTCGCTCTTCACTGACTTCTCCGCGCGTTCTAACTCACTGTCTCCTTCGCTTTCGGACGTTCTAGCCTACTCCACCTTCAGATTCTATTCCGACTCTCCAACTACGCCGCCGCGTCCTGACCGCGCGACTCGCACCGAGTATCTTCGCGTACGTATGGCTCGTCGCGTATTATGACTGACTGCCCCGAGCTGCGCTTGCGCCGTCCCTTTATAGGCCTCGGGATCCCGTTATTTTCCCATTTCGGACGGCCCGCTAATTTCCCGATAGTTCACGTCGCGTCCTCTTTGTGCATGTCGAAAGTCTTCACCGTTACCTTTCGACCTCCGTGCCCTTGGCCTTCTCTAGTCCGGGGTCCAGCGCGGTACCGTTAGTTCACGGTCTCTCCGGTTTACCGGGGTCCAAGGTCCAGCGCGGTACCGTTTGACCTTGCCGCCCTTGACTCTTATTGCATCGCAACCGTCTTCGCTGTTGCTAAGCCGCTCCCCAGCACGCAGATTTGTGAGGAGTTTTAAGACTCCGCACAGGAGTACTGTGCCATCATCACGCTAGACGTCAAGAATGCATTGAATACAGCGAGATGGCCCAATATCCTCGCCGCAATGCGCAACTTGGGCATCCCCGGTTACATACGAGGCGTAATTGGCAACTACTTCAGCGACCTTGTGTTATGGTATGTCACAGGAGCTGGTCCATGAAGTCCCCAAGTCTCCGCAGGTGTAAGGACCAGATAACCAACCGGAACGATAGATGAGGAGTATTCCCGTGTGATGGCGGGGCAAGAAACCTACGACAGTACGCCTAGCTGGTCGTAAAAAGGCGACTAAAGAGACAAGGAAGGTGCGTCCCGCTGCTGTATATCGCAAAAGAAGATGGAGTGCGACTTACCATCACTTCCTTCTCACCGATGAAATACTTTGACTGGCAGTCCCGGTGAGCTTGACTAGGACAGAAGAGATAGCGGAAGTTTTTTAGTAGGTTTAGTACGTAGGCATAATTCCCTATCAGAGGGTTATGTATCGTGCATGCCATATACGGACGGTAGATGGTATCTTTAGACGATTTCATTTTCCTGCCGTATCTAAAAAATAAAAAAAAGCAGGAAGATACCGCTTGCGCAGAAAGAGACCGTCGAGAGAGAGGCCTGATTCGCTAGTTATCACCCTATCAGCTGGGTTACCGTACAACGAAGTTCGGTCGCAGGTCACAAGAGGCCAGGACGCCAGGCTCAAGCCATTGGAGAAAATGTAACTAGGGTCAAGAGGACGGCCAAATGAGTACTGCTCCTCGAACTACGCGCCTCTGCCCAAGATTTAACGCAGAAACTCAAGGTGGGCATGGGGGCGGTTTTCGGAAACCGCGCCAGCCTCCGCACGTAACACAATTTTAAGACTCCTAACCCTAGCTAAGCCACGCGCGAGCTCCCTCACAACACAAACGAAAATATTTCGTGTTGCCGGCAACACTTCCATATATGAGCATACAAATTAAGAAGATTATGATGGAAGGGGGACTACCCTTCTTAACTGCTGGCCTAGGGACTCAGTCAGTTTTATTTTAATAAAAGAATAACGGCTATTGCCGGAGTTGTTCTCATGTGAGCTTGTGCTCTTTATTCAATGAGGCTTCAAAACGAACTGAAATATAAAATGATTCTTAAAGCTAACAAAAGAATCGCAGCGGCCACGCAAATATGCTGTGATTGCCGTCTGCGCACAAGTTTCCGGCCCAATGCCGGGTCAGCACTTTTGACGTTTTTATATCATATTTCGCACACTGGGCCAACTGTTCTAGTACGTTGGCTTGTGTTAACTACTCCCCCTTCAAGATTCCGGCCGTCCTCGGTTGGTCCTAACTCAGCGATCATCCCGTTTAGTTGGATTGCAGATCCACGCGCTCCGATGAACCGTAGACAGGTGATGCCGATACAAATCATTGCACAACAAATCGCTGCTGCGATGAGTATTATGCGATGTGAATGGTTAGTATCAATTTCTCCCCCGAACTCTTTGATGAACTCCAAGTTACGTTCACTCAGCTGGTGAAGGTAGGGGAGACTCAGAATATCTCTGTTGGCGGTGATATTCAATGATGGGGAACTTGCTACCCCTGGAGCTCTTGTTTGGGCCTTGTCGTGATTTATGAAGGTGGTGGCGTTTATCACGACACGATCGTTGAAGGTGATGAGATGTGTGCCACGTAGGTAGACTTCTGTTCCGTTGTCCACCGTGACCCTGGCTGGCCGGTCATTGATGATGATGATTCCCTCACCCACACGGGTAAGCGGGTGTAGGTCGCTTGGTTGCGACTCACAATGCGCTAGGACGCCTGCGTGTAGTTCCCTGGCGCATGAGCTTTCCGTTGATAGTTGGCAAAAGGTAGCCCCCGGTGTTGGGGTGCAATCTTTGATTGAATGGACCTCTTCTCCACACTTTGCCACCATGTTGTCAGTTATCCGCAGCATAACTCCTTTGCAAGTGACCGGGAAAATAGTGACCTTCTTGCAAGATAATTTTATTTTGGGAAATTTAATAATAAAGTGTATCATGTTGGAGGATTGTAGTATTTTAACGGACGATGCGGACATAAGATCCCCTATGGGGGTATCTGTGGGCTCTTTCAGCCAAATTGATTTTAAGTCTGCATGATCTAGGATATTTGGACTGACAATATTGACTTTCGCCAGTGTTACAGCCAACATTAAATTCTGTAACTCCATCATTAGTATTCTATTCCTAGCCAGCAGTGTCTCGTATAAATGGCCGGTGTCAATTTGGGTATTTTTATGAGTTTGTAGGATTTGATTTACAGTTGTTGTTAATTGGTTAATTCGATCTTGTATTCTAGTATTAATTCTGATTTGCCTATTGTTTGATTGTGTCAACTGCCACTCTGTGAATCTAATTCTTTCTAGATCGCCGGCATCCGGCGTCCCCGCTACTACCTTTAGCATTGAGCCTAGAAAATCTAAACTCCTTGCGATTCTATGGTGGACTTTCAACGAATCCAGCGTATCTCGAAGGTGCGAGATATCCACTTCTAGCAATCTCCTCATATGAGACTGTGGAAACATCTCGTTCATGCTGCTTGTTTCTTCTATTATGCGCATGTATTCCGAAAGATTTGCCGAGTGGGTCACATACGCGAACTCCTCCCACACCAGGATCTCTCCATCTATGATGGGGATATACCTTGTCTGTGAGTAGTTAGTGATGTGCGCTGACACCAATGCCAGTGAGAGGAGGATGAAAACTCTGCACCTGTGGAAATGTATTTTTTTTAGTCGCTTTTTCTTGTTCGCTGAGGTTTATCCCATCACCAATTACTTTTATCCTAAAACTAAAACATCGCGCCTTTGGCAACGGACTTAATGTCTACTAAATGGAGGTTTGCCAAATGGCTGGTGATAATAAAAAATTTAAAATTAAGCGAGAGAGTCATTTTAAGTTGTCCTTGTGGACCACCCTCCCTTCAATGAGGACCGTGGTCCCCAGGTCTGCTTGTATGGTTTTTTCCTCACACAAGGGAGTGAGTTTATTGCCAAGCCTTCTGTTAGTTTTGACCAAAACCTTCTCGCCCACTTCGAAGACTTTGCTTTGTCGAGAAGCATTCTCCCTATACCTTAGCGCGTCCTGGGCCCTCTTAATTTTGTCAGCAATCCGTTCTTGTGTGCCGTCCGTGTATTCTTGTATTACGTCGACTGGCCTCTTATCGGTGACCGAATGGATTGATTTGTTATATCTGGTAGTGGCTACCAAGATTATTTCCACGGTATCACTTAAGCCCTTGTCAATTTTTAGGCACCTGGCGAGCTCCAGTAGAGTGCTGTGAAAACGCTCCACTTGCCCGTTTGATACACTGTGAAGGGGTGGCGCATTGGTGATGCTGACGCCGAAATGGTTGTCTAGCATGGACGTGATCGTGTGCGATTTTAACGATGGTTCGTTGTCGCAGTAAATCACTCTGGCCTTTGGGAAGAAATTCATGACCTGTAACAAGGCCGGTTTCAAATCCTCAATTGTTCTTGACGGCACGTGCTGTACGACGGCGAATTTCGAAAACTTGTCAATGCAAGTGAGAAAATATTTTTTATCCGTCGAGAAAATGTCTATGTGTAGCATCTCTCCTATATGAGAGGGAATCGGTGACTCACCAATCTCTTGTTTCTTCGGATGCCTATCATACTTGGCTTTCGCGCATGTTTTGCAGTTTTGGACAACTTCATTGGCCAGTTTGGCCATTTTTGGGAAGTAGTACTCTGTGAGAACTTGTTTCACATTTTCCTGGGCCGACCGGTGGGCCCTATTGTGTTCTGCTAATATTATTTCCCTTCTTTCCTCGACCCCAAAAATGTCTGTAACACGGTTTTTGCAGTGCCAGAATTTTGTAGTCGGGAATCTCCGGACTAATTCGTCCTGTACCGTTGCTAGCGTGTGCAAATCGCAATGGAAGGCGTTTACGCCCCTGGGGACTATTGTATCCGCAAGGTCATTGAGTAATGACTCCCTATCGGTGAAGTTGATCGAATGTCGTTTCTTGTCTTTAAAGAGAACGAAAGAGCGTTTCAGCGGAAAGCGGGCCTCTTCAAGAACTAGTTGGTTCTGGAAGCAGTTTAGGGGCTTATCCGTTGTTTCTATGGTGTGAGTGAGGGAAATCTCACTGTGAATGGTCGCAACGCATGATTCTGCGTCCTGTTCTTCTATGGCATTAATTTGCTGCCTAGATAGGGCATCAGCAACTAAATTTTCTTTTCCCGGTTTATAGACTACCTTCGCACCCGTTTCCTCGATGCGACCCTTCCACCTTTTAATTTTCGCGTTAGGGTTAGAATCTGATACCGAGAATGACAATGGCTGATGATCGGTGAAGATAGTTATATCTTTCACCGCATATAAATAGTGTCGCAGCTTGGCCAACGCCCAAACGATGGCTAATAATTCCCTTTCGTTTGTGGCGTAGTTCATTTCCCTATCCTTCAATGTCCTCGAGATCATTGTAATAGGACGGTTCTCTTGTGAAAGAACTGCGCCAATACCGTAGGCTGAAGCATCCGTCGTTAGATGGAATGGCTTCTTGTAATCCGGGTATCTTAGCATAACATCTTCTGATGCCAAGATGTTCCGCAGTTTTTCAAAAGAATTTTTTTGCGCCTGATCGAAGTGTACTTGGATGTGTCGCGACCTATGTCTGCTTACACTTCCATTTTCGCCCTTTAAGATATCGGAAATAGGCCTTGCTATGGCCGCAAAGTCCTTAATGAAGCGTCTGTAATAGCTCGCGAGACCTAGGAACGACCTAACCTCAAATACTGTTTTTGGTTCAGGGAACTCTTTTATGGCCCTGACCTTCTCTGGGTCGGTGGTAGTGCCATCACTGGTGACTATAAAGCCGAGAAAGTTAACGCTTTTTTTAAAAAAACTTGACTTTTTTACTGAGACCCTCATATTTGCATCGCTTATGGTTTTTAAAACCCAATCCACGTGCTTGACATGAGCATTCTCATTTTCTGAGAAGATTATTACATCGTCGACGTAGACATAGCAAGTCTTGCCGATTTGTTCTCTGAGAATGTCATCAATGGCTCTCTGGAAAATGCTGGCAGCATTTCTCAAGCCAAAGGGAAGTCTCTTGAATTCGTACTTCCCTCCGTTTACGGAGAAGGAAGTTTTTTCGCGGTCATTTTCCGCTAAGACGATCTGGTGATACCCGGACTTGAGGTCCAATGTCGTAAAGAATTTGGCCCTGCCCAAGTTGCCCAGTATCATGGAGATATCTGGCATCGGGTATTTGTCTGGGATAGTTCTTTCGTTTAGTTTACGAAAGTCTATGACCAATCGTCTATTTTGATTGCCGGCCTCGTCGGTTCCTTTTTTATCAACCACCCATATTGGGTTGTTATAAGGAGACACCGACTTCTGAATTATGCCATTTTTAAGCAGGTCTTGGATTTCGTTGTTGACGAAATCTGCTGCCCCCATTGGGTATGGATATAATTTTGCGTAAATGGGCTCTTCACTAGTCGTCCTTATCGTGGCCACTACCGATGTGTTATATGGCAGGGCCTCGTTGGGATCTGCGAAGGCGTTTTTTCGGCTCCTTAACATCCCCAGAAATGCCTTCTTCGCCAAGGGTGGTGCATCTGTGCACTCCACGTTAGTGAAGTTGACGTCGGTGCATTTATGGAATGAAATCTTCTCAACTTCCTTACCCCACTTGAGTTGGGCGGAAGCAAGGCAAAGTGATGCACCGGCCTGTGTTAACAGATCGGCCCCGATTATCCCGTCAAATGTTGTAAGGTCTGGTAGAATGAAAAAGGTCGCTTTTAAATCAAAAATTGAGACGAAGCATTTTTTTGTAACGGTGGTTGTGCCGTGGATTGAGTGAATTTTGAAAGGGGTGTTCACCGGGCGGATATTCTTTAGCTCTTTGCGAGGTCGGATGAAATTTTTTGACGCGCCGGTGTCTAAAAGGAAATTCATTGGTACCCCCGCTACTCGTCGTCTGATGACGGGTAACAGGGACTTTCCCCTAAAAAATTGACGTAGTCAGAATCATACTCGGCAATGGCATCGTCGTCTATTTTCGATGCCGCTTTGGAGGCGGCGGCGGCATATGCTCCTGTGTTTTCTTCCCCATTCTGCATAATGAAGTTAATTTTTTGTTGTTTCCTCACAGCGCCTGTGCGCTCAGAGGTGGCTGGTCTTCTGTTCTGGTAGGCATTTGCCTGGGTCGGCTGCAGCAATTTGGAAAACGATGGATCGACCTCCATAGGCTCTGGTGTGCCGTTGCCTTTGTAATTTTTTGCACTTTGCGGGTCGGCGTGCACCTGTGCCTTATGCTGCCTACTAAAATATGGGTTTTTGGTGTTATAATGTTGTAGGTCACGGTGGTCGTACCTGTCAAGTTGACGACCCTGCGTTTTTGCAGCAGGTTTGCGATCTTTGTCTTCTTGACTTTTTGCAAAACTGGCTGCAAAAACGTACCTCTCGTGGTTAGATTCCACTTCTTGTGCTAAGGCCAAAGCTGACGGCATGTCTTTCGGCTTTGCCGCGAAAAGCACATCAGTAAGGTTACGTTTAAGTCCCGAGATGAAAATACGCAAGGCGTCCTCTCGGAACTTTTCGCACAATATTTTTGCCACCGATGGCTCGTGGGACATATAAGCTTTATCTGTGAGTAAGGTGAGTTTTTTCTCGACCTCATCATAATATTGTAACAGGGTCATGTTGTTCCCCTGTCTCAAAGTACTCATGTCCTGTTCAATGACATGCATTGGACGCTTGTCACTGTAAGTGAAATCGAGCCGATTTATAATAGCATCGAAATTCAGTACAGTGCCAAACGAAGATAAAACGTTATTGGCCGCGCCCCTAACCTTGTTCCTAATAATTGTCACTGCCTCGTAATGGCGAGAGGTGCCGTTGAAATCTTTGAATATGCGATACGCAGCAATCGCCGCTTGTCGCCACGAAACATACGATTCCTGTGATCCCGAGAATTCAGGCAAATATTTAACGGCATCTAAAGTCATGCTACATGGGGAATTATTAGTTATGTCTATGGGCTCGTATGTTCTAATAACTGGGGCCACTGCTGAGGTGGATGCGACATGTGTTGTTGCCAACTGGCTGGCCAGCTCTTGAATTTTCTGACACATTTCATTTCGCGCGAGTTCATTTCTGGCAGCTTCGTCCGCCAAAGTATTGGCCACAATTGCCTGTATCACAGCTTTGAGCTGTTCTGGGTCGATCGCCATTTCAGGGGGATTCGCGGTTACGTATCTTAGAGGGGAAGCTTGATTTTCGTTATCAGACTCTGAGTCTGTGGAGTACGGTTTACTATTTCTGTACCGTGAGAATGTGGGCTGCATGAGCAGTCCAATTCACTTGGATATGCAAAAGCTGCCTGTGCGGGTAGCAGTTGACCAAAGACAAACAACAACAAAAAAAAAAATAAAGACAAAGACTGCAGCGTCGAATGTCGCGCTTATATCGAACGGAAACAAAAACAACAATAACAAATGAACGTATGCGCTGTTATGAAGAACAATTATATTACTTTTTTATTCCCATTGACACGAGACCATGTTTCAGTGTACCTGCTGGTTATTAATTTATTTTATTACTAAAAATTTACGTTTCTGTGCAGACTTAAAATGCATTTAGCATCGGTTCCCACTCACATAATTTTTTCTGGTGTAGGTGTGTTTGTTTGATCACTAATTCCCTTCACTTTTCCCGCGCCGCTGTCGTAAATTTCGTAAATTTCTCGCTGTGTGCGCGGTGTTGGTGATGGTGGTGGTGGTGGGTGGTGGTTCCTACCACTAGTTGAGCGCCAATTAAGAAGATTATGATGGAAGGGGGACTACCCTTCTTAACTGCTGGCCTAGGGACTCAGTCAGTTTTATTTTAATAAAAGAATAACGGCTATTGCCGGAGTTGTTCTCATGTGAGCTTGTGCTCTTTATTCAATGAGGCTTCAAAACGAACTGAAATATAAAATGATTCTTAAAGCTAACAAAAGAATCGCAGCGGCCACGCAAATATGCTGTGATTGCCGTCTGCGCACAAGTTTCCGGCCCAATGCCGGGTCAGCACTTTTGACGTTTTTATATCATATTTCGCACACTGGGCCAACTGTTCTAGTACGTTGGCTTGTGTTAACTTACACACACACGCGCGAGTTACCACTTTCAGTGTTCCCCTGCAGACTTCCCGTACTACGCCTATGCCATCAACCGGGACTCTGAGCAGCACCAAGACACACAACTTACAGAAGTATGCGAGACAGGGACAGAGCGATCTACTTGCGGAACTATGTAGCAAAACACACACATATATATATAAGAGCTGCCTGTGAGCAGCACAATTATCACTATTAAAAAACATTCGTTTTGTTCACTTCAACCAACGAAGACGTGTTTAATTATAACAGTTTAAACATTCCATAACCAATACTACTATGAAACATAGTTACCCTAACCCACGACTGGTAACTGGCGCAGTCGGACTCGTCATTGGACTAGAAGAAGAGCCGAGGACGAAGACCCCACGCAATGCAGATTGAAATAATATTATTAGCAAAATGTATACAAGTTAAGTGCATCGCATAAGAACCAACTAGGTTCCCGAGTGAAACAGGCGCCTATGCCCATCCGCAACGAAATGTTCAATCAGCAAGTGTATTCGTTAGCCGTGTTCTATTTGTTCACACGCTATCCTCTATATGGCAGTGTGAGGTGCCGAATTCATATCGGTCGAATAGTTCGCTTACATTACAGTAGCTGATGTGAACATACATACAAAACGTACAAAAAAAAATACATATATACAAACACACATATAATACATACATACACATACATATAAGCATGTATATCAATTCGGCAGTTCTGCGCGACGACTCCGGCGCCTACCTAGCGTCGACGACGTCGCCTGGCTGGCGTTGCGAGTCGCCACCGCCGACTCACGACTAACAGCTAAATACAGCTAAGCCGAGAAACGGTAAATGTCGTCCGATCACGGGTATTACACAACTACTACCACAGGGTTTGCAACGGAAAAAATTAAAAAAAAAAAGAAAAAATATATATAATAAAAAAGTTTGGCGCGACATCTATGGCGCCTAAGCCAGCGTCGTCTACGTCGCTGCCACAGACCACAGCTATGGTAAGGCAATATTAAAATTCTTTAGATCATTCAAGAGTTGTCCTCCAGTGAAGCAAGATCGTTGTGAAAATATCAATTTTGTATGCAAAAACGCAAATCAAATATAAAAATATATAGTAACATTAATTGTGACACAAACATCTATACGCAAAAGACGTGAAAGTGACATTTGTAAATGCATTTAAGTGTTTACGCTAACAGTGAAACAAAGTGCACAAAGAAACTAAATCGTAAAATCTATACAAAATTCTTCGCCATTTATCACAACCAAACAACAAACCATATTACAATAAGTTAAAATCAAAATATACCATATTCGTGAAAAGGTAATAGCAATCAGTGTACAAATATTCAGACAAAAATTAATAATTTTTTATTTTAATAAAGATATACATTTACTCGTCACACACAAAAATATATATATATTATAAAAATAAGCATACGCATAAATCTATATATATATATATATATATATATAATCCCATATATATAAATCCCTAAATATACTCATATATATATATCCACATGTATACACATACATACATAAAAATTTAACGCACATATATAGATACAAATATTATATTAAGCATAGTACACTAAACACATACACATTTATTTGAAAAACATATACATACACACATATATATCCACACACATACACATATATAATATTTCACTACATCCGCATTACGATATCTACTTTTATCAATCTCATATAGTAATACATGTCAGCTAAACAAGGAAGAACCATACCTTTAACGAGAAACCAAGTTAGGGCAGCAGAAAGAGAAAGAGCAATTAGAAACTTGCAACTTACAGAACAAGAGGAAGAAGAAAACAATTTATCCCTAATAAACCAAACCACTATGACACAAAGAACCAATAGAGACGTGATGGACGAACTACAAATACCCGACGCAATAAAACTATTACCCACTTATGACGGAGACAAAGAATTACTAAACAAATTCATTACAAGTGTAGAACGAGTATTGAAGTTGATCACGAATATAGACAAGACAGCATATGGGGAATTACTATTAGGAGTAATTAGAGACAAAGTTATTGGACATGCAGACAAAATATTAATTCGAGAGAGAGTGCCGTTAAACTGGGATGACATTAAACAAGCCTTAACGGATAATTTTGGGGAATCGAGAAGCGAGGAAAATTTAATGGATGATCTCCGCGAGATTCCTTATAAAAAACTAGCTATTAAGAATCTATATCAGGAGATTGCAGGAATAAGAGTCGCAATGTTAGAAGTTTTAGAGAGAGATGAAACTAATATTGAAATAAGAAAAATAAAAGAAAGTTCGTATGAAAAAACTTACATACAAAAATTCATCGCAGGCTTAAAGAATCCTTTGAGATGGACAGTAAAGGCACAAAACCCTAAGACTCTCAGACAGGCTAACGAAATAGCAAAGGAGTTGAGAGATGACTACATAAGAGACAGAAATAGAGATGAGTACCACAACCCTGGAGGACGGGGACGTGGACGAGGACAATATAATAATAGTTATAGATATAATTCAGAACAACAACAATACAATAATACAACTAATAACGATGAACAACGAAACAATAATTACAAGAGAGGACGGGACAGGTCAAATGACGATAGTAATAGTAACAGAGGACAACACCAAAAGAGAGGAAGGTTTTCAGGTTCTTCGGACAGAGGACGGAATTATCAAGGATCAACTAGATCTGGAAATGGTACTAATTCTGACAGGAACCAACAATTTGGCAGTAGTGGACACAACAATATGTTTCACACAGAAGCTAGCAACACTAATCAAACTGAAAATTTTTCAGTAAATGCCTCGGAACCACAGACTATACCGAACAATCAAGATTCGGAAAGGAACTCCTTTATGTCCAGATAAATTCACCATTTGGTAGACAGGTGAGATTCTTGATTGATACGGGATCCACTATATCTATAATTAGCCCCGAATTCGTTCAGAAAGGTACTCAACAATCACTTAGAAACCCAGTACAAATTCGAACAGTACTGAATACACACGATATTCATAATAAAATTACGTATAAGATTTTTAATGAATTTAAATAAGAGGGAGACTTTACATTTCTTATATTTAAATTTCATCCATTTTTTGACGGAATATTAGGAATGGATTTCCTAACGAAAGTAGGAGCTAAAATCGATATTGAGGAAGAAAAGTTAGAAACGATAAACGCAACGATTAAGTTATTTAAAAAGGAGAAGAAATCACAATCGTCGACGTTAATACAGGGTCAAACAAAAACCTTGACAGAAATACCAGTGATAAATAAAGAAGGAGATATATACACAAACGAAATATATATACAAGACGGATTGTCCATTACGGAAGGAATTTATAGAGCAGAAAACTACAAGGCAAAAGTCGAAATAATTAACGCATCCGAACAAGATTTGACAATCACAATTAATAAACCAATAGTTGCACAGCGGTATGACAGTGAAAACATCTGTGAGTTTTTATTTATAAATGAGATAACTGAAAAGGAAGTAAATACAGAAAAAGCAACCAAGTTAAAATTAAGAATAGAACACCTAAATAAAGAAGAAAAATTCGCGGTGATAAAACTATGCAAACAATATAGGAATTTATTTTACCAAAAAGGGGACAAATTAACAGTAACAAAGGGCGCCAACCATACAATAAAACTAACGGACGAAAACCCAATTTATGTTAGACCCTTTAGATATTCGCTGAAAGAAAATCAAGAAATCAAAAGACAGATTACAGACCTATTAGACCAGGATATTATAAAAAATAGTTATTCACCATGGAGTGCACCTGTATGGCTAGTGCCTAAAAAGGAAGACGCTTCCGGAGAAAGAAAATGTAGATTAGTTGTAGACTTCAGAAAAATCAATGAGAAAACTATTAAGGATAAGTATCCCTTACCACTTATCAGTGAGGTATTAGATTCTTTAGGCAAAGCTAAATACTTTTCTTCATTAGACTTAAAGAGCGGGTATCACCAGATAAAAATGAACCCGGAAGATATTCCAAAAACAGCGTTCACAGCGGTAGGGGGGCACTATGAGTTTATAAGAATGCCTTTCGGACTAACCAATGCCCCAGCCACCTTCCAAAGATTCATGAACAAGTTATTAGGCGAAATCATAGGAAAAAGTTGCTTAGTATATATGGACGATATCATCGTTTATTCAGCATCGTTGCAGCAACATATGCAGGATTTAAAAGTTGTGTTCAATAAATTAAAATCAGCTAATCTTAAAATACAACAAGATAAATCAGAGTTTTTAAAGAAAGAGTTAGAATTCTTGGGACACATAGTGACACCCGAGGGTACAAAACCTAATCCAAAAAAAATAGAGGCAATACAAAATTTTGTCTTACCGACAACTAGGAGACAAATAAAATCATTTATAGGGCTGTTGAGTTACTATAGGAAATTTATAAAAGACTTAGCAAAAATAATACAACCTTTGACTGTACAACTAAAAAAAAAAAAAGCGGTGGAGATAACCCAAGAATTTAGAGAAGCTTTTCAGTACGCAAAAACATTACTATGCAACGACCCGATTTTGCAATATCCAGATTATGACAAACCGTTCTTAATAACGACAGACGCTAGTAACTACGCACTAGGAGCAGTGTTGTCACAAGGAAAAGTAGGAAATGACAAACCAGTAGCATATGCAAGTCGGACGCTAAATAGGGCTGAAGTTAATTATTCCGCTTCAGAAAAAGAAATGCTAGCCATAGTCTGGGCGGTTAAACAATTTCGACAATACTTATACGGGACAAAGTTTACGATTTATACAGATCACCAGCCCTTAATTTATATAAATAATATAAAAAATAACGCTAAACTAATAAGGTGGAGACTACAGTTAACGGAGTACGAATATGATATCGTTTATAGGAAAGGCAAATTTAATACTAACGCAGATGCATTAAGTAGAATGCAAGTCGAAACATTTGTAAATGAAAGTGAGTCAGTAGAAGCAGTCAACGGGGATGACCCTGGGGATTCAGGAGAAATCGCGAAAATAACGGAAAAACCAATAAACGATTTTAAGATGCAATTAATTTTGAAAATAGGAGAAATTGTAGACAAGATAACTGAAACACCTTTTAAAAACAAAATAAGGATAACATTCGTACAGCCACAATATACGGACGACAATATATTAAAAATACTTAAGGACACCTTAAAATCAGGAAGGCTTTGTGCGATTATGACAAGCAACGATATATTCAACAGAATATTTATGATATATAAGGATTACTTAAAAAAAAGGGTTGTAAAATTATTCGTGCGACACTGTTCCTCAAAGAGGTGTTAAACCCTGAAGAACAAAATTCCATATTAATAAAAGATCACGAAAATAGTAATCACAGGGGAATAGATGAGACCATATTGCATGTAAGAAGATTGTATTATTTCCCAAGAGTAAAAGAAGTTGTAACAAAAATAATTAATAATTGTGACATTTGTCAGACTATGAAATACGACAGAAACCCTCAGAAACTTAAATTTCAAGTACCTCAAATACCAGCATTACCGCTACAGATAGTTCACATAGATTTGTATTTTATTAACAGCGCAATTATGTTAACAATCATAGACAAGTTTTCTAAGTTTGCAGCAGCATACACAATCCAGAATAGAAATACCATTACTATTATTACGGAATTGAAAAAATTTTTTTTTAAATTATGGGTTACCTCAACTAATTATTTGTGATCAGGGGGCAGAATTTAACTCTAAACTATTCAAAGATTTTTGTAAACAATATAACATGCAACTTCATTTTACTCCATTCCAGCAGTCTAGTAGTAATTCCACAGTAGAAAGACTACATTCCACTCTGACGGAAACGTACAGAATAATTTACAAAGTAAAAAAAGACCATAAAATAAACTGTGACCACGAAGAAATACTAACCGAAACCTTAATAACCTACAACAATGCAATACATTCGGCAACAAAATTGACACCATTCGAATTATTTACAGGAAAGACCCATGTATTCAATAGAACAGTAGAGTATTCAGATCAACACGATTATTTACAGAAACTTAACGAATTTAAGACAAAATTATACACCCAAGTTCAAACAGAAATGACAGCAAAGGCCATAGAGAGAAATCAGAAACAGAATGAAACAAGGACAGACCCACTACCACTAACAGCAGAAGATATAGTATTTAGAAAAGAAAATAGAAGAAATAAGATAACGCCAAGATTTTCTAAGCATATAGTTAGAACAGACCACGGAATAACTTTTGAAACGAAAAAAGGACAAAAAGTTCATAAAGAAAAAATAAAAAGAAAATTTAAAGATAGACAAACAGTTTAGAACAAAAATAAAATAAATAAAATAAAGATATAAAATACAAACAAAATAATAAAAAAAAAAAAAAAAAAAAAAAAAAAAAAACACATCACCCTGTTGCAAGAAGCAAATAGAACACACAACACGATAAGCATTATTAATAATAATATTTATTACAAAAAACACACACGAACATAGCACTACAATATTAATGTTAATTATAAGTACACTAGCTACACCGCAAGTCGTTCCGTCAAGCATTCCATCTCGCTGGCCGTCACGACATTCTAGGGGGGGAGGAGTTACCACTTTCAGTGTTCCCCTGCAGACTTCCCGTACTACGCCTATGCCATCAACCGGGACTCTGAGCAGCACCAACACACACAACTTACAGAAGTATGCGAGACAGGGACAGAGCGATCTACTTGCCGAACTATGTAGCAAAACACACACATATAAATTAAGAAGATTATGATGGAAGGGGGACTACCCTTCTTAACTGCTGGCCTAGGGACTCAGTCAGTTTTATTTTAATAAAAGAATAACGGCTATTGCCGGAGTTGTTCTCATGTGAGCTTGTGCTCTTTATTCAATGAGGCTTCAAAACGAACTGAAATATAAAATGATTCTTAAAGCTAACAAAAGAATCGCAGCGGCCACGCAAATATGCTGTGATTGCCGTCTGCGCACAAGTTTCCGGCCCAATGCCGGGTCAGCACTTTTGACGTTTTTATATCATATTTCGCACACTGGGCCAACTGTTCTAGTACGTTGGCTTGTGTTAACTACTCCCCCTTCAAGATTCCGGCCGTCCTCGGTTGGTCCTAACTCAGCGATCATCCCGTTTAGTTGGATTGCAGATCTACGCGCTCCGATGAACCGTAGACAGGTGATGCCGATACAAATCATTGCACAACAAATCGCTGCTGCGATGAGTATTATGCGATGTGAATGGTTAGTATCAATTTCTCCCCCGAACTCTTTGATGAACTCCAAGTTACGTTCACTCAGCTGGTGAAGGTAGGGGAGACTCAGAATATCTCTGTTGGCGGTGATATTCAATGATGGGGAACTTGCTACCCCTGGAGCTCTTGTTTGGGCCTTGTCGTGATTTATGAAGGTGGTGGCGTTTATCACGACACGATCGTTGAAGGTGATGAGATGTGTGCCACGTAGGTAGACTTCTGTTCCGTTGTCCACCGTGACCCTGGCTGGCCGGTCATTGATGATGATGATTCCCTCACCCACACGGGTAAGCGGGTGTAGGTCGCTTGGTTGCGACTCACAATGCGCTAGGACGCCTGCGTGTAGTTCCCTGGCGCATGAGCTTTCCGTTGATAGTTGGCAAAAGGTAGCCCCCGGTGTTGGGGTGCAATCTTTGATTGAATGGACCTCTTCTCCACACTTTGCCACCATGTTGTCAGTTATCCGCAGCATAACTCCTTTGCAAGTGACCGGGAAAATAGTGACCTTCTTGCAAGATAATTTTATTTTGGGAAATTTAATAATAAAGTGTATCATGTTGGAGGATTGTAGTATTTTAACGGACGATGCGGACATAAGATCCCCTATGGGGGTATCTGTGGGCTCTTTCAGCCAAATTGATTTTAAGTCTGCATGATCTAGGATATTTGGACTGACAATATTGACTTTCGCCAGTGTTACAGCCAACATTAAATTCTGTAACTCCATCATTAGTATTCTATTCCTAGCCAGCAGTGTCTCGTATAAATGGCCGGTGTCAATTTGGGTATTTTTATGAGTTTGTAGGATTTGATTTACAGTTGTTGTTAATTGGTTAATTCGATCTTGTATTCTAGTATTAATTCTGATTTGCCTATTGTTTGATTGTGTCAACTGCCACTCTGTGAATCTAATTCTTTCTAGATCGCCGGCATCCGGCGTCCCCGCTACTACCTTTAGCATTGAGCCTAGAAAATCTAAACTCCTTGCGATTCTATGGTGGACTTTCAACGAATCCAGCGTATCTCGAAGGTGCGAGATATCCACTTCTAGCAATCTCCTCATATGAGACTGTGGAAACATCTCGTTCATGCTGCTTGTTTCTTCTATTATGCGCATGTATTCCGAAAGATTTGCCGAGTGGGTCACATACGCGAACTCCTCCCACACCAGGATCTCTCCATCTATGATGGGGATATACCTTGTCTGTGAGTAGTTAGTGATGTGCGCTGACACCAATGCCAGTGAGAGGAGGATGAAAACTCTGCACCTGTGGAACTGTATTTTTTTAGTCGCTTTTTCTTGTTCGCTGAGGTTTATCCCATCACCAATTACTTTTATCCTAAAACTAAAACATCGCGCCTTTGGCAACGGACTTAATGTCTACTAAATGGAGGTTTGCCAAATGGCTGGTGATAATAAAAAATTTAAAATTAAGCGAGAGAGTCATTTTAAGTTGTCCTTGTGGACCACCCTCCCTTCAATGAGGACCGTGGTCCCCAGGTCTGCTTGTATGGTTTTTTCCTCACACAAGGGAGTGAGTTTATTGCCAAGCCTTCTGTTAGTTTTGACCAAAACCTTCTCGCCCACTTCGAAGACTTTGCTTTGTCGAGAAGCATTCTCCCTATACCTTAGCGCGTCCTGGGCCCTCTTAATTTTGTCAGCAATCCGTTCTTGTGTGCCGTCCGTGTATTCTTGTATTACGTCGACTGGCCTCTTATCGGTGACCGAATGGATTGATTTGTTATATCTGGTAGTGGCTACCAAGATTATTTCCACGGTATCACTTAAGCCCTTGTCAATTTTTAGGCACCTGGCGAGCTCCAGTAGAGTGCTGTGAAAACGCTCCACTTGCCCGTTTGATACACTGTGAAGGGGTGGCGCATTGGTGATGCTGACGCCGAAATGGTTGTCTAGCATGGACGTGATCGTGTGCGATTTTAACGATGGTTCGTTGTCGCAGTAAATCACTCTGGCCTTTGGGAAGAAATTCATGACCTGTAACAAGGCCGGTTTCAAATCCTCAATTGTTCTTGACGGCACGTGCTGTACGACGGCGAATTTCGAAAACTTGTCAATGCAAGTGAGAAAATATTTTTTATCCGTCGAGAAAATGTCTATGTGTAGCATCTCTCCTATATGAGAGGGAATCGGTGACTCACCAATCTCTTGTTTCTTCGGATGCCTATCATACTTGGCTTTCGCGCATGTTTTGCAGTTTTGGACAACTTCATTGGCCAGTTTGGCCATTTTTGGGAAGTAGTACTCTGTGAGAACTTGTTTCACATTTTCCTGGGCCGACCGGTGGGCCCTATTGTGTTCTGCTAATATTATTTCCCTTCTTTCCTCGACCCCAAAAATGTCTGTAACACGGTTTTTGCAGTGCCAGAATTTTGTAGTCGGGAATCTCCGGACTAATTCGTCCTGTACCGTTGCTAGCGTGTGCAAATCGCAATGGAGGGCGTTTACGCCCCTGGGGACTATTGTATCCGCAAGGTCATTGAGTAATGACTCCCTATCGGTGAAGTTGATCGAATGTCGTTTCTTGTCTTTAAAGAGAACGAAAGAGCGTTTCAGCGGAAAGCGGGCCTCTTCAAGAACTAGTTGGTTCTGGAAGCAGTTTAGGGGCTTATCCGTTGTTTCTATGGTGTGAGTGAGGGAAATCTCACTGTGAATGGTCGCAACGCATGATTCTGCGTCCTGTTCTTCTATGGCATTAATTTGCTGCCTAGATAGGGCATCAGCAACTAAATTTTCTTTTCCCGGTTTATAGACTACCTTCGCACCCGTTTCCTCGATGCGACCCTTCCACCTTTTAATTTTCGCGTTAGGGTTAGAATCTGATACCGAGAATGACAATGGCTGATGATCGGTGAAGATAGTTATATCTTTCACCGCATATAAATAGTGTCGCAGCTTGGCCAACGCCCAAACGATGGCTAATAATTCCCTTTCGTTTGTGGCGTAGTTCATTTCCCTATCCTTCAATGTCCTCGAGATCATTGTAATAGGACGGTTCTCTTGTGAAAGAACTGCGCCAATACCGTAGGCTGAAGCATCCGTCGTTAGATGGAATGGCTTCTTGTAATCCGGGTATCTTAGCATAACATCTTCTGATGCCAAGATGTTCCGCAGTTTTTCAAAAGAATTTTTTTGCGCCTGATCGAAGTGTACTTGGATGTGTCGCGACCTATGTCTGCTTACACTTCCATTTTCGCCCTTTAAGATATCGGAAATAGGCCTTGCTATGGCCGCAAAGTCCTTAATGAAGCGTCTGTAATAGCTCGCGAGACCTAGGAACGACCTAACCTCAAATACTGTTTTTGGTTCAGGGAACTCTTTTATGGCCCTGACCTTCTCTGGGTCGGTGGTAGTGCCATCACTGGTGACTATAAAGCCGAGAAAGTTAACGCTTTTTTTAAAAAAACTTGACTTTTTTACTGAGACCCTCATATTTGCATCGCTTATGGTTTTTAAAACCCAATCCACGTGCTTGACATGAGCATTCTCATTTTCTGAGAAGATTATTACATCGTCGACGTAGACATAGCAAGTCTTGCCGATTTGTTCTCTGAGAATGTCATCAATGGCTCTCTGGAAAATGCTGGCAGCATTTCTCAAGCCAAAGGGAAGTCTCTTGAATTCGTACTTCCCTCCGTTTACGGAGAAGGAAGTTTTTTCGCGGTCATTTTCCGCTAAGACGATCTGGTGATACCCGGACTTGAGGTCCAATGTCGTAAAGAATTTGGCCCTGCCCAAGTTGCCCAGTATCATGGAGATATCTGGCATCGGGTATTTGTCTGGGATAGTTCTTTCGTTTAGTTTACGAAAGTCTATGACCAATCGTCTATTTTGATTGCCGGCCTCGTCGGTTCCTTTTTTATCAACCACCCATATTGGGTTGTTATAAGGAGACACCGACTTCTGAATTATGCCATTTTTAAGCAGGTCTTGGATTTCGTTGTTGACGAAATCTGCTGCCCCCATTGGGTATGGATATAATTTTGCGTAAATGGGCTCTTCACTAGTCGTCCTTATCGTGGCCACTACCGATGTGTTATATGGCAGGGCCTCGTTGGGATCTGCGAAGGCGTTTTTTCGGCTCCTTAACATCCCCAGAAATGCCTTCTTCGCCAAGGGTGGTGCATCTGTGCACTCCACGTTAGTGAAGTTGACGTCGGTGCATTTATGGAATGAAATCTTCTCAACTTCCTTACCCCACTTGAGTTGGGCGGAAGCAAGGCAAAGTGATGCACCGGCCTGTGTTAACAGATCGGCCCCGATTATCCCGTCAAATGTTGTAAGGTCTGGTAGAATGAAAAAGGTCGCTTTTAAATCAAAAATTGAGACGAAGCATTTTTTTGTAACGGTGGTTGTGCCGTGGATTGAGTGAATTTTGAAAGGGGTGTTCACCGGGCGGATATTCTTTAGCTCTTTGCGAGGTCGGATGAAATTTCTTGACGCGCCGGTGTCTAAAAGGAAATTCATTGGTACCCCCGCTACTCGTCGTCTGATGACGGGTAACAGGG
Source organism: Drosophila simulans (assembly GCF_016746395.2). Lineage (NCBI taxonomy): Eukaryota > Metazoa > Arthropoda > Insecta > Diptera > Drosophilidae > Drosophila > Drosophila simulans. Next base: position 21,996,372 of record NC_052520.2, on the reverse strand, counting down.
ACTTTCCCCTAAAAAATTGACGTAGTCAGAATCATACTCGGCAATGGCATCGTCGTCTATTTTCGATGCCGCTTTGGAGGCGGCGGCGGCATATGCTCCTGTGTTTTCTTCCCCATTCTGCATAATGAAGTTAATTTTTTGTTGTTTCCTCACAGCGCCTGTGCGCTCAGAGGTGGCTGGTCTTCTGTTCTGGTAGGCATTTGCCTGGGTCGGCTGCAGCAATTTGGAAAACGATGGATCGACCTCCATAGGCTCTGGTGTGCCGTTGCCTTTGTAATTTTTTGCACTTTGCGGGTCGGCGTGCACCTGTGCCTTATGCTGCCTACTAAAATATGGGTTTTTGGTGTTATAATGTTGTAGGTCACGGTGGTCGTACCTGTCAAGTTGACGACCCTGCGTTTTTGCAGCAGGTTTGCGATCTTTGTCTTCTTGACTTTTTGCAAAACTGGCTGCAAAAACGTACCTCTCGTGGTTAGATTCCACTTCTTGTGCTAAGGCCAAAGCTGACGGCGTGTCTTTCGGCTTTGCCGCGAAAAGCACATCAGTAAGGTTACGTTTAAGTCCCGAGATGAAAATACGCAAGGCGTCCTCTCGGAACTTTTCGCACAATATTTTTGCCACCGATGGCTCGTGGGACATATAAGCTTTATCTGTGAGTAAGGTGAGTTTTTTCTCGACCTCATCATAATATTGTAACAGGGTCATGTTGTTCCCCTGTCTCAAAGTACTCATGTCCTGTTCAATGACATGCATTGGACGCTTGTCACTGTAAGTGAAATCGAGCCGATTTATAATAGCATCGAAATTCAGTACAGTGCCAAACGAAGATAAAACGTTATTGGCCGCGCCCCTAACCTTGTTCCTAATAATTGTCACTGCCTCGTAATGGCGAGAGGTGCCGTTGAAATCTTTGAATATGCGATACGCAGCAATCGCCGCTTGTCGCCACGAAACATACGATTCCTGTGATCCCGAGAATTCAGGCAAATATTTAACGGCATCTAAAGTCATGCTACATGGGGAATTATTAGTTATGTCTATGGGCTCGTATGTTCTAATAACTGGGGCCACTGCTGAGGTGGATGCGACATGTGTTGTTGCCAACTGGCTGGCCAGCTCTTGAATTTTCTGACACATTTCATTTCGCGCGAGTTCATTTCTGGCAGCTTCGTCCGCCAAAGTATTGGCCACAATTGCCTGTATCACAGCTTTGAGCTGTTCTGGGTCGATCGCCATTTCAGGGGGATTCGCGGTTACGTATCTTAGAGGGGAAGCTTGATTTTCGTTATCAGACTCTGAGTCTGTGGAGTACGGTTTACTATTTCTGTACCGTGAGAATGTGGGCTGCATGAGCAGTCCAATTCACTTGGATATGCAAAAGCTGCCTGTGCGGGTAGCAGTTGACCAAAGACAAACAACAACAAAAAAAAAAATAAAGACAAAGACTGCAGCGTCGAATGTCGCGCTTATATCGAACGGAAACAAAAACAACAATAACAAATGAACGTATGCGCTGTTATGAAGAACAATTATATTACTTTTTTATTCCCATTGACACGAGACCATGTTTCAGTGTACCTGCTGGTTATTAATTTATTTTATTACTAAAAATTTACGTTTCTGTGCAGACTTAAAATGCATTTAGCATCGGTTCCCACTCACATAATTTTTTTCTGGTGTAGGTGTGTTTGTTTGATCACTAATTCCCTTCACTTTTCCCGCGCCGCTGTCGTAAATTTCGTAAATTTCTCGCTGTGTGCGCGGTGTTGGTGATGGTGGTGGTGGTGGGTGGTGGTTCCTACCACTAGTTGAGCGCCAATTAAGAAGATTATGATGGAAGGGGGACTACCCTTCTTAACTGCTGGCCTAGGGACTCAGTCAGTTTTATTTTAATAAAAGAATAACGGCTATTGCCGGAGTTGTTCTCATGTGAGCTTGTGCTCTTTATTCAATGAGGCTTCAAAACGAACTGAAATATAAAATGATTCTTAAAGCTAACAAAAGAATCGCAGCGGCCACGCAAATATGCTGTGATTGCCGTCTGCGCACAAGTTTCCGGCCCAATGCCGGGTCAGCACTTTTGACGTTTTTATATCATATTTCGCACACTGGGCCAACTGTTCTAGTACGTTGGCTTGTGTTAACTTATATATAAGAGCTGCCTGTGAGCAGCACAATTATCACTATTAAAAAACATTCGTTTTGTTCACTTCAACCAACGAAGACGTGTTTAATTAGAACAGTTTAAACATTCCATAACCAATACTACTATGAAACATAGTTACCCTAACCCACGACTGGTAACTCGCGCATTTAATTGCTTTCACTCGAAATTCGACATATCCACGAGTCCGGTCAGCCATAATTAGCGGAAAATCTGCAAAACCGCACTGGGGCTTGTGCCGCGGTTCTGAACGTTACAGTGTCGTTTCGGAATTCACCGAATGATCCAGCAAATATGTAAATAATCTGATCAGCTGCATCAGACAAGATAGCTGATGGCGTTGCCAACCTATCGCAGTGGTCGATCTGGTAAGTCCGACGTTGCCAGATCAGCGGTGCGATCATCCATTCTGCCCGCGTTCGTTGGGCGCGAAATTCGAACGCAAATTCAAATTTGAATTAATTAATTCGAATTAAAATTGAAATAAGAATTGAATTGAGAGCTGACGACCAAAAAGCCGTAGTCCGCCCATTATAACAGATGGACAGAACAGGCGGGGGCAATGCCCACGATCCCAACGACCTGTTCAGCTGGAGCGGTAGGCTATAGAGGTCCCCTATAAGAGGAGTCGGAACCCCAATCCAGGGAGCGAGGGGTGAGCAAGCAGGCCCCCAGTCGCCGAAAACTAGCGACTGCAGTGCAGCTGTAGATGTAGAGACTTTGTAACCTACCACTACTACTGCCACAAGCCAGAAGACGATGGACTTCATCAGCGAGCCATCAGCGAGCCTGATCAAAGGGCGGCAGCTAAGTCCCCATAAGAATCGCCGCTAAGACCTGAGGAGCATCCTTGACATGATGAAAAGCAAGATAATCTCCATTTTATCCTCGTTCGAGACTAGGCGTCACGTAACCAGAGAGGACAGGGGCTTGTCATTGGACCTATCGGCGCTCAATAACAGAGCAATTGAGCTACAGCAGGGTAACAACAACAAGCCACCACCAAGGAGTACTGCCACTCAGACTGAGGCAGAAAAAACTAAGCGCAGCCAGACAGGCATTACCGAATATGCAGGTCCCCAAAACGGGCAACCATCTGCCGCGAAATCCACCGGTAAGGCGGTACCCACGAGAACTACTGCTTGAAATAGAAAGTAAAGCCTTTGCGGATATTCCCAAATTCAAAAATGAGCTAGATGCGACTATCAATGAGATTGCTTCGGTACGCACGCGCGCGCGCCAAGGACTGCGCTAATCTGCAGCAGACTAGACGAAGCTACGACGGCAGAACCTAGAACCAGAGGATGTAAGATGCAGGGTGTGTGACGGGATCCATATAGTCTCTGTGCTAATGTGCGCGAACGATGCCATTGCGGTCATCAATCGGGGCGTTGTAACCGTGGGATGGTCACGTTGATATATGCCCAATAAGATGCTTCAGATGCCTCAAATTCGGCCACCGGTCTCCCAAGTGCACGTCAGTCGATCGATCTGACTGCTGTGCGGCGACCATGATCATAAGGCAGCAGCAACGTGGAGAAGAACCATGCGACAGGTGGTTTCGAATGCCCCACCTACAAAGCCAACACCAAAGGAGTTAATAGCAGCCATTATGATGCTAGAACGTCAACTATTGCGAAGCTGCACAGAACCTTCTGACTCAAACAGCGAAGGAGCGCAATGCGTAGTGCTTCTTAGTGAACCATACCTTCCTGGTGTGGGTAATTTAGGAGTGCTACTCGATGAGTTAGGCAAGGCGGCCATTAAATGTACAACCAGCCTATCGATACAGAAGTGGGAAACGGTACCAATGCGCGGCATAGCATACGCGACAATAAAAGGAATTCACTTCTACAGCTGCTATGCTTCACCTAGCGACAGTCCGGAGGACGTGCTTGGAAAGCTGGTTGACCATGCAAGTGGGCGCAGACCCGCAGTTATTGGTGGCGACCTCAATGCCTGGGCTACAGAATGGGGCAGTCGGACTTCTAATCCAAGAGGACGAGCAGTGATCGATGCCATGAACCTGCTTGATATCGTATTGCTAAACGACGGACTCAAAGCGACGTTTAATAATGACAAAGGTACGTCTTTCATCGATGGAGTATTCCCCAAGAGCTGGAAAAAGAAGAACCTGGTCCTTGTGCTGAAAGGCAAGGGGCTCGCAAATGCACCTCGCAGCTACCGACCGATGTGTCTGTTCGACATTGTTGTGTATGCGCTCATTAAGCTAATCACCGAAAGTCCCAGAGGCCTTCAAAGCCAACAGTATTGCTTCCGGAAGGGGAAAAGTACGCTCGACGCTCTCACAGCCGCAACAGACGTTGCCAGGAAAGCACTCGACGGTAACCGATGGTTAGGCGGCAGTAAGGAGTGTACGAACTGATTTTGCTGTTTCTTGTCGCTACGAATTGCAACGGCTAGCTCAGAGAGTTCGTGCGATCGTCCCACCAAATTTATGATTTGTGCGATTGCCCGGCCAAGGAAAAGCAGACGGTTCTTATTATAATCGATATATTATACTGTTCTATGGTTGACGTCTCCGGTGCTCTCACTGCTCCTGCGGCGTTTCTCCTGCAACGCCTTGCCTTCGTTGTCCTGGGTACTCCTTGACAACGGATGACGTGTCGACCCGGCCGGGATTAGGATGTTATGGAGCAGGGTGTATCTTCCACGGGCGAGGCAACGCTCGACCTGGGACCAGCCTTGCCGACCACTGACTCCACTGTCCCTTTTGGAGCACGCCAAGTCCTTATCGTCTCCTCAGGAGGACCTTCTGCCGGCTGGAACGGGTTTATGATGTTATGGGGCATGCTGTATCGTCCACGGGCGAGGAAACGCTCGGCCTGGGACCACCTTTGCTAACCACTGACTCCACTGACCCTTTCAGACACGCCAGGATCTTCTATTGCATCGCAGCCGTCTTCGCTGTTGCTAGGCCGCTCCCCTGCACCGAGATTTGTGAGGAGTTTTAAGACTCCGCACAGGAGTACTGTGCCATCATCACGCTAGACGTCAAGAATGCATTGAATACAGCGAGATGGCCCAATATCCTCGCCGCAATGCGCAACTTGGGCATCCCCGGTTACATACGAGGCGTAATTGGCAACTACTTCAGCGACCTTGTGTTATGGTATGTCACAGGAGCTGGTCCATGAAGTCCCCAAGTCTCCGCAGGTGTAAGGACCAGATAACCAACCGGAACGATAGATGAGGAGTATTCCCGTGTGATGGCGGGGCAAGAACCCTACGACAGTACGCTTAGCTGGTCGTAAAAAGGCGACTAAAGAGACAAGGAAGGTGCGTCCCGCTGCTGTATATCGCAAAAGAAGATGGAGTGCGACTTGCCATCACTTCCTGCTCACCGATGAAATACTTTGACTGCTGTCCCGGTGAGCTTGACAAGGACAGAAGAGATAGCGGAAGTTTTTTAGTACGTTTAGTACGTAGGCATAATTCCCCATCTGAGGGTTGTGTATCGTGCATGCCATCTACGGACGGTAGATGGTATCTTTAGACGATTTCATTTTCCTATAAAAAATAAAAAAAAAGCAGGAAGAGACCGCTTGCGCAGAAAGAGACCGTCGAGAGAGAGGCCTGATTCGCTAGTTATCACCCTATCAGCTGGGTTACCGTACAACGAAGTTCGGTCGCTGGTCACAAGAAGCCAGGACGCCAGGCTCAGGGCCATAGGAGAAAATGTAACCAGGGTCAAGAGGACGGCCAAAGGAGTATTTTGGGTAGCTGCCCCGCCCTGGACCTAAAAAGAATGTTCAAGAAATTTCGTAATTTGCTGCCTATCACGTAAGTTCCCGTTGTTTATTTACACTATGTGCTGTTCTTATTCTCTTAGTCAACCTGCCAGCACTTCTATCGATCTGCTTCCCATACATAAGCTGTTTGCTAGGTGCTTTCACTAAGAGTTTCCAGTGTTGGAAGATGAATGTGCAGCAAATTTTTTACTGGGTATTCAGTTTGAGCGCGTTGACTGGAAAAGTGCCGTTAACAGCTTGATCCAGCTACACATTTCCAGCGCGCGTAGCTATCCTTAAAGTGTTGTACAAAGTTTGCAAAGCAAGTCAATTGTGACAAGATTTCTGGAAATAAAAACATTTTGTTGTATATGCCCAGCACATACAAGCAATATACCATAAGAAAATTTTTTGGTAAGTATGTATATAATAATACATCAACAAACGTGTAAAAGCGTTGAAATAAGGCAGACCCGATTATGATAAGTAAATGGTTAATGCCGTGGGTATGAGTCAATGTTTGTGTTTTGACGCTATTATTTTACTATAGCGGAATTGATTTTACAAAGTTCTTAAATATTTTATTGGTTGGCTTCTCAGCAAAAAAGCGCAAACTATGTGAAGAAAGAGGTGGAGAAAGTAACAACAATGGCGATGACGAAAAAGTTGAAAACGAAATTGAGACAGCTGTGCCTGCTCGCGACTTAGGTATTAGTATATCTAAAGGTCCTGCGGCCGCATCCACCGAAATGGCAAGACAAAGCTAATCGGAAGATTTAGCCCTGGATGATTGCAATGAAAACGATATTGGCCGATATGTTGGACGCTCATCGCTCTTATCCTATGAAAAAAAGACCGAACTGCTCAAAAAATGATGGACACCGCCCAAGACATATGACTTTTCCATGGACGCGAAGAATTTAAAAAGAAAATTCAATTATGCGTGGTTAGAAGCGTATTCGCCATGGTTGGTATATTGACGTTGCCAAAAAGGTGCCTTTTGCAAATATTGCGCTTTATTTCCGCCAAATCCAAATTCATTTCACGGAGTATTGGGTTCTTTTGTCGTCAAGCCATTTTGCAAGTTTAAAGATTTTCACGAACATAGCAAAAACACATGGAAACCCACATTCATAAGACGGCACAAGAAGCTGCTAGATTATTTCTAGAGAATGTGCCTGTGGACGCACAAATAAATAAAAACTCCCAAAACGTAATTCCTGTATTGTGTTTTGCAGTTCCCACGACATGGCGTTGCGAGGCAAGCACTACGGTGAAGGAATTGTAGAGGACTTATACAAACTATAGACGCTGGAGACAATGTTTTAAAAAAGCATATGGAGCATAGAAAAGGAAATGCAAGCTATCGATCAGTTGAAATTCAAAACGAAATCATCAGCCTTTGTGGTAAAGCCCTAAAAAAACAGATTATGCAATTAGTTCAAAATGCAGACGCATATGGCGTTATAGCTGATGAAACTGCTGATGTGTCTGTATCAGAGCAATTGTCAATAGGGTTGAGGTATTTCCATGAAGGCAAAAACGAAGTCCAAGAATCGTTTATCGGGTTTGTGGAAATAAAAACGTTGTATGCAAAATCAATAGCTGATGCTATTGACGATTTCTTAACTAAAGCAGATCTCAATCCTGACAAATGCGTTGGACTGGGATTTGATGGCTGCTCAACAATGGCTGGAAAGGAGGGCGGTGTGCAGGCAATCTTACGCAAGAAATACAAGAAAGCTTTATATTTTCATTGTTCGTCGCATAAACTAAATTTAGCCTTCAACGACCTTAATGCACTGCCAGATATTCGAAACACCATTGGAACAACGAAACATTTTTTTAAATTTTTCCACGAGTCTGTTCTGAGGAGGAAGATAATTCCCATAATATCCAAGCTTTGTGAAACGAGATGGAGTAAAAATACAAAGCTATTAAACGTATTAGGGAAAATTTCGGCTATATAATGGAAGCATTGCAAGGGTTGTCACGTGATGGCAAAGCTGCAACCCGAAATAATGCCTTCTTGCTTTATAGCGCTGCTTCTACTGCTTATGTGTCTCACGATAATTGCGAAAGCTGGTTGACCATGCAAGTGGGCGCAGACCCGCAGTTATTGGTGGCGACCTCAATGCCTGGGCTACAGAATGGGGCAGTCGGACTTCTAATCCAAGAGGACGAGCAGTGATCGATGCCATGAACCTGCTTGATATCGTATTGCTAAACGACGGACTCAAAGCGACGTTTAATAATGACAAAGGTACGTCTTTCATCGATGGAGTATTCCCCAAGAGCTGGAAAAAGAAGAACCTGGTCCTTGTGCTGAAAGGCAAGGGGCTCGCAAATGCACCTCGCAGCTACCGACCGATGTGTCTGTTCGACATTGTTATGTATGCGCTCATTAAGCTAATCACCGAAAGTCCCAGAGGCCTTCAAAGCCAACAGTATTGCTTCCGGAAGGGGAAAAGTACGCTCGACGCTCTCACAGCCGCAACAGACGTTGCCAGGAAAGCACTCGACGGTAACCGATGGTTAGGCGGCAGTAAGGAGTGTACGAACTGATTTTGCTGTTTCTTGTCGCTACGAATTGCAACGGCTAGCTCAGAGAGTTCGTGCGTTCGTCCCACCAAATTTATGATTTGTGCGATTGCCCGGCCAAGGAAAAGCAGACGGTTCTTATTATAATCGATATATTATACTGTTCTATGGTTGACGCCTCCGGTGCTCTCACTGCTCCTGCGGCGTTTCTCCTGCAACGCCTTGCCTTCGTTGTCCTGGGTACTCCTTGACAACGGATGACGTGTCGACCCGGCCGGGATTAGGATGTTATGGAGCAGGGTGTATCTTCCACGGGCGAGGCAACGCTCGACCTGGGACCAGCCTTGCCGACCACTGACTCCACTGTCCCTTTTGGAGCACGCCAAGTCCTTATCGTCTCCTCAGGAGGACCTTCTGCCGGCTGGAACGGGTTTATGATGTTATGGGGCATGCTGTATCGTCCACGGGCGAGGAAACGCTCGGCCTGGGACCACCTTTGCTAACCACTGACTCCACTGACCCTTTCAGACACGCCAGGATCTTCTATTGCATCGCAGCCGTCTTCGCTGTTGCTAGGCCGCTCCCCTGCACCGAGATTTGTGAGGAGTTTTAAGACTCCGCACAGGAGTACTGTGCCATCATCACGCTAGACGTCAAGAATGCATTGAATACAGCGAGATGGCCCAATATCCTCGCCGCAATGCGCAACTTGGGCATCCCCGGTTACATACGAGGCGTAATTGGCAACTACTTCAGCGACCTTGTGTTATGGTATGTCACAGGAGCTGGTCCATGAAGTCCCCAAGTCTCCGCAGGTGTAAGGACCAGATAACCAACCGGAACGATAGATGAGGAGTATTCCCGTGTGATGGCGGGGCAAGAACCCTACGACAGTACGCTTAGCTGGTCGTAAAAAGGCGACTAAAGAGACAAGGAAGGTGCGTCCCGCTGCTGTATATCGCAAAAGAAGATGGAGTGCGACTTGCCATCACTTCCTGCTCACCGATGAAATACTTTGACTGCTGTCCCGGTGAGCTTGACAAGGACAGAAGAGATAGCGGAAGTTTTTTAGTACGTTTAGTACGTAGGCATAATTCCCCATCTGAGGGTTGTGTATCGTGCATGCCATCTACGGACGGTAGATGGTATCTTTAGACGATTTCATTTTCCTATAAAAAATAAAAAAAAAAAGCAGGAAGAGACCGCTTGCGCAGAAAGAGACCGTCGAGAGAGAGGCCTGATTCGCTAGTTATCACCCTATCAGCTGGGTTACCGTACAACGAAGTTCGGTCGCTGGTCACAAGAGGCCAGGACGCCAGGCTCAGGGCCATAGGAGAAAATGTAACCAGGGTCAAGAGGACGGCCAAAGGAGTATTTTGGGTAGCTGCCCCGCCCTGGACCTAAAAAGAATGTTCAAGAAATTTCGTAATTTGCTGCCTATCACGTAAGTTCCCGTTGTTTATTTACACTATGTGCTGTTCTTATTCTCTTAGTCAACCTGCCAGCACTTCTATCGATCTGCTTCCCATACATAAGCTGTTTGCTAGGTGCTTTCACTAAGAGTTTCCAGTGTTGGAAGATGAATGTGCAGCAAATTTTTTACTGGGTATTCAGTTTGAGCGCGTTGACTGGAAAAGTGCCGTTAACAGCTTGATCCAGCTACACATTTCCAGCGCGCGTAGCTATCCTTAAAGTGTTGTACAAAGTTTGCAAAGCAAGTCAATTGTGACAAGATTTCTGGAAATAAAAACATTTTGTTGTATATGCCCAGCACATACAAGCAATATACCATAAGAAAATTTTTTGGTAAGTATGTATATAATAATACATCAACAAACGTGTAAAAGCGTTGAAATAAGGCAGACCCGATTATGATAAGTAAATGGTTAATGCCGTGGGTATGAGTCAATGTTTGTGTTTTGACGCTATTATTTTACTATAGCGGAATTGATTTTACAAAGTTCTTAAATATTTTATTGGTTGGCTTCTCAGCAAAAAAGCGCAAACTATGTGAAGAAAGAGGTGGAGAAAGTAACAACAATGGCGATGACGAAAAAGTTGAAAACGAAATTGAGACAGCTGTGCCTGCTCGCGACTTAGGTATTAGTATATCTAAAGGTCCTGCGGCCGCATCCACCGAAATGGCAAGACAAAGCTAATCGGAAGATTTAGCCCTGGATGATTGCAATGAAAACGATATTGGCCGATATGTTGGACGCTCATCGCTCTTATCCTATGAAAAAAAGACCGAACTGCTCAAAAAATGATGGACACCGCCCAAGACATATGACTTTTCCATGGACGCGAAGAATTTAAAAAGAAAATTCAATTATGCGTGGTTAGAAGCGTATTCGCCATGGTTGGTATATTCACGTTCCCAAAAAGGTGCCTTTTGCAAATATTGCGCTTTATTTCCGCCAAATCCAAATTCATTTCACGGAGTATTGGGTTCTTTTGTCGTCAAGCCATTTTGCAAGTTTAAAGATTTCCACGAACATAGCAAAAACACATGGAAACCCACATTCATAAGACGGCACAAGAAGCTGCTAGATTATTTCTAGAGAATGTGCCTGTGGACGCACAAATAAATAAAAACTCCCAAAACGTAATTCCTGTATTGTGTTTTGCAGTTCCCACGACATGGCGTTGCGAGGCAAGCACTACGGTGAAGGAATTGTAGAGGACTTATACAAACTATAGACGCTGGAGACAATGTTTTAAAAAAGCATATGGAGCATAGAAAAGGAAATGCAAGCTATCGATCAGTTGAAATTCAAAACGAAATCATCAGCCTTTGTGGTAAAGCCCTAAAAAAACAGATTATGCAATTAGTTCAAAATGCAGACGCATATGGCGTTATAGCTGATGAAACTGCTGATGTGTCTGTATCAGAGCAATTGTCAATAGGGTTGAGGTATTTCCATGAAGGCAAAAACGAAGTCCAAGAATCGTTTATCGGGTTTGTGGAAATAAAAACGTTGTATGCAAAATCAATAGCTGATGCTATTGACGATTTCTTAACTAAAGCAGATCTCAATCCTGACAAATGCGTTGGACTGGGATTTGATGGCTGCTCAACAATGGCTGGAAAGGAGGGCGGTGTGCAGGCAATCTTACGCAAGAAATACAAGAAAGCTTTATATTTTCATTGTTCGTCGCATAAACTAAATTTAGCCTTCAACGACCTTAATGCACTGCCAGATATTCGAAACACCATTGGAACAACGAAACATTTTTTTAAATTTTTCCACGAGTCTGTTCTGAGGAGGAAGATAATTCCCATAATATCCAAGCTTTGTGAAACGAGATGGAGTGAAAAATACAAAGCTATTAAACGTATTAGGGAAAATTTCGGCTATATAATGGAAGCATTTCAAGGGTTGTCACGTGATGGCAAAGCTGCAACCCGAAATAATGCCTTCTTGCTTTATAGCGCTGCTTCTACTGCTTATGTGTCTCACGATAATTGCGAAATACTCGGCGATGCTGGAGCCGGTAGTCAACGTGCTTCAATCAACGACTTTGGATGCGGTCAAGGCCTCTCAGCACATTAAACGCAAAATACAACTGTTAAGAAGCCATCCAGATGATCCTGATAGTATAACCGATAAAGTATTGAGGGATGCAGCAGTCGTTGCAGAGACAATTGGGTTGGAGGAGGATATGACATCACTTCCTCGCATACTTCTTGGCATCGCCCCTGTCCGACTTCTTGGCATCGCCCTTGGGTGGAAATCAAGAGTCTCCGAGTAACGCAATATGGAGGGAAGACTGCTGTAATAGCAGTTCCAGCTAATCTGGGGGATCCGCTGATACAGCGTGGCAAGCTGAGGTTTTTATTTTTTTTTTTGTTTAGCTCCTTTTTTTGACATTTAAAAATAAACAATATTAAACAGAAAAACAATTGGATGGCAAATCCAGGACCCCCGCTGTTTGGCCGTGAAGCATTGCTTCGACTATTTGGATCCGCTCACTCGTGAACCCTCCTGCCTCTCTCAGCTCTCCTGAGCTCGGTTGTTACCGCAGCGGCGAAGCTGTTGCAGCAGATACGTATTAGGTGTAGAGGCGGTATTCCTACGATCACCAATGCGGCCTCGTTGGACACTAGACTCAAATCAAAATGCAACTTTGGACTCATTTCTAAACCGACGTTTTTTTGTCCGCGTTACTTTGTTGGTTGTAATTTTTGCTAAGAAGTGCTTAACAACAAAATGTCAAGTGTGCAATACCCTTTATACACAAAACCAGTGACACGCAATGTGACTGACTCGGTATATATGGTTGATATGGTTGGACGCATCGCACATTAAATTCTGGGTGCAAAATTACCTTCCAATCGGCAAGTTTTGCAGTTGTTACTTATAATATGCGAATCGTAAAACATAGCTCAAAGGAAAGTTCAAAATTAACAGTAAGAGCCGTGTCAATTTTCTGGCAACAAGCGCGCTTACCATTGCAAGAATTTCACAAATGTAGCGGCAAACTTTTAAAACTTTACGAAAAGTGGAATTCTCCTCGTAAAAATGAAAAAAACCCGAAACGCAACGAGTTTTCAGAAACCATAGATGATCTATTTGATATTGCTCATGCTGATGCTCTAAATATAATGCGTATTGAAGACGATAATCAATTTTTAATCAAACAAAGAGAAAAAGGTCGCCCGGGTTGCATGATTGGTGTTTACGTTGGTTTTATTTTACATCGTTTGCGTACATAAGTACACGCGAATGTTTTATTACTAAGGGGAGGTCTGTAAAGAAGCGGACCAAGGTGGCCCCCTTGTGGCACACCGGATGTGACTCGGAGAATACAAGAAAGATAATTTTTTAAGAGGACTTTTTGCGTCCTGCCATTCAGATAACTTGAAATCCAATTTAGAAGATCAACAGGGAAACCTAATAGATCAAGTTTTCTTACTAGAAGGAAATGATTAACAGAGTCAAAGGCTTTACTAAAGTCAGTGTAGATGACATCTGTTTGAAGATTATTTTTGAAACCCTGTATTACGAAAGAAGTTAGCTCCAAGAGGTTAGTGGTTGTTGATCTTCGTTTCATAAAACCGTGCTACAAAGGTTTAATCTACAAAGGTGCTGCAAATGAGGAGCAATAACATTTTCAAAAAGTTTTGGGATAGCCGACAATTTAGAGATTCCTCTGTAATTGCTTGCACCCAGTTTGCTACCTTTTTTATGAAGAGGAATCACAAAGGACTCCTTCCATATATGAGGGAACTGTGAAGATTCCAGAGATAAGGTATACAGTTTCAGTAGAGGCTTGGACAAGGCTTCCGCACAGAATCTGAGCACACAGCCAGGGATTCCATCGGGACCTGGTGAATAGACCGGTTTAACACACTGAAGATTGTTTTGAAGATGGGCCAAAATATTAGATTCGACTTAGGTACCGCATAAGAGAATGGCTCTTCGGAGTGAGGTAAAGTAGAATATGTTGTTTGAAAAAACTTGGCGAATAGATCGGCTATTGCCTGATCCGATGTTACCGTAGTGTTTTCAAAAAATAGCGAGGAAGGGTAAGAACTTATTTTTCGCTTACAACGGTTTAAATAATTTTTGTAGCACAGAGCATTAAGCTCGGTAAAGTTTAATCGAGCACTTACATATTTATAAATGATGGACTAAGAACCGGTATTTTTAAAATTTGTATAAAGTCTGGACTTTACATTTCTTAGGTGTGTCAACTCTTTATTAAGCCAAGGAGGTTTAGAGATTGACGGATAGCACATCGGAACACAAGAGTCAAAAAATGATTTAATTGTGGTAGAAAAAATATCAATGGCATCCGTTTTTATGTTGCAGGAGTAAAGATCGGACCAATTAAAGCCAGCAATAAAATTGTTTAGCCTCCGAAAATTTGCCTTGCGAAAACAGTGAATTCGCTTTGTTGATTTCTCTGAATTTACTTTTAATACCGTACCTATGTCGATTGCATCCTCGAAAGTAGCATGATATAGATCTGCAGGTTGAGCAAGAGGTGCTAGCCTGGACAGAAACACACTTTCAGGACTTGTCACAAGACATAGAACCAACAGTCGACCAAGAGAGTTTCGAATATAATTAACTTGCGACAAACGATAAGTCGAGCAAGCCGTCAATAAATTCATGTTGTGCTAAAGGGAGAAGGATATTAGAATTTTCTTCTGGGGACCACGTTCAGCAATTGGTCCCTGTCAGGCAGTTTATTTAAGATGGATTGGAGAGCGGACAGATGATTCTGATATTCTGAGAATTCAGAAGATGGTGGGATATACGAACACGTAATATAAACTGAGCTGTCGGAAAATGACAGCTTTACGCATAAGAATTCAGAGTTACGGGACTCGTCAAAAAGTAAAAGCAAGGGTAGATCTAACTGCAATTAAGACTCCACCTTCCCGTCTGGAGGGACGGTCAAAGCTAGTTAAGTATATCCGGCTTTAACCAAGTCTTTGTGAACACTATTATATGGAAAGGAAAGGAAAGGAAAGGAAAGGAAAGGCTATCTTAATACAATTTTGTTAGTTTTCTACGCAAGCCTGTAGCATTTTGATAGGAAATAGTAAGATTCGTTTTTAGCTTGTTGAAGAAGATGAAGAGGCGGATGGTGCAGGGGTCTGGCCACGTGAGGGAAGTTTAATTCCCACGGGCCCCTTTTTCCTATTTTTAATCTTAGCTTCGAACTCTTTTACCACCATACTATCCGGCCAAAAATCACCCGAACATATGGTCGAAAAAAGCTCGCTTGGGACAGTTATCTTGAAAGATGATATATCCCTAGCGTAAGAGAAGTTACATTTTTCCACTTTTATATTATCGGCTTTTGTTTTGTCTTGTATATAAGACAATACAGATACAAATCAGATGATGTTTGATCAGGGGAAAGCCGAGAAACGAAAATTTGTTTCTTTGGGGGGGCCACCGCGAGGGGTTTTGGCCCTGCAGATTGTATTTCTGAAGTGCCAACTTGTGCCGGTAGTCCGGACTCAATGTTCCCTTGTGTAAACTAATCGGGACAGGTGTAATTGCTGGTTGAGAAACCAGTGCAGACAATTCGGAATCTTTAGCAATCCCAGGGTGGGCTCCCTCCACAGCGGATTGATCGGATTGCTCCGAATCTTTTTTAGCTGCCGATCTTAACAACATATGCGGATTTGCTGCGACTGACAGCTGATCAGTTGTGGAGTCCTGTTGATCATTTGCCCGTGGTTGCGGGGCCTTATGCAGCCTCCCACCAGCGACTTTTTTGCGCTTTGGAGATTCATCTAATAGCTTTAGACCACTAAACTGTGAATTAAGCGCGGAAAGTAGATCATCGGCTCGACGAAAACTATCTCTAGCTACGCAAAAACTGTTGATCAGTTCTTTCAAGCCACCTTTAGTTTGGCGCATAAACGATTTCATCTCGTTCGCAACCACAAGGCAAGCATCACAACAGTAATTTAGATTTTTACCCTTTGCTAGGTCATCACTTGTACGGCCATTAAAACCAGCGCACTTAGTATGCACCATTCTATCACATAGCCAACAAGTCATTTTTGGCTGCTCAGGTTTTATAACCTGGCAACAATTTTTATAAAAGCAGACAACATTTACTGTTTTCATATTTATCTATAATCAGACCACTGTGCACGAAAACACAAGATCAAAAACTTTCAAGCGAGCTGTTAAAAGAACCGCACGAGAGCAGTCTGCATGCTCAGAAATTTTAGATTTTATGTTTACAAGAATTATAAGAATTATGTTTACAATATATGATAGTAAAAGATAATTATTAAAAACCTCGTCTGGTTTGACAAATACAAAATGTAAATCGGAGCTAAAAAAAAACACGACCGTTCGCTTTGAAGTATGAAGCGTAATTGATACTGATAGGTATTGTATCAAAGATGTGGAAGGTTTTCAGTTGACACAAAAACCATACGATGGAATATGGGCGGCTCATAATATTAAACCATGGCTTTGAGATAAGAATTCGGCATCAAATAATAAAAATACAGATAAGAATCTAAAGTAAATGTAAAAAAGAAAACCAAACCAAATGTAACAAATACTGAAATAAGTAACGAAAATGAAACAAATGTAATGATGACAAGAAGTAGACTGGCGAGGACCAGGAGATCCTAATTATCACGATGGCCAAACTGTAGTAGTAGTAGTAATAGTAACTGTATATAAGTATAGTAGTATAAGCCCTATTGCAATATAAGAATGTAAGAACAAATTATAAGAGTCGCGAATGTAAATAGTATATACACACGTGCCGAATAAATATAGAGTCTTTATGTAATATTTGTTTTTTATTCTTATTGTTTGATATTGTTATATTGTCTCTGTTGGGTCATGCAGCCGCCAAAACTGTACAGTAGACTAATCATATTCTTTAATATTATAAGTCAAATTAATCAGTGGTAGCAGTTGCGATGCCCATAGTGCAAACCGCTGCTCTCGCACGCATTTATCTGTACGGCGCTCATTCCTTCTTTGTTGTTGTTAGCCACCTACGTTAAGCTTGGGCGCTGCATTTCGGCTGCCTGCCCGCCAGTTGCCAAATCTTCGTGTTTCGGAAAAGACTAAACTTACGCATTCGATTATCGCTATCGTAGAATATTAACAATTCGCAAAATAAAAACTGTCGTTATAAAAGCAAACTTTCTTCGGCTTTATTATTCGCAACAGCTATTGAAAAAGCTCAATAGCTAAACAGTCTCTTTCTTCTATATTTCATACCTTATAGGGTCCCGTATATTTAAAATCTAATTTATGACCTACTCCACTTCTTAATAAAACTTTATCTCCTGTTATTTCTATATTTCTTGTTTGTAAATCATAATTTTCATTATTTTTTTTTATGCTTTTCAAGCATAGTTCTATCACGTTTATATTCTACTTCAATCTATATTTACTTTCCTTAGCATAATCATATACAATATATTGTATATCGGTTCTATGCTAGTTATATTATTGAAATTTCTGGGTAAATTGTTTGTTCTACCAAAACCAAGTTCATATGGACAATAATTATGTACCATAGAAGGGGTTGTATTAAAACAATAGACGAAGTAATGAAGCCATACGTCCCAATCAGTTTTATTGACCGATACGTAAGATCGTATGTATTCATTTAAAGTTCTATGACTTCTTTCGACTACACCTACTGTTTGATGATCGTGAGCGGTAGACGTTGTATTTTTAATTTTTAGATATTTGCATAGGTCTGCGATTATAGAATTCTTATACTCTGTTCCCATGTCCGTAATGATCCTCTTTATTGGACCGTAAGAAAGAATAAAAGATTCGAAAATTGCTTTAGCGACTGTTGTTGCGCTTTTATTCGGCATGTGAATTGCAGCTAAATATTTAGTCAAGTCACAAATGAGAGTGACAGCATATTCGTGGCCATTTTCCTACTTTGGTAGAGGACCTATAGTGTTAACTATCACTCTGTCGAAAGCATTTTCAGGGGTTTCAGTTAGAAGTTGGGTTCTTTGTATGCTTTGATATTTTCGCCTTCTTGACATTTTTTTAATGTAGTCTGTTATTTGTTAAAACATACCTTTCCAAAAATAATGTCTTTTGACCTTGGCCAAGGATTTTACAATGCATGTATGACCTCCTTGTAATGGATCACCATGTAGTGTAGAAAAAATTGCTTCTTTTTCTTTTTTATTGTTTTTAAGGTCACCGGGTTAATTTTAATTTTGTTAATATATTATTGCCATTTTGTTTAAAATTATTTATTAATTATTATTATTTATTATTATTATTATTAATTATTATTATTTATTATTATTATTATTAATTATTCAAAAATATTTTCCCACGGTGCCATTTTAAGATGACTGATTTTATATATACCGACCTGCATTTCAAGCAGATATTGGTTCTGTTGATAGACCAATTATATCTGTATATCTACTAAAAAGCTATTTCAGTTGAGTTCTGAATTGTGCTGGGAAATTTTTTGTCAATTGAGTCATTTCAGTTTTTTTTCTTGTTTCTTTATTTTGTTGAACCACATCATAGTTTGAAAATATTTTAAGTTGTTTGCATCTACTAGTTTATCAGTATGATGCGTATTTAATATTCGGACATAAACATCGTTTAATGTTGAAATGGTATTCGCTACATAAATACCTGTTTCTATTTCTTGGTTTAGGATCAATATATTTGTATCTCTTCAATTGAAGTTATATTGATTTTTCGGACAACTTGTGATTGCGCTGGTAATAATATTATATTATTACCGGAGTTGAATGTTATTGTAACATAAATCTGAAATTTTAAATGATTGGGCCTTATTATAAACCAATCTTCTTTTGCTTTGAAGTCTAATTGGCAGTTAAATATTTTATAAAATCAATGTCAATTATTCCGTCACATGGTATAGGAAATTGTTGATTAACAATATGAAAATTGTGAGGAATTATGTATTTATCTGTTTGTAGCTCTATTGAGGTTAAGCCCTCAGATTCAATAATCTATGTCTTGGCTTATGCCTTGAATGTTTATTATACTGTCATCTTGTATATTATTGAAGTAGTCGGCTTCTTCTTTTAGTATTGAAATATCAGCACCTGTGTCAACTACGAAAGTTAATCTCTTTCCTGTTGCCACATGGTCAAATGCAATGAATATATTTATTGATTGAATGTACATAAGCTTTATTTACTGCTGAATATCTGAGGGATGCTGCGAGCTTCCCGAATTATTTTGGTTTACTCTCCCTCTAGCATTATCATTATTATAGTTATTGTTTTGATTTTGATTGTTATGGCTTCTTCAATTTGCCACGGTTGCCACGGCCTCTATAATAATTACCTTTATTTTGATTGCCAGTATTGCCGTAATTGTAATTATTGTTATTGTATCGGATATTGTAATGGCCTCTGCCGCGACCATTACCCCTATAACCTTGGTCTCTGTTAGAGTAACCTCTCTTTGAATACATTACATGATTCACATTTCCAATTACTCTAGTGCTAGTTCTTATGTACGCACCTATGGCAGCATCCATAGCTGTGCACGTTCCTGCT
This sequence comes from Drosophila simulans, assembly GCF_016746395.2. NCBI lineage: Eukaryota > Metazoa > Arthropoda > Insecta > Diptera > Drosophilidae > Drosophila > Drosophila simulans. Next base: position 21,976,886 of record NC_052520.2, on the reverse strand, counting down.
TCTAACACTTTCGTGTTCGGTTTTTTTGATCATAACATCGATGGCATCCCTAGTACTCAATCTATTGACTTGCTCACTTTGTAAACCTTCATCGATATACGAGGCTTCTAAGAGCCTACGTAAATTATCAACTTCGGTTGTGAACTGTGTAGCTGTTTTGCTTTTTTGTTGTACAGTGGATAATTTTGCCTTGATGTTTTGGGATGTCTCCCCAACAGTTGAAGTTTGCAGTTTATTAATTATTGCTTCAATTGTGGATTCGCTCAGTACCTTGTTCAGAGTAGTGCCAATCAATTTTGATTTTATTACTTGTACTGCAATGTCCTCAAATGGTCCATTTGCAAGATCTACTAATTTGATGGCCATAATAAACCTGTGAAGATTTATCTTTTGTCCATCAAACTCCGGTACTGCGCTTGACACTTTCCTTATGTAGGCCCTAATGGCGACTGAATTGTCCGTCATTTTGCTTAATTCCTGATTTTCTATATTCTCTGAATCTTCAGGCAATTGAAATATTGTTAGTATTGTCAGATCGTCCAGGTCTTCTTCTTTGACTTCTAGTTCAGAGTCAGAATCATTGAGAGATTCTATTGCTTCTTCACTTAGAGTCAAATGGAAATTTTTAGATTTGTTGGTTTTAATCGTTTACCTTTCTTTGATATGTATTTGGTTATATCTAAGTTTAATCAAACACTGTTGTCCACTGTTTTTGTCTAGTTTCCCTCTTTGTTTATGTATAAGGGATCTTGCCTGATTAAAGGATTCTACACGAATGGTTGTATGCTTACTGAGAGTTTGTTTTTGGATTGTCCTATTCTGAAACAAACATTTATATAACTTATTAAAATTTTTTTTTATTTCATTCAAGACCCCTATGCCTTTCCATAATTTTATGCCAATCCAATTATGCCAATCCATAATTTATTTGAAACATTTTTAAGTATTAGGAAAAATTTTCGATTTTATTATTATTTCCCTTTTATTAATGACATCATTATTTAAATATTAAATTGTTTCTAGGTCATTGGCCCTGCCATTATATTTTTTTTGTAAGCATTTATTTTGGAGCTTATACACTTTTATAAGTGCCTGTATTATCATTAGTATAAAAATTGTTAACAGAATTATTGTTATATAGCCTAAATTGTTTGACTCGATCTCCACTTTGTTTATTACATTTGCCCATATTGGGTTTTAAGATTTCTTAATTTTTTTCATAAATTTCTTCTTTATATATTCTGTTTGTCACTATTGACATTTACGTTAAAAATTACGTTGTGATTTGTATTTCTATTAATTAATTCTTTATTTAAAAATGTTTCTTGGTTTTTTTTACATATGTTCCTGCCTATTGTTTTTGTATAGCTTTATGGGATATACGGCTCATCGGGCAGATGTGTTTCCGCTCAATGTTAAAATTTTTCTTACAGATACAAAAAATAAATGCATCGCAATGCAATCGCACAAAAATTTTCCCACGAAGTGCTATATATATAGTGACGTATTCACGCCAACTCATCACGATAAACATATATGCCACGCAGGCTGGCCAGCTCAGTTAATTGAATATTCGCGCCACCCAAACTGGGCCGCTCTTGTAAACAGATTCCCAAGCCTGACCTAGCAGTTTCGTCTGCTCTCTCTGAGGCTCTCCTCAACGTAAACATCCAAGAACATCTCCCAAGATTAAACTAACATAACATGATTTTATCAGTTGCTGATCTACCGTTTAAAGCTATTTTCTGCGTTATCTACGTGTCGATCGTCTATTACTTCACTTCACAACCTTGGGAGATATTCCGTTTTTCCTAATCTTTATTTCTGTAACCCATAGAGGCCCCTCCTCAATCTCACTCACATTCGAAATCAGTCTTAAGTTGAAAGTTATACAGTAAAGTTCAATAAGTCTTAAACCGATATTCAATAAAACCAAAAACGAATTTATTCAGTGTTTCATTTATTTCGGAGTTGATCCTAGTTTAAATACGGATCATTTGTTCGACTTGGAAAATAAAAACTATTTAACTTTCAGCGTTGATCTTAGTTTAAATACGGATCATTTGTTCGGCTCAATTAAAAACTATTTAACTGGCGCAGTCGGTAGGATAACTCAAAGATTGCTTGATGCGAAAATCTAAAATTTTTAATTCCTGTAATCTGTGTTATCCGCCAAAGAACTTACGTAGTGTTACTGTGAAAGTGAAGTGTTGGCCATTAATACGACTACACTTAAACGATCAGTGAGACACATCTGTTTAAACAACAGTGAACTTCCAACATTTACCGGAGCTCTAAATCCAGAAATTTTTGTTGGTTACTCCGAACAAGTGAATTGCTGGAAATTAAAAAAATAAAAAAAAAACCTAAAACTAAATATATTAAGGAATTACCAAATAAGTGAAAAATTAAAATCTAAGTGAAACAAAACATAAAGAAGTAAACCCAAATCAATCAGTTAAAAAAAAAAAAAAAAAAAAAAAATCTTTAATACGAACTATTAAATAAGTGCATATAAAACAAAACTATATACACTCAAAGAAAATATATATCTAAATAAATTCTATCTAAGCTCAACGGAAAATAACAAAAGAAATAAATCTTAACATGTTTTCAAGAGAGGAGAGTTATAGACTTCAAATGTAACATAAGTGAAAAATCAATAAGAGTGAATAAAATTTAAATGAACAAAAAAAAAACTGAAGATATAAAGTTTGAATAAATTAAAAATAAACTAAAACTATACAATACAAAAATAAAAATATCAATAATAAAATTATGAAATAACCGCTACTCACGAAACATCAGCAACTATAAACATTTAAAAACAAAAAAAAAAGAAACCAACAATTTTGTACTCTAATAAAAAAAAATGGCAGTAGCAGCACCAAGCCCAATAATGCTGTCCGACTCGAACATGATTCAAGTTGAACGACAAATAAATGGAGTCGAACACTTCAACGGGGACCCACAGACCCTGTATACGTTCATCAGCCGCATCGATTTCATCCTGGCACTATATCAAACGACCGACGAACGGCAGAAGCTCACCATCTTCGGACACATTGAGCGCAACATCGCGGGAGATGTCATCCGCACACTAGGAGTTACGAACCTCACCAACTGGACGGAAGTCAGGACTCATCTGATCCTAAACTACAAACCCCAGAGACCAAATCATCTACTATTGGAGGACTTCGGGAATACCCAATTCCGAGGTAACGTTCGTGAATTTTTACAAGAAGCCGAACGTTGACGGCAGATATTAACAAATAAGTTAGACTTAGAAAGCGACACTGCAGAAACTTCCCTGTATAACCAACTAATACGAACCAGTATAGAAACATTAATTCTAAGATTACCAACTCACATACAGTTAAGAATAATTAAATGCGAAATTCCGAATTTAAGATCATTAATAAATATATTGCAAGAAAAGGGAATTTATGAAATAGCAACTACATACAAGAACAATACACAGCCAGTCTCAAATCCCATTAAATCACCTAACAATGCAACTTACAGACAAACAACTAACTACTATAATCATACAACACCATTCCAACCATCATACAACGCCATATATCAACCAATTCGCCAACCAATTTCGTATATACCACCTCAATTACCCAGAACTAACCCTAATCCGTTTTCCCAATACCAATACCGTCAACTTCACCCTCAACCTAACGTATCTTTTATAGCTCAGCCTAGACCATTGAATCGTCAACATACATTTGACCAGAACCGACCAGGACTTAGTTATTCAAACGCACTAAATACAAGAGAACACTAAACCAGAACACTAGACCAGCACTAAAGAGACAACGACCGTCTGACAGTGGACAATCACGTATGAGTTTTGATGAGGCTCATTACCAAGAAGAATTAGACCAAACCCATCAACAGTTCAATCCTTACATGCATTACGGGAATCATCCCCGATATCCTTTCGATCTTTACATGCCTTACGGGCCGCCCCCCAACAACATCCCGATTTATTACGTGCCTTACGACCCCCCACAACAACATCCGGTTGGCATACAAGAGATGGCAGAGGCACGAGAAGAGCCAACTGCACCTCCTATGGAATTAATAACAGAAGCTGAAACGGCTAAGAATTTTCGGCCCCAAGCCTCGGAACAAGCCAATTCATAATTATTAAACACAAAGGACTCAATTTAAAATGCTTAATAGACACAGGCTCAATTACCAATCCAAGAGATAGCAAAGAAAATAAACTCAAGTAATTTCCAGTTCATTGCACAAAAGAAAGTAACGTTACCCAAAAATAATCTTTTCCCTAAACCATACGATTTTTTTATATATACTTTTTCAACTAAATACGACTTGGTTTTAGGACGACAATTACTTGACGAGGGAACTACATCAGTAAATTACGGACCCCGTACAGTTACAATATACGAACACGTGCACGAAATGATCGATGGCTTCCTTCCTTCAGAAGAAATACATATTCAAGATACACAAGATACAATAATTCCTTTAGGCTAGACCACTTAAATTCCGAAGAAAAAGCAAAATTAACAACCCTCCTAAAAGAATTCCAGGACCTTCAATATAAGAAGGGAGACCAGCTCACATTCACTAATAACGTAAAACACACTATTAGAACATCCCATAATGACCCAGTATATAGAAAGCCTTACGGATACGCATACGATACATACGATACCCGGACTAGATACGGAAGTAGAAAACCAAATAAAAGAAATGTTAGATCAGGGAATAATCCGAGAAAGCATTTCCCTTTATTGTAGCCCCATTGTAGTAGTACCCAAGAAAACAGACACCTCCGGACAGAAGAAATACAGAATAGCCATAGACTACCGTAACCTCAATGAAATAACAATAGCAGACAAATACCCAATACCAAATATGGACGAAATCTTAAGCAAGTTAGGAGTTAGTACCCAAGAAAACAGACACCTCCGGACAGAAGAAATACAGAATAGCCATAGACTACCGTAACCTCAATGAAATAACAATAGCAGACAAATACCCAATACCAAATATGGACGAAATCTTAAGCAAGTTAGGAGTTAGTACCCAAGAAAACAGACACCTCCGGACAGAAGAAATACAGAATAGCCATAGACTACCGTAACCTCAATGAAATAACAATAGCAGACAAATACCCAATACCAAATATGGACGAAATCTTAAGCAAGTAAGGAGGATGCAACTATTTTACTACAATTGACATAATCAAAGGGTTTCACCAAATAGAAATGGACCCCGAGTCTATCCCCAAAACAGCCTTCACAACTAAGACAGGGCATTACGAGTATACCCGTATGCCTTTTGGACTGAAAAACGCCCCAGCTACCTTCCAACGATGTATGAACGATGTACTTCGTCCACTATTAAATAAAATCTGTATGGTATACTTAGACGACATTATTGTATTTTCAGCTTCCTTAGAGGAACATCTTCAATCCCTTAGAGCAGTCTTTCAAGCATTATCTAATGCTAATCTAAAACTCCAATTAGATAAATGCGAGTTTTTAAAACACGACACATATTTCTTAGGACATATGGTTTCTCCAGAAGGTATGAAGGTACGAGCAATAGAAAATTACCCCCTTCCTACTAAGCCGAAGGAGATAAAATCATTTTTAGGACTCACAGGTTTTTATAGAAAGTTTATACCCCATTTCGCACAGATTGCAAAACCCCTAACAACATGTCTTAAAAAGGACAAAAAAGTAGATAGTAAAAACTCGGAATATATTGAGGCATTCAAAAGGTTAAAACTCCTTATTTCTAACGATCCCATACTTCGATCACCAGACTTCAAGAAAAAATTTGTACTCACAACAGACGCTAGTAATGTAGCTCTAGGAGCAGTACTTTCTCAAGATGGTCACCCCATAAGTTATATTAGCAGAACACTTAACGACCATGAAACAAGCTACAGTACGATTGAAAAAGAACTACTAGCTATTTTTTGGGCAACGAAAACGTTTAGACACTATTTGCTAGGTCGACAAATACGTCAAAGGCAAAGAAAATCATGTAGCAGATGCCCTATCCAGGATTACTATAGAGGAAGCGTTCTTTACTGAAGCTACACAGCACAGCGCCCAAGAAGACAACCAGAATTTAATTTCCCTAACAGAAAAAGCGGTAAATAATTACAATAGACAAGTCATTTTCACTAAGGGACCAGAAAAAGTAAAACAGGAGAATTATTATAAGAAAAAGATCATTCATATTTCGTACGAAACACTCACTCATAAAAAAGCCAAACAGCTTTATAAATAGACAGCGATGCTGATTTTGAAACAATCCAGGCAGCCCATAAAGAAATTATCAACCCAAGCACCACAAAGGTAATTAGAAGCCTAACCTTACTAAAAAACATTAAATCATATGCAGAATTTAAGGAATTAATCCTTCAATCCCATGAAAAGTTATTGCACCCAGGAATCCATAAAACTAAGAAAATATTTAGTGAAAAATACTTTTTTCCAAATAGCCAACTACAAATCCAAAACATTATAAACGAATGTCAAGTTTGCAAAGAAGTCTTTGCTAGAAGTCAAGTCTAGCAAAGTCAGCGCAAAGAAATACCAAAGTCCCATTTAAACTCACGCCAAGTATAGAATTCTGTAGAGACAAATTCGTTATAGATATTTATTCAGCCGAAGGCAAACACTATTTGAGCTGCATAGACACTTATTCAAAATTCGCTACACTAGAGCAGATAAAAACCAAGGACTGGATAGAATGCAAGAACGCCCTGATGCGCATATTTAATCAATTAGGAAAACCGAAGCTATTAAAAGCAGACAGAGATGGTGCATTTTCTAGCAAGTCTAGCATTAAAAGAATGGTTAGAAACAGAAGGAGTAGAACTACAGCTAAATACCATAAAAACAGGAGTAGCAGATATAGAACGTTTTCATAAGACCATTAACGAAAAAATAAGAATAATCAATACTATGAAAAATACTGAAACAGACCTGAGTAAAATAGAAACTATACTTTATACTTACAATCACAAAACAAAACATGACACCACGGGACAAACGCCCGCTCACATATTTTTATACGCAGGACAACCTACCTTGAACACGCAGGAACTAAAGAAAACTAAAATAGACAAATTAAACAAAGGTAGAGAAGACCATGAGATCGACACAAGATACAGAAAAGGACTATTACAAAAAGTCAAATTGGACAACCCATATAAACCAACCAAAAACGTAGAACAAACAGACCCTGACCATTACAAAATTACTAATAGAAACAGAGCTATGCATTACTACAAAACACAATTCAAAAAACGAAAGAAAATTAATCAAACCCATACCCCGACTCAAATGGCTACCAGTTAGACTACACAGATTCACGATTATATTTTGAAAAAGAAAACAAAGTGTATAGTAATGAAAATAAAGAAATAAACAATGAATGTGTCACCAATATAATTAAGCACCTAAATCCAATCTGTAATTTTAAGCCAATACCCACAAATGAATTAATGAAATATATAGAACCAAACACTATTGTAACTTGGAATTTAACTCAAACCACTCTCAAACAAAATTGTCAAAACCCAATCAATAACATAAAAATAGAAGGGAACAAAATGATAAGAATAAAACAATGTAAAGTAGAAATAAATGATATCATTTTAAGTGAAAACCTTTTGAACCCAGAGATAGATTTGACACCACTATACACACCACTTAACATAACTAAGATAAAAATTGTAAAACACAATGATATTGTGGAAATGATTTCACAAAACAACATTACACTTTACATACTAATAATTATTGTTACTATTACACTTATTCTATTATACTTATATTCAAAACATGTTACTCTTAATCCATTTATAATGATATATACAAAACTAAAATTAAGAAAAAACCAAAATCAGGACGCACCACCACAAACTGGAATGGAAGAAGTTTCACTACCCTTACTATATCCATCAGTCCCAGCCCAAGTATAGGCCTCTCTTTAAGGGAAGGGAAGTGACGTATTCACGCCAACTCATGACGATAAACATATATGCCACGCAGGCTGGCCAGCTCAGTTAATTGAATATTCGCGCCACCCAAACTGGGCCGCTCTTGTAAACAGATTCCCAAGCCTGACCTAGCAGTTTCGTCTGCTCTCTCTGAGGCTCTCCTCAACGTAAACATCCAAGAACATCTCCCAAGATTAAACTAACATAACATGATTTTATCAGTTGCTGATCTACCGTTTAAAGCTATTTTCTGCGTTATCTACGTGTCGATCGTCTATTACTTCACTTCACAACCTTGGGAGATATTCCGTTTTTCCTAATCTTTATTTCTGTAACCCATAGAGGCCCCTCCTCAATCTCACTCACATTCGAAATCAGTCTTAAGTTGAAAGTTATACAGTAAAGTTCAATAAGTCTTAAACCGATATTCAATAAAACCAAAAACGAATTTATTCAGTGTTTCATTTATTTCGGAGTTGATCCTAGTTTAAATACGGATCATTTGTTCGACTTGGAAAATAAAAACTATTTAACTTTCAGCGTTGATCTTAGTTTAAATACGGATCATTTGTTCGGCTCAATTAAAAACTATTTAACTGGCGCAGTCGGTAGGATAACTCAAAGATTGCTTGATGCGAAAATCTAAAATTTTTAATTCCTGTAATCTGTGTTATCCGCCAAAGAACTTACGTAGTGTTACTGTGAAAGTGAAGTGTTGGCCATTAATACGACTACACTTAAACGATCAGTGAGACACATCTGTTTAAACAACAGTGAACTTCCAACATTTACCGGAGCTCTAAATCCAGAAATTTTTGTTGGTTACTCCGAACAAGTGAATTGCTGGAAATTAAAAAAATAAAAAAAAAACCTAAAACTAAATATATTAAGGAATTACCAAATAAGTGAAAAATTAAAATCTAAGTGAAACAAAACATAAAGAAGTAAACCCAAATCAATCAGTTAAAAAAAAAAAAAAAAAAAAAAAAAATCTTTAATACGAACTATTAAATAAGTGCATATAAAACAAAACTATATACACTCAAAGAAAATATATATCTAAATAAATTCTATCTAAGCTCAACGGAAAATAACAAAAGAAATAAATCTTAACATGTTTTCAAGAGAGGAGAGTTATAGACTTCAAATGTAACATAAGTGAAAAATCAATAAGAGTGAATAAAATTTAAATGAACAAAAAAAAAACTGAAGATATAAAGTTTGAATAAATTAAAAATAAACTAAAACTATACAATACAAAAATAAAAATATCAATAATAAAATTATGAAATAACCGCTACTCACGAAACATCAGCAACTATAAACATTTAAAAACAAAAAAAAAAGAAACCAACAATTTTGTACTCTAATAAAAAAAAATGGCAGTAGCAGCACCAAGCCCAATAATGCTGTCCGACTCGAACATGATTCAAGTTGAACGACAAATAAATGGAGTCGAACACTTCAACGGGGACCCACAGACCCTGTATACGTTCATCAGCCGCATCGATTTCATCCTGGCACTATATCAAACGACCGACGAACGGCAGAAGCTCACCATCTTCGGACACATTGAGCGCAACATCGCGGGAGATGTCATCCGCACACTAGGAGTTACGAACCTCACCAACTGGACGGAAGTCAGGACTCATCTGATCCTAAACTACAAACCCCAGAGACCAAATCATCTACTATTGGAGGACTTCCGGAATACCCAATTCCGAGGTAACGTTCGTGAATTTTTACAAGAAGCCAAACGTTGACGGCAGATATTAACAAATAAGTTAGACTTAGAAAGCGACACTGCAGAAACTTCCCTGTATAACCAACTAATACGAACCAGTATAGAAACATTAATTCTAAGATTACCAACTCACATACAGTTAAGAATAATTAAATGCGAAATTCCGAATTTAAGATCATTAATAAATATATTGCAAGAAAAGGGAATTTATGAAATAGCAACTACATACAAGAACAATACACAGCCAGTCTCAAATCCCATTAAATCACCTAACAATGCAACTTACAGACAAACAACTAACTACTATAATCATACAACACCATTCCAACCATCATACAACGCCATATATCAACCAATTCGCCAACCAATTTCGTATATACCACCTCAATTACCCAGAACTAACCCTAATCCGTTTTCCCAATACCAATACCGTCAACTTCACCCTCAACCTAACGTATCTTTTATAGCTCAGCCTAGACCATTGAATCGTCAACATACATTTGACCAGAACCGACCAGGACTTAGTTATTCAAACGCACTAAATACAAGAGAACACTAAACCAGAACACTAGACCAGCACTAAAGAGACAACGACCGTCTGACAGTGGACAATCACGTATGAGTTTTGATGAGGCTCATTACCAAGAAGAATTAGACCAAACCCATCAACAGTTCAATCCTTACATGCATTACGGGAATCATCCCCGATATCCTTTCGATCTTTACATGCCTTACGGGCCGCCCCCCAACAACATCCCGATTTATTACGTGCCTTACGACCCCCCACAACAACATCCGGTTGGCATACAAGAGATGGCAGAGGCACGAGAAGAGCCAACTGCACCTCCTATGGAATTAATAACAGAAGCTGAAACGGCTAAGAATTTTCGGCCCCAAGCCTCGGAACAAGCCAATTCATAATTATTAAACACAAAGGACTCAATTTAAAATGCTTAATAGACACAGGCTCAATTACCAATCCAAGAGATAGCAAAGAAAATAAACTCAAGTAATTTCCAGTTCATTGCACAAAAGAAAGTAACGTTACCCAAAAATAATCTTTTCCCTAAACCATACGATTTTTTTATATATACTTTTTCAACTAAATACGACTTGGTTTTAGGACGACAATTACTTGACGAGGGAACTACATCAGTAAATTACGGACCCCGTACAGTTACAATATACGAACACGTGCACGAAATGATCGATGGCTTCCTTCCTTCAGAAGAAATACATATTCAAGATACACAAGATACAATAATTCCTTTAGGCTAGACCACTTAAATTCCGAAGAAAAAGCAAAATTAACAACCCTCCTAAAAGAATTCCAGGACCTTCAATATAAGAAGGGAGACCAGCTCACATTCACTAATAACGTAAAACACACTATTAGAACATCCCATTATGACCCAGTATATAGAAAGCCTTACGGATACGCATACGATACATACGATACCCGGACTAGATACGGAAGTAGAAAACCAAATAAAAGAAATGTTAGATCAGGGAATAATCCGAGAAAGCATTTCCCTTTATTGTAGCCCCATTGTAGTAGTACCCAAGAAAACAGACACCTCCGGACAGAAGAAATACAGAATAGCCATAGACTACCGTAACCTCAATGAAATAACAATAGCAGACAAATACCCAATACCAAATATGGACGAAATCTTAAGCAAGTTAGGAGTTAGTACCCAAGAAAACAGACACCTCCGGACAGAAGAAATACAGAATAGCCATAGACTACCGTAACCTCAATGAAATAACAATAGCAGACAAATACCCAATACCAAATATGGACGAAATCTTAAGCAAGTTAGGAGTTAGTACCCAAGAAAACAGACACCTCCGGACAGAAGAAATACAGAATAGCCATAGACTACCGTAACCTCAATGAAATAACAATAGCAGACAAATACCCAATACCAAATATGGACGAAATCTTAAGCAAGTTAGGAGGATGCAACTATTTTACTACAATTGACATAATCAAAGGGTTTCACCAAATAGAAATGGACCCCGAGTCTATCCCCAAAACAGCCTTCACAACTAAGACAGGGCATTACGAGTATACCCGTATGCCTTTTGGACTGAAAAACGCCCCAGCTACCTTCCAACGATGTATGAACGATGTACTTCGTCCACTATTAAATAAAATCTGTATGGTATACTTAGACGACATTATTGTATTTTCAGCTTCCTTAGAGGAACATCTTCAATCCCTTAGAGCAGTCTTTCAAGCATTATCTAATGCTAATCTAAAACTCCAATTAGATAAATGCGAGTTTTTAAAACACGACACATATTTCTTAGGACATATGGTTTCTCCAGAAGGTATGAAGGTACGAGCAATAGAAAATTACCCCCTTCCTACTAAGCCGAAGGAGATAAAATCATTTTTAGGACTCACAGGTTTTTATAGAAAGTTTATACCCCATTTCGCACAGATTGCAAAACCCCTAACAACATGTCTTAAAAAGGACAAAAAAGTAGATAGTAAAAACTCGGAATATATTGAGGCATTCAAAAGGTTAAAACTCCTTATTTCTAACGATCCCATACTTCGATCACCAGACTTCAAGAAAAAATTTGTACTCACAACAGACGCTAGTAATGTAGCTCTAGGAGCAGTACTTTCTCAAGATGGTCACCACATAAGTTATATTAGCAGAACACTTAACGACCATGAAACAAGCTACAGTACGATTGAAAAAGAACTACTAGCTATTGTTTGGGCAACGAAAACGTTTAGACACTATTTGCTAGGTCGACAAATACGTCAAAGGCAAAGAAAATCATGTAGCAGATGCCCTATCCAGGATTACTATAGAGGAAGCGTTCTTTACTGAAGCTACACAGCACAGCGCCCAAGAAGACAACCAGAATTTAATTTCCCTAACAGAAAAAGCGGTAAATAATTACAATAGACAAGTCATTTTCACTAAGGGACCAGAAAAAGTAAAACAGGAGAATTATTATAAGAAAAAGATCATTCATATTTCGTACGAAACACTCACTCATAAAAAAGCCAAACAGTATTTCATAAATTACTTCGTAAACAACCACAGCGCTTTATACATAGACAGCGATGCTGATTTTGAAACAATCCAGGCAGCCCATAAAGAAATTATCAACCCAAGCACCACAAAGGTAATTAGAAGCCTAACCTTACTAAAAAACATTAAATCATATGCAGAATTTAAGGAATTAATCCTTCAATCCCATGAAAAGTTATTGCACCCAGGAATCCATAAAACTAAGAAAATATTTAGTGAAAAATACTTTTTTCCAAATAGCCAACTACAAATCCAAAACATTATAAACGAATGTCAAGTTTGCAAAGAAGATCCTGTCCTAGAGGTAAAATGTTGCAAGAAGTCATTGCACATGGGCAATACCAAGTTCTGGCTACGGGCGAACCCACTTTCTACTCTTACAACCCTTTGTTAACACCATCAGCCCTTGATTTTTTTATAACCTGTGGGTACGGTATGGGCAGGCTAGATGTACAAACTCTCCAGGAACTCTCGTCGGATCATCTTCCTATTCTGGCTGTATTGCACGCTACGCCGTTAAAGAAACCACAACGCGTACGACTACTTGCCCACAATGCTGACATAAACATATTCAAAACCCATCTTGAACAGCTGAGTGAGGTAAATATGCAAATTCTGGAGGCGGTGGACATTGATAATGCCACAAGCCTTTTCATGAGCAAACTAAGTGAGGCTGCTCAGCTTGCTGCACCAAGAAATCGGCATGAAGTAGAGGCCTCCAGACCACTTCAACTTCCTCCCAGATTATTGGCACTGCTCAGGCTAAAACGAAGAGTTCGAAAAGAATATGCTAGAACAGGTGATCCCCGCATGCTACAGATCCACAGTAGACTGGCCAACTGCCTGCATAAGGCCCTTGCTCGAAGAAAGCAGGCCCAAATAGATACCTTCTTGGATAACTTGGGTACTGACGCGAGCACAAATTACTCACTGTGGCGTATCACGAAACGGTTCAAAGCTCAGCCCACCCCAAAATCAGCAATCAAAAATCCGTCTGGTGGCTGGTGTCGCACTAGCTTGGAAAAAACTGAAGTGTTCGCTAACAACCTTGAGCAACGTTTTACACCCTATAACTATGCACCGGAAAGTCTCTGTCGTCAGGTTGAAGAATATTTGGAATCGCCCTTTCAAATGAGCCTGCCTCCGAGTGCTGTCACACTGGAAGAAGTGAAGAATTTAATAGCCAAGCTGCCACTTAAGAAAGCTCCTGGAGAAGATCTTCTTGATAATAGAACCATTAGACTTCTCCCAGATCAAGCATTGCAGTTCCTTGCCTTAATATTCAACAGCGTTCTTGATGTTGGCTACTTTCCGAAAGCTTGGAAAACGGCGAGCATAATTATCCATAAGATCCATAAGACTGGAAAAACACCGACAGACGTTGACTCGTACAGGCCATCTCTGGGTAAAATTATGGAGAGGCTGATCCTAAACAGGCTGCTCACTTGCAAGGATGTTACCAAAGCGATTCCCAAATTTCAGTTTGGCTTCCGGTTGCAGCACGGTACTCCTGAGCAACTACATAGAGTAGTGAACTTTGCTCTGGAAGCTATGGAAAACAAGGAGTATGCAGTAGGTGCCTTTCTTGATATTCAACAGGCATTTGACAGAGTCTGGCACCCTGGGCTCCTGTACAAAGCGAAGAGGCTGTTCCCGCCGCAGCTATATTTGGTTGTTAAAAGTTTCCTGGAAGAACGCACATTCCACGTCTCTGTTGATGGGTACAAATCGTCAATCAAGCCAATTGCAGCTGGAGTTCCTCAAGGAAGCGTTCTTGGCCCAACCCTATACTCAGTTTTTGCTTCGGACATGCCTACTCACACACCAGTCACAGAGGTAGACGAAGAAGATGTGCTCATAGCCACCTACGCTGACGATACTGCTGTGCTCACGAAAAGTAAAAGTATCCTGGCTGCCACTTCTGGTCTACAGGAATACCTGGATGCATTCCAGCAATGGGCTGAGAACTGGAATGTGCGCATCAACGCTGAGAAGTGTGCCAATGTGACGTTCGCCAACCGAACAGGTAGCTGTCCGGGTGTCAGTCTGAATGGGAGACTGATCAGACACCATCAGGCTTATAAATACCTTGGTATTACCCTCGATAGGAAGCTCACCTTCAGCAGGCACATCACAAATATTCAGCAAGCGTTCAGGACCAAGGTTGCTCGGATGTCTTGGCTCATTGCACCACGCAACAAACTGTCGCTTGGCTGCAAGGTCAATATTTACAAGTCCATATTGGCCCCCTGCCTGTTCTACGGCCTGCAGGTATACGGCATTGCTGCGAAGAGTCACCTTAATAAGATCCGGATCTTACAGGCGAAGACCTTAAGAAGAATTTCGGGGGCTCCTTGGTATATGAGAACAAGAGACATCGAACGCGACCTCAAGGTGCCCAAATTAGGAGACAAGCTCCAGAACATCGCCCAAAAATATATGGAAAGGCTTAATGTACACCCCAACAGCCTAGCAAGGAAGCTAGGAACTGCAGCTGTGGTCAATGCTGACCCTCGGACTAGAGTCAAAAGAAGACTCAAGCGACACCACCCTCATGACCTCCCTAACCTGGTTTTGACCTAGAAAGTCTTAGTTTTAAAATTCATTAGAATAATCAAATAAATAATAATTACTATGTTATATCAACTATTATAATTCTCCCTATCATTTTTAGGATTAAAAATCTGTTAGTCTTAAGTAACCAAGACATATTGTAAAATAAAATAATTTAAGCAGATCAAATTAAGTTGCCGCATGGGTAACAGTGCGTTGATCAAATAATAAAAACATCATCGTTCAATAAGAAAAAAAAAAAAAAAAAAAAATACGAAATCTTCAAACGGTATGAGGGTAGCGAGGCGCATTATCAGGCCGTCTCGATTATCAGAAACAAAATTAGGGGGTCAGCGAGAGGGCTACTAGTTGCCCATAACACAGTCTTAAATTTCGATGCTATTATTGCTCGACTAGATTGCACCTACGCGGACAAAACGTCGCTGCGTGTACTTCGGCAGGGACTTGAAACAGTTAGGCAAGGAGACCTTAGCCTAATGCAGTATTATGACGAGGTAGAAAAACGATTGACGTTAATAACAAACAAGATCGTTATGACTCACGAACCGGGTAGTGCTATTCTGTTTAACAATGAAGTTAGAGAGGATGCTCTCCACGCGTTCATTGCCGGTCTTAGGAAGCCCTTGAGGGCCATAGTCTTGCCGGCGCAGCCCAAGGATTTGCCCTCAGCTTTAGCCCTGGCTAGGGAATCCGAGGCTACCATAGAGCGCACTAATTTTGCCGCCACATATGCGAGGGCTTTAGAGGACAAGGCAGGCACTTATGAGCACCGAAAAGATCGGAACCGCTCAAGGGAGCCGCAGGGAAGATACAGCAGGGCCGAGGAAGCCAAGGCAGAAACCCCCATTTTTACAAGAAGCAGGGTAAGCAAAATAATTCTGCCCAAAATAATAACTCCTCTCGGAATCAGTCACCTGAGCCTATGGAGTTAGGCTCCGCTGTAACCCAACATAGGCAACCGATCTCGTTTGGAAGCGGTCAGCCTACAAATGCCAAGGCCGAGAGTGCTCGGGGCCAGAAAAGATTCGGCTCCGCACGCTTGACAGGTCAGAGGCGTCAGAGATTGCAGAACACCATGCAACAGGCTGACGATAAAAATGACAGCGAATATGATGGCGCGGCCGCAGCGGCCATTACCGAGATAGATGACGAGTCTGACGAAAATGATCAGATCAATTTTTTAGGGAACGCTCCCGACTGCCGTTCATTGAACGACAGCTGCAAGGGAGGCAACTAAAAATTTTAATCGACACAGGGGCGGCAAAAAACTACATCAAGCCCGTAAAGGAGCTTAAACATGTGGTGCCCGTCGATTCCCCTTTCACGGTTAGTTCCATTCATGGCTCTAACAGGGTTCACCAAAAATGTTTAATGAATATTTTTGGAAAAACATCTGCGTTCTTCCTTTTGGACGCACTGTCACCATTCGATGGTATTGTAGGGTTTGACCTCCTAGCTCAGGTGGGAGCAAAACTCGACGCAAAGAAAGGTACGATAAATTATGGTTCTGTTTCTGAGAAGCTTCAGCATCATAATTGCGATAATGTTAATTTTACTAACGTAAATGACATCGCCGTACCAGAGCCTGTAAAGACGCAATTTCGAGGTATGATCGAAAGCAGATCTAAGGCGTTTTCAGCCTCTGACGAGGCACTTCCGTTTAACACCTCTGTTGTTGCCACAATTCGCACTACAGATGGTAAGCCGGTATACTCCAACCTATACCCGCATCCCATGGGTGTGTCTGAGTTTGTCAAGCGAGAAATCGCAGACTTACTGCAGAAAGGCATCATTAGAACTTCAAAGTCGCCGTACAACAACCCAACTTGGGTTGTGGACAAAAAAGGCCACGATGAATTGGGGAACAAAAATAAGCGTTTGGTTATAGACTTTAGGAAACTTAACGAAAAGACCATCGCTGATAAGTACCCAATGCCAAACATCCCCATGATACTGGCGAACTTAGGAAAAGCTAAGTACTTTACGACGTTAGATCTAAAGTCCGGCTACCACCAGATATACTTGGCCGAACATGACCGTGAAAAGACCTCTTTTTCGGTAAACGGCGGAAAGTATGAGTTTTGTCGGTTACCGTTCGGATTGAAGAATGCGGGAAGCATCTTCCAAAGAGCGATCGACGACGTCCTACGAGAGCAAATTGGCAAATCGTGCTATGTTTACGTAGATGACGTCATTATTTTTTCCGAAAACGAAAATGACCACGTCAAGCATATAGATTGGGTTTTAAAAAGCCTGTGCAATGCCAACATGAAGGTATCCAGCGAAAAGACACACTTCTTTAAGCAGAGTGTTGAATATCTGGGGTTCATTGTTACCAATGGAGATGCAAAAACCGACCCAGAAAAGGTAAAGGCCATAAAGGAATACCCAGAGCCTACAAATTTGTATGAGCTAAGGTCGTTTCTGGGTTTGGCCAGTTATTACCGTTGCTTCGTGAAGGACTTTGCGGCGATCGCGAGGCCCTTGACGGACTTGCTGAAAGGAGTAAACGGCTCTATCAGCAAACACATGTCCAAGAAAACTCCTATCGAGTTCGGTGATTTGCAGAGAGATGCATTTGAGAGGCTGAGAAACGTCTTGGCTTCTGAAGATGTAATTCTCAGATACCCCGATTTTAGGAAGCCATTCGATCTAACGACGGATGCTTCTGCTAACGGTATTGGTGCGGTTTTATCGCAAGATAAAAGACCCATCACTATGATCTCCAGGACCCTAAAAGAAAGCGAGTCACACTACGCCACAAATGAAAGAGAATTGTTGGCCATAGTGTGGGCCTTAGGCAAGTTACAGCACTACCTCTACGGCACTCGCGATATAAATATTTATACGGACCATCAGCCGTTGACATTCGCGGTGTCCGATCGGAACCCAAACCCGAAGATAAAAAGATGGAAAGCGTACATTGATGACCATAACGCAAAAATCCACTACAAACCGGGAAAAGACAACCATGTGGCTGACGCTCTTTCTAGGCAGAACATCAATACCCTACAAAATGAGCCTCAGTCAGACGCTGCGACTATTCACAGCGAACTGTCATTGACCTACACGGTCGAAACGACAGACCAACCGGTGAACTGCTTCAGAAATCAGATTGTTATAGAAGAAGCACGTTTCCGACTGAAGCGAAGCTTGGTATTGTTTCGTAGTAAAACTCGCCACTTAATCAATTTTACCGACAAAAGCACCATTTTAGAAATGCTGAAGGATGTAGTAAACCCCGAAGTCGTGAATGCGATACACTGCGATCTGCCCACCCTGGCAAGTTTTCAACACGATTTAATTTCTCATTTCCCGGCTACGCAGTTTCGATACTGTAAGAATATGGTGATAGACGTTACCAATAGAAATGAGCAGTTGGAAATTATCACGACAGAACACAATCGTGCACACAGGGCGGCTCAGGAAAATACCAAGCAAGTACTGCGCGACTATTATTTCCCCAAAATGAGCAGCCTGGCAAAGGAAGTGGTCGCAAATTGCAGAATATGCACCAAGGCCAAATATGACAGGCACCCTAGAAAACAGGAGCTCGGGGAGACACCCATACCTAGCTATACCGGCGAAATGTTGCGCATTGATATTTTCTCAACCGATAAGAAGCAATTCTTAACATGCGTTGACAAATTCTCAAAGTTTGCAATAGTGCAACCAGTGCTGTCCAGAACAATAGTGGACGTCACGGGGCCCCTGCTTCAACTCGTAAATGTGTTCCCAAAAATCCGAACAATATATTGCGACAATGAAGCCGCCTTTAACTCTGAAACCGTCACCTCGCTACTTAAGAATAGCTACCACATTGACATTGTGAACGCGCCCCCTCTGCATAGCTCGTCAAACGGTCAAGTGGAACGGTTCCACAGCACCTTGACAGAAATCGCCAGGTGTCTTAAACTAGACAAGAAAATCAGCGATACGACAGAGTTTATCTTAAGGGCAACGGTAGAGTACAATAAGACCCTACATTCTGTCACTCAGGAGAAACCGGTCGAGATCCTCCACTCGGGTTCCGATGATCGCTGCCTAGGCGTTAGAGACAAGCTGATAAAGGCCCAGAAGAACAACATCGAAAGATGCAACCCAGCTAGACAAAACCGTGTTTTTGAGGTAGGAGACGAGGTTTTTGTCAAAAACAATAAAAGGCTTGGAAACAAACTGACACCATTGTGCACAGAACAAACAGTGCAGGCAGACCTAGGAACGTCTGTTCTTATTAAGGGGAGGGTGGTCCATAAGGACAACCTAAAATAGGTCCCCCCACTTTTAGTTAGCTTTAAGATATTTCTTATGTTTTTTTATTCGTCTTTAAATAGCAGCAACTAAACTTAGAGGGCGAGGAGGCAAATTTATATAAATTTCCAGTAGTAAGCCTGATTTAAGCTAATATGCCGTGGTCTCATTCTACGTTTGGTTTGCAGGTTCGCCCTCATAACACTCATCACCCTGGCAGTGGCAAGTGCTCGGATTACCGACTTTTCCCACGCCAACTACATTCCCGTCGTAGACGGAGATGTACTGGTGTTTGAGCATCGTAATTGCCTGAGGCATTCGAGCAACCTGTCTGATTATATTTACATGGTAGATGAAACAAAGAAATTGTCCGCTTCCTTTCCACAGTCGCATATGCGAAAGTTGTTAGACGTCGATACAGATCACCTTGCAAACTTATTGTCCGTTCTAAAAATACATCACCGTATCGCTAGAAGCTTAGAGTTCTTAGGTACAGCTCTTAAGGTAGTTGCGGGAACTCCCGACGCCTCAGATTTTCTAAAGATCAAAATGACCGAAGCTCAGCTAGTGGATTCCAACTCCAGACAAATTAATATAAATTCCGAAACCCAAATACAAATAAACAAACTGACCGACACCGTGAACAAAATTATTAAAGCCCGAAACAACGACTTGGTCGACACCCCGCATCTGTACGAGGCACTACTAGCGAGAAATAGAATGCTGACAACAGAGATCCAAAATTTAATTCTCACAATTGGCTAAAGCTAACATAGTAAATCCCACAATCCTTAATCATGCCGATTTAAGCTCATTAATTGAACAAGGCACTCCAATAGTTAGCTTATTAGAAGCCTCTAAGATTAGGGTTCTTCAGTCCGACAGCATTATTCACATACTAATAGCCTATCCTAGGGTGAAGGTCAGATGTAAGAAGGTTCTCGTATACCCAGTATCACATTACCAGACAATCCTGCGACTCGATGAAGACATCCTAGCAGAGTGCGAGGAAGACACCTTTTCGGTCACCGAGTGCATGGAGACCACGCACAGCACCTTCTGCGAGCGGTCTTGACGCGAAACCTGCGCCCGCTCACTCCATGCGGGAAATACAGCCCAATGCCACACGCAATCCAGCCACCTTAGGGCAGTAATGCCTATAGATGACGGCATAGTCATCATCAACGAGGCAACAGCCCGCATCAGCACGGACGGCGGCCCAGAGGTACTCGTCAAAGGAACACATCTTGTTACATTCGAACGATCAGCTATCATCAACGGATCGGAGTTCGTAACCAACTAACAACTAAGAGCACAGACATTCATGTCAACAATACATAAACACTAAGTTACCACATATAAACAATGCTGACGCGCCCCAACGGAGTTCAGCGCTCTGCGCTACGAACGGTCAGCAACAGCAATTGGACACCCCTTATCCGGGGTACCAAGCTATGTTGCATAAATGCTGAGTCGGCTTGCCGACCATGGGTTTATGGCGTGATGCATTGGAGCCAGGGTAGATCCACACTTTTCATATTCTTTTGTATTCAGTTCTAAGCTTACACTTTAACAATAAAGATCAGCTACTCCGGCACTTGGCCGTAAAATACCAATTGTTTTAATTGAACATTCTCGTTGAGCCAAAAGGCCATCGAAAGACCACGGGGGCAAAGTCACGCCCTCCATCCTAATCTTCCTAAGACGTCTTCACCTCTGGCATAATAGCCGGACTTACTGAGGACTCAGGAGAGTCGACGTTGCGCCTGGATAACACCCAGCCCAAGGAGACGACGCACATCAACCTTATACCACGGAGCCATCTGTAAAAGAGGACCACCGGACTATAGGACTTATTAAGTTATATATGGTGGGGTGAGAGAGAGAATTCTATGTGCGCACATTATGTACATAGCGGCATTTGGCTAGCTTGGGAATGCTGACCATGCACTTATGCAGTGCGCTCCGCGAATGGGCGATCATATAACACTTCCACTTAAACATTATTGTTTATGCTAGCACTGCCAATGCGAATGCAATTACATTATTGATTTGTGTAAGTATTCTAAGTACAGTGTACTCTCGATAAGCATTCTGAATACAGTGTACTCTCGATATGTACGCATACCAGAGTGTCCAATAGACTGGCCCTTAAAAATAAATTTCAAGCCGCCGGGCAGAATTCATTTCTACTAGGGCCCAAAACAACCTACAAAAAATTTGGGACGATCGGATAATTTGTAAGTTAATTTGTAATATTTAGTATAACTGATTATAGCCAGAATAAAAGCGAACGGAGGTATTTTTTTTAAGCTCCGATTTTTACTTTGTATTTGTCAAACCAGCCGATTAATAATTATCTTTTAGTATATATATAGTATATATATATATATATATATATGTCGTGGCGAAAATAATGAGTATGCGTGTAGTCGCTGTTTACTTCTTCTCCATGTTCCCTTTGCTATTATGCGTGTTCCTATTTATTGTCAATGTGTGAGGATGAATAGATGAATTATATAAGAACGGGATTTTGCAAAAACGAGAGCGATAGAGCTGTTGCTGAACGTGGCCACTTGCGCTGCTTGGTTAGAAAGGGAAAACGATATAATGAAAAGGGAATGCCAAAAATTGAGAAGAGACAAAGCAAGCTGCACGAAACTGGAGTGAGGCCATTAATCGTGGAGAAGCCAAAGCAGAAGCAAGTGGACTCGTTGACTGCGCACAGCTGCATAAAATTATATAGTGAAAAGAGATTTGAGCGACGCTGATATGGACGGACGGACGGACGGCGAGGCCCCTGATATTCATAACCCGACATCAGAAGTGGGATCTGTGCCACACCCTGCATTTTCTGAGGATCAGTGGCGTGCAGTAGTCGAAATGCAAAATCGGAATTTGGCTGAACTTGTAAAAATCATGCAAGTGACGCCGGCACAGGCAGCAAAGTGGTGTTCAACAACCGATATAATTCTAACTGAGCACCCCCTTAAAGGAAGTAAATTGATCATGGCACTAAGTAACTGCATGGAGGGAACTGCATCTCAGTGGCTAACACAAATTTCGTACCAGGGTATGACTTGGCAAGAGTTCCAGGAATTATTTCTGCAGCGCTTTGAAACCGAAGAGACGCCGGCCGCTACGTTTTTAAATTTACTCAACAGCCGCCCGACTGCCGCCGAATGTTACGCGGTGTATGCGAGTCGGCTGGTGACGACGCTGACTACGAAGTGGCGGAATATGGAAATAGAAGAAATTGCCGTTACAACTGTTCTTGCGCATATGGCAAACATTGACAGTCGTTTGCAGCGCGTCCTCTTCACATCCAATGTGCGTACCAGAAGTAAGCTACAGGCGGAGTTAAAAGCGTTTACGTTCGACAAGAAGCGACATGCTCGAGATGACAACCTTGGACCTGACCAGAAGAACCGTAAGGCATCGCCAGTTGTATGCCACTTCTGTTCAAAGCCGGGACATCGAATTGCTGAATGCCGAAGTAAAATGCGACAAGATAGAGAGGCGAAACGGCAGCGTGAAAAATCAAATGTTACGTGCTATCGGTGCGGCCAACCGGGACATTTCTCAGTGCCCGAAAAACGGAAGTGCAGCCAAACAAGATATGACTCAACAGAAGACTGTTAACCAATGTTGTGTGACTGAGCCAAAGGGAAGCTTGCATTAACGAGGTGAGATCTATCCAATTTGTTTCGATTCCGGTGCAGAGTGCTCCCTTATTAAAGACGACATTAGCAGTAAGTTATCTGGTAAACGTATAAACAATACTGTAATGATAAAAGGCATTGGTGGTGGCAGTGTGTGCAGTACATTGCAAATCTTGAGTGAAGTCACTATAAACGAAAATATTATGGAAATATTATTTCATGTAGTCCCGAACGAGCAAATGAGGAATGATATTCTGATAGGGCGAGAAATACTTAAACAAGGCTTTTATGTAATTTTGGCATCCGATAATTTTAAAGTTGTAAAATCAAAAACTGTTTTGAATGTTCTTACAAAGGCTGGTTTTACCTTTAACCGTGCTAAATGCAGTTTTCTCAAAACAACGGTTCAGTATTTGGGCTATCGGAAATTCGTCCGAATGTGCGAAAGATAGCTTCATTAAGCTCCTTGCCTCCTCCTCAAACTGTCTCCGGCGTTAGACATTCATTGGCTTGGCCTCTTACTTTCGCAAACTCGTGCCTGGATTCTCCCAACTTATGAAACCATTGTATTCACTTTCGTCTGGTAGCGGCAAGATTGCATGGAGCGCTGAGCTGGAAGAGATCAGACTTAAAGTTGTGACGATCCTCACAAATGAGCCTGTTCTGGTAATCTTCGACCCGCAATATCCTATTGAGTTGCACACTGATGCAAGTGCCTGTGTATATGGAGCGATACTTTTGTACCGTATAGAAAGTAAGCCCCATGTAATCGAATACTTCAGCAAAACAACTACCTCTGTTGAATCTAGATATTACTCCTACGAGCTGGAAACCTTGGCAGTGGTAAAAGCCGTTAAACATTTTCGCCATTACCTAATTGGCCGTGAGTTCGTTGTCTATACAGACTGCAATTCATTAAAAGCTTCTCGCACAAAAATAGATTTAACCCCCAGAGTTCACCGCTGGTGGGCCTACTTACAATCGTTTAATTTCGAAATTCAGTATAGAGAGGGTAAGCGTATGGCTCATGTGGATTTCCTATCAAGAAATCCTTTATCACCCGAACACATTTTGTCAATAAACAAGATTCCCGAAAAACGAGTAAATCTGTCTGAAATTTCAAGTACTTGGCTTCTTGCTGAGCAACGGTTAGACCTTGAGATAATAGAAATTGTTAACAAATTGGAGTCAGATGAATTGGCCGAAAACTTGGCCAAAACGTATGATTTGCGAAAAGGTGTATTATATCGCAAGGTCCAAAGACGGGGTAGAACAAGTTATTTACCAGTTGTACCCAAAGCTTTCAAATGGTCAGTAATTAACCAGGTACACGAGTCGATAATGCATTTAGGGTGGCAAAAGACACTTGATAAAGTGTGCCAGTATTATTGGTTCGCTAAAATGAACAAGTATGTTCGAAAATTTGTTTCAAACTGCATAACTTATAGATCAGTGAAATCATCTTCCGGGAAGGTTCAGGCGGAACTTCATTCCATTCCGAAGACAAGTATACCGTGGCACACCATCCACATAGATATAACGGGGAAATTAAGTGGCAAGAGCGATTTGAAGGAGTATGTCATTGTTCAGATCGATGCCTATACAAAGTTTGTTTATCTGTATCACACCTTAAAGATAGATGCCGAAAGCTGTGTTAATGCTATGAAATCTTCCATATCCTTATTTGGAGATCGCATCATCGCCGACCAGGGCAGATGTTTTACTAGCTCTAAGTTTTCAGAGTTTTGCGTATCGCAGAAAGTTGAACTTCACTTGATTGCTACGGGAATGAGCCGTGCAAATGGGCAAGTGGAACGGGTGATGGAAACACTGAAAAATTTGTTGTCAGTGGTAGAATCAAGTCAACGATCGTGGTAGGAACTTGCACTGAATTGTACAATTTCTCGTGCCACTGAGGCAAGTCCGTTAGAAATGTTAATTGGTAAACAGGCTCGACCCCTTGGATTAGTTCCCCCATGTGAGACCGAATGTGAAATAGATTTGGCAACTGTTAGAGCTCATGCGACAGAAAATATGAATTCCTTAGCGTCTTACGACAAATCCCGATTTGATAGCAGTAGGGTAGCCGTTGACAAACACCACGTAGGTGACTATGTGCTATTGAGGAATGAAGAAAGACACCAAACTAAGTTAGATCCGAAATTCAGAGGACCGTTTTTGGTAACTGAAGTATTAGAGGGTGACAGGTATACACTAAAGTCGTTGACGAGTAACCGATCGTTCAAGTATTGCCATGAAGATATACGTAAAATGCCGGATGCAGAAATCCCGAATGAGTTAAACGAGAATGTAGAGCAATAGCTGAAATATAGAAACAGTTGAATGAAAAGAAAAGCCCGCCAATGAGTTCTTTTGTGAACGAGAGATATCCGTCTAGGTGAGACGATGAATTGTGAGTTATCCGTCTAGGTGAGACGATGAATTGTGAGTTATCCGTCTAGGTGAGACGATGAATTGTGAGTT
The DNA here is from genome assembly GCF_016746395.2 of Drosophila simulans. Lineage (NCBI taxonomy): Eukaryota > Metazoa > Arthropoda > Insecta > Diptera > Drosophilidae > Drosophila > Drosophila simulans. The sequence continues at coordinate 21,951,104 of NC_052520.2, read as the reverse complement.
ATCCGTCAGGGGAGACGATGAATTGTGAGTTATCCGTCCAGTAGAGACGATGAGTTTGGATTGAATTAATAATCAAGTGTGTGTGAACTGGCGGAAGATCGATATATAGAAATCGATAAATGATAATGTTAAGATAAGTTGTAAGCTGATGTATTACTGATCAATGGAACTGAATATGATAGAAATAGAATAAGTTATCCCAGCAACAATGAAATAAAAGCTGTTTTGTTTCTTCACAGAATTAAGATTTAAGAAATACACCTAATAGAGTCAAACTAATGAAATTAAATGTTATTGAATAGTGATGAAAGTATGTGATCTTGATATCTTGGTATCTCGGTATCAAAAGCTTACACGAGGACGTGTAAATGTCAGAATGGCCGTGTCGTGGCGAAAATAATGAGTATGCGTGTAGTCGCTGTTTACTTCTTCTCCATGTTCCCTTTGCTATTATGCGTGTTCCTATTTATTGTCAATGTGTGAGGATGAATAGATGAATTATATAAGAACGGGATTTTGCAAAAACGAGAGCGATAGAGCTGTTGCTGAACGTGGCCACTTGCGCTGCTTGGTTAGAAAGGGAAAACGATATAATGAAAAGGGAATGCCAAAAATTGAGAAGAGACAAAGCAAGCTGCACGAAACTGGAGTGAGGCCATTAATCGTGGAGAAGCCAAAGCAGAAGCAAGTGGACTCGTTGACTGCGCACAGCTGCATAAAATTATATAGTGAAAAGAGATTTGAGCGACGCTGATATGGACGGACGGACGGACGGCGAGGCCCCTGATATTCATAACCCGACATATATATATAGTTTTAGTATATCATATATTGTAAACATAATTATTAAAGATACGTTCGCTTCCCGAGTGATTCTTTTTGATTTGTACAGTAGTTTAAACAAATGTACAAAGTCTTTGGCATTTTTCGTCTTTATGTTTTTTTTGCATGCACATAAACTGCACTGTGGACCTATTCTCCCGCTTTCACTCTCTCGCTCTTTCGCTCCCCCACACAAAATCTAAAATTTCCGAGCATGCAGACTGCTCTCGTGCGGTTCTTTAAACAGCTCGCTTGAAAGTTTTTGATCTTGTGTTTTCGTGCACAGTGGTCTGATTATAGATAAATATGGAAACAGTAAATGTTGTCTGCTTTTATAAAAATTGCTGCCAGGTTATAAAACCTGAGCAGCCAAAATTGACTTGTTGGCTATGTGATAGAATGGTGCACACAAAGTGCGCTGGCTTTAATGGCCGAACAAGTACTGACCTAGCAAAGGGTATAAATCTAAATTAACGTTGTGATGCTTGCCTTGTGGTTGCGAACGAGATGAAATCGCTTATGCGCCAAACTAAAGGTTTTTGCGTAGCTAGAGATAGTTTTCGTCGAGCCGATGATCTTCTTTCCGCGCTTAATTCACAGTTTAGTGGTCTAAAGCTATTAGATGAATCTCCAAAGCGCAAAAAAGTCGCTGGTGGGAGGCTGCATAAGGCCCCGCAACCACGGGCAAATGATCAACAGGACTCCACAACTGATCAGCTGTCAGTCGCAGCAAATCCGCATATGTTGTTAAGATCGGCAGCTAAAAAAGATTCGGAGCAATCCGATCAATCCGCTGTGGAGGGAGCCCACCCTGGGATTGCTAAAGATTCCGAATTGTCTGCACTGGTTTCTCAACCAGCAATTACACCTGTCCCGATTAGTTTACACAAGGGAACATTGAGTCCGGACTACCGGCACAAGTTGGCACTTCAGAAATACAATCTGCAGGGCCAAAACCCCTCGCGGTGGCCCCCCCAAAGAAACAAATTTTCGTTTCTCGGCTTTCCCCTGATCAAACATCATCTGATTTGTATCTGTATTGTCTTATATACAAGACAAAACAAAAGCCGATAATATAAAAGTGGAAAAATGTAACTTCTCTTACGCTAGGGATATATCATCTTTCAAGATAACTGTCCCAAACGAGCTTTTTTCGACCATATGTTCGGGTGATTTTTGGCCGGATAGTATGGTGGTAAAAGAGTTCGAAGCTAAGATTAAAAATAGGAAAAAGGGGCCCGTGGGAATTAAACTTCCCTCACGTGGCCAGACCCCTGCACCATCCGCCTCTTCATCTTCTTCAACAAGCTAAAAACGAATCTTACTATTTCCTATCAAAATGCTACAGGCTTGCGTAGAAAACTAACAAAATTGTATTAAGATAGCCTTTCCTTTCCTTTCCTTTCCTTTCCTTTCCATATAATAGTGTTCACAAAGACTTGGTTAAAGCCGGATATACTTAACTAGCTTTGACCGTCCCTCCAGACGGGAAGGTGGAGTCTTAATTGCAGTTAGATCTACCCTTGCTTTTACTTTTTGACGAGTCCCGTAACTCTGAATTCTTATGCGTAAAGCTGTCATTTTCCGACAGCTCAGTTTATATTACGTGTTCGTATATCCCACCATCTTCTGAATTCTCAGAATATCAGAATCATCTGTCCGCTCTCCAATCCATCTTAAATAAACTGCCTGACAGGGACCAATTGCTGAACGTGGTCCCCAGAAGAAAATTCTAATATCCTTCTCCCTTTAGCACAACATGAATTTATTGACGGCTTGCTCGACTTATCGTTTGTCGCAAGTTAATTATATTCGAAACTCTCTTGGTCGACTGTTGGTTCTATGTCTTGTGACAAGTCCTGAAAGTGTGTTTCTGTCCAGACTAGCACCTCTTGCTCAACCTGAAGATCTATATCATGCTACTTTCGAGGATGCAATCGACATAGGTACGGTATTAAAAGTAAATTCAGAGAAATCAACAAAGCGAATTCACTGTTTTCGCAAGGCAAATTTTCGGAGGCTAAACAATTTTATTTCTGGCTTTATTGGTCCGATCTTTACTCCTGCAACCATTAATATGTTTTTTTTTTTTTTTTTTTCGCATGGGTCCCACGGCCACACCTCTCGCCCAACCGACCGAGGGGCGCTGCCGTGTATCGTACGGCTCGATTCGCGAGAAGATATAGACGCGATATAAAAAAGAGAACAGGAACGAGGAAATGAATATAATGTGGAATAACTATGTTACATATTAGTGTTGGTAGGATCTAATTATGTAATTGAAAAGATAAAATCGATTGCTTTAATAGCGGCAGAGAGTCAAGATTACAGATAATAGGATAAAGTCTATTATAGTCAGAACATAAAACTCTGTAAGGGTCATGCAACTCATAATTAGATCTACAATGATTTAAGATAAGGGGTATATAGTTTCTAGTGAATCTACTTGGAAGCGAGAAGTTAAGCCGACTAATCAAGTCGGGACTCTCAACATCCCCACGAATAAGCTTACAAATAAAGACTGTTTCAAGCATAGTTCTACGGTTAGCTAGGGATGGTAAATTAATTAAAAGTAGTCTACTGGAATAAGGAGGTAATATATGGTTTGCATCCCAATTTAGGCGCCGCAAGGCAAAAAGTAAGAAGTTTTTTTGGACCGATTCAATGCGGTCCGAGTGGACTGCGTATTGTGGACTACAAACAGGTGATCCGTACTCGAGAATCGGACGGACTAACGAAATAAATAAGGTTTTAGTCAAGTAAGGGTCATCAAATTCCTTAGACCACCTTTTTATAAAACCAAGCACACCCCTGGCCTTATTGACAATAGACGAAATATGTTCAGAAAATTTTAGCTTAGGGTCCAGAAGAACACCAAGATCATCAACACGTGTTATTCTGTCCAAAGGGCACCCACTTATAGTGTAAGTCGAGCGTATTGGGTTTACACGACAAAAGGTCATAACTTTACACTTAGAGCCATTTAAGTTTAATACTCACGGCACCATATTTGAAAGCTGTCTACATCGAATTGTAAGTCCAAATGGCGCGAAATGTCCTTGTGCTTGAGGCATAATTTCACATCATTTGCGTACATAAGTACACGCGAATGTTTTATTACTAAGGGGAGGTCTGTAAAGAAGCGGACCAAGGTGGCTCCCTTGTGACACACCGGATGTGACTCGGAGAATACAAGAAAGAGAATTTTTTAAGAGGACTTTTTGCGTCCTTCCATTCAGATAGCTTCAAATCCAATTAAGAAGATCAACAGGGAAACCTAATAGATCAAGTTTTCTTACTAGAAGGTAATGATTAACAGAGTCAAAGGCTTTACTAAAGTCAGTGTAGATGACATCTGTTTGAAGATTATTTTTGAAACCCTGTATTACGAAAGAAGTTAGCTCCAAGAGGTTAGTGGTTGTAGATCTTCGTTTCATAAAACCGTGCTACAAAGGTTTAATCTACAAAGGTGCTGCAAATGAGGAGCAATAACATTTTCAAAAAGTTTTGGGATAGCCGACAATTTAGAGATTCCTCTGTAATTGCTTGCACCCAGTTCGCTACCTTTTTTATGAAGAGGAATCACAAAGGACTCCTTACATATATGAGGGAACTGTGAAGATTCCAGAGATAAGGTAAACAGTTTCAGTAGAGGCTTGGACAAGGCTTCCGCACAGAATCTGAGCACACAGCCAGGGATTCCATCGGGACCTGGCGAATAGACCGGTTTAACACGCTGAAGATCGTTGTGAAGATGGTCCAAAATATTAGATTCGACTTAGATACCGCATAAGAGAATGGCTGTTCGGAGTGAGGTAAAGTAGAATATGTTGTTTGAAAAAACTTGGCGAATAGATCGGCTATTGCCTGATCCGATGTTACCGTAGTGTTTTCAAAAAATAGCGAGGAAGGGTAAGAACTTATTTTTCGCTTACAACGGTTTAAATAATTTTTGTAGCACAGAGCATTAAGCTCGGTAAAGTTTAATCGAGCACTTACATATTTATAAATGATGGACTGAGAACCGGAATTTTTAAATTTCATATAGAGTCTGGACTTCACATTTCTTAGGTGTGTCAACTCATTATTAAACCAAGGAGGTTTAGAGATTGACGGATAGTACATCGGAACACAAGAGTCAAAACATGATTTAATTGTGGTATAAAAAATATCAATGGCATCCGTTTTTATGTTGCAGGAGTAAAGATCGGACCAATTAAAGCCAGCAATAAAATTGTTTAGCAGCCACATCATCACCATTTTGACACTTTTGGTTTGGGTCATACCCAATACCTGTAATGAAAAGGGTTTACCAGATTCGTTGAAAAGTATGTAAAATGCAGAAGGATCAGGATCAATAGTCGAGTCGATCTAGCCATGTCCGTCTGTCCGTATGAACCTCGAGATCTCAGGAACTATAAAAGCTCCCACGCCCACAAGCCGCGTATAGATCTTGTCTAGTTCGTTTGCTCTACTTAAATATATGTTTTTAAGACAAACAATAAATATACATAACAAGATGTTAACTATTTTTAAGTCAGATGTTTCCACATTTTCGGTCGAGTCCTCTGTCTTAGAACTTATTATTTTTACTATTTGTATTTTGGATTGCAGTGAGGTGGAAGTGTGGGCGGTTTTTTTTTTAATGGCTTCCTTGCCAACATTAGTTGTTTTACATGGTCTAAATCAGAGTGGACTTTGCCGCAATACGTCTCCACTTGTCTATATCTGCCATGTGGGAATGGAAGACCGACCCCTGGGGAATAGGGCGTAGACGGTGTTTTCTAGCATATTCGGGTCGTCTGAGGCTTGAATGCCGTCATTGATGCACTCGACTGTAGGCAACCAATCGAGCACCTCTGCATCCAAAGGGGCATTGTTGGCCACCTGCTCGATGCTTCATGTTCTTCCTGCCAGAAGCGGCGCAGATAAAGCAACTGAGCTCATTGGTGCCTTATGTCCCCAATCTCCTTTCCTAACCCACATACCACTCATGCCTATTATGTTCTTGCATCTACTTGCAATATGGCCCAGGTATCTATATCGCCCTTTTCGGGGCACTCATCTGTCGGAGAGGAGCCTATTTTAATATGGCTTTGCGTTGAGACGGTCTTCCCTTCCGGGACGTGCAGGCTAAAGACCGCTGTTTGGACCGCACCGAAGTTTGGGTAAATCCTCCGAACTCCCACCTTCCTCGCATCAATCCTGTGGCGACCGGCATTGCCAACAACGATCGCCCAGCGTCTGAGTGAGAGAAGGGATTATTCTGGTGCGAACTGCCAAGCGGCGTGGGTGTGCGAATATCATTGATCCAAATAAACGAACTCAATACAAGCTATAAATCCTAACGTGTATTACTGTGATTAAGCGGGTCATTACATTGGCGACGAGTGGAAAAATCGGTAAATGATAATAATAATAACTAAAACTTTGGTAAATTTGATGAATTAGGGAAAAGGGCGCGAAATTACGGTAAACGACTGGCGTGATATAGGCTGTGCGTGAGTGTGTGTGTGTGATTGAATGGGCCTACCGGCATATACATACATGAAAATGTTAAGAAAGAGGAGAGAAGGAATAAGCTGCGTGAGTGCAGATTGCACGTTGCCAACATAAACTGACTTTAAGCACAAGGCAGAATCAGTGATTCTGTATGCACAATTTTTCGCTCACTCTCATCCAACACACATGCACTCCGACAGATAGGCTGAGTGAAGAGATTACTCTTCGCAAGCTTAAGAGAAGGTGAGTTAAAGAGACACTCTCTAGCAACCAGGAGAGTAAAAAAAATAACTAATAAGGCCGAGTAAAGAGTAATACTCTTCACAATCTTGAAAGGTGAGAGAGAGAGAAATTTCTCTAGCAACCAAAGAGTTTGCAAGGGCCGAGTACGCATTATAAGCTCTAAATAGAGGAGCTGAGTAGTGGTACAAGCCAAAGCATATTTGGAAAAAAATAAAAGAAACAGAACACGAAAATATATAAATAAAAAAAATATTTGTATAAAAGAATTTAATAAAAAAAAAAGAGAAAAAAAAAAAAATATTACAAGCTTTTAAGAAAAGAGCTGGGTAATCGGTTTGAGTTGTAAACAGAAGGTTAAAGGTCGGGTGGAGCAGTATTCTTCTCTCCACAAGCCAAAAGAATTAATAAAATTAAAAAGGAAAAACGTAAACAACTAAACCCCAAATGTAAATTGGAGGTATTATTGAACTGAGACTGGGTAACAATTACACGCTCCTAAGAGGGCCGGGTATTAATTACAAATCAAGTCATAAACCTAATAATGAATTTTGTTCTAAAACCCCAAGTCTAGGTCCCGTATTTAAAATGACATTAAACCGTTTCTGTGCGAGGTGATCGACAAGGCAATCCTCCGAAATGAATGGGAGAAGTGGTTGAGGGCGTTTACAATATACCTCGAGGCCGAGGGCATTGTTACCGAGAAGCAGAAGAGGAGTAAGCTACTGCTTTTGGGAGGAGTCCAGCTACAGTCAGTAGTATACTCCCTACCTGGTGCGCTGGTTGAGCCCAGCGACGGAAATAAAGAAGACATCTACAAAATCCACATCGACCATCTAAATAAACACTTCTCACCGAAGCAGAACTCAACGTTTGAGAGACATCTATTCAGAGGCCTGACCCCGTTGGACACTGAAAGCTTTGGGGATTTCTTGCTGCGACTCCGTCAACAAATGCAACGATGTGCATTCGGATCCTCAAAAGCGGAGATTGAGGATATATGTCTTAAGGATAAAATTATAGATGTGTGGGACCTCTAGACCTCAAAAAAAGACTCCTGAGGAAGGAAAATTCACTAGAGGAAGTGATCGAAGTATGTCAGGTTGAGGAGCAGAGCAACAAGGAATCAAAAGAAATGACATCAAGACCAATTGCGGAACCCATCTGTAAAATTGCACATCGTGGTTTCAAGCAGAGTGGGGAATGCCCCAGATGTGGAAAATTCGGACACACACACAATGACCCATCATGTCCGGCAAGAAATGTGACTTGCAATAAATGCTCGAAGCCTGGACACTATGCCAGGAAGTGCCGAACTAACTTGAACAGCCGATTCCCTAAGTCCCAAAGGAATAACCTGAAAAGGCCTCGCATGTATAAATTAATTACTTTCCAATGCTGTAAGGTGGGGGGAATCCCTCGCCGCCGTCACTGGTAATTTGCCGGTTGGCCGATGATCTTCTGATGCCTTCGTCCGAAGGCGGGGGTGGTGGTTTCCACTTGAAGATTTATGTCGATTACGTTGGGAAGATGACTGTCTTCCTTTTGGCTACTTGCCTAGGGACTCAGATAGCTATGGTAGGTTAAAATGATAACGACAGATTGCCGGAGTTAGTTTTATGAGCTAGTGCTCTTTATTCATTGAATGTCCAAAACGAACTAAAACTTAAAAGCTAACAAAGAAGAGCTTCATAGCGGCCTCTGCCAATGTGCAGAGCTTTTGCCGGCTATGCATGGGCTTCCGGCCAAATGCTTGGTCAGCAATTTGACCGGAGTTGGGGTGCGGACGATCGGTCCAGTTAACTTAGTTAACTATTCCCCCCTCAAGATTAAGGCCGCCCTCGGCCGACCCTATTTGGGTGAGGATTTCTTTAAGTTGGGCTGCGGATCTTCTAGCCCTTGTGGCACGCAGTCAGTATAAACCAAAGCAGATAAGAGCGCATAAAATTGCTCCTGCAATTAGCGCTATCTGACTTAGTCGGAATCCGTCGACTTTTTCCTCGAATCTTATGATTTGCTCCAATTTCCTTTCACTCAAGCGGTGAAGATATGGGAGGCTCAGGATGTCATGTTTCATTGATATATTCAGGACAGGGGAGTTAGCTACTCCCGGTGGCCGTTTCTGGACCGTGTCGTGGTTTATGAAGAAGGTCTCATTGACCATAGCACTCTCAATGAATGTTATTAAGTGCGTGCCTTTAATGTGGATGTTGGTTCCATTGTCCACGCGCACTAGTGCTGGTCTATCGTTGATGACAATCATCCCTTCGTCGACGTAAGTGATCGGATGCAGGTCGCTCTGCTGCGTAGTGCAATGTGCCATGACTCCAGCGTGGAGTTCTTGGGCACACGAGCTCACCATGGATAACTGGCAGAACATCGCCCCAGGTGATATGGAGCAGTTCTTCACGGTGCGGTCTTCTCCATTGCACTCTGCCACCACATTATCCTCTAACCTCAACACCGTATCGCGGTGTGCCACCGGAAGGATGGTGATCTTGTTGCCGGCCATCTTAATGTAAAAGTGTAATATGTTAGGAGATTGTAAAATTTTAACGGACGCAACGGACAAAATTTCCCTTATGGGGGTGTCGGTGGGCTCCTCGATCCAAACTTGTTCCAGATCTGCATGATCCAAAATGCTTGGGTTGACTACGTTAATTTTGGCGAGTGTGACAGTTAGCATCAAATTCTGTAATTCCATAACAATCATCCTATTACGAGTTAATAACATCTCGAATAGGTGGCCTGAATCAATTTGCGCATTTTTAGAGAATTCCAAGATTTTATTGACGGTGGTCGTGAGTTCATTAATGCGAACTTGTGTTTTAGTGTTAATTTCAATTTGGCTATTGTGCGCATCGACTAAACGTGCTTCTGTGAACTTTATTTTTTCAAAATCTTCGGCGTCAGGTGTCCCAGCGACAACCTTTAACGCAGTTCCCAAGAAGTCCAGGCTCCTGGCAACTCTGTGATGGATGCTCAACGAATTAAGCATATCACGGAGATGAGCGATATCAATGCTCAGAAGCTTTCTCATGTGAGACTGGGGGAACATATCGAGCATGTTTTCAGTGTCATCAACTACCCGCCTATACTCAGAGATGTTAGCTGAGTGTTTAACGTAGGCATATTCTTCCCAGACCAAGACTTGACCGTCGACGACGGGAATATAATTAGCCTGGGAATAGTCTGTTATATGGGCCGATGTCACGGCCAGGAAACAGAGTAAAAGCGTTGGAAACGACCTGTAAAATGTGTGGTTGATTAATACATGTCCGAATTAGGGTTGCCCACCACCAATAGATATAAAAAAAACGTATGCCGAGCGGCTATGAATAATAAAAGGTATAAAAAAGTAACGCCAAGCGGCTATGGATAACGAAAAATAATGAAAACTTACGAGTTTGGCTACGAATGAAAAAATGAAAACCTCGAGTGACTCGCATCTGGGTCTTGCTCGGGTTACCTGAGGTTGTCCTTGTGAACCACCCTCCCTTAAACTAGGACTGTGCTCCCCAAGTCCGCCTTGATGGTCCTCTCCTCACATAAGGGAGTGAGTTTGTTGCCTAGTCGTCTGTTTGACTTTACTAGGACTTTGTCACCGACCTGGAATACTTTGTTCTGCCGAGAAACGTTTTCTCGGCTTCTGGTCGCATTTTGGGCGTTCCAAATTTTTTCTTGGACATCCTTTTGCGTTTCGTCCGGACTTGCCCGCATAATCTCGGCCGGTTTCTTGTCAATGACAGAATGGATGGACTTGTTGTATCTGGTAGTTGCCAGCAAGATCAGCTCCACCGTGTCATCTATGCCTTTGTCGATTTTTAGGCATCTAGCGATCTCAATCAACGTGCTGTGGAAGCGTTCCACCTGTCCGTTGGAGACACTATGGAGGGGCGGTGCATTCGAGATGCTGACGCCGAAATGGTTTTCCAACATGGCCATTATTGTGTGCGATTTCAATGAGGGTTCATTGTCGCAGTATATGGCTTTGGCTTTAGGGAAAACATTCATACATTGTAACAGGGGTGGTTTTAGATCCTCTATTGTTCTAGATTGTATCGGTTGAACCATGGCGAATTTCGAAAACTTGTCCACGCAGGTGAGGAAGTATTTCTTATCCGTTGAGAAAATATCAATGTGTAATATTTCTCCTACATGAGCCGGGATTGGTGTTTCACCGAGCTCCTGTTTTTTCGGATGTCTATCATATTTCGCCTTGGCGCAAGTTTTGCAATTGGCTGCTATTTCGCTAGCCAATTTGGCCATTTTCGGGAAGTAGTACTCGGAGAGTACCTGCTTCACGTTTTCTTGTGCCGACCTGTGAGCTCTGTTGTGCTCGGCGGTGAGGATTTCTTTTCTCTCTTGAACCGCGAAAATGTCGGTGACCCTATTTTTGCAGTACCAGAATTTTGTGGCCGGAAATTGTCGAACCACTTCATTCTGGATTTGTGCCAGCGTGTGGAGATCACAGTGGAAGGCATTCACACCATTAGGGATAATGGTGTTGGAAAGTTCCTCTAGCAAGGCTTGTTTGCAGGAGAAATTTATCGAGTTTACGGGTTTGTCCGTTTACTCGATAGTGTGGGTGAGCGAAAGTTCGCTGTGAACCGTGGCCGCGCACGACTGTGGTTCTTAGTCGTCAAAAACGTTGAGTTGTTGCCTGGAGAGTGCATCTGCAACGAGGTTACTTTTTCCGGGCTTGTAAAACATTCGAGCGCCGGATTCGTCGATGTGCTTTCCACCTCTTGATCTTGGCGTTAGGATTGGATTCCGATACCGCAAACGTCAAGGGTTGGTGGTCGGTAAAGATGTTTATCTCTTTGACCGCATAAAGGTAGTGTCGCAATTCGGCTAGTGCCCAGACTATGGCTAACAGCTCCCTTTCGTTGGTAGCATAGTTAACCTCTCTGTCGCTCAATGTCCTAGAGATCATTGTAATTGGACGTCCCTCTTGGGACAGCACTGCGCCAATGCCGTAGGCAGAAGCATCTGTCGTTAGATCAAATGCTTTCTTGTAGTGTTGTGTCGTTCGTGAACGAACGAACTAAATTGAACTATTCACCAAACTGAACGAACGAACTAGGTCTGCCTTTATAGTTCAATATAGTTCGATAGTTCAATTTAGTTCACTTAGTTCAATATAGTTCACTTAGTTCACGTCGTTCATTTTGATCTCTTACCCTGATCGTTCGTTCGTTGTTCACTTAGTTCGATAGGTCGGTCTGAGTTCACTTAGTTCGATAGGTTGGTCTGAGTTCACTTAGTTCGATAGGTTGGTCTTAGTTCATTTAGTTCGAAAGTTCGCTTACCGAATAAGCTGATTAATTTTCGCATACATTTAAAACTACGGTTTACAAGTTTGTGCGTATCTATGGCTTCAAAACGAAAGCATAGCAAAGTTTGGAATTTCTTTGATTCAGTGGATGAGAAGAGTGCTAAATGCAAATACTGCAAAACTGTGCTTAGTGTGGCTGGTGGATCGCAAGGAAACTTATCGCGTCACCTTAAAAATAAGCACCCAGCAGCTTTGGAGGAAACAAAGCGCCAAACCAATGAAAGCCGACAGGAAGCAAATGTAAACATAATATTTTGATTTATTCATTTAAGTAGGCTTACTAAATTCTTCATTTCTTTTAACATAGTCTCCTCAGATAATTGGACCCCAACAGCAAGTAATAACTTCGTTCATTCAACGACCACCGGCTGCCGGGAAAGCTGAGAAAATTGATAGGCAACTAGTTCGTATGATTGCAAAAGGTCATCATGCATTGCGAATTGTAGAAGAGCCTGATTTCAAGCAGCTCATAGATGATGTGTCTAATTGCCCCGGATACAAGATGCCCACTCGAAAAACGCTGTCCAACGTGCTTCTTCCAAAGCTTCGGGACGAAATTGTTGGTAGCGTCAAAGAAAAAATGGAGCTGGCATCTGCAGTTTGTTTGACAACGGATTGTTGGACCTCTCTTGCAAATGAAAGTTATATTGCTGTTACAGCTCATTTTATTGAGAGTGAGGCAACTGTTATGAGCTCACATATGATTGCATGCGAGGCATTCGTTGAGCAGCACAGTGGTCAAAATCTGAGCGCATTTTTACAAAAAATAGCAGAAAGATGGAGTATAGAGAACAAAATATCTGCTGTGGTTTCCGATAATGCTGCAAATATTGTCAATGCCATTAAAACAGGAAATTGGCCACATATACCATGTTTTGCACATAGCTTGAACCTAATTGTGCAAAAAGGACTCCGCGAAATCAGCGTTGTACAATACAAAGTCAAATTCATTGTGGAGTTTTTCAATCGTAGCACTTTCGGCCTTAAGAAGCTGAAGTCAACTCAAACCCAATTGAACTTGCCCGATCTCAAATTGATTCAAGATGTGTCAACTCGTTGGAATTCAACTTTTAAAATGCTAGAAAGGCTTGTTGTGTTGAAGGATGCTCTTATATTAACACTTTCTACTCTGCGTTCTGAATTAAACTTATCTCAGAATGAGTGGGCGATAGTAGAAGAGTTACTGCCTATATTAAAACCATTCATGGAGGTAACAGAAGAAATATCAGCAGAAAAGAATGTAACCCTTTCAAAGGTTATAGTTCTTGCGATTTTGCTACAGAACTGTTTGAATAACAAAACGCCTAAGGATAAATGTGTTGCTGCACTTGTTGCAGTTCTAAAAGCTGAGATGAATCGACGATTTTGCAAGCTGGAAAGTAACGAACTCTACGCAGAGAGTAACATTTTAGGTCCTCGATTTAAAGGTCGTTGGTTCAAGTCAAAAGAAGAATACGAAAAAGCTGTTTGTAATCTTAAAAGGAAAGTAACTCCAATTCGTCTCAACAGCGAAAATTATGAATTCGAATCACCTGCGTTTGAAACTAATTCAGCCAATCAGAGTTCGGTTTGGTGTGATTTTGACAGTGAGTTCAAGAACACGACAAAGGCTGCAAACACTACCGGTTCTGCCGAGAAAGAGATGGAAAAATACCTCGAAGAGGAATTTATACCGAGGACTGCTGACCCTTTGGTTTGGTGGGAACAAAGAAAGAAATTGTATCCGCATCTATATTCTTACAGCCTTAAGCGACTATGCCTTATGGCTACATCAGTTCCTTGCGAACGCCTATTTTCAAGTGCTGGGGAAATCATCCGAAAAAGACGGATGCTACTAAAACCTAATAAAGTGGAAAATCTAATGTTCCTTCATAGCAACATGTAGATGGATCACAGGTATAAACATAATTTTATCATATGTTATTGAAAATGTTTCCTAATAAACTTCTCTATTCTCTTTTCAGAAATCAAATAAATGCATTAAAATTACTATATTATCTGTTTGTAAACTCTTTATTATTTCTTATTATTATTATGTATAAGTGTTTTTGACATAAATTGAATAAATAATATTAATTTTCAATGACAGCATTGTATGAAATAAATTCATAACATTTTTTTTTTTGAAGCACCTTTAAGCAAGTTTAAAAAATGAACGATTGAACTAAATGAACGACCTAGTTCATTGATTTTAAACGAACGAACGAACTTATTCCTCAAATTGAACTAGGATTACCCAACACTACTTTCTTGTAATCAGGGTATCTAAGGATGACGTCCTCAGATGCCAGGATATTGCGTAGCTTTTCGAAGGCACGTCGCTGCGCTTCGGAAAATTCCACCTGGATACTCCTGGACCTGTGTCGGCTAACACTCCCGTTCTCACCCTTCAGTATGTCTGAAATGGGCCTCGTTATTGATGCGAAGTCTTTAATGAAGTAACGATAATAGCTGGCCAGGCCCTTACCTCAAATACGTTTTTGGGTTCTGGAAATTCCTTTATGGCCTTAACTTTTTCTGGGTCAGTCGCCGCGCCATTGTTGGTGACGATGAACCCCAAGAAGCTCACGCTTTTCTTAAAAAAACGCGACTTTTCTGCCGATATTCTCATGTTAGCATCGTACAGGCTCTTCAGAACCCAATCTACGTGTTTGACATGGGCATTTTCATCTTCTGAAAAGATGATGACGTCATCGACGTAAACGTAGCAGAACTTTCCGATCTGTTCTCGCAGAATATCGTCAATTGTTCTCTGGAAGATGCTTGCAGCATTCCTGAGTCCGAACGGTAATCTTCGGAACTCATACTTCCCTCCGTTCACTGAGGACGACGTCTTTTCACGGTCGCGTTCAGCGAGCGTGATTTGGTGGTAGTCAGACTTCAGATCGAGTGTCGTGAAGTACTTGGCCTTTCCAAGATTCCCCAATATCATTGAGATATTTGGCATGGGGTATCTGTCTGGTACTGTTCTTTCGTTCAGTTTGCGGAAGTCCAGTACCAAACGCATTTTTCTCCTGCCCATCTCGTCGGTGCTCTTCTTGTCTACGACCCATATTGGGTTATTGTAGGGGGACTTCGACCTCTGGATAATGCCATTTTTAAGTAGTTCCTGGATTTCGCCGTTGACGAAATCAGCTGCTCCCATGGGATATGGGTACAATTTGGCATAAATGGGCTCTTCATCAATCGTCGGGATGGTGGCTACCACCGACGTATTGTAAGGAAGAGCCTCATTAGGATTAGCAAAAGCTTTTTTCCTATTCGTGAGCATTTTTAAAAAAGCACCCTTAATTAAGGGCGGTGCGTCCGAGCAATCTACGTTGGTAAAATTGACATCGGGGCAGGTGTGAAAATCAATTTGCTCCGCTTCGGAGCCCCATTTGAGCTGTCCGGAAGCTAGGCAAAGCGACGCGCCGGCTTGCTTTAAGAGGTCTAGGCCAACGATCGCGTCGAAGGAGGTCAAAGAAGGTAGCTTTAAGGTTAAAAATGGACACAAAACATTTTTTTGTGATTGTAGTCACACCATGAATCGAATGGATTGCAAATGGGGACTCCACTGGGCGGATGCCTTTCAACCCCTTAAATGGTCGGATGAAATTTTTTGACGCGCCCGTGTCAACCAAGAGTTTCATGTCGATCCCTGCTACTCTTCGTCTGATGACGGGTAGCAGGGATTTTCCCCTAAAAAATTAACGGCATCCGAGTCGTACTCTAAGATGGCACCGTCATCGATCTTATCCGCTGCACTGGAGGCTGCGGTGGCGTAAGCCGTGTCGGAATTATCTAAGGCCGGAGCAACATGGTTGACCCTTTGCCTTTTAGGGGGGGGGGCGTGCGGCCGGACGCGGCCGGCTTGAACTTTGGGAAAGCCGGGGCGTGGGATGGTTGTACTCTGGACGATGAGGGATCCACGTCCATAGGCTCTGGTGTGCCTTCTCGGGCCGTTCTGACGCTTCGCGGAGCAGAGTGCACTTGTGCTCTGTGCTGCCTGGTAAAGTGCGGGTTCTTCCCGGCACTTCCCTGCGCGTTGGACTGTGGAGAGGCTTGTTGGCGCTCCTGCACTTTGGGGTACTGCTTGCGGTCCCTATCTTCCTGGCTTCTTGCAAACGAAGTTGCGAAGGTGTATCTCTCATGATTGGATTCCACCTCTTGCGCCAGAGCAAGCGCTGATGGCATGTCAAAATACAAAATTGCCACAGCAATGCATGCGCCGGTGTCGGTTGGCGAAGTGGAGTGGGGTAACAACAACAAAGCTCGAGAGGGCTGCAGAGCTAGTGTAGCGAATTCACATGAAAAACAAAGTGGAACGAAATGCACACAATAGAATAAAAATTGCAAAGTCAATAATCTTCGCGACAGTGTCTAAGTAAGATACTAGTGTGGAATAAAATAACCCGCACAGTCAATCAAAATTTAAAATTCAACATTTAATTTAATGCACCACGTTTACAATGTTATGGAAGTGCAGACTTTGTTATTCTAACTTCGTTAGTCGCACAAATGTTTTTTTAAATATTAAAAATTCTAAGTGCAGTTTGGATCAGGAGCTCACTTACATAATTTGTGTGTAGTTTTGTGGGTTCGGTTTCCTGTAGTTGGGTGCCAATTAATTACTTTCCAATGCTGTAAGGTGGGGGGAATCCCTCGACGCCGTCACTGGTAATTTGCCGGTTGGCCGATGATCTTCTGATGCCTTCGTCCGAAGGCGGGGGTGGTGGTTTCCACTTGAAGATTTATGTCGATTACGTTGGGAAGATGACTGTCTTCCTTTTGGCTACTGGCCTAGGGACTCAGATAGCTATGGTAGGTTAAAATGATAACGACAGATTGCCGGAGTTAGTTTTATGAGCTAGTGCTCTTTATTCATTGAATGTCCAAAACGAACTAAAACTTAAAAGCTAACAAAGAAGAGCTTCATAGCGGCCTCTGCCAATGTGCAGAGCTTTTGCCGGCTATGCATGGGCTTCCGGCCAAATGCTTGGTCAGCAATTTGACCGGAGCTGGGGTGCGGACGATCGGTCCAGTTAACTTAGTTAACTTATATACGATCTGTCGAAGAGGAGGCCACCAGCTCCAAACTGAAAAAGGGCGAGGCACATTGCTTTCGAGTGTCAAGCGAGGATGAAGAGGAGTTCATACGATGCCGAGTGGGAGGCCGTGAAATTCCTTTAATCATTGACTCGGGGTGCAAGTTTATCCTTATCAGCCACGCGGACTGGTCTCTGCTAGTGAAGAGAAAAGCCACAGTCTTTAACGTAAGAACCCATACAGAAAAGCAATTCCGAGCCTATGCCTCTAATAAATTACTTCGAGTAATGTGTAATTTCGAGGCCCCAATTTCCGTCGAGCCGGGTGCCGAAGGGATTGCTTCATTTTACGTGATTGAAAACGGAGAACAATCTCTGTTGGGCCGAGACACAGCTATCGAGTTAAAAGTCCTCCGACTGGGAAGAAACATTAACCGGATTG
Organism: Drosophila simulans; assembly: GCF_016746395.2. Taxonomy (NCBI): domain Eukaryota; kingdom Metazoa; phylum Arthropoda; class Insecta; order Diptera; family Drosophilidae; genus Drosophila; species Drosophila simulans. The sequence continues at coordinate 21,933,733 of NC_052520.2, read as the reverse complement.
AAGAAATAGAGCCTTTTCCGAAATGGAAAAACATTGAAGTAAGGCTCTCTATCGATTATGACGTAAAACCCGTTCAACAACCGGTGAGACGAATCCCGGCAGCGCTCGAGGACAAAGTCATGGAAAAACTGGGGGAAGCCCTGAGTCGAGATATAATTGAACCAGTCAAGGGCCCGAGTGCTTGGATATCTTACATCGTGCTTGCGTTTAAGGAGAACGGGGACATCCGCTTATGTGTCGACATGCGACTGGCAAACAAAGCTATCCTACGGGAAAACTATCCATTACCAACTTTCGATTGCTTTATGACCAGACTCAAAGAGGCGAAATTCTTCGCACGCCTAGACCTCAAGGACGCCTATCACCAAGTGGCCCTTGATGAATCGAGCCGGGAGATAACAACGTTCATAACCCCAAGGGGACTTTTCCGCTATAAGCGTTTGATGTTTGGAGTTAATTCTGCTTCCGAAATTTTTCAACGCCTTCTGGAGCAGATGTTATCTGCGGTACCTAACGCCATGAACTTTATCGATGACGTAATCATTTTTGGCGCAACTGACCTCGAAATCGACAGCGCCGTAAAAGAAGTATGCGAGATATTCCAGGAAAATAAGGTCCTACTGAATAAAGAGAAATGCATCTGGAAGACAAGGAAACTAAAATTCCTCAGACATATTTTATCCGACAAGGGAATAGAAGTCGACCCAGAGAAAATTGACGTCATCCGATCTTTCAGAGACCCGAAGAACAAAGAGGAAACACGGAGCTTCCTCGGTTTGGTAACCTACGTCGGGAAGTTCATTCCGGACCTTGCAAGTCACACAGATCCTCTAAGAAAACTGCTGAAAACTGAAAACAAATTCACCTGGGGCGAAGCCGAGAAAAATGCTTTCAACAACCTTAAGAATCTCCTATCCAAGGTACCCAAACTATCATATTTCGATCCAAGGCATCGAACTCGGGTGATTGCGGACGCTAGCCCGGTTGCCCTTGGGGCTGTGTTATTGCAATTCAAAGTCGACAACGAACCATTAATAATTACCTTTGCTAGCAAGGCCCTGTCGGAGGTGGAGAAACGCTACTCTTAAACGGAAAAGGAGAGCCTAGCACTGGTTTGGGCAGTGGAGAAATTTTATTACTTTCTGGCAGGCCTGCACTTCGAACTCGTAACCGATCACAAACCCTTGGAAGCCATTTTCAAACCAACATCCAAGCCCCCGGCCCGCATTGAAAGGTGGCTGCTGCATATCAGATGCATATCAGATGCGTTGTCTCGTCTCTGCCAACTACCTACGGTAGAACCAATCGATCTCAGGACGGAATACAGCATCCTACGCGTCGTACAGAGCTCCATCCCAAAATCTATGACAATCTCGGAAATAGCAGAATCTTCCAAGAGGGATGAAGAGATTATGGACGCAATCAGTTGCCTGGAGAACGACTCCTGGAAGCCTGATAGTTCAGTGAGCTTCTATCCATTTCGTAACGAGCTGTCAGCGTTTGGCTCGCTCCTTTTGAGGGGAAACCGCGTAGTCGTGCCAAGATCTCTAAGAATGAAAATACTGGAGTTAGTCCACGAAGGTCATCCCGGCGAGACAGCAATGAAACGCCGCCTGCGGTCCAAAGTATGGTGGCCACAAATAGACCGAGAGGCAGAAAAGTTTGTCAAAGCTTGCAGAGATTGTTGCCTGGTATCGCAAGACATCCGGCCATCCTCTATGGATAGAAATCCTTTTCCCACTGGCCTGTGGATTTGGGTAGCGTCGGATTTGCTAGGTCCGTTACCTAACAATGAATATGTTCTAGTCTTTATTGACTATTTCTCACGATATATGGAGCATAAGTTTCTTAAAACCATATCTTCAACGATCCTGATAGAGGCAATGAAAGAAATCTTTTGTAGACTGGGATATCCTGAGTACCTACGAACTGATAATGGACGCCAGTATGTTAGCGAGGAGTTTTCTAACTACTGCAAAGCGTGCGGCATTGAAAAGGTTAGGACCCCACCGTATTGGCCGCAAGCAAACGGGGAAGTTGAGAACATGAACAGAGCCCTTGTGAAACGTCTAAAAATAGCATACGCAAATGGGAAAAACTACAAAGAGGAAATCCAAAAGTTTATTTTGATGTACAATGTAACCCCACATGGAACAACAGGGTCAGCGCCCACAAAGCTAATGTTCAGCAGAGTCATCCGTGACAAAATACCAGGCATTGGGGATATCTACGAGAAAACCTTAGACTCTGGGGAAAGAGATAAAGACATTATTGAAAAATATAAGGGAAAGCAGGCAGCCGACAAAAAAAGAGGGGCAAAGGAAGTCGATATAGAAGTGGGTGACAAGGTACTTTTGAAAAACGTAGTGTTCCCAAACAAACTTACATCAAACTTCGACAAGACGGAATTTACGGTGTTAGAACGACACAATAACATTGTGGTGATCGAAGGGGGTGGTAGAAAACTAACAAGAAATGCCTCACATCTTAAGAAAGTCCCGGCTAGCCAGACGTATCCAGCCTCCTGCCCAACGCCGCAATCAGATGCCAGCCTACCGGAATCAACACCAACTTCGGAGGTCGCAGTACTTCAGCCCACAGAAGGAGGCCTCGGGATCCAGCCACCCCTGCCGCCATTAAAGCTAAAACTCGTCAATAAAGGAGGGATGTGGCGACCGGCATTGCCAACAACCAAGCATCGAGAGAGCAGCGACGGGAGAGGCGCTAACGATCGCCCAGCGTCTGAGTGAGAGAAGGGATTATTCTGGTGCGAACTGCCAAGCGGCGTGGGTGTGCGAGTATCATTGATCCAAATAAACGAACTCAATACAAGCTATAAATCCTAACATGTATTACTGTGATTAAGCGGGTCATTACATATCCCAAAGAGTGTAGCGATAGAAGCAGAAAGGTCCTGCGGCGAGACCACGGACTTCAAAGAGCGAATCCTTCGAGTCATCTGTCATTTCGTGAACCTCAGCCATGCCTCATTGTGTCAGCACTTTTGATGCTGATGCTGGACTATCAGTTGTGCAGTTTGCTTGCTCAGCAACGGCCACGTACGCTTTCCAAGTACCTCCTGAAGAACGCTTGCGCCGGCTGAGTCGGTTTGCGGTGCACGCTCCTATTTAATACCTGCTGCTTTTTATCGGCCGTGCTTTCAGCACTGTGCAAGCATTTTGCCACCCCGGACTCTCGCTTACCGGCTTCTTCTAAGGTGTTTATCCACTCACCGATGCTGGATGCTAGCTTGACCTTGGTGTCCATAATGATATATCGGACCTTTCCATCATTAACAACAATGGACTTCGCCCTAATCATGCTTGTCAGCGGTAGCACCTGGGGCAGCAAACATAACCCAAGCAGAAAATTATGGTTCCGTGCGATCTAAACGAGAAACTGCAAAGTGTTGTTACTTTTATATATTTGGTGAAACGAATCGATTAGGGCTTAAGAGTGGGCTTGGGAAATTTTTTTTTCTAAGTCCATAGAAATTTGTAGAGCTAAAAAAAGCTAAAAAAAAAAAAAAGCGTTACCTGTTAGATACTTTTAAACGAATTTAGTATACCCTTTTACTTTACGAGTAACGGGTATAAAAAGAATAAATGAACAACGTATTTATTTATGAAAATCTAAAACTAAAACTACCTATGCTGTCCCTAACTTTAATCGTCGCTTGTGGTGCCCGTGTTTGCAAAGGATCGACGTCGGCTTCGCTGTTTCCAATAGACCACGATGAACTTCAGTGTTCTTGGAATCACAAGCGCTAAGCGAAATTGTACAGACGCTGAGCTTGCATATTGGGGTTCGTGGTTCTAATTTTTGACATTATATCGTAGTCGATCTTTGCATGGACGGATCCTTAGTTGTAAACATTCCACACGCCTTTTCCATCGGCAGCCCACTCGTCAGCATAAAAACGTTTACCAGCCCAAATTAATTAAGCTAAAGATAAACGCCATAGTTATAAGAATAATACATAAATAAAAACATAATAAAATCAATTTCACATTGGGGATTCAACTACGATGATCCTTCCAATAAAACTCCGCTTTAATAGATGAAAATAAAAAGTGTTTCCTTAAAAACGTAATTCATATACATATTACAAAATTCGTGCGATATTAGAAACCTACAACATCTTCATCGTATTTACGCATCTTCTGAATTATCTTATTGTTAATAACCTCCTTTACATTGTTGGACCACAAAAAATCGTAATGGTTCCAGTCTCCAAATGGAATGCGGTATAGTTGGGCGCATGGTAGGAGTGAGGCCAGATACTTCACATCCCCAACAGCAGACATGTAGTCATTTTCGCTGTAGTACATATCCACGCAGCTCTTAATGTATTGGACGTTGTAAGATGGAGGCGTTGGTTGCTGGTAAATGATTTCGTTTAGCTCCCGTCCATGATCATACTGTCGAAAGTCGCCTGACCTGTAAAGCTGGAGGTAGTGGATTACTTGGCTGGAAGATGCCCCTGCTGGGTGTGTTGCACAAACGTCCGGCAACAGAGTCTACAGGGTGTCAAGACTATATAACAAAGTACGATCATTTAAGATCCAGATGGCCACTAACCTGGTTTAAGTGTCGTGTTCCCCACCCTCCGATGAAGTCCAGCAGTCCAGAGCACAGAAAGTTAAACATGGAGCTACTGGCACAGATGTGCTCACATATCAGCTTCTGTAAATTAGTAATAGGTAGCAGCTCCATACTGCTTAATACCCAGCTAAGAAAGGACGGCGTTCCCAGAAAAATGCCACCCAGCTTGGACAGAATAAAAGAGTGGTAACGCATGTAAGCTATGGGCGCCAATAGGTGCACGGAACGCAACTTTTCGTTATACAAAGGCAGAGAAGACATAAGTACGAAGAACGCCGTGGTACCCTGCGAGTGTGCAACAAAATGCAAAGAGCTGGACTGACTCTTCGCCAGCGCATAGTCCAGCATGGCTGCGAGGTCATAGACACCTATCTCGTGCCAGCTGAAACGCCAGAAGTCGGACGAGTCCGGATGGATATGCTTGTGCTGCCTTGAGTACGTGTTGCCACGTGCGTTGCCCAGCCAGACATCGTAGCCGGCGTCTGCAAGCATGTAGGCCAGAGACGCCTCTGGTCCATTTATAATCCAATCATCGGAAGCACTCAGTATGCCATGTTGCAAAAACACTACAGCCCTTCGCCCTGCTCTGTTCAGATGACTTCGGTTTGGGGATGATGGGATGCGGTAAATAGTAAGGATGTAGTCATCATAGGTGATTACTGTATGCTCTTCCACTGGGTAATTGTGGTTGGAAATTGATGTAGCCTATTAATGATTTAAAAAAGTGATTGGTTATAAGGTCTCAGCTGCAATTCTGAAGCTACCTGTTCAGTCACAGGAAGTACCCAGTGGAAATTTAAACATTTTTGGCGTAAAAATGGCCGTGGATAGAAAGTTTTTGGTATATCAATATATATTGGAAAACAAGTGATTAAATGAAAAATAAATCAACACATTTTTTTCGGAGTTTATGAGTAAGCCTAAAAGTAGGCGTGGTAACATAAAGAATCAACTCTGCGTCTATGTCTCAGAAACTTTACTTTTACTTTAATTTAACTTTCTAGCTTTTATATTTCCTGAGATCGAGGTGTTCATACGGACATGAGCAGATTGACTTGGCTAGTAATATATACACTTTACGGGAGACTGTTCACTTTTACAATAGTTTCACTTTACAATACAATATCTTTCGATCAACTACCGGCTCAAAAAGAGAAGAAACACACATCTCTAAAAAACTGGCGTGTATTCCTTTTTCACGTTTTTTCGTTTCTTCGTGTAAATTGAATACCAGTTGATTTCGCTTTTACGTTTTCACCCTATAAATAAATAAAACATTTTTGGTGGTCCATGAGGAGAAACAAATAATTGATATCGACGTATTGAACACAAACCAGCGTTCTGAACATTCGGCTTTTATAGCGTTATCAGCCACGCACAGAAAGCTATGACTAACGGAACCACACATATCGGATCTACAAACAACGGACACAAGGAATTACTAATTTATAATACTAAAAAGGCATTAAATTTCCCACATATCAGCACCTTCAAGGATTGGAGCTAACTGATCCAAACTTTACCCGCTGTGGACGAATCTACGTCCCCGTGGGTGTGGATTTCATTCCAAAGATAATGCTTTCAAATATTCGAAGAGGCACTCAGGAAGATAGGTTGGATTGTGTTCGGACCAGTGACTAGATCGAGGGTAGATACATTCCCCGTGCGCTGTAATCTCATGACGCCAGACTAGATGGTGCACAAGTTTCCCGAACTAGATCACGTGCCCAAAGAGCGCCAACTAACTCCTGAGGGAAAATGGTGTGAAAAACATGTTATGGACACCCATGTTCGTCAACCAATACACCATCACACGGTCCGCCTGCCGTTCAAAACTGTTTATGATCCTTCTCAAGTTCTCGGACTATCTAGACTGATCGCCTTAAATTTCCACGCCTTGGAACAAAACTTTAGCAGCAAACAGAAGTAAGTCAGCAGTTTGCAAGTGCAATCGGGGAGTATTTAAACTACACCAGGTACAGTAAATCGTTTCTAGTGAAGACAGCCGAGACAGCGGAGAAGACTCGAAGCTGGCAGTACGAGCAACCAAGATAAGTCCCTTAACACTCGATTTCTGGACGGACAACGGATCCTACGACGATGGTGTTCATACTGGCTCTCACACCTACTAGCACGTCCCAAATGGAGACAGAAAGAAACCAATTTAAAGGTCGGTGACATCGTGATTGTCAGATTTGTCAGGGTACCACCACAGAGTGGAGACGCATACCTAAGTTGCATCCTGGTATTGATAGCATGGTTCGGGTAGCGACCGTTTAAACTATCCAAAATATGTCGTTTACCCATCCCAAGCTATTCTGAAGTTGCTAAGAACAAAGAAAATAATCAACACACACGATGATATCAAATACCCAATAGTAAACACTTACTTCTTGTCAGGTACCGTCAGAAAGGATGGCTTCTTACTGCACCAAGTTTTGGAGGGCGGCATGTACGGACGATTATTCACTTATACGATCGATTATCTATCGAAGAGAAGAACATACCTCTAAATAACTTGTCGCGCGCATATTCGTTTTTTCTTCACATTAATTTATTTTTGCATTTAAGTTTTCGCCCCATGAATAAATCAAGCAGTATATTTTGTTCAGAAATGCATCAGCAAGTCCTCAGAGCTTAATTTATAGATCAACTTTTAGTCGGAAACGCTTCCACATATTCCACTTTTCAACGACCCTAAAATACCCTTTTACTCTACGAGTAACGGATATAAAAATATCAATACAATTTTAACAAGAGAGAATTCTATAGTCGACTTCCCCGACTGTCAAATACCCGATACTCAGCTAGTAGAATTTCATAATTTTTCTGGGATATCGATAGACATTAGTTAATAAAATTAGAAAAAAATAAAAAAAATTTTCAAAAGTGAAGCAAAAAGTTTTTTGGCAAATCGACAGAAATTTACAAGACTAACAAATATATGAAAAAATATCAGAACATTTTGCAAAAGTGTGGGAGTGACAGTTATGGGCGGTTTGTAGGCGTGCAACATGAATCAACAAACTTGCGCTGAGTCTATGTCACTACAATATGTATGCCTAATCTCGACGTTCATATGGACGGACACACGGACACACTAGAATAAGAAGATGCGTAACGCCATACGATTTTTTTGCAAACGATTTTTTTGGCGTGGCTCTAGAGGTGGCTCCAGGCTATCTCGAGTTTTTGCTTAAGAGCGAGAGAGCGTAGAGCTCTACAGCGAACAGCTCTTTTCTACGCATAGAATGACCACAGACAACTGTATGTGCGCACACGTATGCTCATGCATTGCAAATTTGACAAAATATGCCCTTCACCTCAGAAGTTGGACTTTAATTCTAGATTATTTTTGGATTGCCTTAACGTTATAATTATTTAAATATAGCTTAGAAGTAGCTATACCCGAATCTATGTACATAATATACCAAAACAAATTTGAAAAATTACTTATGTTAGAATATATGTCTTCATATATCAGCTTGCGACGTGTGAAAAATTAATAAGGCAATGATTGTTCGTTCGTGCCTCTTTTTCAATAAACAGTTTTCATACTTTTATTTATTTTATACCTTTTTATTACTTAATATAATAGTCCGAGGACATCGGGAAACTAAAGGCATCATCTTATATTTTTGTTATATTTGTAATATATACATTAAAGTTTTTGAAAAATACTTAAAAATAATAAAAAACAAAACAATAAACAAAAACAAACAAAAAATGTATTGTTGAGCAATGCATTAAGTGCACAAATGAAAGTAGTGCTTTCTCATTATAATTTTATGTAAATAATGAATGTTATACAGAAACGTAATTATGCCTTCCTCATAATTTACTTATACAAAAGATCGACCGCGGTGGTCCGCCGTATCGATTCCTCGTTAAATAAACAAACATTTCCCGATATTGCGCATAAACTCAAGACGTAACCAAAACCCAGCCACTAGGCAGGCACATAGCCACGTAGTACATAAGAATTCATTTTGCATATGTATGCACATAAGCATAATCAATAAGCGCTCTCACGCAGATCAAGTAAAGAGCCCACTGACCCAGTACCTCTAAATTTTTATCACACCAATTGTTTCAGTCTTAAGCAGCGACATTCAATCAATAAAAACGCAAAGCGGATTTATTTCGGCATTGATCTTATTTATTCCACTCAGAACAAAATCTATTTTACTATATATATTACACATAATTAATTATCAACATAAATATAAATGTGTATGTAAACGGTAGCTAATTCGAGCGGCGATTTTAACAAATGAATTTAAAAATCTTTAAAATTATAATAGTCATATTGCTACGAAATTGGCCAAAACTCCAAATATGTAAATTCGTTTCTTCGATCAGAATTGATTTCGGCCCGAAAATCGCCTTTTAGCACACGTACGCACACAAATACACATTCTCGTCTATTGTTTGACTCACACAAGCAAGCAAATTCTATTTTTAGATTTCTTACGCTCTCAGCGTAAGCGAGCGAACAGAGAGCAATTTTGGCCAACCAATGTATGGCCGTTACGCATCTTGTTATTCTAGTGTCTTTGGACAGACAGACGGACAGGGCCAGATTGGCTCTGCTATTGATCCTAATAAATAATAATATACTATATACTTTTTATGGTTGGAAACCTTTCATTCTACCTGTTACATACTTTTCAACGAATCTAGTATACTCTTTTACTCTACATGTAGCGGGTATAAAAATACATACATACATAGGTGCGTGGAGGTTTTTGGCGGTTTGTGAGCATTGGAATTAGCTCTGTAATAATTGTTATAGGTCCCTCGCTAAAAAAGAACCAATGCCTTAATATGCAAAATGGCAAATGTTGACAAATAGGATTGCCGGTTCACGCATCCGCCAGCAATTCCTAATTTGCTAGCTGTGCAACAATATCTTCCTTATCTAAGCACTCCTCCCTAGTACGCTTGCACCTACACCTTTGGCTTAGCGTTCTGCTGTTCGCTCAGCAATTAAGTTGCATTATGTGCATTACAATTGGCTTTAGTTACCTACGCATCGATTCAGAATCTCGCTCGCTATAGCCAATAGTATCGTTTGAAATCACTAAATACAGTTCGCCTTTTCATTGCTCAAAATATCTAATAAAAAGCTTATAGCTCAACAAGAATAAAAAGGGAAATTGAAGAATTGGAACAGATAGATAGATTGGCACACACAGTATCTCAAGCTAAAGGAAGCGAAGATTTGTTACTCAGGGATTCAAATCAGGAAGCTTATATTGTGTAAGTCAAGACTTTTCGTGTCGGTAGACAAGTCGGTACTAATTTAATCGCCGCCGTGAGACGGCAAAACATCGAAAATTGGGTTCTACAGCAGGTACAAAATATTGCTGACCGTAGATACTTAATTTCGACCTTCGAGCACAGACAAGATATACTTAGGAACGCTCATAAGAAAGAGTGTGATAGTGAGTTTCACTGAATTTGTGTTAACCCTAATGCGTCTGGGCATACTGCTTTTGCTTTTGTAACTTACCACCAAAAAGGTAGCTTTCAAAAAGTTGGAGGACACACTTCGGTGAGATAAGTTAAGTAGTTGCTAATGGGCGAGGTTAGACTTAGCTTCGTTCAAAAATATGGGCATGGCAAAAATTGTTGGCAAATCGATAGAAATTTACAAGACTAATAAAACTGTGAAAAATATCAACACAAGTGTGGGCGTGGCAGTTTTGTGCGGCTTGTTTACGTAAGAGTGGGCGTGGCAACATGGGTCTTCGTCTGTAAAATCTGTATGCTGAATCTCAACCTTCTAGCTTTTATAGTTCATTTGATCTGGACGTTCATACGGACAAACGGAAAGGGGGAGGCAATTAGATCATTTATAAATCAGTTAATTAATGTAAATTTGAAAAAAGGTTTATAGGGGAAAATAATTCTATAAAATGAAAAATTCAAACAAATTAAATAGGGGTTTCTAGTAAACACAAAAAGTATGTCTTCGTTTGGCACGGATAATACAAATGAAATAAATTCCAAAAGGTTAGAGTTTGTTTATTGCATCTGTTCTAATTAATGATATAATTTAAATACAATGGAGCTGGTTATGCGGAGAGGGGGGGTTGTCACTACCTTTCAAAAAAGCTTAGGAAAAGCCGAATACTTAAAGACTTCCCTGTAATTGCTTTCATCCTGTTTGTTACCTTTTCAATGAAGAAAGGAATTTTAAAGCAATTCGTCTATTGATGTCTATCGGATTGCCCTTTTGACAATGTCTGGATAACGGGCAAATGATTAAAATATTAAATAAATATTAAAATATTCTGGGAATTGGAGCATGTAATATAACCAACATGCCTAAAACTAAAACTCCACCAGCTCTTGCAGCTGATCAGCTGTGTAGTCCTGTTTATCACTTGCCAAAGGTTGGGGGGGGTTCCCTTTAGGCAACCTACCGCAACGTACAGCTGTGGAGACTCCTCTAATAGCTAAAAGCATTTATAACGTGGAAATTAGATGAGTTTTATTTGTCAATCGCACGAAATATTTATAATTATATTTAAAGATGGGTTAAAACATTTCTGTAACCCGAGAACGCCACTCAGAAATAATCTGGCATGTCACTGGTTTCAAAAATTCGTAGACCTTGTAATAACCACTAATTTCTTTAGGATCATAAATTAAAACTACGCCGTAGTGGTACTTTTATTTGTTAACTCAGGAATTGAAAATATTAATTTCTATAAGTTTAAATCACACTGAGAAACATTAAGCATGGGTACTGCTTACTTTCTATACAATTCCACTTTTTTAACGACCTGAGCAGTGTTCAATCTTACCGTAGCTTTGTGCCCATCCACCAAACCGATTTTTCTACTCAGTAGCAACAGCACCAAATTCAGCAGCATAACAGATCCGCGGGTCGGGCTGTTATTCACCATTTCTTTACTGGTCAAAATATTTGTGTCTGCACAAAAATTTTTGTCCAACATCGGCGTTGAACTACAGCGAACTGCAAACTATAATTTCCCTGTTGGCTTCTTTGTTGATAATATGAGGCAAAGTTGAAACTGATCAGTCAAATGTACATATGTATGTACACAAATATGTTGCCATTAGATTTTAGCGATAGCGATTCGACAGAAATGTCTGGGTCCGTCCATTCTAGTTATATTATACATTTTATTGGACATTGCTCTTAATCTCTTTCATGCTGATAACTTAAAATTCTCTCCGTCCTAGTATTGGGTATAGGCACTGAGACTTAATCAGCAACCGTTGGACTTCGTTCAGAAGTAATAGTTCTGGCGAAACTCATTATTCTATACAAAAGAAATAGAAATAAGAGTTCCGAATTGAAAGGGTTATGGTAAATTAAGAATTTAAGAATGAGGTAGGACAACTAGCACTTACGGGGTTGACCGTGCATGAAACTTTTGAAATTATAGTATAAAGCTGTTGTTTGTTGAAGAGTATTTAAAATCGGTTCTTCATTGTCGATTAATATAAGGTGGTAGCCTTATCAAAGGTCCACACAATGGCCCTAACTGCTGAATTTTAACTGAATTTCGTTCTCTTAAAAAACATTATTTTTTAAAGAAATATAAGAAATGGAAATGAATGAAATTTTAAACAAGTCTTTGGTGCTGCGGAGAAATATTTAGCAAACCTTCAAGAAAATTTGTTTTTAGAATATATACAACATTATGATAATTTTGAATAAGATAATACAAGAATATCAGCTTTCTTAACGTTCTCATTCGTTTTAATAAGAAGAAACGTACTTGCATTCGTTATGAATGAATGTGCGTTTTCCGTAGTCTAATTAAAAAGTTTTCCACAGGAAGGAATTTTATTACACAATTTTGAAGACATTGACATTTTGAAGACATTCAAGGATATTAATAGTATATAGTTTTCGTAAACATTACGCAAGAGTGTTTATTAATACTTTATAGAATCAATTATCCGAAAAAACTTATATTCAATGCTTATGAGTATATTCTAGCTTAACAGCACAAAGAGTTCCCAAAGAATGTAACAAACAATGCATCGGTTTATTAAATAATTTAGTATACCCGTTACTCGTGAAGTTGAAAAGTATACTTGATTCGCTGAAAAGTATGTAACTGGTAGAAGCAAAACATAGGCAATCTTTAGAAAAAAAATAATTTTAGTTCAAACGTCAACACCATTTTTGTAGCCGTAGGCCGCTTAGGCGTCAGAGTGGGAGTGGCATAAAGTTTTTTGGCAAATCGATAAAAATTTACATGACCTTAATTATGAAAAAATATCCAAAAAGTTTTCAAAAATGTGGGGTTGACAGTATTGTGGGCGTGGCAAGTCGATAGAAATTTAAAAGACTTATAAACCTAATCACCATGGCTATTTATCCTGATCAAGAATATATATAAACGCTTCCGTCTATCCGACTGCTCAATTTCAAGAACTATAAACGCTAGAAGGTTAAGATTAAGCATACAGATTCAAGAGACAAAGACGCATCGTCCCACAAACCACCGAAAACTGCTACGCGCACGCTTTTGAAAAATTTCTGGATATTTTTTCATAAGTTTATTAATTATGTAAATTTCTATCGATTTGACAAAAAACTTTTTGCAACCCCCACTTCAACGCCCTAAAACCGCACAAAACTGCCACGCCCACCCTATTAAAATTTTTTTAGATTTTTTTTCCTTGTGTTGTTTTTCTTGCCAATTTCTATTGTTTACACCTACACCTAAAAAACAGTAACGCCCACACTTTTGAACAATTTTAAATTTTTTGCTCATTTTATTAGCATATATCTAATACATATATCTACCGATATCCCAGAAAAATTATAAAATTTCGCGAGAGCATTTTCAATAGTTTCTAATCTATTATATGTTGGATCTAGATAATATCTAGCAATACCCCAAATCCAGAGCGTCGAGATGGTATGCTCAGCACTGGATCGCGGCCAACGATAGTATTAATAAAAGAGACCTAACGAGGCCGGGCTGCTTGTTTAATGATTTATACAGGTTTACGAACTTAATGCAGTTAATAATTACTGCTTGTTCAATGGTCACCAGGCAACAAATAACTCTGGATCGCCATCAGTGCTAACGGAAGTTGCCGCTTATTTGATGATTATGCTGACGTCATCCACGGGCATACCTGTGTGCAAAGGTAGCTGGGCTAAGTGTGACCGCTCGCAGAAGGTATGGTACGTGGTTTCACTGCATTCGGTGACCGCAACAGTGTCCTCCTCGCGTTCTACCAGCGTCTTCTCGACAAGGCATAAGACGGTTTGTTCGTGCGATTCCGGTAAGCGCTGACGTCCCACCAAATTTATAATTTTGTGATTGCCCGACCAAGCAGAAGGCAGAGTTTCTGATTATAATAGCTTTATAATAATAATTGACGGCGGATTTCTCCGTCGTCTTGCCTTCTTGTTCTCGACAGCTGACCAACTGCCGGCTCAAATGGGCTTAGAATGTTATGGGGGCAGGGTGCATCAACCACTATGTTATGCCAATGCTCTTCCTGGGACCACCTTTGCCGACCTCTGACATCACTGTCCCTTCCAACCACCCCAAGTCCTCGTTTGTCCTGCTCCGAGTATCAATCTCTACTTGCAGTGATCGACCTTCCTTCTATGTCCTGCGAGTATCTCACTGCTCGACACCTTCTCACTGTCTGTTTGCACTAACCGTCTCTTTCTCCGTGCGTCCTATCTTCCCGTTAGTTCACGGTGCGTCCTCTTTGTGCTTGTCCAAAGTCCGCACCGTCACCGTTCGACATCTGTGCCCTTGGCTGGCTCGCACCCTTCTACAGCATCCTTCCGTTGCACCTTCCTGAACTCAGCGAGCGGCGTTGCCAACTTCATTTTGCTATCGGTATTCCAGTGCTGCCGTGTTGTGACAATTGCTGCCCATAGTGTAACCGCATGTTGAAAATCCAGTATTATTTCCCTTTCGATCTTATTCTCAATCAATCGCCGCATCGCAGCGCCCCCAACCCAATTTTCTTCGCTCGCGGCTTCGGTGTAGCAGCCAAATGGTCTCCCTGAATCTTTTGTTGGCAATAAACCACTTCAAGGCCCTGCCCTTCAAAAGATCCGGCATCGCCCTTGGGATCTGGTTGGTGTCCAGTCCATACGTCATTGCTGACCATTCCACCTGTTCCAGGAATTCCAACGGCTTTTCGTTCCCGTCAGACAGGAACCGTCCTTTAACGCTAACAACTAAATCGTTTTTTTTTCATGCTTTAATTGTATATTTGTTTGTACGTTTTTGAAATTATAGCCTAGAATTCGACTTCAATAGTTGATCCTTTATCATCCTGATCTTCAAGAAATCTACGGCATCATAGAACACCTAAGAACTCCAAACTCCTCGCAATCTGAGATGGTCTATATAAATTTGCGCATATGCGATTGGAGTAGATTAGGGCACCAGACAACACCAAAAAATGTAAGTGGACTAGTGGCACTAGACTGGCCCTTATAAATATATTTCAATACGCCGGGCAGAATTCATTTCTACTAGGGCTCAAAACAAACTACAAAAATTTAGTGCCGATCGGATAATGTTTAATGGCCGCCAAATCGCCCCAAAGTTATAAAAATGGTTTATATGGAAAAATTACTCATACGTAAACTTTTTTTCGTCTAACTTCTTTAATTAATTTGTTAATTTGTTATATTTAGTATAACTGATTATAGCCAGAATAAGTTACAAGCACCTAAAAAAGATAAACGCCAATAAAGTGTGTTAATTTAAATATTGCTAATGTATTTCTGTATATTTACAAACACATTTTTCTGAACTCAGTTTTATAAAGTGTGTTAATTTAATTATTTCTAATGTATTTCGGTACATTTACAAACACATTTTTCTGAACTCAGTTTTATACCTATAAGGTATTGTATCTTATTTACAATGTGATCCATATGTTTTGCGATATCTCTCAACGAATTGAATTTTTCCTCCTTTCCTTATTTTTTGCCAAAATTCAATTGTAGTCCTTCATAAATTCTATGCCGCGCTCAGCAGTATCATTGACAACAAACCAGCACAAAAATTAAATGACTCGATATAATCGTAATTTTCTGTCCAGGTTAGTGGATCATGTTTTAGGGAACTGGTGGATAGCCCGAATGCATCGAAAAAGTAACTGCTTTTGTAACATATGAAGTCCTCTGATTTTAATTGGTTAATCTTATTTCTTTTTTCAGCAACTGCCACTGTAGGATCGAAAAATGCTAAGGCAGCTTTTTTCGAGTATAAATACCACAAATTACTTTTGATTTTGGAGATTATTTTTTCAGACACCGCAATATCAATGTCTCCGTACATAAGGGCATATTTCACAAATTGCAAGTCCAAGTTGATTGGATGCACCTTTTGCATTTGTGCATTCATACCATACTTTTATGTACAAAAGTATAATAAATAAGCAAATATCTCGCAGTGCATTCATCTCTTGCTTACTCAACTTAAATTGCCCGCGGAATACAAATATTTTAAGCAATTCAGCTTTACCCATAAACCTGGCGTTGGACGTTGAACTGCAACATCGAAAAGTGTAGTTTTATCCAAGAAAAATGATTTTAGCTTTAGTTGCAAATGACAAAACTGTTTAAGAGAAAGCTCCTGTTCCTGTGTTATAGTTTTGTGAATTACAGAATCATCCAATCCAGAAGTGTAAAGCTTTTGGTTTATCTTGGACAAAGCTGCTGCGAAACGGTTGAACCAAAGACACTAGAATAACAAGATGCGTAACGGCCATACAAATTTTTGGCACGCGATTTTTTGGCCGTGGCTCTAGAGGTGGCTCCAGGCTCTCTTGAGTTTTTGTTCGAGAGAGAAAGAGCGGAGAGCGCTACAGCAAACAGCTCTTTTCTACGCATACAGTGATAGCATACAACTGTATGTGTGCATACGTGTGCTCATGCATTGTAAGTTTGACAAAATATGCCCTTCACCTTAGAAGTTCGTTGACTTTAAATCTATATTATTTTTGATTAATTGGCTCCATGCGAAAAATTCTTGTTTTGTCTTGCCTTAACGTTATTATTATTTAAATAAAGCTTAGAAATAGTAATAGCCGAATCTATGTACATCACAAAATAAATTTCGAAAATGACTTTATATTAGAATACTTGTCATTAGGGTATTCAGCTTGCGGCGTGAGAAAAATTAATATGGCAATGATTGTTGAGTGCTTGTGTCCGCACTTCGTGCCTGACGATATGACTTTTGCAACGAACTGTTTTCATATTTTTATTTATTTTATTAATTTTTAGTTTCTACTACGTATTATTATTTTTTATGAATTATTATTATGAAATATTATTTTTATTATTTATGAATAAAATTATTATTTTTTTATGAAATTAAAAAATAATTATTATTTTTATGAAATATTTATTTCATATTTATTTATTTATAATATAAATAAAATAAAATATAAATATGTAAACGGTAGCTAATTCGAGCGGCGATTTTAACAAACGAATTTAAAAAATTTTAAAATTATAATAGTCAGGGAATTTTTATTTTATTTCATCATATTGCTACGAAATTGGCCACAACTCCAAATATGTAAATTCGTTTCTTCGATCAGAATTGATTTCGGCCCGAAAATCGTCTTCTAGCACAACACGCAACATACTCACACAAGCAAGCAAATTCTATTATTAGATTTCTTACGCTCTCAGCGTGAGCGAGCGGAAAGAGAGCAAATTTGGCCTTCACCAAAAAAGTGGCTGCATAGTGCCAAACGAATGTATGGCCGTTACGCATCTTGTTATTCTAGTGTCTTTGGTTGAACCAAAGACACTAGAATAACAAGATGCGTAACGGCCATACATTGGTTTGCCACTATGCAGCCACTTTTTTGGCGAAGGCCAAAATTGCTCTCTTTCCGCTCGATGACGCTGAGAGCGTAAGAAATCTAAAAATAGAATTTGCTTGCTTGTGTGAGTAAGACAAAGGCCAATTTCGTAGCAGTATTATGATATAAAATAATAATTAATATAGATAAAAAAAAAATTAAACTGAAAGCTAAATAAATTTAAAACATAAATTTTCCAAAAAGAAGACATTACATTAAGAAATAAATATTTCATAAAAATAATAATTAGTAGAAAATAAAAATGAATAAAATAAATAAAAATATGAAAACTGTTTATTGCAAAAGTCATATCTGGAGGCACGAAGTGCGGACACAAGCACTCAACAATCACTGCTCTATTAATTTTTCTCACGTCGCAAGCTGAATACCCTAATGACAAGTATTCTAATATAAAGTCATTTTCGAAATTTATTTTGCGATGTACATAGATTCGGCTATTACTATTTCTAAGCTTTATTTAAATAATAATAACGTTAAGGCAATGCAAAACAAGAATTTTTCGCATGGTGCCAATTGAAAAAAAATAATATAGATTTAAAGTCAACGAACTTTTAAGGTGAAGGGCATATTTTGTCAAATTTACAATGCATGAGTATACGTGTGCACACATACTGCTATCACTGTATAGGTAGAAAAGAGCTGCTTGCTGTAGCGCTCTCCGCTCTTTCTCTCTCGAACAAAAACTCGAGAGAGCCTGGAGCCACCTCCAGGCCACTGCCAAAAAATCGCGTGCCAAAAAATCGTATGGCGTTACTGATCTTGTTATTCTAGTGTCTTTGGTTGAACAAAAGTACCTCGGGAGCACTGCTTAAAAACGATTTTCAAGATAAGCTCATATATGTGATGTCGGCAAAGAAATAGAAGAATTTATTTTAAATAAAAATGTTTGAAGAAAGACAGTCGCTCGTAATTTATATTCCACCTTATTAACGCGTCAAGTACAGCCTTTTCAATGTTTTCCCCAGTAGAAGGTTCAATGATAGTAGCACATAGAAATTTAGATGTGCCATTTTAGCTAACCAGAACTGCAATGCGATCTACTTTTTGTGTGCCAACAATATCATACATTAGTTTACCATCCCAATGAACGACCATTGAACGTGCATTA
Organism: Drosophila simulans; assembly: GCF_016746395.2. Lineage (NCBI taxonomy): Eukaryota > Metazoa > Arthropoda > Insecta > Diptera > Drosophilidae > Drosophila > Drosophila simulans. Next base: position 21,915,138 of record NC_052520.2, on the reverse strand, counting down.
CTGACCTAAAAAACATAAATTTCTCGATTTCATGATTTACTCACTTCCTCGCCAAAATCTGAAATTGTGCTTGTAAGAGCAAGCTCTCGGTACTTTCTTCTTGCGTTTCGTACTGAATTTCTTTTTAAAATGAGACTATTTAGGTCTACTCCGAATGCTTCAGAAGTTGCCGTCAAAATATGAACAGCTTTTCTATCGGATACCTACCTTGGCATCCATCAACAGCAGCTACCAGACGTGCGGTTATACAATCCTTACTTCCTCATAAACCATTTTTAAAGAAGTTAGACAAAAAAAGTTAACGTATGAGTAATTCCAAATTTCCAACTTTGGGGCGATTTGGCGGCTATAAACATTATCCGATCGGCCCCAAATTTTTGTAGGTTCTTTTGGGCCCCAGTATAAATGAATTCTGCCCTACGGTTTAGAAAACAAAAAAATAATATATTATAAGGGTCAGTCTAGTGGGCACCTCTTTTTAAACTATTCTTGAATCTGCAAATAAATAAATACAAATACAATAAAAACAAAAATACAATTTTTGCAATTTTTTTATTACCAAGATAAAATTTAACAATAAAAAGTGTGAAGTGGTGGTGGATTAGGTTGGCGAAATAAGCTATTGGCAGCAAAAATAATTTTAATTAAAACAAAAAAAATAGAAGAAAAAAACAAACAGTTATTAAAAGCAGCGCATTAATTGTACGCGCGCACAAAATTTTTCCGTTTGCCTTTGTCTTGTCCGTTTTGTTTTGTCGTATCAAGGTAATACGGATCCGTGGAATTTTGCAGCCTTGTTGCCTCCGTCCACAAGCGTTGTATTCGAAGTTTCGTTGATTAGATTGGAAGCATAAGACTTCACCCTTCCGTCGCTATAGAACCCCCTGCCGTCGGTCTAGTGATTCAGACTCTAGTTGTGGTAATCACATTCGCGTTCCAGCACCAAGACACTCAATTGCAGCACCCTCCGCTCCAAGAAACATAGATGCAGAACAGTTGAAATTCGTAATACAGGCAGCTGTCACCGCTGCCTTAGCTGAGCAAGCCACTGCAAATAAGGCCTTGATTGACAAAGTCAACTCATTGTCCCAACAGCTGCAAGCCTATGCACCCATAGAAATAAGTAATGATATCCGCTGCGATGAGCTATTGGATGCCGTCAAATGCTTTCCCGAGTTCGCAGGCGCACATGAATCATACGTTTCGTGGAGACTGGCGGCTCTGGCAGCCTACCGTATTTTTAGGCCGTACGGCAGAAACAAAATCAGGGGGGCTGCGGATGTTGTTCTGGCCTCTTTCGGCACAGTACTCAACTTTGACGCGATTATAAGTCGCCTCGACTTCACATACAGTGACAAACGTCCCAATCGAGCAAGAGGTAGGCACGCTGAGACAAGACAGCATGTCCCTACTGCAATATTACGATGAAGTCAGCAAAAAACGTACATTGCTGACTAATAAAGTCAACATGTCATATGAGCCGGTCCTAGCAAGGGGACTCTGTGAAAAGTTTCGAAGATGCACTACGTGTGTTTGTTTCGGGACTCAAGCGTAGTCTCACAGATGTGCTATTCTCAGCAAAGCCAAGGGACTTGCCGTCACCATGAAAGATATGCGATCGCTGCCAACTTCGCGAGGAGCGTGGAGGAAAATGAATGCAAGGCAAGTACCCAGGAGCGGGTCAAACCGACCCAACAAGCAGAAGCGCAGGCAAGTGGGTCAAAGAACCCACACTTTAGTAGCCAGCACAAGCAGCAGGGCAAATCCGGCCAGCGAAATGCCATTGTAACAACTTTGGTGTAAGCATTACAAACGCATCACCACTGCACAGTACCTCCATCGGACTGCTGGAGCATTTCCACAGCACGTTGCTGGAGCAAGCCAGGTGCATAAATTTAGACAAAGGCATAAGGGCTACGGTCGAAATAGTAATGTTGGCCACTACCCAATATAATAAGTCGATTCACTCGGTCATCAACAGGAGACCGGCTGACATCGTCCTAACGCACCCTGATGATCCACAATAGGATCTATAAAGCTCCAACCGCGCTAATGGCCAGAGAAAACGCCTCGCGGCAGAATAGGGTATTCGAGGTTGGTGAAAAGGTGTTGGTAAAAACCAACCGAAGACTCGGCAACAAGCTCAGCCGTTGTGCGAGGAAAAAGCTGTAGAAGCGGACATGGGGACCACGGTCCTTATTGAAGGGAGGGTGGTCCACAATTTAAAATGACGTGCTCAGTAGCGAGATCCGCGTACCGCTTAATTTTAAATTTTTTAGCCACTTGCCGCAATTTGTATTAGATCTAAGCCTAGCGCCATCCGCGCATATCGTATTCTTAAGCATTTTTCTTAGTATCGGTGTTGGGTTCCCTATTGATTACAGAACAGAAAAATCAATCATTTAAACTTTCACCCACAGGACCAATCTTATCCTTTTCGTGTATCTATCACTGGCATCGGCGCACATCACCGATTATCAGTCACTAAGGAGCCATGATACGTTTAGATGATGGCGTTATCGCAGAGTGCAACAACGAGATCTACACCGTCAAAGCTTGCACCCCATCAACCAGCGCCACCTTCTGCCGGCTCACATCACATGCGCGGGAGAACTTCATGCAGGCGGCGCGGCACACTGTGAAATACAACCCAGCAGCCTGGATCCCATCCAGGCGGGGTGTGGTAGCTAACTTAAGTTAACGTAGCTACGGCGAGCGTGGGAAATACGGCAACAACGGAATTCTGGGGGGTAGTTAACTTAAGTTAACGTCGCTACGGCATATTTGCGTGGCCGCGACGAATACGAAACCGCAACAATGTGTTTCGCTTTCATTCTAGCTCGAAAATTGAATTCTTGCATTTATCTATTCTATTCTTTTCTACCAAAGACACTAGAATAACAAGATGCGTAACGGCCATACATTGGTTTGGCACTATGCAGCTACTTTTTTGGTGAAGGCCAAAATTTCTCTCTTTCCGCTCGCTTACGCTGAGAGCGTAAGAAATCTAAAAATAGAATTAGCTTGCTTGTGTGAGTAAAAACAATAGACGAGAACGCGTATTTGTGTGAGTACGTGTGCTAGAAGACGATTTTCGGGCCGAATTCTGTTTCTTCGATCATATGTATTTGGAGTTTTGGCCAATTTCGTAGCAATATGACTATTATAATTTTAAAGATTTTTAAATTCGTTTGTTAAAATGTATACATATTTATATTTATGTTGATAATTAATTATGTGTAATATATATAACATTCATTATTTACATAAAACTGTAATGAGAAAGCACTACTGTCACTTAATGCATTGCTCAACAATACATTTTTTTATACACATTTGTTTTTTATTATTTTTAAATATATATCAAAATATGTGTATGTGACAAATATTAAAAAAATATCAAATGGTGCCTTTAGTTTCCCGAAGTCCGAGTCTATTAAGTAATAAAAATGTATAAAATAAATAAAAATATGAAAACTGTGTATTGCAAAAGTGTGGATAAAAGCACTCAACAATCATTGCCTTATTAATTTTTCACACGTCGCAAGCTGAATTCTCTAATGACAAATATTCTAATATAAGTTATTTTTGAAGTTTGTTTTGTAATATTATGTACATAGATTCGGGTATTACTATTTCTAAGCTATATTTAAGAACGTTAAGGCATTGCAAAACAAGAATTTTTCAAATGGTGCCAATTTATCATAGATATAGATTTAAAGTCTAAGAACTTCTAAGGTGAAGGGCATATTTTGTCAAATTTACAATGCGTGAGCATCGTGGGCACACGTGGGACAGTTGTCTGCTGTCATTGTATGCGTAGAAAAGAGCTGTTCGCTGTATAGCTCTCCGCTCTGTCGCACTTGAACAAAAATTCGAGAGAGCCTGGAGCAACTTCGAGAGCAACGCCGAAAAAATCATGTGCCAAAAAATCGTATGGAGTTACGCATCTTGTTATTCTAGTGTCTTTGACCTGGCCATATCTGTATAAACACCTCGATTCAGTAACTATAAAAGATATAATTTGGAGACTAAGCATGCAGCTTCCAAACATTTGTTACCATACGTTGCCCCGCCTACTCAAACGCGCACCCTGTTGAAAAGTTTTTTGATATATTATCATATATTGATTTACAAGACTAATTTATATAGATTTGCAAAAAAAAACTTTCTTCTAAATATATATAAAACCTTCTTTTGGAAGCTTAAATCTTCAAACACCAATCACACACTCGAAGAACTTTGTTCATCCAGGATCTTGAGATCAATACCATAACGTATGCGTGCTTTAAGTCACTACGTGGGGTTGCAATATCATAAAAAATCTGTTGTCCCCTAACTCAGCATTCATATAATATTAATGGTGGTGCAATTGCATTGCTACGTGAAAAAACTTGTGACTTAGAAACAAGTCCATTACTTCGAGTGATAAAGTTAAATAAGAATTCCTAAGAGACTGAAGTATACAAAATTAAGTACGTTTTATATGGTAAGTTTATGGAATATTTTATTAACATAACCCATGCTCCTACACTGTTACCTTAGCTTGTAGAATACTTCAAGTTTATTCTCAATAAATTTAAAACGTGTTTTGAACGGAGGTCAACACAAAAAATTTTTGTTTGCAAAAGCTAATAACAACCAGATTCTACTGTTCATAAGGTCTGCATTTTAAGTAAGAGACAAAATCTAGCTGTGTTGATGTAACCCAAGTTACGAAGTACGAAAAGTACATCAGAATATTTAAGTTTTCTGAACTATCGAATAAGTGTGAAAAGACTCTAAGAAAACCAACCAGTTCTTTGTTAATTTTGGTATATTTTCGAGGGCAATGTGCATTACAATGAGTCGTGAAACGGTCACACTTTTAAAAAGTAGAACTGCTGTTCGTCTGCTCTCTCTTTGAGCGTTGTTCTGTCTCCATCTCTCTTTAGCAATCGTAAAAAATGATGGGCTGAAAGTTAAAGTGCTGGAATTTGTTAGAAAAAGATAACACTATTTAAATATATATATTGTATTATTCAAAACAATATATCGTTAAAATACGTTATCAATCCACGAATACAATTTTACACCAACTCAAATCTTAACAATTTTATTGTGGAGGAGGCAAAACGCAATTTATGGTGTGGTCCGGTTGCGTAAAAGGTAATATTAATAATGAAAAAAATAACACAGTATTGTATGATAATAAAACGAAGGTGATTTAAATACTAGAGTCTGTTAATGTAAAGAGCTGCTGCATTAAACGTTCGTCTGTGTATGTTTTGTGTCGCGTATGTACATATATTTTGTCTCACCGTCGCCATTTTTAATCAGTCGTTTTCGCTGGGTTCCTATGACACTATATTCATCTCTTTTTCTCTTTTATAGAATTAGCGTCGCGTGATGCAGTGTTGAAAAGCGCGACGGAGCTGCAGTAAATAAAAGGCCAACGTATGATAAAAGTTAATTGTCAAGCATAAGCGACTTTTGGGCACCATGGAAGACCTTACCAAAAACATTATCTTCACAAATGCCATTAATGGGCAGCCGGCCACAATACAGTACCAGACGGCGGATGGCACCATTCTTAAACAGCCCAAAATAGAGGGCCAAAAAACGGAGCAGCAGCCTACCTTCTATTACACGACAAATGTAAGTACTATACCTATACTTACTATATGTTAACGGTGCTGACGTATTATATTATATATTATATTGTCTTCACATAGGGCAATGGCGGTACCGTCAATCTCGCGCAGCTGGCCACCACAGACGACAATAAGACGTGTTATATAGCCCAGCCCGTGGGCGGATACAACTACGCCCTGGTCAACGGAATGCCTCTCAATCAGGGTGCAGCTCTTGGCATCGCCACGGTAGACGCACAAGGCCGCATCCAGATAGTCAATCAAAATAAGCCAATTGCAGCTGTATGTAAAGGGAAGTCTCGTTAACCAAAGCCTAAAGCTTTTCTTCTTCGCAGAACACCATATCCAACATAAGCTTTAAGTGTGACGTATGTTCAGATATGTTCCCGCATTTGGCACTGCTTAATGCTCATAAGCGGATGCATACAGACGGGGAACAGCAGCAACAACAACAGCATAACGCACAAGCGGGCGGCGATTCTATTGCCGTGGTCAGCGCGCAGGGGCTTGTGCAGGCACAGAACATCATTGGAAATGGTCAGATGGGTCAGATACAGATTGTGTCTTCTGACACGCTGGAGCCAGTTCAGCAATCTGTAATGCAGCAACAGCAACATGAGTCAAAGGCAAGCAAGTGCATAACTTGCGGAAGCGCTATGCTGCAGCAGTCCAAACGCAAAGGTCCAAAGCAGGTGCGCTGCGAGTCCTGCATGCAGGCTGAACAAACAGCGCAACAACAGCAACAGCTCTTCGTCGCCCAAGACGGTAGTTGTGAACGTTTACATTTCAAATGGACCATAACTAACTTCATCTTTTGCAGGTCAAATGGCGCATCCCGTGCAAATCATATCAACGACTCCTCAGGCCCAAGCACAACTTCAGCAAATTGTGGCTGCACAGACTGGCGGTACAACGCCAAAGCGAGAGGCGAGCAGTGGGCCCGGCCACCATCCTGTGAAAAAACGAAATTCCCAGCAGATGACCAAATGCCAGAAATGCAATGGCTCCGGCGTGGTGCTAGTGGGACAGCACTCGCACGCTTCGCACAGCGGGGTAGGCGGATCGGTAAAGCAATCAGTTACTGTTAAAACTGAGTGAGTATAAAATGAAATTGCAACCTTATCCTACGCTAACAAAACCAAGGTGTTTGTCCTGCAGAAATCCGTCCAAACCCTTCAGTTGTAATATATGCGGTGGTCTGTTTTCACGTTACTCAAGTCTGTGGTCCCATAAAAAGCTGCACAGCGGTGAAAAAAACTACAAGTGCAGCATATGTGGGTTGGCTTTTGCTAAAGCCGTGTATTTAAAAAATCACGCGCGTATTCATACAGGCGAGAAACCCTATAAGTAATACCGATTTTCTACTTGAAATTAATCTCTTTATACTAAATGCGTTATTTTTATATAGATGCCAAACCTGCGGCATGCAGTTTTCACAGTCACCACATCTCAAGAACCATGAACGCACGCACAGTGGCGAGCGACCCTATGTGTGCGGTGTTTGCGACAAAGGATTTGCGCGCCACGCTACTCTTTGGAATCATAGGCGCATTCACACGGGCGAAAAGCCGTACAAGTGTGAAATTTGTGGCTCGGCCTTTTCTCAGGCGGCGCACCTTAAGAACCACGCAAAGGTACACTCCGGAGAAAAGCCCTACAAGTGCGAGATTTGCTCTGCAGCATTCGCTGATCGTTTTGCACTCAAGCGTCACCGCGGCATACACCAAAAGTACGGCCAAACAGCGCCTCGTCAGACCAGCAGCGATGGGATGATAGTGCATAAGCAGGAGATTCCTGACATGGAGGATGAGGCCCAACAGGAAGTGATTATCGGTGGGTTATAGATAGTTTAAATGCAGAGGTGACAGGCAGCAGCTTAAGGAAGTCAGAGACACTGCTTAGCTTCAGTTTATCGAGCGTTACTATGATCATCTGCCTCCACCTATGCTAACCCCAGAACCACCTCTGCGGGCGCATATCTCACCACAATGATATTAAAGAATAGACAAACGATATTCCATCGTTAACACTTCAGCTGCATATGTCCTTTCTCCACTTTCATGTGGGATCTTCAAAAATGGGCGAAACCCAAAAACGCTTTTTACGATAAGCATACAAATGAACCTAATTTATTTGATAGCTTGTATAATATACTTAAACATCTTTAAACATTAAACGCATATATGTATAGGCATCGTATTTTTAAGTGTTATAGGCTATTCTCTTATAAAAATTGTAGGTGTAAAATATGGATTTATTAGGTGACGATACGAGCAAATCCGATACGTATGAATATGCACAGGTAATAACACACACATATAAGTTGAAAGTTATAAGCTTAAATATATTTTAATTAAATATGTCTACTATAAGTATGTATTAAATAATGCATAAAATCAAATAAATATTTGAATAAAATACAATTTTTTACTAACCTACTCCAATTGCAAGTGCCTTAACCAAGAATTTAGAGGGAAATAGAAATAGGCACATTTTCCACCGCTTTCATCGTCTTATGGGTTTTATAATTCATGTAAGCACCTTTTTACTTTAAATTTATTTTTGTTTGTGTTTTGCCAAATTCATCTTATTCTTACGTGAACCTATAAGGTCAGCAAATTTGAATATCGGTAATGAATATAATAAATAAATACACGAAACTTTAAATATTCGTAGACATAAGAGTAAAATAAAGTTAAAATTTTTCGAAAATCAGATGATGTTAATTACTGCTGTCTTTTTACAAAAAAAAAATTCGTGCTGTTGATTTGTAAAAGGGACGCACTTTCAAACATATTATTTTTATATTTTTGCGAATTATATGTTAGAAATAAAATATTTTTAAAGTTGTAAAGTTGTGAAGTGGCAACGAATTTTTTACAATAATGCAAACCAAGTGTTTAATAATTAGGATTCATGGCTTGTATTATAGAGCAAAAAAGATTTAAATTTAAAATAGGTTTGGTTATTGGGAAATTAACAATGCAATGCACTGAAGATGTATTTACGAATATGGATTCTGCTTAATGACCATTTTTGAATTTGCAGTCATTACAAACTTATATATACTTATACAAACTAATATACACACATAAGATTATTCAAGAATGAATATGTTTTAGTTACACGCGATTGTAGTTTTTTCTTTAAATGTTGATTGCATGCACTATGCAATCATGTGTATATATTCACGATTATATAGGAAGATCTGTGTCTGTGGTTGGTCCACGTTTTATTTTAATAATTCTGCTACTGCTTAAAAGCTAAAATCGTTACAAAGTTACGTAAAGGATGTGTTTAATAGTTGTATGCCTTTTATTCATGTTAATAATTTTAAAACAAATTATTTTTAACCTTTGGATAAACAATATAAGCAACATTTTAAATAGATGTTTTATATATGTTCAAAACATAACAAAAATACACATTTTAAGCTAAATTTTAAGTCATACAAATCAATATATACATTTTTCACTGTTAAATTTCCGTAATTTCTTATCCTTTTTATTTTTTTGAAACATAAACATTTTAAATTTAATTCGCTCCTCAAGCTTAAATTTTACGGCGCGCAAGAATGTAATTATACGATTTTGTAGTAACATTTTCATTTAAATAACGATGTTATTGGTTTATTTTTGTCATTTTGTTGAACCCAACTTGGCTCTTTAGTATTTATTATATATTATAGCTAGCTTAACAACGATTTCATTTTTCTACCGCCTACCCTGCCAACCGTCACTCCACTCACCTACTAAATTCAAAAGAATTAAAAGTCCTAGCCAAAGCCCGATCCTTCTGTTATGCAGCCTTGGACAAGAATCAAGTTAAACAAAACTGGCGAGGGCCACCTAATGTATTACAACAGTATGCCGAAACAACCGAAATATCCTATCCAGAATGACGGTCCTTATGGTTAAAAGCAATAACAGAAAAGCAATTTCAACAGTTACCCACATGAATGATTACTTCTCGGCATAAATAATTTAAGCTTAACATAAATCATTTTATTACAAATTAGTGCGCATGTAAAATGGCTGTTCTAGTTGCATTGTGATATGGTGATATTTTTAATGCTGTCTGTCAAATTCCGGCGGAAGTAGTTCTTTTAGAGATTATTGTTTTTAGCCGAGGTTCTTAGGATTATTTTGTTGGTAACTTTTCTTTAAAAGATTTGGAGTAATTTAAGCTAAATGTATTTGGTTCTCAGTCCTCTCAGTCAAATACTTATTAATCAAACAACTTTCAAATCCTTTTTTAATTTACTTTTCGAGCTAGAGAACTTGCGCTTTTGACGTCCCAGATATCAGATACCAGTTACTCAACTAGTGGAAATGCGAACGCTAAATTTTTTATAAAAATGTTTTCGGGATATCGATAGATATTGGTGAAGAATAAGAGGCAGTTGTGTGCGTAAGTGTGGGCGTGGCAGCATGGGTCAACAAACTTGATCTGCTGCGGGTATGTCTCTAGAATCTGAAAGCTTCATCTCCACCTTCTAGCTTTTATAGTTCCTAAGATCTCGACGTTCATACGGACGGACAGGTCCAGTTCGACGCGGCTATTGATCCTGACAAAGAATATATATACTTAAATAGTCGAAATCTACTTTTTAACGAATCTGGTATAACCTTTTATTCTACGTGTAACGGGCATTTATAATAACTCTTTAGCTGTTTAAATAATTTTTGGGATTTATTGTTTGATTGATTTATGGTTTTCGCAATTTTGACGTCCATACAGACGGACACCCATATTATGTGAGCAATAATTGAATTTCAGCGTTTATAGGGCTACGGCCAAAGTATTCATTTTTTAACTCTTTCAAGGCAAACAAAAAATAAAAATTCGGGATAACCTCCTTAGCTCTAGTGGAATAAAACGTATTTAAATAAACGTATTTAGCCACATTTTAGGTTGAATAATAATAATAATTTTAAAAATCAGATTTGAATAATGCTTTTTTACATGCGGGTACTTTCTATGGGACACCCCAAGGTGTCGTTGAAATGGCTGGAATGAAAGGAGTGAGCGTTGCCATCGTTTGCTCTCCGAAGCTCATTGTTTTCATTTTTGTAGGCTCTTAATCAACTGTCTCTGGACTTGGTTTTGAAAATCTGATCATCGCCTAGTTCCAGTTGCACGAGAGCCGCAGGAGATCCTACATCTATGGTAGTAACTCGATTGCCGCCATCCGCTGCTGATGGAAGCTTCGTTAGTTCATTGTCCGTGTGCACCGCCATAATGATGCATACAAAGTTTTGGCCAGTTTGCGTGTCCCGTGGATGCAGTGTCACCGGATTAAACTTGTCACTCTGTCCCTCAGAGTACGTTTGCAGGCGCTCGAAGACCTCCGGATAGTGCTTGCTTAGCATGACGCCGCGCCTTATCAAAATTTCCAGAATATTTGAAAGGATCAGCTCTCTATTACTATGCTGTCCGGGATTGAAAGTTAGAATGAGGATTTCCGTCCGCTCCGGCACTGCCACAACAGACACCGGTTGCAGGAGCGCCGCCTGATGTTGCTCTAGTTCAGCCAGAACTGTCTTGCAGAGTTTCAGCTTGGCACAACGACTCACCAGTTGGCGTTCCCAGCGCACAGGTGCCTGTCCCATTCCCGGTGCCTCGGATACCACGCAAATAGCAACGTAAATGAGCATCTTGGTTTCCGGCTTGTACTCCGTACTGAGCTTAAGAAGCTCTGAGTATAACTCCAGGCCCATCTCGGCGGGCATAAGGTCTGGCCAACGTACGTACGAAGCCTCCCCCATGCACTGGAACCCGTTCTTAATGAATCCTTCCGCCGCCTCGGCACTACGAAAAAGCACACGTACAACGCCACGTCCCTGAGAAAGGCTGCCTTTGCGAGCTAAAAGACTCAGATGGCGCTGCGAGTCGATGTCGTCCTTGCACGTGGCCAGCACCTGGCGACAAATATTGGAGGCACGCGAGTGCAGGCAAGCCTTCCGATGCTTCTCCCAGTGTGCCCGCCGACACTCACGCGAACAGTATAAATGGGAACAATTGTGACACGACTTGTAGAGCTTCTTTGCATCGCTGGGAGAGGTACTCTGGTCGCACTTGCTGTTGCGGCAGCGAACATGTTGTCCCGATCCAAAGCCCGTCTTCGGTCCCTCGATGAGTTGCAGCTGTCCGCTTCCTGTTTCCGACCGTGTAGCTGCGAAGTCGGGGTCACCAAGCGATGCCCGCCGGCTCCCTTTGGGGTTATTTGGCTGGGCACTGTCTACAGCTTCAACTGAATGCGAGTTGGACGTATGGGGTTGCTCCTTGGAATATTGCTTTTCCTGCGTGGGGGCGTCGCCTTCACTCCGGCGACGAAGCCGCTGCTGCTCGGCGGCCGATTGCACCTCCAGCTGCTGCCGAGAAGCTGCGCCTGCTTTTATAAAATATATTTTTTCGGATTATTTACCCTTAGGTATTGGTAGTGTTTTAAAAGAACAACAAACAGCATTCCATGGCGGAAGCCGGTATCCATACATATGTATGTAAGTTAATGGAGTATATATTAAAGTAGTGCCATAATCAATTCACACAACATATGTTTCTAGGTAAACATAAACGTAAACATAAGGAAAGATCACACGCATTATTTTTTCTTGAACAACTCTTTTCTAAAAATAAAAGGAAAAGTAGCGCCTTCGTCTAGTAATTAAAAAAGAGAACGCAATAGCAAATATGAGTGCGGTGGATCTTATTTAAATTTATAATTTTAATAAAACCTTTTTAATAATTTTGCTCTTTCGATATTTGGTCTCATGATATTTCTGGCATATCGCTAAAAATTGACGAGACAAATGATAAGATAAAAAATGTGATATGTAAATTGGAAAAGGAGTGGGAGTGGCAGTTTTGGGCAACATTTTGTGCGTTGGAGTGGGCAACTTTCTTACATGCTTAGTCTCAACTTGCTAGCTCTGAAAGACAGATGGACTTCCGTCCAGATCGACTTGGGTAGTGACCCAGAATTCATACACCGTTTCTTATATACTTCTCAACTAGTTATAACAATAAGGTTATATTTCTAAAAATTTCTACCTATTTTCTCCGTGCCAGTCCACGTAGTCTAATGCATAATTAGAGAGCAGGAGTCGTTATTGCATTTGATTCTATTATCGGAACCTAATGGTCCACAGATGAAGTTTCAAACGTTCTAGGGCCTTTAGTTAACTTACTTACTCTATGAAAACTTATCTTAATCTAAGACATCTTGCAGGTAGTCAACTGGTCATGGGCTTCGTAACCAATGCTGAATTTCCTGGGCTGCGCCACTAGCTCGACTATTCGAGATTAAAAATAATTTAAATAACTGCCTTCTGAAATTGAAGCCCGCGTACCTCATGAACGCTTAATGAGTACGTTTTATAAGTGAAGTAAAAGCTATGCTTCTTCGTTGAATTTTTAGTGTGTCGCTTAAAATCATAAAACCAGTCCACTGTGCATCTTTACTCAATACTTTAATCAAAAATGGTTCGGGTAAATGTGGGGAACCCAAACTAGATCTTGATAATTATATTTGTATCTATATGGAACAGTGTCTTTTTTTAAAACTGCGTGTCAAAAAAGTCGGGGTTTCAAAAAAGGCGTACAACCAAAGTTTTTTATATCCCACTAATTAATAAAAAATTATTTTAGGACTTTAAAAAACTATCCAAATTCGTGTTTTTTTATATCCTTTAAATGACGATACGATATCAACAAATAAAAAACCAACTTAATCAGACAAATTTTCAAAATTTTTTTACACCTTTACCATTCGTTCTATTGAACCACTATGTACTATGTAAGTTTTGTTTTGGACTGGCTTTTGATTGATGAATAGGATACATATAAGATAAGTTAATCAGGAGAATTTCAGAATTTGGTGTGTAGTAGTCGTCTTTGCTAACTCTTCTCGGCCAGTCCCTACGTGGTCTTCCGACCAGAGTAACCCTCTATATTTGAACATAGTACAAAGACGATATTTCGCAGTGATATTTCGAAAGATAAATTAAAAGCAAGCAAAAGAATTAATGATGTAAGTCCCTCTTCCCTCTAATATTGTTAATATTGTAATATTAAAAGTAAACTTACAGGTTCATACCTGTTGTCGCCGCATTGGGAGTGTAGCTGCTGTAGGAATTGCTGTTCTGGCCGGATAAGAAGGCAGTTGGTAGTCCTAATAGCGAGGCTAGTACATCTTCTAGCGAGGCGCTGCTTAACGACCGTTCGGGTGCTATATTACGTGTTGGTACTGTTAGTGGATTAAGCAGGCCAGGATATGATTTTTTTGGTTGTAAATAAATACCAAACAATTAAATTTGTAAGGAATGAAATAAATATCGCTGGCGATAAAATATCCAACAAACACACTTAAAAGGAATTTAGAGATGTGTACTATGCCTGGTTATTAAACACAAATACAACCTCAACGGCATACTCGAGTAACTCGACTATCATATACCCGTTACTCGCATTTTCTATGTGGACAGTAGTCATTTCAAAAAGCACGCTTTTAGATAAGAACAGAACAAGAAAAGAACAAGAAATCTCTAATTTGATACTTTAATGCTTTAAGAGATATTGCCGTTCATACGGACGGACGAAGATCGGATGCTAACTATTCCAAGTGTACTCTTCAATGAATAACAGATATGAAAAATGATGGAAATAAACAAAATAATACCAGTTTATAATATAATTTGGACTTTATTATAGAAACAAATACCAAAGAGTAGTCCGATTTTGTGTAAAGTCATATTAAAATATAAAATGCACATAACTAACAAATCATATAAAGACATGCGTTCAATTTTATACTTAGTGGTCTCATTTTGGGTTTATTAATCAAATGGGCACATATTCAAAGTAATGATGGGTTTCTAGTTTTACTGCACCGACTGCAAAGTCCATGGGAAAACCAATACAAATCGTGAGAACAGGGATAGCTTTCTTTTACATCGTACTAATCGGTCCTACTTTTTAAGTTGGGAAAATAAATTAGATCATAACTAAAATTTTTCTCGTTTGATTAAAAAAGATTAAAAGAAAGCCTAAGTTAATATTTCGTTGTTTTAATTGAAATGTAAAAGAGTCATCATATATCCGTTAACTATCTGCTCATAAGTATTAATTTATGATACGCCATTAAAACTTTTATCGGCCAAAACTTGTAAAAATTGTGGGCGTTAAAATGATGGTGGGAAAGTGTTTTTCGTGACAGATATTAGAAAGAAGAACAAATGTCAATTTCAATATCAACAAATTATCCTTGCCAATGTTTTGAAACAGATTTGCATGCCTAATCTTATGGCGAGATCGCGAAGTTTATACAAATGGGAATACGGGCAGGCATGCCGACATGGCAGACATCTTTATACCTGTTACATTCTTCTCCACGGATCCAGTTAATATTTACTGCAGAAGTAACGGATATAATCTTCTGCCCAAATCTACATTTCTATATTTCTATACCCGAAGCAAAGGCAAATCATGAGCATTCGATAAATAACTAAAAGAGCGAAACTTTCTGCTCCTTTGGAATTAATAATTTTATAATTAAATGTAAAACAATAGACACACTATAGAAGATAAATAAAAATTTTTGTTTGTGTTCATATAGGCTAATGATTTTTATACGGAAAAATAATTTACTGTTTAATTTACTGTTTGCAGATAGGCTACAAAAATGCCGTGCACCAAACAAAAAGCATAACTGCCGGTTACCAGTATTTCTACTCTGGCAAGCTATCAAACTTGGATGGCGGACTCACCGCCACCGTTGCCGATACGATTCATTCCGTTCATGCGATGTGGCAGCTGACCAGCGGAGACTGCAGGTGACAGACCGACATCCAGATGCACTTGGTGCGGGTGGAGCTGCTGCTGCTTTCGTGCCAATTCTGGAGGACTGTTGTCAATAACGGGTGTTTGCGGCGAGTCCAGGGTCCGTGTACCAACAAAGCTGCTTTCCAGCCAGCACCTGCAGTTAGAGGGTACAAAAATGAGTGTGTTGATCAATATAAAAATCCCATATGAAACAACATTTTATTAAAAACATACTTAAAAGCAGGCTTCTTTAGGAAATGGATGGCATTTAAAACGATGTATTAGGGAAAATTAGACGGTTCGAAGAAACTGGGTTACCTTATGAGAAAGAAACGAGTATATATCAGCCAATTAAAGGATTCTCAAAATCTGAGCTTGATACGGAAAAAGATATACCAGCAGCAGAAAGCGGAAAATTTACTAACAGCAATTGACTTTAGAGGTTGCACACAACTTGACATTGCTGATTAGTTACTTTCACTGATTGTTGTTAGCTGCAAAAGACTTTATAAAGGACATAATGGTAAGAAACATTTTACAAACATTTCTACCAATATAGTATACAGGCCAAGAACGTCTTCCTATGCATATTGGATTGGAAACTAAAACTATAAAAAAAACTGAACTTTCACACCGCTTGTGACAAGTTTTACTTGTCTTGCCCGTTCATTTTTCGAATTTCTTTTATCTTATCAATATTCTGACATTTAAAATAAGATTGTTTCCCAAGAGTAAAGGTTTAAACGGAATGGTAACACTATATGAGCACAAAAATAAACCCAAAGCAATCGCTCCTATTAATTTTATTCAGCTAAAACGTGGTCAGTGCTATTTTTGTTACCGCCTCATTTAGCACGCTTTTGCAGAAAGTGGCCAAAAACAACAAGAAAGAATCTCATTGAGAGAGTAAAAATCTTCTTGCTCAGAGAGACAGCATATGCAATCTGACTTTAAAAAAAATAAACATTCAATACCTTTTTTAGGAAATCAACTTTCCACCTGCAGTAGTGCTATTATCTTAACCGCAGCTGTATGTACCAATGTAAATTGAATTGAATTGTATGTACATATATCTGGACCGATATATATGTGTACAATAAAATTATATTTTATTATATTTGATTACTTTTACAGGGTATCTGATGATAACAAAGGAAATGTGCAATGGGCAAAGGTTGAGCATTGGGCGAGGGTTAGAACACGAACACTCATTCTTTTAAAATATGTTACAGTCTGATATTTTAAGTCCCTTATTGAGCAAATTTCTAGTGTAGTCTTTGAAATCCCCGGCCAGGTTATTGAAGTTGCCTTACAGGTGGCAAGATGGCAGATTTGGGTGGTTTGTGGCAGTTAAGTGGGCGTGCTTAAATGTTTGCCCACATATCGATAGAATCGAACAGACTATAGCGGGCTAAAGTTGCATCACCCCTGCGGCTTTATAACTTGACGCTTTTGCTCCAGGCGCACTAATGACAGCCAACTGTGTTATTTGGAACCAAGAGACATTTTTACAAAACAGAAGTAATTTAGTTTTTAAAAGCTGTTAGCTACACTAATCACAATGCTCACATAAACCAGGCACAAGTCTTACCTTTGGCTAAGAGGTGCATACTTTTACAGGTAGCTACGAATGGTGTAGTTGTTGAATAATAACATTAATAATGTGCATAGATATTGAGGACTTGAGGAGTGCTCTAAAACAACAGTTTGACACTCAGTGAACAGATAGCTAGGAATAGCTGAGCGATCTGTACCATACTGTAAACTTTTCTTTTCTTTTTGAAGACGGCTAGTAGCCGGTTATATACCTTGAATTTGGACTGGTAGAACGGCTCCGCGGATGTTGCGACTGCTGCTGGTCGTTCACGAAGTGAACGATGGCGGAAGTGACTTCCTTAATGGAGCTTTGAATCTCTGTCGATACAGAATGTAAGGCGCGGGTTTCATTGTCTGCCCGTGTGGAGGGCGGAGTTGTCCGTTGGCTCAGCAGCGAATTGGCCAGACTGCAAAATAATAACATGAACAGTCGAACGTGAACATTTTATATGATTTTTAGTTCAGATTTTTAGTTTTAGGTCGAATCAATAATACCTAATACAATAATACTTATTACAATAACACATAATACTGTTCAAAAGAATTATTAATATAGACAAAGCTATAGCTGGTTCTCTCGACCATCAAATACCCGTTACAAAACTAGTGAAAGTTCTACGAAGCTATTATTAAAAATGTGTGGCATAT
Source organism: Drosophila simulans (assembly GCF_016746395.2). Taxonomy (NCBI): domain Eukaryota; kingdom Metazoa; phylum Arthropoda; class Insecta; order Diptera; family Drosophilidae; genus Drosophila; species Drosophila simulans. The sequence continues at coordinate 21,897,439 of NC_052520.2, read as the reverse complement.
AGATAGAAATTGACAAGACAAATATTACATTAAGAAAAGAGCATACCTAGAATCTCCATGCTCGAACTCAACTTTCTATCTCCTGAGATCAGAGCGTTAATACGGTGAGATATGACCAGATTCAGGCAATAAAATACCAAAAAAGTTACTCGAATCTGAGTGCCTAACCTCAACTTTCATGCTTTTAATGGATAACAGACATACTACTTTTTATACTCAACTATTACCTAGCTTATACAATTGGAACTCAACCTAGGACGGTGGTCTTCATTAGTACTGATTAAAAAACATAAAACTGTATTATACCCGAACATACCCTCTACGATGTGATAGGTAAAAATCGACTATAGCATTCTCTCCTGTTAGGAACTAGAGATAGGCTAGGATTCTTAAGCCGTGACACACTTCCTAAAACCCCGACAAGCCCTGAGAACTTTTACTCTCCACTCTGGCCATTAAAGCTCTAGTATATACTAATATATTGTTCTCGTTTCGTTTTTTAGGCCTCAATTTCACCGTGCTTCCTTTTAAGAATCGAGCTCGACCCACTCAAACGCTTATACACGTGCTAAATTTGTAAGATTATCTTGAATCATTACAAAAATTGGTATTATATATGAGCAGCAATACTATAAGCAAGCAGCAAGAGTTCTGACCTCCATACCTTATGGTAATGGGTATTTGGAACCTACCGTTCGTGGGGCGTTCGCTGGGAGAGCTTCTCTGTGCTGCGCCAACCCAAATACGGCTGTCGGTAGGAATTGCGCAACAAGCCGCTGCCACTGGCCACAGACATAAAGCTGCTATTAATGGGCGCGCCGCGCGTAAAGCTTCCGCGCTGCGAGGCACCGGGAGACATCTGAGTGGAATTCAGATGCGAGGTAGACCAGCGAGTGGCACCCATACCTATCTGCACAGGTGCCGGACCGTGAATTGTCGTCGACCCACATGAATAGGAGCTTTGGCCGCCGTGATGGCTGTGCGCTGAGGGACTCATCAACAAAGGACTTCGGTCGGAGCGTTGAGATCCCAGCGAGCTGAGGGAAGTCGTCTTTGAGTTGAGCGCTTGCCAGCGCCCCGATTCCTGGGTGCGTTTGCGGGTAAAGTTGCCAGGTCGGTAACCACCGCCTGCCGCACTTGTGCATGCGTTTTCGCCATCTGCTGCCTTTTCGGGGCCTTTGCTGTAATGACGGAACCAGTCAGGAATATTTAGTCGCTGGAGCGACGCTTGGACGCGCAGTTGATGCTCGCTTAGTGCGCCTGGATTGTGGTCATGTGATTTCTGCAGTTCGTTTTCAGGGGGCTGTAAGGGATGAAAAATGTAAACGGTGTATATATATCATTTTTAGTTCAATAGTTAAGTTAAAGAATCTAAATTTGTTCAAACCGAAAAACCGTTACACTGTCATACAAAATGCTCCCTTTTACATTGGCTTAGAGCAAACAAAATAGTTAGATTTTTTAGTTCCTGAAATCGATGTGTTCATACGGGCAGACGGACATGACCAGATCGACTACTGATCATGATCAGGAATATATATTTTTATATGGTCGGGACCTCTTCCTTCTTCCTGTTACAAACTTATCAACGAATCATCTACTTGCCTTCTACTCTTACGGGTCTCAAAACTTAAGACTTTTTTAAGTGGGGCCTGGTAGTTTTTGGCGACGTAGCCAATAATGTTGGTCGTGTGTTTGTTATTTTTCGAAATAACAAGGCAGCGTAACGGTTATCTGATAGTCGATGCTATAGTCGACTTTCCCGACTATCAGATACCCGTTACTCAGCTAGTGGAAATCCGAATTCGAAATTTCCTAATTTTTCTGGGATATCGATAGATATTGGGGAATAAAACGAGAAAAGCTGTAAAAATTGTTCAAAAGTGTGGGCGTGGCAGTTTTGGGCGATTAGAGCGTAAGAGTGGGAATGGCAACATGGGTCAACAAACTTGCGCTGCGTCTATGTCTCTAGAATCTAAAAGCTTTTATAGTTCCTGAGATCTCGACGTTCATACGGACGGACAAGGTCAAATCGGAATCGGCTATTGATCCGGATCAAGAATACATATACTTTATATGGTCGCAAACACTCCCTTCTACCGGTTAAATACGTTTGAACGAATCTAGTATGCCCTTTTACTCTACGAGTAAAGGATATAAAAAAGGCGTTCCAAACTTCCTTATGAAATCAATATGCCCTCTGCAAGGGTAAACTAAAGTAGGGTAAGAGAACAGCGATTGGGTTAAGTTGGCAAATAGAGGAGAGGCGAGTCACACCCAAAAGGTTACCTTCGGACGGGGTGTACATAATTTTTGTTGTGAAAATAGCGCTCTAATTTATATGTATATGTATATGGTTTGAATCGAGGCATATTAAAAGAGCACACAACCGCAAAGGGTATGAGAAAGCAAAGCCATCGAAAACGTGTGAAAGCCACGCACCAACAGTACAACGCAAATGGAAAAGAAAGTGGGCATGCGAGTTGGCCATTGGTTTTAAAATTGATTTTTTAGGATGATACAAAGAACTGCAAAAGATGCAGTTTTATTTAACAAAACTGCAAAGATGCAGTTAAATAAATAAATTTGGCTTTTACTTGGTCAAACATGGCGCGAGAAACACAACACCGACACGCAAACACACTTGCGTCAGGCGCAGCACACACTAAGCGCCTTTTGCCAAGCCCCGCACGAGGAAATGCTTCGTGCTTGGACTTGTGGTAGATACTAGCGCGTTTTTTGCCAATTGGCCAGGAGGCAGCCGACCGAAATGGGGCCACAGTTTATGGAAGCTTTGGCGCATGGCAGACAGAAGGAGCTTTCCGATATTGCCTTTATGGCATCTCCGAGGAATGTAGGCAAAGGGATTCAAGGCTCGGTGCACGGAGCGCCCTGTATCAGGAGGGGTTCGTCTCTTATGGCAGCAACAGGCTGCCACCTCAGTGCCTACCTATCGGTGGGCGGAAATATTGAGGATATGGGGTGGCGGGAAAATGGTGTATGCACGTCATTGTTAAAATTCCTAAAGCTTAATGCTTAATGGAGTTTTATGAGTTACAGTCCTGAGCGCATAGCATCACCAATGTCGAATTGTTATTGTGAACATTTCGTGATATATTAAAGGTAAGTATTCATCATCATGGTTTCTTGCCATTTGGTCAGATCCTAAAGAACCTATCTTGAAATTAGGTACCTATGGCATTGGCTCAAAATTGAAGTAACCAATTAAACAAAAACCCCAAAAATGCTAAATGTTTTATATAAACTGTTGTGAAACAAAGCTAATTAGCAATTTTCTATTAAAGCATTGTTTTCAAAATTTAGCCATTGATTCTGAACACCTTTGTTAAGTATTTGTAATTTAAAACTGCAAGGAACTTAAAACTTCGAAACTTTTCGATATGATTTTTGGGCTTGTGGCAATTAACTTTAATGTATTGAAATGTTTTATAAACAAACCTACAAGATAATCTATACACAAAGAAGCTTATTATAATGTAAGATATCGAAGGGCCTTATCCAGAAAACTATGCTCAGCCGACCTTTTCTGACTAGTAGCAAGCCGTGGGAACTGGTGACTGATGTTCTCGCTGGATAACGTGTCACAATGTCCCTGTCGCTGCAGATGCTCGATGAGAGCGGGCTTCGCCCTATTTCTCTTTAACACCAAGTTAATTATGCGGGATCGCGTTGAAGAATATCTATTCTTCGGTTTGGCCTGGGAGCTCGCATGCACAAACGGTTTCCTCTTCCCTTCGGATTCTCCGGAGTCTATATCCAGATTGGAGATTCCAACGCAGCTACAGTAGGTGACGCTGCTGCGTGCTGAGTACGAAGCACTTCCGTACGCTTCGTCATCACACATATTGTATTCGGGACAAGGTGTGTTGTCGCCCTGTGCAAAAATATGGCCAGAAACCGCATACGGTATGCACTTGGCCTCCAGATATAAGAGCGGCTCGTCAACGGCTTCCTCGGCTCTGGGTGTCGGACTGGAGCATCGTTCGTCCGCCAACTCAGTAATTCGAGCCTGTTGTAGTCTTTGCTCGCGCCGAAGCTGTCGTCGCTCGTGTCTCTCCTTCTCCAGGCGAGATATGGTTTCTAGACTCTCGATAAATAGGTTCAAGTCCTGCCGTCCAAAGCAGGCTGCGTCTAATGTGACGGTGGTGGACATTGACGAAATGTCCTTTAAATTCAGGTTCAGGAACTGTGTGCAGGTGAATGCTGACATACTGCTCTGATGTTTTAGAATGCTGATTGAAGAAGCGCTCTTGTCGGTAGGACAGTCTTTTAAGAACTGATGCTGGTTCTTAGCGGCCCGATCGTATTTATATGTAACAGGTAGGCAATTAGTTTCTCCCATTTCGCGGTTTACAGGCCTACATACCTGGACGCCAAAATGTTGTATACAGGTAGCAAATAACGGGAACCTAATGGAATTTCTTTAAATCCGTTTTAATGATGGGTTTTCCCTAATCAATACGTCCCAAGTGGGCCTACTCAAAATCAAAATTTTGCACACCCGGCAAAGCCAGCAAAGCTACCTGTTTGGCAAACGCGTTTACCATATGCTACCGAGCACACCTGGTGCACCTACTTAATCAAGAAGAAGAAATACGTGAAAAAATAATAAGTTATATAGTGATATTGGCATAGCATTATCCATTTCCTACAATTTTACGACAATAATTATTTATTAACTAAATAATACGTTTCACAGGAAGAAAATAATATAAAATGGTGAATTTAATAACTTTCACTTGGATATATTATCTAGAATTCAGCAGCAAAAACAACAAGTGTCATTCTAAACATGGCCGCTAAATATGATTTGATTTTTATAATCAAAATTATTGCCTTGCGCAATACTTTTTTCTGCACGCACACGCAGAGCAGCTTAGCAAAATGTACAGATAAATATGGGATTGTTTTTTCTTTGTTGAGGGAAAATCGTTTATCAAGCAGGGACCGTGTTATTGTCTCAATATCCCAATCCCAAAACAATCAGTTGAAACAATTTGCCACTTTTAATTGAGGTTTATTCCAATACTAGCACCATAGCTCGTTCGCAAACATTTGGCATCAGCGCTATGACTTAATACTAGTCATACTACTACTACTACTACTAGTCATACTACTAGTATATGCATGCACACGAAAAGTGACTTCAAAAAACTAGCGTTATACACCAAAATTTTCGGAAATACGACAATAAGCGGACTCGTAAAGTAAAAGCTTATATTTGATTTGTTAAAATGTATATACTAGGTAGAAAGTAGCTATTCCAACCGTTATAACATAATCTTTGCTTATATGTGAGCTTTGAGAAGTAATTATTACACGATTTCTATCAATATCTATTTTCAGCATCCGTACGAACGGCGATATCTCAGGAACTATAAAAGCTAGAAGGTTGAAATTAAGCATACAGATTGTAGGGACATACACAGCGCACACAAAACTGCCCAAAACTGCCACGCCCACACGTCTGAAAAATGTTTTGCTCTATTTTCTGAGTAACGGGTATATGATAGTTGTGGACTATAGCGTTTTCTTTTGTTTTAAAAATAAATGTAAACATAAATTGCTAGGCTAGCCATTTAAAAAAAAAACAGTATTTTAGCATATCTATCGATCGATTTCAATATTAATATAAGGTGTCAATCCACGTTTTCAGTCCGAACTCAATAGTGTTAAAAAGATACGACGTTTTGGCTTGTTTGTCAAAAAGGTTGTCGAAATTTTCGACGGCGTTACGTTTTTAGTTACTTTCACGGCCAGAATGTTACCTCTTCTAAAATATCTGCCAACGCTAGTGAAACCAATAACACGCTCCACGAAAACTACATACAAATTAAAATTAAATAGCGTGCAATTCAGTTCCTATGTTTTGTTTTTGAATTAGCCCTGGGCAATACGCCAACAACGACTCCTCCCATTTTAGCCGTTAAACCATTAAACTATTTGAGGTGCGCGGCAAATAAAGAAATGCTGGCGCGAAGATAAGTAATTGGAAGTCGGTATAAAGTGTTCTTTTGGGGACACTCGGTCAGAGGAAGTTCGTCGAACCTTACCATTTCGACAAAGGCCAACCGTTAAAAAGTGATTCTTGCCATTTGCTGGCAATGCGCTCAGTAAGATAAAAAGCATACGAAAAATGTAGTAAATATTGGGAGAATGGCGACATTCTAAAAATGATAAATGAACAGTTCATAACTCGTGCACTCAAAAGTGATGAATAAACTTGTTTACTTAGTTAAACGTATAATCAGTCTTCGTTATAAAGTCATCTCAGATTTGTACATTTAAGCTGCGATCGTCACTAGTTTTTGTTTAATAAGTATGCTTGTGCAGAACATCCGTTTTCGCGGCCTACAACACACCCAAAATGCTTTGGGAACACGGCTTTATATTTTGTTTATGAGATGTACATCCCATTTGTACATGTACATACATATGTATACTTTTATGTAAAATGGTATACTAAATTAGTTTGTATAGTATTGTAAGTGAAGGAAGTCAAGTGAAGTAACTCAAATATTCTATTTGGACACACAGAAAATATAGTTTCAGTTGGGCGTTGATATTTCAAATTATAATTGGGAAGATTTTCTAAAGTCGCATGCTAACTATGTACATATGTATGTACATTATTCAAGAAAGAATATTTGCGGTTGTGAATATAGTAAATATATACATATACATGTACATATGCACGTATGCATATGCATATGATTACCAAAATAAAACGCAATTATTGAACTAAGAGAAAGATAGTGCTACCGCAAGAGCAGCAATCTACGAAGAAAGCGAATTGAACAAAGAGAAGTTCTCTTTGTTTTTACTCAATTTGGAATTTTGCTTTCACTTCATTACACAAGCGGAGTGAGAATGGCAATAAAGCCCATAGATATACTTACATATCTATGTATATATATATATATCTACATACACAGCCACCTACATATGCATATATGAACTGAAAAATTACTTAATAAGGCGGTCGCGGTTTTTTTGCATATGAATATATATATATACATACATATACATATGTTGGTATATATACCAATGCATGTTGCTATTATTGTTGCGAAGTGTAAGCATTTGTCCATAGTTAATGACAATCAAATGAGGTCAATGTTGT